>NC_086055.1:11055000-12288000 GCF_947568885.1 Cydia strobilella
TCATACAAATGCCCAGACAGGGAAGGTAATTAACTCCTCAAAGTCCGCGTGTTCAATGTGGCTAAATAATTTGTAGAACTTGAACTAATTCGCATTTTTCGCCCGGAACAGACAGATATTACCTAACCTCTTCACTTCAGCTTAACTAACGGTGATCCCTTCATTTCCCGGCCTTTATAATAATGCACCTATTTTTGCAGTAAATTGACCGTCCGTAAAGCGGAGATGGTAGATGTTCCTCAGATATCCAGATGGATGCAAAGTTTGGACGGTAAGGAGGCCGTGTGGATGGTCGAAAACAGCATCATGGGCAAGCAGCAGCATGAGGCCTATGTCTTCGTTTGTGGACTTGATGTAGTGGGCTTCGGAATATTGGAGTGAGTTACCCCCCCTTCTTTATGTATCCAGGGATGATTGATGGTTCTTTTGGATTGGACGATGGATCAAATGAGCCTAGCGGTGCCTCTCGTGATGGAATATTACAGGCACAAGAGTTGTTCTTAAAACATCCATTTATTTTTGCCTTAGACTTGGATGTCGAATTTCTGCTTAGAATATTGTAGAATCCAGGGGGAACCTGATCGGGCAAAGTTTTATATTTCCCCGTACAGACAGTTATTGCTAATCTAGAAGCCAGTTCACTATTGAATTGAGTCTGATAAAAAGTTCGACTGTGAAGCTTATAAGTAGACAAAATGATATGACAAAGTCACACGTCCAAGTGTGCTTTCACTTTAAAGTAGTGAACCCATAGTGGAAGCACGGACTCCTGAAAAAAAGCTTCATGAACCCACATTGGGGGCACCCGGACAGGGAACGTGTTAAAGTCAGGTAGTTTAAACTGTGTAATATTTACAGGCCTCCAGAACAAATCAACTTCTTACAAGCGCGCTATGACATGGATGCCTTTCGTATTCCGAAATACCATTACTCGGGCCAGGGACTGCATGTCGGTTTCGCCAACATTAAGACTGCCTTGGTCTACCCAGTGTTCGAAGCCCACTATCGGTTTTTCTTTAGGGAGATTATGAGGCTATCAGGGGCTGATACGCTGATTTGGTTTACTGGGTATAGGAACAAATGGGTAAGCTCTTAACGTAACTTGGAGAGGTCGTCTCTTCGGTCAGCCTTTTTTGGCTTTAATAGTACTGTGGATATAGGAGAAACAACTACTCTTTCGTTACTTTATGATAAGACTAAGGGACTAAGGGTCCGCCACAATGTTTAGCTTGCTATACCTCGGCCAGACTATGCTCATCGCGCTGCCGCAATGTTGCCTGCTCCGGCCACACACTGCAGCTCTACTTGCGCGATTAATCGCGACGCAACATACTGTCCTTTGACTCGCGCCAAAATACCGACAAAATAGGGAGCGGTGGGCATGACGAGGAGTATGACGAGCGGCATGACGAGGAGCATGACGAGCGGCATGACGAGTAGCGCGGCCACACTACGTCTCTGCCTACTTCCATCGATACTTCCCATGCCACTCGTCGAGTAACATGTGGCCTATACCCCGGCCTATAACGACCTATAACTACACTAAGGCTGCAAGTTGCATGATTTTCCACTTTCTGGATAGACGCCTCTATGGATCCTAAGCTTTATGAAAAAATATGTTTTAGGTAATCCACAAAGCTAATTCTATGGCTTTATCCATGGTGCCGCTTAAACCAAGGCAATGGAATCCAGTTTTTAGCTTAGTTCCGGAGTTGAAGAAAATAGGAAAAATGGCCAAGAAAGTGTGAGTTCCCTTTATTTGTTATTTCATATTTGGTAGCCACTGCTGGGCAAAGGCCTCCCTCTTTCTTCCACGCGTCTCGGTTTATGGCAATATTCATTTCACTTCCCGGCCTTTATAATAATGCACCTATTTTTGCAGTAAATTGACCGTCTGTAAAGCGTAAAATTTAACTCCGTTCCTGTTTATTTTATCAGTGTCCTGGCTTCGGGATTCTTGATGTAAAACAAAGGGGACAACATTACATAGATAAGATAAGACTTGCTGTTAGTTCTCCTTCTTTCTCTCAGCATGGCGTTTAGTTCGTGGTTTCTGAGCAAGAAATTAACCACTGTGACCCGGCTTAATGTTGATACAAGGATCGTGGTTGTCGGAGCATCGAGAACGGCTATGGGATTTCTAAGCAAACTTTTGTTCAGGTAAGCTTGAATAATCAATTTGTCTTAAACTCTAAATTAGCCTACAAACCAGCTGTCTTATTGATAAAGTAAAAAAAGCAAGAAGATCAAAGGCCCTCGAATGAACTAATTACAATTACTTACAGATAACACTAAAATGATGAATAGATTACTGAAAATAGAATTGTTCTATTAACATATTAGAGACACCCCATAATAAGCGCCATCAATAACCAGGGTTGACTTTATTTTCAACAAAAATCCGTGCCAGTGACTGGTACTTTGCAGTGCCAGCGTGTCATCGGGATTAATTTTTGCTGGTTTCCAGTGACGCGTCATCGTACCTGACGTTCACGAGCGTGACCCTCGTGTCGACCGACGGCTTGCCGTACGTACGCCACCCTGATCCTTGCGCGGAAATGATGTTCCCGCACCACCGCACGACCACACAGAACTATCTTCAGAGCACGCCCTATACTTACTACGTCAACGTGGTGCAAGGAACTATGGTGGAAATTAACAAGTAAGAGTTTTGGCTGTACCAAGATTTGTGAAAACAGCTGAAAGCAACTAGTAATGTGGGTATGGTGTGATATACCGTAGAAGCTCGGTTGAAGTGAAAAGACCGACAAATGCTGGCTGGATATTATGAGCGAAGACATGTGTGCCGAAGGTATTCGAAACAGTAGATGAGGATGCAATCGGGAAAACGCTTAAGATGAGAGAGATTTTGAATAATAGAAACTTCGAACGATTGTAATCTATGCTGTTATTATTGTTATAAATATATATATACAGTACTTACCTACTCGAGGTATCCATAGCGATACCATTTTAGCTTGTTATATAAGTTTTTGCTGGAGCGTCGGTTATCTGTTTTATCCAAAGGCTTTTAGCTCTTTTTAGTTACGACAAATGGTTGATGGGTTTGTTTTGTGAACAATGTAGTTCAGTAATCATTTATTTATATCTCATATCAAAACAGGGAGGATAAATACATAGCGGTAGCAAGCGGACAGCGATATTATTACGACAAACTCTTCCTGATGTTTGGCCAGCAGTTTCAACACCCGGACTATCTGAAAGCTGTTTTAGATAGAGAAAGGGATATTCAGTAAGTATTTCTTTCATTTCTTTAATTCGGTATAAGTCTAAAATATAAATATAGTGAACAAACCTGGGGTTCTTAACTTGTCACGTGAATCACGGCAAGATGTAGTTCATAGTCATGGAATCGACTGGGTGCTTCGGAGAGGCGAGGTCGACATGCTATTAGTTTTTTTCGTACCAATACTTAATTACGCGTGGAATTGGCCCCAATTTTTCTACGCAGACGTGGCCATTTATAGACATGAGAATCTGTAGAAATGAGTATCAGTAGGTATATATGCATCAGTAAAGCTTCTAATCGGGTATGGTAAAAAAAGAGTTTGTAGATTGTACATATTTTTTCTATATTTTTTAACAAAGCAATTGTAAGAAAGATTCAATCAATTCATTCAACATGTAGACAAGGAATGACCCCATCGTACACGCGTTTGGACGTCCCATCTCTTCGGGAGCCACAGATCGAGACCAGCTACGACACACCCCCGAACGTGTTCATTATCAACACAATCTCTGACGCGACCAGGGTGCTGCGGCAGATCAACAATTTAACTAATATGAATAACAAAGGTAATATTAACTGAAACATGTTAATTATCATCAGTTTTTAGTAGCAAAAAACTTTCCTGTGGAATTTCCAGCTATTATTTTTTAGCCAGGAGATATTGTACGACCAGCTTCAAGTAGAAAGTGACGGGCAAAGTGGTTAAATATATCGGAACACATCAACATTTTGGCCGTCACTAACAGTTTGATGCTGACTTTACACAAATACCTATTTGCCAAAAAGTTTAATGAACAAACATGAAATAACAAACTCCTAACCCCTTAACCCCTAACCCTTTACCCTTAACCCTTTTATGAAATCAGGAAACTGCGAAATAAATTATGTACTTAAATATATATGTTTATCGTAAGTATGTCTGTTTTTAGATAAAATAATAGTGTACGGATCGTCACTGGAAGTGTACTGCTGCATAGCAGCGCTGAAAGAAATAAATATTCCGAGCAATAAAATCGTATTTGTGGAACCATTTCCGTCCGAAAACCCGCGGAAGACCAGAGTTCCCATATTTAATAACGTTTATGTAAGTCATACCTAATATACAATGGTTTTTTTTTAAACCGGTAATCTTGTGATGATGTTTATACTAGACGAGGACGTTATTATATTCAAAGAGTCTTGAGAGGGTATGTCCAGCAGAAGTAGATTTTCGTTAATATGGGAAGGAAAAAAGAAAATGAAGGGAAAAGTAAAGGCAGTGGAGAAGGGAAAAAATAGAATCAAAGCGTGATCTTCGTAGGTTCAAACAACGGTAATCAATCTAGAAAAGAGTCGGTCTGAATCTTCAAATCGTTTCTAATTTTTCTCACCTTGTAGGTTGACCAAACGATCTCTGAAGTCCTAGAAGAGCTCGGCATAAAAGTGCTCCGCTCGTACTACTTCCAGTTTTGGAAGACCGACGATAGCAACGTGGTCACCCACGTGAGCTTTCTATCGCACTTCCAAATGGTTGAGCTGGAGTGTGCTGCGCTGTTTTATTATAGCACACGAGGCATCGATGCTGATGCTTTCCAAGGTAAAATAAAAACATAAATATCTAATACTGAATATAAAATATGGACAGGATGACACAGTGACAGTAGACCGCTAGTCTCAAGCCATTCTATAAGACATAAAAGACTTATTCGCTTTTTAATTGCAACACATTAGGTACAGTGGGCATTAAAGGGTTTGCTAGCTTGTAGCCTAAATCTAAAATTTGAGTGCCGACCCCTACAGTTCACGCACATTCACTCTTGCGCCCTAGAAAACTTGCCACTTTGTGGTCTAAATGGAAAACTTAAACTGAACAGCGATACTCCGCGTCAATAAACAGCTAAGCCCCTCCCGCTCAATCCCCTAGATTTCTCGTATCTTCCCATGTCCCAATCCCTGTATAATCCAATCCCTGGTGTATTAAGTGTCTTATGAAAGAAGCGCTGAGTGCTCTAATTGGTAACCGTTCTTTTTTTATATTTAACCAGCAATCCATAAAAGCAGCTTAGTGTATGACGAGGGTATTCTGATTGACCACGAGTGCCGCACCAATAACCACTCGATCTACGCCGCCGGTCCGGCCACGCGGTACGGCGCGCGCTACTTCGCTGAGTTGAGGAACCATCAGTATTACGATTCCTTTGAAGTCGGTGAAAAGGTACCTAGCCAAACACGATTTATTGTTTCTGAACGTTTTCCCTGAGAGGTTTTTTAAATAATAAATCAGAGGTTTTTAATACTTGAATACTTATTTATTTTATATGAAACACATTATTTCGTGTACATTGAAAAAAGCGGAGACAGAATGACAGGCAGATTCTACAGGATTCTTTCAGAGGATTCTTTCAATAGGTTGCGTTCAGAAACGAACTACAAATACTACAATTATCAAAATAAAATGTTTTTAACGTTTTACAGACTATTATTTAACATTCCCCCTTAATTGTAGATTAGTTCACAAACATTTTTAAACTTAACAGGCTCTAATGGCTTGGTTAGAATGTCAGCACAGTTATATGAAGTAGGTACATACTCTACACATAAATTACCTCTTACAACATTTTCATGAATGAATTTATAACGAACATCTATATGTTTAGAGCGTCTGTTCAACACTCCATTCTCTATCAGTTTTATAGCACTTTGATTGTCCACTTTTAAATTCACATGCACTTTTATTTGTAACATTTCTTCTATTAAGCTTTTTAGATACAGCACTTCTTTACTGCATTCTGCAGCAGCTATATATTCAGCTTCGCAGCTTGAGAGTGCGACTATAGGTTGTTTCCTTGCACACCATTGCAAGGGACCTCCGCAGTACATAATAATGTATCCGGTAGTGCTTCTTCTTGATTCCAGGTCTCCAGCAAAGTCGGAGTCGCTGTAGGCTTCTAATTTGGTAAGGTCCGAGTTTGTGTCATAGCCGATATCTATATTCTTACTTCCTTGTATGTATCTTAGGGTTCTCTTTACGTTTTTCACATCAGTGTTGGTAGGTTTTTCCATGTTACGACTTTCAATATTAACCGAGAATGCCAGATCCGGTCGAGTCTTGCTACTTAGGTACATTAAAGAACCTATAGCTTCACGGTAGGGAAATCTCACATCTTCTGTATCTTCGTTGTCTTTTTCCTTCAGATCTTTTACTAATGGTGTCGGATATGGTTTAGAGTTTTCCATCTTAAATTTTTCCACTACGCTTTTGGCATATTTTTCTTGTCCAATTCTTATTTGTTTTTCTGTTCTAACTATCTCCATTCCTAGAAAGGAAGTAGGACCTTCTACAAAAGTCATTTCAAAGTCTTCTTCAAGTTTCTTCAACAATGAGAGCATCTCTTCTTTATTTTCTCCTATCAGCAATCCGTCGTCTACATATATTCCAAGGATAACATCTCCATTTTCTGTTTTGAAAATACAGTGATCTGTGTTAAGTGGGCATAATCCCTTCTTCTTTAGGGTCATTGAGAACTTTTGGTTCCACTTCAGAGGAGATTGTTTTAGTCCATATAGGCTTCTTTTCAGTTTACATATTTTTCCTTCTTCTTTTTCATAGCCTTCCGGTATCTGCATGTACAGATCTTCAGTTATCTCTCCGTAGAGGAAAGCAGTTTTTATATCCAGTTTCATGATATGGTATTGCTTATTTGCAGCAATAGCTAGCATAGTTCTGATAGAACTGTTATTAATCACAGGACTGAAAGTTTCTCCATAGTCAATGGTTTCTTCTCTTTTCTGGAGGTTTTGAGTTTTGCTTCTTTCTTCTTTGTTTGGCATTTCTTCTCTTCTTTCTTGGTTTAGAGTTTCTTTTCTTTCTTCTTGTATTAGGTTTTCTTCGTTTCTTTCTTCTTCTCTTCTATCTTGGTTTAGAGTTTCTTTTCTTTCTTCTTGTCTTAGGTTTTCTTCGTTTCTTTCTTCTTCACTTCTATCTTGGTTTAGAGTTTCTTTTCTTTCTTCTTGTCTTGGGTTTTCTTCGTTTCTTTCTTCTTCTCTTCTGTTCTGGTTTATTACTTCCAGTTCTACCACAGGTTGTTGTTTTATATTTTTAGGTTGGAAAGATCTTTGTATTAGATTTGAGAAAATTACATCTCTTCGCTCTACGATACGTCGCTTTTCTTCATCCCAAAGACGGTATCCAGTAGAGGAGTATCCGACCATAAGGAATTTCTCAGATCTTTTGTCTAATTTACTCAGGTTTCCAAGTATTTTACTGTGAGCTTGACTTCCGAAGTAGCTCAGATTCTTCAGATCCGGTCTTTTACCAGTCCATAGCTCTGAGGGTGTAACCTCTTTTCCATCTGTAGGTAGTCTGTTTATTATATATGTCGCGGTTCTTGTCGCTTCACCCCATAGATATTTAGGTACGTTATTCTCATACAGCAATGCTCTTACTTTTTCCAGAATTGTACGGTTTAATCTTTCACTCTTCCCATTAAGTTGAGGTGAATATGGGATTGTGTAATCCAGTAATATTCCCTTTTGTTTGCACCATTCTTTTATGTTATTAGAAGTGTATTCTCCACCATTATCACATCTTATCATTTTTACTTTCTCGCTGTGGGTTCTTTCCGCTTCTTGTATATATTCTTTCAGGTATTCAAACGCTTCATTTTTACTTTTCAGCAGGTATATTTTTGCAAAATGGCTATAGTCATCCATCACAGTGAGTATATATTTCTTTCCATCCCAGGTGTTGGGTGTTATGGGACCACATATGTCTGTATGTATAATTTCCAATTTTCTTTCAGCTCTTTTTCTCTGGGTATTAAATGGTAAACGGGTTTGTTTGGCTTCTAGGCAAACTTCACAGTTGATGAGTTGATCTATGTCGTTTTTAGTTATATTTATGCCATCTACTTTGTCTAGCATTTTTTTCATTGTTTCTTTGCCCGCATGACCAAGTTTTATATGCCAGTTTAATGCTGTATCATTTTTATGTGTTAATAAAGATGTCTCTTCTTTTTTAATTTGCAGTTTTATGAAGTACAGGCCATTTTTATTTTTCTCACCGGTTAACACTTCTTCATTGTTTTTAGAAATTATTACTTTGTTTTTAGTGAACAATACTTGTCCATCTTTTTCGGTGATTTCATTTACATAGATCAGGTTTTCTGGTAGTTCAGGAACATATAGTACTTCTGTCAGGTTTACATTCTCCGAATTAATTACACCTTTTCCAGTGGATATTATCTTCTCATTTTCTTTAGCAATTTGGATGCTGGTTTCTTCTTTTTTAATCTCGGATAACATATTTTTGTTTTTAGTCATGTGTGAAGTACAACCTGAATCAACGACGAACTCTTCGACATCAAGGTTCCTTGTTTTATTAAATGTTGTTAGAAATGCTACCTTTTCCTTAGTCTTATTTTTCTTAAAGAAACAGTCTTTTTCTTCGTGATTTGTTTTTTTACAGATGCTGCATTTCTTTTTGTAAAAACAGTCTTTTTCTAGATGATTTGTTTTTTTACAGATTTTACACGCCTTAGTTTTGTTTTTAAATGCTTTGAAAGCCACTTTTTCGGATGAAGACGAATCAAGCTCGCTTTTGTTCAGTCTCTTTTCTTCACTCAGTATTCTGGCTTGTAGATTTTCTAGAGTTTTATCGGCAAAAGAAGTGCTTTCCCACGCAGTTATTAAGTTGTTATATTCGATAGGTAAACTTGATATGATTTTTGAGATAATCATTTTTTCTTCGATTTTTTCACCGAGCCCTCGTAGTTTAAATGACAGATTTTCTAAATTACCCAAGTGTTCTGTCATTGAAGTGCCCTTTTTATAATGGCATTGAAAGAAATTCTGCATTAATTTGCACCTTTGTTGTTCATCAGATTTTTCGAATAGGAAACATAGTTTCTTATACATGTGGTAGGCACTTTCACATGTCATAATTAAGGTTAAGTGTTTTTTATCAATAGTTTGCATAATAATGCGTTGAGCTTGCGCATCTTTCAGGCTTTGTTGGGACGAACCGGCACTTTCGACGGCGTTTGTCGATGCGCACACAATTTCGTACAAACCGTAGCTTTTAAATAGGATTTCGACTTGAAATTTCCATATCGGGAACGATTCGGCGTCCTCCAGGCGTTGAATGTTGGCTAATTCCGCTGCCGTAATTGGTATCTCCATCGTTTTTCTTTATTTTAGCTTCTCTCAACACTGCCACATTTGTCACAGAGAAATCGTATTACTGTTGTACTTGTTTTTACTTGTTTTACTCGTGAAGAACCACGGACCTCTGCTACCATGAGAGGTTTTTTTAAATAATAAATCAGAGGTTTTTAATACTTGAATACTTATTTATTTTATATGAAACACATTCTTCTTCTTCTTCTTCTTTTAAAATTATGGCTTCAGCCCAGTGGGACTATTTCGCCAGTATCAAGGTATTGAGAGGTTTACAAACGACAAAAATTGTACGGTTGTACAAGACAGTGTACGGTGATTTGTTAGCTCTTGTAAATCGATAGCTAGACTTTACAAGAAGCACGTGGACTACCGGCCGTTGACTCCAAGATGTTGGTTAAACGCGCTTCAAAATTAATTCTCCATTCACTGCACACTACCACATTAGTTTACTGTATAATAAGCTATCGATATTACACTTTAAACAATATTAATAAGCAAAAAACAAAGTAATTAATCACGATGCTAACTATCAAGATGGCGCTCGAACCGGAAGTCCTATGAAACACATTATTTCGTGTACATTGAAAAAAGCGGAGACAGAATGACAGGCAGATTCTACAGGATCCTTTCAGAGGATTCTTTCAATAGGTTGCGTTCAGAAACGAACTACAAATACTACAATTATCAAAATAAAATGTTTTTAACGTTTTACAGACTATTATTTAACATTCCCACAGTTCTTTAAATAAACCAAGGCTACTAATTTTAATTAGTTACTTAATTAATTTAAATTAATGTCTATTTTGATTCTTCATTTTAAATAGCTATAGAGATAGTACTTTGCAGTTAAAAATATCTGTTCTAGCTTGGAATACAAATAAGAAACCAGCTGGACCCGTTGTTCTCAGAGACCAAACCTAACTGTAGAAAATCGATGCAGACCTCTGTAAAGAGCGTTAGTTTTGATTCTACTATTTATCCGAGTACTGCAAGAACATTTGCTGAAAATGCTGGGGAGTCGTTCTACAGTTATAAATCGTTAAGTATCACTGCATTGTTATCACATTCAGTGCGCAATTTAGTTCATAATGCAACTAAGTGTTTAAAGCCACAGCAGCAGTATAGTTAATATTATACTAGAACCTTATATCGCATCAAGAAATTAGTTTCAACTTTATGACAAAATTGGCGCGTTTACAGTCAACTGCCGCAGTCACCAACCCCAACAACCCCATTGGTAGTTGCAAATTAAGCGTGTTTAATAGCTGCCGGTTGGCGGTAGCTTTAGTATAATAAAGCAAACAAAAATAGCGACGGGACGGGAGGGACTGCCTCTTTAACTCTTACTACGACCAACTAGCAACTGTGAATAAGAAGTATTACAACCATCGTCATCAATTTTGTTCTGCGGATAATATAATTTTAACGTCAACTATATATCTTGTAGGAATTTGAAGCGTGATTCAAAGCACCAATCACATAAGGAGTACGACAGGCTCCCAGTGTACAAGAACGCCCACTCTAAGTACTGCATTATGCCAGGGGGATTGCAATATCTGGAGGTCCGGGCTCCGGGGATGAAGATACCACATCCTTATGTACAGTCTTTGAACTTTAATGTAAGTTTAAAAGAAACCGGTGTCATTAGCTTCAGAGGCCGTCCAGGTCATGAAAACATTGCTTGTAGAGCATATTCCAAATTGTAAAAAGATAGCCACGTGACACTTACAAGTCATCGGTGGTTTCTTATTTTGAGAATCATCAACCTGTATGGAGGAGTGACATGAAGGAGTGGCATAATAACTTCTAAGGATAACAATAAGTTTTTATCCGTTACCGTGGTCATCTCTTCATTCCTTCATTTCTCAATCTCTTCCTTTTCAAAATTACTTTACACTAGTTACACTAGTATACTATACACACACAGACACACTAAACCTCACAATCACAAAACACAAACGCTGTATCCCGGATAGCACAATTACAGACCCGAAAACAATGTGTAAGTATAACGATAGCGCCGCGTTTCCGGAAACATGACACTATTTAAAAAAAGCACGATTTATCCCCTCCTTTTTCGCGACGATAAATAGTGTCGTTGCCGTGGAGGTCCACGATAAAAGTATAAATTCGTTCAATGAGCCTAAAAATATGAGTTACTCCATAATTGTTTTTTTTTTTCAGGGCTTCGTGATGGAGACATTTAAAATGGGCTACTTCAAGTTGCACATGACTCCAAACTTTGTCGTGGACGGCATCACGTGCTTGACCCCTACAAAATACTCCATCGCCCACTTCAAGGCTCTTTTTGGAAAACCTGCAGCAATATTGAACAATATTCATATAAAATACACTGTAAGTCAATTATTATTTCGGTAGGATAAACTACCCAACGATTGGTACTGGAAATATCAGTCTTGGCACCTATTTTTGTAAGACGCCGCTGTAAAAGGTATGACAACCTGCCAACCATTGGTGGGGCACCGACAATATGGTACCTAGTTTACCTATAAAGATACCTTACGTATCCATTCAAGACAGACACAAGAATATTATTAAAAATAATGGGAAAATTCACCGCCTCGAGAGAAATTCAAACTCTAGACCTTCTTGAACACCGGTCCAGTTTTCTAACAAACTGAGCTAATGACACTTTTCAACGGCGCACCGAAGTCCAAAAGCATATCGTAGAAAAATCATAGGTACTGACAATCCTTTACCCCAGACTAAATTAATTTTGTAATAAGTAGAGCCACCTTCTAAATAAATTAAATTACATTTTGTTAAATAAAAGGAAATAAAAATTAAAGGACATTTTGTAAATTTAAGGAACATCATCCTAACATTTATATTGCAGACTAAGAAAGTGGACAATTTATACGATTTCTTCAATTCACCGGGGATCATGTTTTTGTATCACGACCATATTGATGAATTGTTTGCTGTTGTCAAGGAAATTTTACCTCTGGTAATTAAAATACTCAATATTTTTGTAATTCATTTAACCTTGTTTTTTTACTGCTGTTTGCTTTAGCAATTATGGGGTTGAATGAATTGACCTGTAATTTTTTACAGGATAAACCCAATGGGGAAACCCTTAGCGAAGCATTGACGGAGGCCAACGAAAAATACAAGAAGACAGTGAGTGCTGCAATAATTTCCGGAACACACTAACACTGTATTTTGTTCTTTTGTTTGTACCTAGTATGATTTGTTTGTTGTTTTTAGTAACAGTAGAGACACCTAACGACATCTAGATCTAAGCACACGGCATCTTGCCCGGCCAACGACACAATATACAGTTCCTCAGTAGGTAACCTAATAGTTCTTAATTTTTAGTTACTATCTATATTGTAAATAAATCATAACTTGCAGTCGGCTATCCGCTCAAAGTTCGAGAAGTCTCCGCACGTGGAAGCCATTGCGGCGTACGTCCTAGAGTGGGTATCTCAGAACGATCTGCTACTGCCCATGTACTACCAGCCCTGGCAGAAGCCCGACTTCCAACACGATATCGGCCACCACCCTGCCTTCGACGAGTTTAAGAAGAAGGAAAAGAAACTTGCATCACGATTCTTTAAGGATGAATAAATGGTTGGAAATAAATTAATGAGAATAAAATCCGTCTTTTCTTCTTAAAACCTGATTTGGATGAATTACAATTATCACTAAACTTCTACCAAATACACACGTAAATAAACGAAATATTTGGGTACCGGGGATGCCCACACCCGTTTGTATTTTCGTCTATAGCTACGATGTCTATTCACTAAACTTTTTGGTTTAAACTTTTCACAAGTAGTAAAATATAAATAAACTTTACTATGCTCAGGCTGACAGCACTATTTGTCAAGTCAGATATTACTTTGACATTACACTATAATAACATTTTTTTAAACCTATTTTTAGTTAAATATGGCAGGAGACGCACCAACTGGATGTGCAAGTAAACCATTAGAATTAGACAATCTGCTAATAAAAAATGTCAATACATGGGGTAACGTTCAGTACAATATACCACTTAGGTTATCTAGCACTGAGACCAGGTCTTCAACTAGCATTGGACTTCGCCATATACCCGATGTACCCTATGCCTTCGACTGCGTAAGTATTATGAACATATCTTACTTTTTAGATGCATAAACAACGGTCTCTACTTACAGTAGACTAGGACGTTGACCAATTTTTCAGTAGTCGAAAATTTGTATAAAGTAATCGGATTGTTATTTTACTCGGAATGATAAAAGCTATCAGATTGATGCTTACAACAGCATCGAACTACAGTATCGACAAACTGAACAACTGGTCGTAATTTCACTATAAGATACCTACTAACTAGTGAAATAACAGTCTTAACAATCGAAATGAAAGTCTTTGCCCAGTAAATGCGAGAATAGGCGTAGCTAAATAGAGTAAGATCAAGATAAATCTGCAACGATTTTAATAGCTCACGTAGTGTAAGTGTTATTTTAAACGTCAAACTTCCATAAATTATGACGTATAAATAACACTTACACTGCGTATGCTATCAAAATCGTTGCAGACTTGGTCTAACTCGTTTATTCAACCCCGAGAAGAAAAAGTGTACTTAGGGGAGGCTTTGTTATTTAGGGAAGGGTAAATTATTGTGCATTAAACAACCAAAAATTATCAAATTATTAACCAACCTATTTTTGGGAATGGCAAAAAAACAGATTAACGTACGTCGTACAAAATATAAAAGAATACGTACAGTTCGTTATATTTCCAGAATTGTATAATTTTACATGTAAAACGAGCCAAGACGAGCAAAGCCAAGCGCAAGGGCACTACCTACCTTTTCCCGAAGCGGTTTCCTCGTTTTTTTTTAACCCTCGTAACTTTGGTTTGGATTATACTAGATAAACAAAATTCTCGGGATATGATGTCAATAGTGGACTTATTCAGCATAAAAATTAAATTTCAATTGCATAGCTGAAATTTGGTATGTAAGATAGTCTTATAAACACAAACAACAAAAAAATTCAAAAACTTGAAATGTTTAGTCCTTGAGGGCTGAGAATCAATTAACCGCTGAACCGATTTAGTTGAAATTTGGTACGTAGATAGTTTTTGTTATGGGGAAGGATATAGAATCACCCCATCAGGGTGAAAAGAGGGTGGAAAAGGGCGTAAGGGGGGAAAAGGGGGTTAAAGTTTGTAAGGGGAATCAGCAGTAAAAAGCAGATTGTATAAAAGATGCCCCCATATATATTGTACGATAAAAAATAATGAATACTGAATAAATTTTTCCCTTACGCCCATGTGACGGTAGCGAAACGCCTACCACATATTTTGACTAAGGTATTGTGACGTTAGGGCTTGTAGTTAGAAGCTTGGCTCTACAAGAAATCTGATAATTTTTTGTCCGTGCGAACCTTATGGTTTCGTCTTGGCAACATTTTACATGAAAATGTTTTTGGTGGAATGTATTGTTATTGGAGCAATTAAATAATATTTCCCTACTTGACTTTCCAGAAAATCAATGAACCGCTACCAGAGAGGCTATGCGGCCGAGACATGGTCGTGGAGAAGGAAAGCTACAGGACCACAACAGGCGAGTACTGCGTGAAGCCCAACCCGAACAAGGCCATGGAGCGGTCCGACTGCTCAATCAACTGCCGTAGGGTCATATTCATGACCGGAGTTGAGAAAAGGGTATTTTTCATTCGATTCTTTTGTAATGCTAAGACAGAGCATATTTATATTTATTAAATCACATTTACAATCGGGTCTAACGCCAATTTATTATGTTACCTTTATTTCCCGATGTTTCGACACAGGTTTCACTGGTCGTGGACGCGGGTAACTGACGTCTCAGCAAAATGTCAAAACAGAGATTTGTATTTGTTGTTAGACCCGATTGTAAATGTTATTTAATTTAATTTAATTTGTATTTATTTATTCATTTACACACAATATCCAACTTAATTACAAAAGTACCGTTAATCCGCAGTAGATTTACAATAATAAAATATCTTTTAACAACAACATAAGAAAGTTCATAACATGCTCAATTTAATTAATCTATTTTTTAATTATTACTATCACGAATGTGATTACAATAATCCGACACCGTTGACATGTGTTCGAAACGCGAAAGTTTTATAACCCATCTTTGTGGTAGGTGATAGGCCTGTCAGTCAGAAAACCCCAGTACGGTTTTTTCGTATACTCCTCCTTTTTAATGGTTAGTTAAAAATGTTCCCTATGTCACCCAGACCACAAAATAGTACGAATGATATCAATTGACACCACATTCATCAAAATCTCAGTCTCAGCGTACTTACTCGAAGAGTTTTTGATATTGACTACAGAATATCAGGCTTGTGGCTCATTCTCATTGAAATAGCCCCGCTGCCATATCCTCTAGCTTCCCACACGTCGAAACTTGCCAATACAAATTCAATTTTAATTTGTCAAAATAAAGATTCAGAATAGAATGGAATGGGAGACCTTTTTATAGGTCTCTGGCTAGAGGGTATTTAATATTGTTGCGTATTTGACACGTCGGTCTCACAATTCTTTTACACCTAACACACCCGCCATTCTAATGTTCAATTTAGTCAGTCGATACTTTACTATGTTTGTAATTACAAGTTACACGTTGCAGTTACAAGGGCAGACAATACGACAGCCAACAGTGCTCTCGGAAATGAAAGACACCTTCCGTGGGATCCCCAGGTCACCGTTAGCGCCTCCGGAAATCACCGTCAAGCCGCCTGACCCGGAGTATATATTTGATGTTAGTATTTAAATCACTTCCCAGTTTTCCCTGTGCTTTACGTCCGCGTGGTTAAACTCACTTATAAGGACTCTTACCAAATTATTTTTTAGAATAGATCATTATTTAGTAAGTTGTTGTTAACCGATGGTCCTGGGTTCGAATCCCGGTAAGGGCATTTATTTGTGTGATGAGCACAGATATTTGTTCCCGAGTCATGGGTGTTTTCTATGTATGTATTTATCTATATATAAGTATATATATCGTCGCCTACCCATAGTACAAGCTTTGCTTAGTTTGGGGCTAGGTTGATCTGTGTAAGATTTTCCGAAAGAGATAGATCAGAGATGGCTGCAGCTTATGCAGATTTTTTTGACAGGTAGTAGCTTGCGGCAGAAACGAGGCAACGCCTATATTCGACACGGCTGCGGGGTTCCGTAGATTGATGGATCCCTACGTTTCCACGTACCGGCACTACCACAAGCCCTTCACCGCTGAAGATCAGTACGGCATCGGCGCTAAGGATCACATCACCTTTTATACTGAATTTAACACTCCTAAGGTAAGTGGATATGTGGTATAACAAATATTTTAACCTTTTCGCCGCCATTGACTTGATATAAAGTCAGTACATTTCGTGTCCCACACGCCACGACTTGATATATTATATATATGGGTTGTCTATATGTGCAATTTGTGGATTGTCGTTGATGGCACTTTATTACTTCATTGACGTGGCGGCAAAAAAGGAGTTACCCGAATTGTTTTACGAGTATTTCGAGTATCACCAATAATTATGTCATGGATGTCATGATCCAAGTCCCATATTATAGTCCCAAGATACAAAAGACATTAAACACCTGAGTATAGCTGGGGAGCCGGCGATGCTATATGTGTAGTTACTCGAGTATCGTAGAGACCTATTGAAATCGAAAGATTAGATGATAAGAAGAAAAAAGGTTGTTTAGTTTTTTTTTCATCGAGCAGGATTAGCGTCTACAGATTTTTTTAAATTTAGGGGGTTGGTGGAGGGTTAAAAAATCGTTAAGTAAATTGTGGATTTGGTCGTTTTGCTCCCAGTTAATGCTATAATTTTTCTATAACTTAATATGACACTTATTTGTACGCATTTCTTTAATCAGACAACCACAAGTTCGACGCCCGATTTTCACATTGTAACCGACAGATTAAGGAAATGCGTACAAATAATTATCAGATTTAGTAATAGCACAATTATTTAGACTACAATGACCAAATCCGCAATTTGCTTAACGATTTGTTGAACCCCCACCACCCAACGGCTCAACAATAAAGATGGCTAAATGTGGTAAAGATAGACTCCACGGGGTAGCAAGATATCACTCATATCTTAATCTGACGCGCTCGAGTAACTACAAAAATCCCCTCTTGGGCTCCCCAACCATAAGTATGATGGGGAATATCAACTGATTTGCATCCACTTCAGAATAACCTGGTTTAAGTGTAAATAAGGACATAAGAACACAATAAGACAAAAAGTGAAAGGATTTCTTGTATGCTACCTTTTGGATATAGGGTCTCACAACTGTAGGTGTGTTTTGCTGAGTATCCATCTTCATGGCACCTGTTCTTGGCTGCAGAGCTTGACAAAGTATAAGCGAATCCTATTCTTCTTTTGATCCTTAGACCCGAGGATTTGGTCCAAAGCACAAGGAGATCTGGATGCCTCTAACAGCCAAAGTTCATCGAGGCGTATACGACAGAATTCACGTGAAGAAAGAGTACCACGAAGTAGCTGCATGCCACAACCCCGTCAACAATATAAAGGGGTGAGTAAACACCTACTGTACCGAACCTCATTGTACCTCGCTGCTCGCACGAGTGTGGTGAAGGATTAAACTTTTCAACCTCCTGTTTTATTGTCCTGCAACTTTAGCAATGGGAGGTATTCTGAAAGTTCAGTCTTGGTGGATTTATTTATCAGTTTTACACCTTTTGAACGCCATTTGTCTTAAGTATCAAAAAAGTTACACATGTTAATAAAGATATCATTATTAGCATATACCTAACTATATTAAACGAACTTCCATGTTTCAGAGTATTCGAATCCGAAACAAAGAGGAAATTCAAGATACCCTTCGCCATCTCCAGTCTCGCCTCCTGGGGTCACGGAGAGAAATTCGACTTGCCACCTTTCCCCCCTAATCCCTACCAGACCAACATTGCCCCCTTCATGTATTGTAGCGATTACTGCCACATAGCCCAGGGAACACCCCCATATTCCGTGATTGACCAGATAAAACACGTCAAGCCGCACAAGCCGTGCAAGGAAAGATATATCGTATCCAGAGATTTTGAACTATAGTTTATTTTGAAATTGTAAATGTTGTTTATAAAAGTATATTGATTGAAATCTTATTTGTGTTGTCCGGTTTCTTAGACCTTGTTCTGAAAAGGAAAAAATGAGAAAATTAAAAACAATATTTAAAATAAATACAATAACGATATACCTATCAGTGTATAGCGAAGCACAAAAAAAACATACAGAAGCCGGAGCTAATTAGTCTTTTCTTTTTCACACAAACATTTATTTAGCCATTTAGGGGTAGTTAATATAGTTTTGTCGTTTTAACACTTTTCCAGGCATAGTATTATAGTCTATCGACCATATATGATTTCAACTTTAGCATTCCGGTTTAATGTTGAAATTAGATTTCTCTTTCGGGAAATGCGCCATTTCTTCAAATGAATCATCAAAGGAGTATATTTGGATTTTTTGGGAAAACCTTGTAGCCTGGAAAAGGGTTGTAATACTAATCTACCGAGAACGAAACGGTGGAGCTAAGTAGTGCCGAATAGACAACGAACCCTATCTGCTCTTATTTAACCACTCTCTCCTCCACTTTGCTCTTATTTGTGCCGGTTTTTTTTCAAATAGTTGCCTTGTACGCGGATCCGCGTTCGCGGCATACGAGGGCTTAACGTAATATAAGAACCTCATTAGTCATTAGGACTAGTTCTACAAAACCATGTAAAAAAGCACTTACATAAATTAGCCAACGCTTTTGCCAATGCTTCATTGTTGCGCTGAAACGAGTATTGCACTTTAGAATCCTATTTTTATATGAGCATTTTTCAAAAAATATGCCTGCGGGCTAATTGCCGCGACCCATACAAAATGTATGAAAAGAGTCGTGGCAATTAGACGCAACCGTAAACATACTCTCAGAGAATTACCCTCAAATAGCTACATTATCAGTGAAGTTTACAGACCCACTAACCCGGGGTTAACCGGTTAAACCTGGAGTTGCCACCGGTTGGTTACCGGTACAGTTTGACACTGGATTAACGGTTTAACCGGTTAACACCGAGTGAGTGGGATGGTGCAAGTGGCGCTTAGTGGTAAAGTTACAAGGTTTACAACGATTAAATTCTTACCCCAATGCAAGAATAGTTTTCACATTTTCCGCCTTTGTCCTTTCCGACGCAGGGCTGGCCCTAGATAAAATAATTAGCATTAAAATTTAGTTTAAACCAAATAATAGAAATAATTGTTTTTTTTAGTGTTAAACAAGAAGCTTAACATGTAATGCATCTTAATTATTATAATACATAACACTAAAATGGATGCCACTCCACATAATGCCGATGAAGAAAATCCTTAGCCATGGCACTGGTTTTTGGGGCAATAAATTATTAGGCTCTTTCAATTATCTTGCCTTTTTCTCTGGTATCCCCAATATAAAAAAGTCAGTTCATTAATTTCTTTTGGTGGTTGAACAGCAGTCAGTACCCGAAACCTATAAAAATAGTCGCGACCGTTACTTGAATTGGCCGGGCGGGTAACAAGAACAAGAAACTCACATGAGGACACAGTTCTAGCGGATGCGCTTTGCTCCTCGGCGTCCGGCCCCTCGGGCACGGCGGATTGTGGAAGCATTGCGACGGCTCACTACACGGGGCCGCCGAGCGCGAGGGCCAGAAACACGGCATAAGGTACGGGAAGCAGGAGGAGGGCGGTATGCAGCAGGGGTGGTGGTTACAAGAGCGGGCGAGGAATGGCTGTGATGGTAATTCAAATTGCAAATTCATTAGCAAGCAGTGTGCACCAGAAACAGGGCTCGCGGTAGGGTAAGCAGGAGAATCGCAGTATACAGTGGGGATCGTGGTTGCATGAGCATATAATAGCAATTAGCCAAGGGTGGATTAGCAGTCTAACGGCTCGGCCACGAACGACCATTGCGCGACCGGCGGCGGCGACGGCTGCAACCATAGGTGGGAACGAAAGGTCCCATCGCTGTGTCTTGCTACTCTTGCTCCAACCTATGGTTGTCGCTGCCGCCGCCGCCGGTCGCGCAATGTCGTAGCCGGGCCGTAAGTAGTTTCATGCAGGTAATCCCACGAGAAACGTATATGAGCTGTAGATCTCTTGTGAAATCTTTTGATTCTGTTCTATTCTAAGTTTTTGGAACATTTTTTCAACTTACAACGTACATGCCTGCAACTGAAGCTTCAGCGCGACCTTGCGGCCTCCAGAATCCTTCATAAAGGGTACTGTCTCTATACAGCCTCGGGCAAAGCGTGCTCCAGGTTTCAAGTAATATTTCAGCATGCTGATTAACACTACGTTACGTTTTTAGGGTTCCGTACCTAAAGGGTAAAAACTCCCTATTACTAAGACTCCACTGTCCATCTGTCCGTCTGTCTGTAGCCAGGTTGTATCTCATGAATCGTAATAGCTAAAAATGCATAAAGTAATGATAAAGTAGAGGATGTATTTAGATGATATTTTTATGGATCAAAATGATTTGAAATAAATAATTGAATTGAATTTCTGTTGCCGCTATAACAACAAATACTAAAAAGTACGGAACCCTCGGTGGGTTAGTCCGACTCGCACTTGTCCGGTTTTTTTAAGTTAGGTCTACTTTCCTACAAGTCCTACAATTAGGGCTCCACCATGTTTGTCAAGAGTAAGCAATAAATTATGGAATATTTTGTGTCTAAAGTCACATATATACAGAATGCTACGGATACTATTAAGTAAAGGTTTCTTACTTTTGCTAGAACACAACTCGATTTTGGCACGATTTCTGTCTAAAAAGACACATTAACAAATTAGTACTTATCTTTATTCTTATGCTAATAACTTCAAAGAAAATCATATGTAGTGAAATACTTACGTATACCGTATCATATTTTGGCTTCTTGATGACTGACACCTGAAAATTTTAACTCATTGTTAATAGCATACCTACACTTAGGCCTCTTGCACACACGTTTTTTTGCAGTAATAATTCGCGGTAAAAAAAAACAAATGTGCTACTATGGGCTACTATGGAGTTTTGTACACGGCCACGGTTTTAGCACGGCGCAACCACGCCGGCAGCCGTGTGCACCGCGCCCCCCACCCCTCCGGCGCACCACGCGTAAGTGCTGCCAAGTGCTATACCGGTATACGGTACCGGTGTTGTATGGCACTTGGCAGTCTCTAAGAGCTTCTTGACGGCACCGGAGGTCTTCACGTTTCAGTCCCTCACAACTGAGTAGTACCTAATACGTTGTGCTGTCCGTTGTTTTACCGCGTCGTGTACCGCTAACACGCCGTGCCGTGGACAAGAGGCCTTTATGCATTTCAGTTTATAAAGATTGTATTTTAATACTGATCACAGTGATCACAATTCACCTGAAGTCCAAATCGTGGGCATTCTTTACTGCAAGCAGGTGTGCAGCAGCCGGACTGCAAAAACAGAAAAATGACGTTGAAAACTGCTTTTTAGATTAACCTTTTGAACGCTTTATGTCATAAACACAAACATCACTCAAACGCAAAGGTCCCGGGCGCAAGCGAGCCAATGTAGTAATGACGACCTTAGATGTTCTTGGCGTTCTAAAGGGTAAAATATCTCTTAGCTCTCTTTATCAATTAGCTTTATCAATTGTACTCACGCAAGTTGGGCAGGGCTTCGATGGACAAGGCTTAGGGGAACACGGCTTGTTCTGCAATAAAAAATATATGTTTAAAAATACGCATAGTTATATATTTAACCCTATATGCGACATGCGCAGAAGACCGAATTTCGATGTTGATATGAAATTTCGTTACCCCGCTTCGAAACGATTTTCGATGTTGGCGGTAGGCCCTCAGGCGGCCTAGCCAAGGTGACGATCGCTTGCACTTATTAATCAGTATGACAGTGGCAGTTGCGTTTCGTTCGCTACGGAGCGTTAGCGATTTGCATGTGGTCGACGGGGCCAGGACGCATCTTTTCTGATATTTACCCAAAACAACGGACACGGCACCACACAAGGTGACCCGCACGGCACTGAGAAAGGAGTGTAGCAGGTTGCAGGGGATGGCAATGGCACACGTAGAGCATGAGGATCGGCGTAGCGACGCGACGTGCAACTAGTGAAGTAGCGACATATGACGCAGTAACATCACAGATACTTACCCAAAACAACGCACACGGCACCACACAAGGTGATGAGCCGCACGGCACTGAGCAAGGAGTGGTGCAGGGGATGGCACACGTGGAGCACGAGGATCGGCATAGCGACGTGCAACTAAGTGAAGTAGCGACATATTATGACGCAGTAACATCACAGATGCTTACCCAAAACAACGGATACGGCACCACACAAGGTGACCCGCACGGCACTGTGCAAGGAGTGGTGCAGGGGATGGCACACGTAGAGCACGAGGATCGGCATAGCGACGTGCAACTGGTGCATGAGCGACATCTGGCGCACGAACATTTTGACTTGCAGCCTCCGCACTAAAACATTATGTGGGCAACATCTCAGTCATCGACTACCGGACATCCGATTGGAAACAGATAGATGTATAATTAAAAGACAATTTGTGAGCAAATCATAGTGAGTGAAACCATACTGATCTTTTGAAATATGTTTCACGATAGTTTAATTTCGATTAATGAATATAATGTCGTCGTAAGGTAAGCGACGACCTGGTGAAGGTCGCGGGAATTCGGTGGTTGCGAGCGGCACAGGATCGGTCGGAGTGGCGAGCCTTGGGGGAGGCCTATGTCCAGCAGTGGACGTCTATCGGCTGACATGATGATGATGATGATGAAGGTTTTTCGATGGACTACAGTATGGAGTTTATCAAACACAGTGTAAAGGTTTGTAAAGGCTCGACAACGCCGGCAACGCGCGTGCGATAACTGAACTACTACACTACAGTAACCGCTTGTTTGTCACCGACATGGTTTAAGAAAAGAAAAAGTGAAAGATAGGTAAATCAACTAATCTACAGGATACATTTCGGGGAGTGTGCGATGGGATTACATAATTTAATCCCCCCATCTCAATTCTGCCACCGTGGGACTAGACGCGGACTTGCGTTTCACCCTTACGTCGTTACTCTGCCACTGATTCGTACTAAGCGCTATGCATCCAGCTTTATCATGCGAACGGCTAAGGAGTGGAATTCACTTCCTGCAAATATATTCCCAGTCCACTATAACTTGGATCTTTTTAAATCAAGAGTGAATAGACATCTTTTAGGTAAGCATGATCCATCCTAGACTGCATCGGCACTTACCATCAGGTGAGATTGCGGTCAAATGCTTGCCTTTTTTTAATAATAATAAAAACATAGAGACGACGTTAAGTCTCTATGTTTAGTTGCTTTACCAGTTTGCTTTATATTTTCGAATGACAAGTTTACTAAACGTAGATTTGTGTGCAGATATAAGGATGTATAAGACAAGCTCACCTTCAATGATAATGGTAAGTCTGTTTTGCTCTGTAATAAAACAGAAACGAATTATTGAGACAGTACAATCAAGATCTGTGATATCAAAATCAATGTAACCAATCAGTCAAAAAAAATGGCGCCTTTTGTATTCTTTAAAGTAGATTGATTCACAAAATTTCAACATCGATATTAAAATATTAAGTACAAAATAACTCCTGTTTAAGGAAGGATAAAATGAGGTATCAAGTATCAATTGAACCACTTGACCATATCGCAATCATAAAAACTTTGTATGAGTTTCGCGGTGGCGTAACCGGGAATGGTGTAGTAGGCTATATTGAGCAGTAAGTAAATAAATGTAATCACTTTACGTCTACAGCACGTCTTGAAACAAGCTTGAACGATGGCAGTCTGATGGAAGACGGCTTTACTGTCGCTATCCTTGGGCAGTTTCTTCCAAGTCTTCGGGTTCGCTAGCTGTATGTAGGTGTTAGACAGGCCGAACAGATTGTGTTCCTTGTCCAAGGCTAGGACCGTGGATAGGGCTTTATGGGTAGAGTGATGTTCAGGCAGATCTTCTCCGACCGAGCTTTCTGACGTGGACTGCATCAATGACTCTCTAAATATGAACACAAGTTATAATAAATTTTATCTTTTTGGTTTTATGATACCTATACATTTATGCATATCGCAGATTACACAACTTGCAAAAAAAAAACGAGTACCTAAAAAATATAGTAATAAACAAACTGATAACTACTGATTTTTCAAAGCGGATATTCTCTAAAATAATTGTTGGGTTTTATGCCAGATTTTCGTAAGTAAATTAAGAATACAAAATTAAGATAGTGAGGCTGTACAACATACTGGACGATGAAATAAAGCAAGCTCCTAGCGATGCAATATTTGTCCGCAAACTGAAAGCCGTACTATTAGAAATGGCTTGCTATACCATTGACGAGTTCTTCGATGGCCACGCGTCATTGGCTCAATCGCGTACCTACTAAATTATATAGGAATATAATAAATGTTTTGTTACTAATTGTAATAATTATGTTTTGTAATGTTATTAATTGTATTATTGTAATGCTTAATTGTAGAAATGACTTGTAAATGTAAATATTTACCAATAAATCATAAATCATATTATATCATAAAACCGCTCCCAAATAGGTATTTATAAATGCAAAGTTACCTTTACCACATTTCTCCTTGTTAGTAACTTGACTCTCGTTTACGTCTAACCATGGCACCAGTTAGTGCATTAACTTTGTTGGAAGGATATCACATCTAATCATTCGCTTTCAGCTCAATGCGAACATGAAATTTTATCAATGTTGGTAAGATTCGTCGATACCGTTGCTAGTTTATGACCAGCAGATTCGAAAATAGATCAAACTGATAAAGCCCGGTCCGCTGGCTAGGCAAACAGTAGATAAGCTTGTTTTTCACCAATATGGTAAAAGATAGCAATAACGAATAACACCTAACAATACAAAGGGACGACATTTTGTCTAGAAATCATAAATGGGACATTTGCTCAAGCCAGGTGAACATTAGACTATGTCGTCCACCCACCTTGCGTCAGGAGATCCATCTCGACTCTCACTGAGCCACTTGGTTTTGGTTAGGCTCAGAATTTTTGGATTACCACATTTGTTCTCGTCCTCTCCATCCTCTTCATTATGGGGTGGCTAAAATTCAATAAAAAATCGTTTAATACTAGATATTTTGAAACTACTATATTTTATACACGTCTCTCTCTATCTCTATCTGTCTCGTTAGGTACAACGTGTATCCCAGTTACATCTTTAGCTGCTGCATAAGATTCCAGGATCCATTTTTCGACTTTTTCTCCTCCAACTTCCTTTTGAAGAAAATCTCAGAACAACATTTTACGATCCGGCAAAATTTTAACATGATAGATACATATTCTGACAATAGACAAAATCTGATAATTTTTGCGTGTGACAAATTAGTTATTTGCATTATAATAAGTACAGTCTGTTTTCATAAAATTACCAGAGGTATTGTTTCCGATGCTATTTCCTCGATTTTCTCGGGAAAATATTCGAGGTTCCCAAGTTTCCCAGTACTCTCGATAAGTTCGTGGAATGCTACGGATCTTTGGACTTCTATTGCAGTGTCATTGTCTTTACTGGTGCCAACCTAAACAGAAGACCAAACGAATCACATTAATATTCAGATCAGACATAGTGAACCTATTATTGCCCTAGGTACTGGCTTAATTGTTGCTACATTTACTCAGATTCGCTTTGCGCGTTAAAAGATGAGTTAAGAATATTTACCTGTCTAGGCAATTATATTGTTATTCTATATCTACATTTTGTTACAGTAAGAGGGAGCATTTCATTAAATCATTACCTCTTCATTAACATTGTCAATAATGTGAAGCGACGGTTGACTGAGTCCCGACTCACAGCCAACAGTGGACTTTCCCGGGTTTCCTGGGGTGATGTTGCCGACGAGGCAAACGTACACCAAGTTTACATTTGGTACGGAATAGCTGCCTAACAGATGCTTTGAGGTCGACATCGTAGAGGTTTAATTAGTTATTGTGTAGTCATCTGAAACGTCAGTTTTAATTGACACAGACTATTAATTGAAACATATTTAATTACATATAATAGTCAAAATATATACAGTGGTACTACGTAAACGAAATTAATAACTAGCTTAAATCTAAAATAGGCCCTTGAGGCATTGTACCAAGGATGCTGGCGGCATTTCCCCGCTGTATCGCAATGCTGATACGTTGTGCGAGAAAGCCGCCAGCTCTTCGGTCACCAGTTACGTCAACAATTAATTAAGTTTTAAACCAAAGTCTAACTTTAATAGTCGTATTACAATTGTCAAAAACAATGTCCCAAATTGGTCTACAAAAATTTTCTGGATTTTAATCAAATTTCCCTTGGTTTTGATTTGCCCTGGTCTTATGGCCGAGAAAAATCAACGCTTGGCTACATTCCATAGGTTAATTAAAGCAAAAGAAGAAGTCATATAAATTATAACTGACTTTAACTGACCTTAAATTTTGATAATATGTTGTCCCGTTTCTTTTTTTGTGATTTCTTCTCGTTGTTATTAATGATTCGTTGTGCTAGGCATTTTCCGATTTCCAAATGCCTCGGTGTAGGCTAAATATTACATTTTAAGGAAACTAACATATCATGATGAGGGTCCGTAGCTTTACTATTTCAAAACAATTTTTTTGATGCAGTCATACTGACAGTTAAATTGAATTTTACTCTTTTAATTCTAAAATAATATGAGCCAATGACAAAAAAAATCCTAAGAAGTTTAAATAGGACACAGCAGCGGTATCATGGTCGCATTTTTATCACCTGTCATGCCATGCGTCACTTTCGCACTTACATATTTGTTAGAACGTGACAGGCATGGTGACTAATGATAAAGAGCCGACCATCTTAGCCCTACAGAATTAAGGATTTGGCGGTTACATTTGGCCACTTTGGCCGTCACCATTTCTATATACTTGTATATCTTTCCGTCACTACCATTGTTATAATGAGGATGTTTTAGGAAACTACTGAAGTCCACCGAAAATTTTAAGAAAATTTTGAGAGTTTTTATGAGGAAAGTTCGAAGTTTTAAGATAAGCCTAATTTTCGATATCAAAAATGGCGGCCGCCGCATGCGCGGTTGTCGGTGAGCGTCCATTTCGAGGCATGTTGCCGCACGAGGAGATAAAGCTTACGCCGGTTCTAACCCCACACCTCTGACCCGAGAAGATTTAAATTCCTCCTAAATTGTAGGAGGGTATCCCCATATAGGACCGGCAAGAAACCGGCACTTCAGCACTTTCAGTTACTCATTTGTATTTTTTGTAAGTACGTAACGTAGTTATAAGTTTATGAACCTACTTGATTCGTACAGCTAATAAACTAGAACTAGAAAAGGTCACCCGGCCACAACCATTACAAAAACGCCAAAACGTGTAATTATATGAAATTAGCCTATTATCTGATTAGGAAGTAATTTTTCACGTACGTAGACAAAGCCATGTCACGGTGTGACGAAATTATGACCCCGTCCAATTGTTGAACTGAAAAATGTCGTAAGTCTTAATGAAATGTATACGTTGTTACGACTATTCTCTTTTTGTTATTTTACAGGAATAACCAACTTAACAGTGACGAAGATGCAAACAAAAATATACTTACAGTATAGGGGGATAAGAGCACTGTTACAGCTTATATAAGTTTGATTGTTTGTACGGATGTGGATGTCTGTATTGAGTGACAAATTAAAACGAAAATTACGCCGATTAAATAGGTATTTGAATACTTTACTTATTCTGTGATACTGGTGCGATACGGGATTTGATCATTCAGAATTACTTTTATCGATTATCGTGACCAAGTTAATGTTTCAATTAAAACTGAATCTGTTCTTGTTTGCAAGCAAAATTTGAATTGAATCAAGGCTAATTTCAGAACAACAATAGTCAGAGCTAGGAATTTTAGATATACCTAAATCTATTTCATTAAGTGCAGTTGTACTCTAGTTAAGGCTAAATTTTGCTTGTCCATTTGTGATCTGATAAATACGAGAATGAAGCTAGAACATTAAGGCTTATTGCCGTTCTCATCATCTATCTCATCATCAGGAGATCGGCTAATAAGAACAGATTCCGTTTTATTTTTCTTTAAAACATTGCTTTATTACTTTGGCCTGAAGCGAGTCTAGCCTGTAAATTTAATTGTGTGTCAGGTATGTAACACCTTTTCAACAAACAGGCCAACAAACACAAATCATGCAGATCATGCCAAGCGGTCAGTTTAAAGATGCAATAACAAAATTAGATAAGTACCCAGATAATTGAATCAGCAAACACAATGTGAAATAGATATTCTAATAAAATAAAATATTAGTCAACCTAATTTAGGGTCATTAGGGTTTAGTGGCCTGTGGCGAGGTGCGAACGCCTCATGACATCAGACCCGCAAAAACTACAATAAAGGAGTAAAAAACAGATCGCGGGCGCCGATTAGCTGACCACGGTTCACGGGACAGGCAGAGGATCCCACAATCGAAATGTTAGAAAAATATGGCCGAAATGTTTAAATAATATGTACCGTAGCAAATTTATCTATGCTGAATTGTCATCAGGCGCTAATTTCACCAACTTGACAATTGACACCTTTCCTGTACATTTCTGGGTCGGTAATAACAACGGTACATAGCGTGAATGTTTAAATACTTTTGGACTAGGTAGGTATGTACATACCATGAATTATATTGAGTTGTAAATGTAATGTATTGAATAAAAAAAATTTGTTAATGTCAGACTAGGATGTCAGGCGACAAATGTGAGTATGGTGTATGGTGAAACAGGGATCTGGTTCGTCGGTTTCAATTGTGTGAAAGTCGAAGTGATATCTTTAGTACTTAGATAAAATTAACTATGTCTTCCTTGCGTGACCCGAATGAAACCTGATTAGGGTCAGTGGTCAGGTACCTAGTATTTTTTTATCCAGATTTAATGACAAGGATGTAGTTAAGGAGGTATTCGTGTCCAAAGGTGTCATTTTACAAAGTATTTTGTACATACAAGGTACCTATAATACTTAAAGTAGAAAAGATAGTGTGTGAGATGCTCGTTTACCGTATTTAATTAACGCGGGGTCCCTGCCAATCTGAAGTTAACAATTTGTAGCGGTGATTCACATCACCAGGGGTCTGCAACCATGTTGCGTGATGGCGCGCGACAAAGAATATGAAGTGTCATCGTGACAGTTGGTGATTTGTTTTTTCATCTGGGCGACTCTAAATTCGCGTAAAATTGGCCAGCGATCGGGAGTACTACACTGACTACACTGTTAAATTATCGAGGACTTAATACGAATATAATAACTCAATTTTATTCAGTAGCTTTTTGTAAACAGCGAATTATGTATGGGTATACGACCCATCCATAATGCTTTATAATAATAATAACAATTGATACCTACCGGCGAACGGTGAGCTCGGTGAGTGACAATCGATTGACTAGAATGCGTTGTTGTTATTATAAGTTGTTACTAAATTATAATAAGCTTGGAAATCTTTGTTTAGGGACTACTACGTTTATTTATTTGGGTTATTCGGGTCCATTTATGAAAGTAACTACACTGTTAAATTATCGAGGACTTAATACGAATATAATAACTCAATTTTATTCAGTAGCTATTTGTAAACAGCGAATTATGTATGGGTATACGACCCATCCATAATGCTTTATAATAATAATAACAATTGATACCTACCAGCGAACGGTGAGGTCGGTGAGTGACAATCGATTGACTAGAATGCGTTGTTGTTATTATAAGTTGTTACTAAATTATAATAAGCTTGGAAATCTTTGTTTAGGGACTACTACGTTTATTTATTTGGGTTATTCGGGTCCATTTATGAAAGTAAGGGTCCTTTTAAAAGTTCTTTTTCCATTTACAATATACAAAATAGAATTTGAAATGGACACAAAAACAGATTTGTTGAACCTGAAGCTATTGTTACAAATTATGCTAGTTTTAGTGGAATTAATATTGTTCTCTATTATATCTACTTTTGCAGCAATTACTATATTTTTTTAATTATATTCATCATTCGAACAGTTGTCGACTCCTGCATCATGCCTGACGAATCCAAGCCTTTGTGTACCGTATCATTTTTGTTGTGGTCCCGCGCGCCGCCACACAACTTCGCGCCCAAGAGGCCTAATGACAGACGAACAAATGCAGGCGTGCGTCGGATAATGCAGTATGATCGCGGAAGTATTTCTCTTGTTCGGCGGTTTTGTGCTCAAATGGACTGTACAAGCTCAGTTTGGAAGTAAGTTGAGGTAATTTTTAATTAGCAAGAGATTTTTTTTAGAAAATACTCGTTTTTTAGTTTATTTCAAATTTTGTGTTAAAGAAGTGATTTGATTTTCAGGAAAATATTATGGGCAAGTAGGTAGCTACCACCGTGTGTTCAGAGAAACACTAAAATACTAGTTTGATACATTTTTTAATTGTGTTGAATAAAAAAATTACCGTAGTTTAGTTTGTTGTTCGAATTGTTCTAAAGATGTCGTTGGTAGCAATGCAAACTAGATAACGGTTGCTTTTGCAATATAAGAGAATAACATAATATAGGTATGTTAATGTTATATACCTATATATACACATATGTAAATGATTGGTAAAGTATAGCCAACATCTTTATACAAAGTGGTCCTTCGAGCCGTGAGTGTAGAATTCAATGTGTGTAGTATTCAACTCTAACTCTCCAATATATGTACATACGAGTAGGTATTAGGTACCTCTACTTAGTGGTCTTAGTGGTGGTGGTTGCCTATCCTGAAATCTAGTCTAAATTAGTTCAAAAGCTTTTTAGCTTTAGTATTCATTTATGATTAGGTAAGCATTATTTTAATGAATCGTTTCATAGCAGGATATTTTATTAAAAAAAACATAGTCTATTTAAAAAACAATGCTTCTATTAGGCTAAAATGGCGACCGGTCTGGCCTAGTGGGTAGTGACCCTGCCTGTGAAGCCGATGGTCCTGGGTTCGAATCCCGGTAAGGGCATTATTGGTGAGGAACACAAATATTTGTTCCTGAGTCATGGGTGTTTTCTATGTATATAAGTATGTATTTATCTATACAAGTATTTATATCGTCGCCTAGCACCCATAGTATAAGCTTTGCTTTGCAAAAATTTGATTCTCGATCAGATGGCGTCACTAGTTTTGGCCTACTCTTTTATAGAGGGCGTTGACTGTTTCGTTTGTTATTTATAATTTTAACGCATACCAGTGAAAGAACATGGGTCAAAATCATATAAAAATAATTAATGCAAATAAAAAATCATTTATCCATATTTAAATACATTTTAACGTATTTTTACAAATCTTCATTTTTAGTTTTAAAGTATGTCGATAGATGGCAGTGAATTTACAGTGGTTACAAAATTTACTATGACAGTACCGCTCTATCTTGTTATATCCTCATTGGTTTAGGGCTAGGTCGATCTGTGTAAGATGTCCCCTAATATTTATTTATTTATTTAAAATGAGTGAGGGTCATGGGACTTACACTACCTTCATATTTAACATTTCGCATTGAGATAATTCATCCAGTACATTAGGTATAGTAAATGCATTTTTAATTTAGTTCACTTCAGCCAAAGCCCTAGATCAAACGACAAGCATTGATGACAGAATTGACAGATCATGCGCGTGCGACCAATAATTTGCACAACACAATACGCAGCCTCGATTAGTCGGCGTGGTGAATATGATTATTATCTGTAGCGAGGACGAAATCATATGCATGCAATATTTACACAGGAAAATATAAAAATCAGTATTTTAATTTACTTCGTTTATTTTATGGCACAGTAACCAGACGGGATTGTTATGCCATTTAGGGTTCTTGCTAAATTGGAAATTCTATAGCGTAAATATTGAACAACCAATTTAGCTAGAACCCTAAATGGCGCAACAATCGCAGAGCGTGATGGTACATGTCCAGACTTCCAGTCCAAAGGTGGGGTAAACAAACAAATTCTAAGTGATCGATCAGCGAATGACTGAATTTTGTTGATTTATTTTATCTTGTGAATGGAAAAGTCTTAAATTAAGGCATTTACCTATTTTACTTAATATAAGTAGTAGACTAAGTTTTAAAAAAACCTTAGTTTTGTGTAGTTTCGTTTTAAAATTTAACGCCACTGTTTGGCAAGATTGGCAGGTAGTTGGTAAAATGTTGTTGGTAACTAGGTACGATGCAGATCAATATTTAAGGTATGTAGCGCCATATGAAGCTGCATTTCACGCATTGCATTGCAGTTTCACGGTATAGTGTAATGATATGTCTAGCTTATTGTTTAATTAGGCATTATTCAATTTTATATTTTGTTTTGCTGACATAACTCGGTAGTCAAAATACTGCTTTCCTACTGCAACTATGATATCGAGCGGCTCATCAACATTATATATGACACTATATGCCATCATGTCCATCATTGCCAGTTCTGTGGAATTGAACAACATTTAACATCGTCCGTGTCGTAGAGAGCATGTTGTGGTGTTATTATTTTTTAGGTATAGAAAAATGTAGGTATGACTTGTGAAAAATAATTGTTACCAAAAGCTTATGCAACTAGTATAATACATTTACGTCTTTTTAGGCATATCCATAGGTGTGGGAATGGGAGAAGAAAAAAATAACGACGGCACATTCGATTTTAAGGTAAATGGATAATTTAAGCTGAGTTAATTCCTTCTTAATCACAATGTTATTATTAGGTAGAGACAAATAAAAAAAAGTTTAATTTTGTCTTTCTTCCAGGGGCCATGCCCACAAAACACCACATGCGTGCCTATCAGCATGTGTCCACTGCTGGGAGATCTCATGGACTTCTCCTGCTTCTCATCAGACAAGTTAGCTTTATTGCCACATTATCGCATAGTTTTTCTACATTTTAATAAAATTAAGAAATCGTGGACACATTATTCCTACTTTGAGGAATGCAGCATAATGTAAACAAATTTGTGTACTGGGATTTTAGGTATCAAAACTGCCAGTAAACATTTTCGGCCTTTCGGCCTTTCGGCTCAAGTCATAACACATTGTTAGTTTAAATGTTGACAATTCCTCAGATACTTCCACCGTCTGAACGAGCTGACGTGTGGCCAGCTGAACGGTGAGGATTACGTCTGCTGCCCGTCTTGTGACTGCGGCAAAGTGTACCAGGACGGCACGGAGAAGTGCGGCCGCAGTATGGTGCAGGGTGTCGGATATAAGGGGTTAGGGGCACACCCGTGGGTTGCTAGGATTGGCTTTACACGTAAGTTTCAAGCTCAAAACATTATGTCAGGTTATACAAAGTGTGCCTTTTGCTGTCCGACTTATGAATGCGGCTAGACAGGTCGCCACCAAAAAGTTTGGGATCAGCAATCAAAAAGTTTAGAAACGCATGCTCAGATTACCTTGCTAGGATTAAAATTACCTTTAACATAAATTGCAAATTCATCATCACATTCACCTGGTGACTTCCACTTCGTATATGTATTGTTGTTTATTTTCAGAAAAAGAAAGTGGCATCGTAAGGTTTGCCTGCAGTGGCTCTATCATATCCAAACGGGTGGTACTCACAGCTGCTCATTGCGCATTGGCCAAGCCTGAGGGGTACAAACTGTAAGTTACAACGTCTGTGCCGTCATCAAAGAAATATGTAATCTGTAGTTTCTCACAAACCAATATAAAAGATTCACAAGACAAAATTATTTATCCAAATCACATTATATCGCCCGCCCGTACTCTGGCCTAATCCATTACATCCCTAAGATTTTGTTCACCTTTATATGCCTGTAATCACCTTAGTTCCTGGTCGCTACTCAAAAACCGTACTGCCTTAGCAATGATTTTTATTATTTAGCGACGTGACCCCCCCCCCCCCTACAAGTCCCACAACCAAAGCTGTCATCCTTGGTCCTTCCGTGACACAAACATACTTAGCTACCTTCCGATTTATAGGTCAACAGTGGTTGTTGGCGAGTATGATACAGCCCGCAGCCCCGATTGCAGTGAGTTCTTCTGCGCGCCGCCCACGCAGGCAATCAAAGTGGAGAACGTGGTCGTGCATCCCGGGTATGAAAAGAAGATCTTCCGACATGACATCGCGCTCATTGTGCTCCAAGACGACATTAAGTATTCTGGTAAGTGACACCCCTCTAGACCACGCTGCGGTGGCCAAAAAATCAGATTATTATGGGACCTATTACCACATCGCATTTATTTATTTATACATTTTTATACTCATTGCACAAAAGAAAACTTAGTGTACAAACGCGAACTTAATGCCATTAGGCATTCTCAACCAGTCAATCTTAGAGCAAAGCAGAGAAGATTGTAGGCGGTGCATTAGAGAAAAAGAAAGATTTTTTATAAGAACCTCGTACAATGCATGCAATAGGTACACAATACATAAATTACATAATATCTACCATACCATAAATACCATTTATAGTGGTCAAAGACCTCTTCAACCTCATCAAAGTTGTTAAGTAGGTACAGTATTCAGTTGAGTGTCGACCCTAAATGGAAAGCCTAGCCAGCAAGTAGCAAAATTTTACCTCGACACAGTAGCATTAAACTGAAAGTCAAAGTGAAGTCTAGTTTCAACTTTTCTAATAGTTGCGCATACCACAATAAAAAGTTTCGCGTTTTTATGCCATAAGTATTCCACAGTAATGATAACTCAATGAAAAATACTTCATGATAGAAATATACATATTATTGAAAACTAAATGACAGTCTGTCAACAAACCTTAAAACACCAAACAATGTAACAAGCAACACAAAATTCTAATTAAATCAAAACTTCATTGCAATATTCACAATGAGACAGACAAAAGTGAACAAGCTCGTACACAAATTGAACTTAATTTTAAAAGATGTAAAAATCATAGTCACAGAACGGGTTCCAAGCATAATAAAGAAAGCCGTTGCGGACGTCGCATTATTTACAGAACAGGGAAGGAGCAATAGAGAACGAAGGAGAACAGTGCGCAGAACCAGAAGATTTTAAAAGTAATTGTATCCCAAATCTTACCCCTTCTTGTCTGTCAAACTCTCAAGTTAAATAAAACCGGTAGATCCTTTCAGGCTTTCTAACATAAGTGATTTTTTATTATCTGCAAAACAGGATATTACTGTTAAGTAGGTACAGTATTCAGTTGAGTGTCGACCCTAAATGGAAAGCCTAGCCAGCATGTAGCAAAATTTTACCTCGACACAGTAGCATTAAACTGAAAGTCAAAGTGAAGTCTAGTTTCAACTTTTCTAATAGTTGCGCATACCACAATAAAAAGTTTCGCGTTTTTATGCCATAAGTATTCCACAGTAATGATAACTCAATGAAAAATACTTCATGATAGAAATATACATATTATTGAAAACTAAATGACAGTCTGTCAACAAACCTTAAAACACCAAACAATGTAACAAGCAACACAAAATTCTAATTAAATCAAAACTTCATTGCAATATTCACAATGAGACAGACAAAAGTGAACAAGCTCGTACACAAATTGAACTTAATTTTAAAAGATGTAAAAATCATAGTCACAGAACGGGTTCCAAGCATAATAAAGAAAGCCGTTGCGGACGTCGCATTATTTACAGAACAGGGAAGGAGCAATAGAGAACGAAGGAGAACAGTGCGCAGAACCAGAAGATTTTAAAAGTAATTGTATCCCAAATCTTACCCCTTCTTGTCTGTCAAACTCTCAAGTTAAATAAAACCGGTAGATCCTTTCAGGCTTTCTAACATAAGTGATTTTTTATTATCTGCAAAACAGGATATTACTGCTTCTAACGGTGGAGCTTTAACGGCCTCGTATTAGCTAGCCTATCCGGCAGTGATCCTGCCTACGGAGCAGGAGGTCCCGGGTTCGAATCCTAGTTAGGGCATTTTTTTGTGTTATCGCAAATATTTGTTGCTGAGTTTTGGATGTTTTCTATGTATCTAAGTATTATATGTAGGGTGCGTTGAGGTAAGATTGAACGGGTTTTTCATGCAGGGTAAGGTGAAAGTCGCCCGTAATGTTTCGGCATACCTACGGACGATTTTTTGTTTTACCCCTTATGAAAAACCCCGTTTAATTTTATCCCAACGCACACTATCGTCGTCTAGTACCCAACACACGCCTTATTGAGTTGTGTCCCTAGGTCGATTTGTGTAAGATTGTCCATATAATATTAGTTAATTTAATTATTTTTATCCCTTATTATTATTAGGCATATATATAAATAATATAGTAGTATAGTATGCTACCCTGTGTGGAAAGATGTTGCCGTGCCCTAACAGGGCGTCACATGAACAGCTTAAATTTAAGAACACCTACCTGTACCTGCTATGTGATATGCAATAAATTATTTCAATTTCAAACCCTAAACAAGTATTATGTGATCCATCATTGCAGCATTGTTAAGTACGTTTAGGTCAAACTTATCAGATGAATGATGTCATGAATATTATTGAAAAATGCCGTTTTCAATGACCCATTCAATGTCATCGCTAATTACTATTTTATTTATTTCAGTATCTGTAGCGCCGATCTGCTTGAACGACAAGCCGGAAGTCGTTATAAATGAGCGCGCTTTGCTGGTCGGATGGGGCAAATTATCCGGACAGAACAACTTGGTAAGCAACTCTAAACTTTACTGCTTCATAATACAGTTGAATATGCTTATGATAATCTTAAGTTAAGCGATTATCTATGATGGACATTGATTTAAATTCAACGACCTTATGTGTCGTTTTGGATGTCAGACGCGCAAAAAATGTAGTGACATATTATTGTGAATTCAACTAATTGAATGTAATCATCATTCATTACATGAAGCATTGTAGTAGGGTTGGATTTTTTTAAAGATTTTGAAACAGAAATCTTCGTACCTTTGCCACTATTTGCGTCTAACTCTGCAAACCTGACTCATCTTAAGGGGCCCACTGATGATCAGTCCGCCGGATGATATCAGCCTGTCAGTTCCGTATCCGTATAGTGACTGCGCCAGACAGCAGTTCTGCTGCAAGGACGCAGAAGCGTTGGTCACACAATGGAGGGAGAGACGGAGAGGCTTGTCGAGCTTGCTCAAATGCACGTGCTGGTACGATCCAGGCCGTCGGTCAGAGGCGTGTGCTACGGTACGCTAACAACCTCCGTCCAGACAAACCCGTTCCGAGCTAGGACGTGTCGTGTATTCGGCCTATATATAACGATATCAGCCTGTCAGTTAGAACAAAAAGTTGACAGTTCCGAACAACTGACAGGCTGATATCGTCCGGCGGACTGGTAATCAGTGGGCCCCTTTAGGGGTTTATAATCATAGAACCGAATTCTGCATACAAGCCTTAAACAATTTTATTTTCATCTACATTTAGGTGACCCGGCAGCAGCAGCTTGAAGTCCCTCTAGTCTCCCTGTCGATGTGTGAGCGCGTCTTCGGAGACTCCGTCCCTATCCAAGAAGGTGAATTGTGCGCTGGCGGCGAAGAGGGCAGAGACGCCTGCTCTGGCTTTGGAGGGGCACCGCTCTTGCTTAGCCGAGATGGACAATATTACCAGGTACGAAAATCCCGCTGATTTCCATTTCGTGAGCCTTGCGGGCTCCTACGTCTCTGTCCACAAAAGTCAACTGTGCGTTTTTTTTTTATACTACGTCGGTGGCAAACAAGCATACGGCCCGCCTGATGTTAAGCAGTCTCCGTAGCCTATGTACGCCTGCAACTCCAGATGAGTGGCGAGGAGTGAGGAGGGTGGAGTTGCAGGAGGTTTTGCAATGGCGGAAAATGAAGCAGAGACACCTCCTCTGGCTTTGGAGGGGCGCCGCTCAATATAATTTTTTTGTGTTGCATTTCTGCTGAATAAGACAAATGAAAGTTACGTGATATATCCACATAGGTAATTAACTCGAGAACATGCCAAGAAGTGACTGCTTGCGTCAGATTTGACACACAAATAAAAAAAAGAAAAAGGGTGGTTGAGCATTACATTAAACAGTGACTCATTCGGTTTTCAGGTGGGCATAGTGTCATTCGGGTCAGAAAACTGCGGGAGTGAGGGCGTTCCCAGCGTTTACACGAACATCGCGCACTACCACAAGTGGATCGTCGACAATTCGCCTTCGTGATCCATGTTATGCAATAAGTACAACAGAATCATTAACAATACTGAAGAACTGTAACAAAATTAAAACATTAACACCAGATCATTTGTGATTATGACAAAACATTATAAGTACGTAGGTACTTTCCTTTCATCACTTGGGTAATTTGTTGGATAGGTAGAAAAAGGAATACGAAGACATGACACGTAGAGCAGACAGAGCAGTGGGTGATTTCTGCTGCTCTGGGTTGTCGAAGGTTCATTAAGAGAAGAACCTATGTGGTATCGCAGTGTTAGTGGAAACAGGCAGTAGTTTTCTCAAGCACTGTGCGTAGTAGACTCAGCTACACTAAATACCTTTATGAGGCCGAGAAGAGGGAATACAATGACGGCATTGAGAAGTATCAGTTCACCTTTTTTAGGGTTCCGTACCTAAAGGGTAAAAATGGGAACCTATTACTAAGACCGCTGTCTGTCTGTATGTCTGTCCGTCTGTCATCAGGCTGTATCTCATGAACCGTGATAGCCAGACAGTTGAAATTTTCACAGATGATGTATTTATGTTGCCGCTATAACGACAAATACTAAAACAGAATAAAATAAATATTTAAGTGGGGCTCCCATACAACAAACGCGCCAGCCATTTTTTGCGTAATGGTACGGAACCCTTCATGCGCGAGTCCGACTCGCACTTGGCCGGTTTTTTTATGGTGTGTAACTATATCTAATTTATTACTTTTATACAAATAAAATGACGTGGATCCACAAAAACATAGCTTTAATCGATATAAAAGTACGTCTGATACTTGTAGAGCGGTATGTTCTCTGACTCATCATCGAGTGGGTACGAGAACAGGTGTTTCAACGCCAGGGTGTTGTAATAGTGTGCGCAGGCGGCAGTTTTCTCGAGCACCGGCTCTGCGCATAGGGTGTCCGTCAGGTTGATCAGCGCGTTGTCTTGCACGTGCTGGTCGAATAACTGGAAATAACATTAACATTAAGGCTTGTGCCTGCTCGGTCACTACAGAGAGCGCTCCGCGCTCTCGGTCAATCGGTCAAATGAACTAGTTCGGTCTTTTAGTTCCTTTAGTTCAGTTCGGTCGTTTAGAGCTGGGTCAGCTGGGAATTAACAGGAATCGGTTTTATACAATTTAGTTGTACGACACTATATGACGATAAAACATTAAAAAAATAGTTATTTAAAAAAACTTGATTTTCCTTTATACTATTTATTTATCTCGTTCGCACTTGCGCCAGCGTCATTGTGAACCATTTCGTTCCATCTATTTTCCGCTTCCCTCAGCAAATCAGCTCATGAAACTCACTGAACTAAAGGGCCTTCGGGATTTCATTCCTAACAGTTCTTAGTTCATGACCGACACAAGCCTATTAACATTATATCGGTTGCCGACCTTAGTGCGTTTCTGTTTTACTTCACTTAGGTAAAAAAAAAATAGTGTAAACAAGGTGATTCCCTTGAATGTATCAGTTCCAACCCTGGCTCTGCATGTAGTAAATCATCATCATTCATTTAAGTCAATGGATTGCGTAAACACTTTAATGAAGGCAATATTCCCTGATAGGTATTTCATGAGCGAGAACAAAGGCTGATGCCATGAATCGTTTAAAAAAATCAAGCATTCTATTAATTCATTAAAATTCCCGAGATTTTCGTATTCCGGCCGCATTCCTGACAATCGACCAAAATTCCTGATAACTGGTAACCCTCTAGACCTAGACGAAAGTTGCAATTAACAGGTCCTTAGTAATTGATATCAATACGGGATGATGGACAAACTGACCATGACGACTGGAACATAATAACTGCATGAATATTAAAAGTGTCCTACCAAGTCCACGGCGATAGTGGGTATGAACTTGGGCTTCATCAGCAGCGTCAGATACTCGGAGTCTAGCTGCAGCTCCGTTCCTTGTCTGGTCTTCAAACAGTTCTCCACCTGCTCCGTCCGTAGGCCAGCTCTTCGGACACACTGAAACAAATAATTATGTAGGTAACATGTACATATGTTTTAGGGTTCCGTACCCAAAAGGTAAAACTAAGACTCCGCTGTCCGTCTGTCTGTCACGAGGCTGTATCTCATGAAACGTGATAGCTAGACAGTTGAAATTTTCACAGATGATGTATTTCTGTTGCCGCTATAACAACAAATACTAAAAAGTACGGAACCCTCGGTGGGCGAGTCCGACTCGCACTTAGCCGGTTTTTTTTGTAATTCTGAGCCCTACTAGCGTCCTTTCGAGTATTTTTTTTATATTTGAAAAGAGGACCATACAAGGTGCGCTCCTTACCTCCAGGCTTCCCCTGGATCCCGCCTCACTCGCCATCTCACAGGCGACGTAAGCTAACTGGTCCAGGTTAGACTGGTGTCTCATCTGATACAACGCACAGTCCTGCACCTTATTCCCGAGGCATTCCGATGGACCATGCTGACACTCGAAGCCGTCGTCGCCGTAGTTTATGCTCTGAAAGGTAACGTCAAAAACCTAGTAACATTTGTTGAGAAATTTATCAAGAGTACCTACAGATGTACCCCATACAAACATGTGAGAAGTTTCTGAAAATTATCTAAGTAGGTAATTTTCCAATTTTAGAAACTTTCTAACGGCACATAAATAGTTGAAGGAAACAATACCTAAAACGCGTCTCTATCGTTTCCTATAAAGTTTTAAGACAGAATTTCGTTAGTCATAATTTTGTTTTTCTCAGAAAGGCGTAACTTTCAGGATTGCCATAAAACAAACCTAACCTATCTATAGGATAACCTTACTAAATCCTGAAAAGTTAACGGTTTCAGAGTTATGACTAATGATAATCTGACAAACATTATATTATGACTTTCAATAATTATGTCAAACAAAGGGACCCCACCTAAAACTTATCCATCTACTACGACGACTACTTATCTACCTTTAGCGTAGTGCTACTTTTTCTAAGAAAAAGAAGAACGCCAAAGATGAGATTTTCAAACCTACTTTGCTCTATAAGGTTGTCTAGCTTATTAGGATGATTCAGGAATGAATTGTACGGTTTTGTAGCGAGGCATAGACTAGCAAGAACTTGCATGTAATTTACGTCACATTCCCGACTACTAAGGTAAACTGTCTTCAAAAATTTGACTAGATACCGCAATGTATTTAAAATTGCATGCAAGTTCTTACTAGTCTTTTTTTAAAATACAAATACAAATACAAATAGTTTATTATCATAAAAGTTGTTTACATGTGTATCGATATATCCGTCAGACTCCAAACTAGGCTGAGCCTGTATCTTGGAAGTCTGCGAGAGCGATTGACAATTATGTCCACGTTATTAATGTTATTATACATATCTTAATACTAAAAGTAATTACTACAATACGAGCTAAAGAATACAGAAACTAAACTAAAAGATCTAAACATGATATTCAAGTTTGGGTGTGAGCCTGTGTTTGTGTGGGTAGTGGTGAGTGTGCCAAAAAGGAGTGTGTGCATGTTTGCAGGTTTGTATTATGTGGGTAGGTTAAGCCTTCGTTGTCAGTTTTTCCGTCTCAGCATAAGATAAAGTATTCAACCATCTTGTCACTTTAACTTTGACATTGTGAACCGACAATGATTTTATATCTAGAGCCCTACAAATATTGTTATAGGTGTACGGATGTGCGAAGTCTGGAGACTTTCTGGACAACGCAGACCTAACTGGGGGTAGACGGGCTTTGAAGGTTCTCTTTAGTAGCATCTCCTTATATGACGAAGAGTTAAGTAAGGATCGGTGGGTACGCGTGACTGCTTTTAGGATGTAGAGCTGAAAGCAGTCACGTTACATGTTACAACATAGGAGTCACAAGCATTTATAGGCCGTTGCCATCAAACCTTACCAAATAACGTAAACTCAACTGCAAGCTTACCCTCGACTTCCCAAAAGGAACGAGTTGCAGCTTGATGTGTTTGTCTAACAGTAGCAGTGCGGGCCGCAGCTGGTCTAGCACGAAAACCTTGCTGTCGACGCATTGGCTCTCATAGTACACCGACAGAAGCACCTATGGATAATCACGATACGGTCAATATATATGTACCTACACACTATCATTAAAAATAAAAGCGGGGTATAAATAGATCTGAATAGGCGATATCATTTTGTAGAGGCGAAAAATACGAACATTGCTTTTAAATAATCGTAACTAAAACCAAAGGTCTGAAGAGGGGAAAGCGTGACGATGGCGACAGTTTATGAAGGCCCTCTACTTAGAATAGGTACTAGGTACTCAACAAGGGTGATAGTACTAGTAACTTTACTTATTTATCTTTTATTTGCTTTGCACTCTACATATAATATAAGTACCTAATTAGTAGCGTTAGTAGGTCATTTAGTTTACGATTTTATCATTTATCCGCGCAATTTATCCCGACAAGTCACGAAGGCTTTGGTTCCATTATATCTAGGTACATGTAGCATGCATGTATTCGATGATCTACATACTGAAGGCCTACCGGTCAACATGTGCTGTTAACCTAGGGGAAAAAGACCTATAATTAATACGTTTAGGACAGTATTATTCAATTATTTCAATGATTAAATGTGCGGCTGCTTCTGTGCCTCTGATATCCTCCTTACAAATAATTAGTTAGTAATTAATTGGGGTTATAGGGGACTGATAACAAATTTAAGTAACGTACGTAAGTTTGAATTGGCTACCTAGAATCTGTCTACTTTATCTACATCAATTAACGTGGCAGTCACATTTGCCAAAATAACATAAAGCTTTGTCGGCGTAGGCAAGCAATGTTGTGTCTTACTGAAACGCGAAAAAAATTGATTTACAAACATTATGAGAGTTCCATATAAGCAAAGATAGATATAACTCCGTAATAGATGGATACAGTCTAAGGAAAAAACGTGCCTCGAAAATCACGAAAATTTGATTCTCGATCAGATGGCGCCACTAGTTTTGGCCTACACTCGTATAGAGGGCGTTGACTGTTTCGTTTGTTATTTATAATTTTAACGCATACCAGTGAAAGAACATGGGTCAAAATCGTATAAAAATAATTAATGCAAATAAAAAAATCATTTATCTATATTTAAATACATTTTATCGTATTTTTATAAATATTTATTTTTAGTTTTAAAGTGTGTCGACAGATGGCAGTGAATTTACTGGGGTTACAAAATTTACTATGACAGTACCGCTCTAGTATAAGTTACTCTATGATATAAGGAATCCTAAAAACAGCCATCCATCCATCATTGCCATTCAGAGTTTTTAACAATGTGTTTCGTCACCTCGTAAATTTTCGGTTGTTCGCTACGGCAATTTGGCTTCAATAGTCGTTATACAAAATATACATTTTAAACAAACATTACACATACGTCCAAAATATTAAAATGGTAATATTTGTCACTGAAAAGTGACAAATGTTACTCGAAGACAATGAATAAAATACACTCATGGCGTTATTCATAAACGCTATCGCGATGTGTGATGTGTGTGATAATGATGTGTGTAAGCCTCAGCAATTAGCTAATAGTCGTTTGTCTTGATCCGTCATGTTCACTAATGTACCTATTCGTAAGCAAGAGATAAAATTTAAGTTAACTGAGGCTTGTAAAGTTTTATGAATAAGGGGGTCTGGCTATAGTTCAAACTCGAAGTTCAACTGTCAATTGGATAGGATAGGATAGGAGAAAGCGCTATTAACGCTATTAACATGCTATTAACGTTTCTTCTTGTCATAGTCTCACTTTTAATTTTGCCTACGTCTGATAAGTCTTAAATGCCACGTCAAAACGATAGACGTCTTGTTGTTCCCCACCATAGCTTGGTGGGCATTAGGCAACAATGAACCCGACTAAAATACGCAGGTCGTTTTTGCGAGAAAATCGCGATACCTTTGAAACTTGATTTACACCACACAATAGTAACTATATTTACACAATAGTGGTTTAACAAAAGAAAAGAAACAGTTACTACTACTTATATCATTTTGTATTGTGTGTTCCATGTTGAAATAATAATACAGATTAAATAAACCGGTAATAAATAAAAACAATTGGAATTTGGTTTGGACTGTCTGTTTTAATTAACTGTGTGGACTGTGCGTGGCATGAATTTTCTTTAGTTTCAAATATCTATTAAATAATATAATTATATTACTTTACTGGTATTGTAAATGTTTGTGACTTCTGATACCGGGAAAGAGGCACATATATGTCTCTTGCCCCACTCAGTAGATACTGAGTGGGGCAAGAGACCCCATAAGATCATAGGTTTATTTATGATAGATGATTAATCGATCACAATGGACCTATATTTATTCCGTTTACATGAGCACGCAAAATACTCCGACACCCTCTATTTTTGGATAACTGTGGTACTGGGTCTAGCAACTGAAACCCAGTTGGGAGAGCGTTGTGCCGTACTAAGCCGTATCGTATATAATTGCCTGAGCTTTATTGCCTTCGATTCGCACAATCAGCGAATTTTTTCTAATTTTCCTTTGTGTTTTATAATCCGGCTGTGGGCAATCGAAGTTAATTTCTGGCAAATATTTTCACCAGAGACATTGATACATTTAGCTTGTATCAATGAGAACTTGATCCACACTTTTACTAAATTGATTTTTTTTCGTGAAGGTAAGGCAGTACCTACTGGGGAAATATGAATGTCAAACGGTCGGCGAAAAACTGAGGTTGGGTGGACGGGTGTACACATTGAGAATAATGGGATAAGAAAGTCGTGACATAATAAAATTTACAGTTTACAGCACAATAAAATCACCATTTTAAAGCACTTAGAAAATATTTTTTTATGAGAAATTGTGATAGAAACAAACAATTTTTACGGTAAGTAACTCGGGGCGTAATAATATTGCAAACTCGAGTCAATAAATCGCTCCGGCAAGCCGTCGCGATTTAACTATACTCTCGTTTGCAATATTTAACTTACGCCCCATGTTGCACAATGTACCGACTATAGTGGTCGCGGGATAGTCGACCCGGCCATCCTGTCTTATACAAAGAACTTACTCGATATTTTTGTGAAAACAGAAGGTAAATAACAAAAGGACTGGACAGGCTAAAAATTCATCTTACCTTATGTGGTCCTCTAACTCCATCAGCCAGATTCCCGAAAACCAAAACAAGCACGATGCACCAACAAATCTCCATTTTCACCAAAAACCTACTCTTTACTCACAAACTGTCCAACTTATTTTTAATTTCAGCACTTGATATTCACACAACATTGAGTTTACCTACTCCATTTGTGTAAATAACACGTGTGAATAGTACAATTACTGGTGGTGATATGTTGTTATAACGTCGCCAATCTGGTTTTATGGATTTACACGCGAGCTATAGTTACATTTTAATCTTTATTTATATAGATGTAAGGGTCATTTTATTAATTAAAAGTGAGCAAGAGCCTTTGGGTGTTTGGCATAGTAGCCGCATGTAGACAGAATGCATTCAGAAAAATAAAAAAATACACAGAATTTTAGTCATGACAATACTGTAGAGCTAAATGCCTAAGAAAAATTAAGTAAGTAGGTACTTACTTATTTTATTGCAGTAATCTTGATAAATAAAACAATCCAGATCCAGTAAATCAAACAACCTATAGGTGTATGTGTTTAGAAGAAATTTATACGTTTCATATTTGAAAGCGAAAACAACTGAGAGAATAGAGAGCAAGAAGTTGGCCTGACGATCTGAGGGTCTAACGCAAAAATCAAAATTTCTTTTTCTTCCTCTATCGCTCAAATACTTACCTACGCAAGAATGATAGAGAGAGGCAGATAACGTACGTATTTCGATTTTTCGATATTGACGGTACTTCCTCTGGTCTAGATCGCAGGGAACCATGTAAATATAATGAGAGCAGCATATCTCCGGTCGTTCTGGAAATTTGAGGGAGGCTTGTCCAGTAGGTATATAGCAGACGTCTTTCGGCTGATATAATATCTACTTAATACTGATGAAAAACGTTAGTCGTGCTCCGTAAACTCAAATTTTGTAGGTAGAGTAGATAGTTAGACCAAGAAGTCTTTTTATAGCATACGAAGAACGATTTTTATAGCATACGTAGTGCAAGTGTTATACGTCATAATTTCATAGAAAATTGACGTTTAAAATAACACTGTACACGTGCACTGCGTGTGCTATCAAAACAAAATAGTTGCAGACTTTTCTTGGTCTAACTCTACCTACAGTTACTCCACAACTACATAGACTGCGGGCACTTCTTTTTTTCTGTGATGACATCTTTTGTTTACGTGGATAATAAGTAATAATAACATAATAAGAAACATCCTTTGATAAGACCGACTTTAATTGGATAAAGCTATCATTATTAAAGCGTGTAGACGATGGTAGGACACATGTCGACAACTCATCAAGCATAAGGTCACTCATGTCTCTTATGCTTGATGAATCATATTAGTAAATTTTCTACTGTCTACCAACCTACATATTTACCTCGCGCTACAGCTTTATGATTAAACTTGTACCTACTTAACTTACAATGAAGGTCGCTAAATTCTAGCTAAATGGGCTAGCTTTTTTACTAAATTTACTTGTTTCTAAATTTTAGCACAATTTGCTCTCCGTTGAAAACGGAATCTAGTCTCTGATAACATTTTCGTTAGTCCTAATCAAGTAATCACTCGTCGCTAAACCTGTTGGCTCACATGCGCAACTACTAAGTACTTGCAGTATTATACAGTGGCGCCTGTGGCTGACTATTTTGCAAAGTACCTAACTGCACCAGTTTGGTCCTTAACGAGGGACAACTCTCACTCACACACACTTAATTTATAATTTATATTCAGACGAACTGGGTAATCATCATCAATGACAAGGCTCATTTAGAGTCGATTATCGAATTCAAAATATGTGTCGTTTTCAAGCAAAAGGTCGCTTGCCATAAGGACGCTCTGACAGGTTATTCGTATAAAGATACAAGCCAATTTGGTCCTTATAGTAAGCGACAATGTGGTACTTACCTTTTGCTTGAAATCGTCACATATACTCGTATAGAGGAGCCATAAAATGAAACCCGACACAACTTCGTAACTTTTTCTTATATTATCATTATTACAATGTATGAGTACAATGTGTATATAATTGCAATGGACAGTATAGTGATACAGTAAGGTGCCAACAGGTAAACGCCATATCCGATTGCCGTAAAAATCAACAGAAAGTATAGAATCTCCATTTATTTTCAACCTTATCCATATTTATATGTATGATTTTCGATATAGGTGGGTAGGCGATTTGAATTTTTATTAACTATTTGTGTGACGGCTTCACATGCTTGACAGGGCGATCTAAAATCGAGTTGGACATGGATATGTCCAACTAGGGTAAAAAATTTAAAATTAAAAATGTAAGGGTGAGCTCTTTTATTGTGAATATTTGTGTACTTTTGTTCAACTTGTGTGACATTATTTGACACACATAACTACACATAAGGTGAAAGATATAAAGATCCTCTCCCCCTACACCTATATGTACAGCCAGAAAAGCTACAGATTAGCTTTTAGCACACCCTGCATACAAACATATATGCAGATTCTAACAGGCATAGACTGAATCAAGGTTGTTTTGTTATAGGGATGCTTAATTAATAATACAGGTTAACACACACACACACGACAGGTTTACAGGTTATTATAATAGTACATAGAGGTTACCCATTCCTAATTTTATTAACCCTTATTTTAGTATCTCGCTACCTATACTGATAAACTTAATAAAATACTTTAATACATTAAAACGCTTACGCTTACGTAGCTAAGCGTAGCTGATTGGAACTTCCACGATTTACACATTATTATTCAGTAAAACAGAATATAATTTCGTATAAATAAGTTTGAAATACCTCCGACGTTTCGAACACGAAATTGTGTCCTGGTCCCGGGGAAAGATTCCGAAGAGAAAATAGTGTTTTCCCGTCACTAGCTCGGAAAGCCGTCTTTTATCCTTTAAAACAAGCGGGAAAAAACGCATTTTATCCACTAGTGGGGAAAGTAATTTGACCTTGGATGGAGCGTGTTTAACTAGCTTGACAGATAACAAAACGTAAAACGCTCATAATAATGGTTCGTTCGATATTAATTATCATTAGATAAATGATTTGAAAATCTAATAAAAATACCAGATTTAGCTTTATTTAATGATCTTAAGTCATAAACCTTAAAATTCCATAATAAACGTTTGTTTTTTAATAATTATGTTAAATATAATTCTGAACGCACAAGTTAAGTCGACGCAATTTCAAAACGCATCATTGACATTTCATACGTCAGAAATTTGAAAACAACAAAAATTTTGCTTTAAAACTTCTCACGTAAAAGTACAGAATTTCGAGTTTTTTGTTATAATATCGTAAAAAAATGAGTAATTCCACTGATTCCAGTTGATGAAGATGATCTAACGCCTGTGGATGTTGCACTTTCCTCGCTATAGTGAGGGGAAAAGTTTTGTGTTACACACGGGTGCAAATGTATTTTACTTCTCGTGTAAGTAAATTCGCTTCGCTCGTGGTTCAACTATACCTAGAATCCTTTCGCTTGCTCGTGTTTCAATTCCACACTCGCGGGTAAAATACAACTTTGCACCCTTGTATAACAAATAACTATTCTCCGCGGCCACAATGGCAATGTCGTCTACGAAACGTCGAAGGTAATTTGCAAACTTATTTTAGACATAGATATTTATGTATAGGATTTCTAAATTCACGAGACTGTTACAATAATTTAAGTATCACGAAGTGCCCTTGAACTTCGCGATAAAATTTGTAAAATTCAGTCAGTTTTTAGGGTTCCGTATCCAAAGGGTAAAAACGGGACCCTATTACTAAGACTTCACTGTCCGTCTGTCTGTCACCAGACTGTATCTCATGAACCGTGATAGCTATTAGACAGTTGAAATTTTCACAGATGATGTATTTCTGTTGCCGCTATAACAACAAATACCTACCTACTAAAAACAGAATAAAATAAATATTTAAGTGGGGCTCCCATACAACAAACGTGATTTTTTTGCCGTTTTTTGCGTAATGGTACGGAGCCCTTCGTGCGCGAGTCCGACTCGCACTTGGCCGGTTTTTTTATGGTCTATATCTAATTTATTGGTTGATCTAATGAAGCTACTTTAAAATGACGTGGATCAACAAATACATGGATACACAGTACCAATCGAAACTTAACTAATTCTCATCCTTTTGAACTGAAGCTTATTTTTTTATTTATTTTAAACTTTATTGCACAATATAACAAATAAAGTACAAATGGCGGACTTAATGCCTAAAGGCATTCTCTACCAGTCAACCACCAGGCTAAACAGAAACAGTGATAGGTGCAGGCATTGAACAAAAAAAAAGCAGAATAGGTAACTTAAAACAAAAAATATAGCGATAAATAATACACACTACCGAAAATAAACTTACATATACATACTATACATACTATAATTAAATAAACTTACATATATATTACTTCATTTTATGTACCCAGTGCAAATAATACTATGCCTACGATGGACAACTAACCAGTGAGCTTGTCGAAAAAATGCTTGCGTAACATGCGCTTAAACGAGAGCTTGGTTGGAGCCTGTCTGATGTTGAGTGGGAGATCATTCCAAAGCCGGATCGCGTGAAGGGTGAAGGAGTTAGAGACAAAACCGATGCGATGAGAAGGAACAGTAAGCTTGAGACTACGGGACTCACGGAGGGTGCAACCTGATCGGGCGGTTATGAAATTAAATTTCGAACTAAGATAGCCGGGCGCTTTCCGATCAAATAAAATAGAATATAGTGTGCACAGAATACGCAAGGACCTCCGTTCTCGAATAGGGAGCCAGTTAAGTCGGCGGCGATATGCAGATATGTGGTCATATTTACGGAGTCCGAAATAAATCTGATGCTGTTATTAAGAAGCCGATCTAGTTTGCTCAGAGAGACTTCTGTGATATTCGTGTAACACACATCAGAATAGTCTACAATAGGTAATACAAGAGCTTGAACAAGGAGAACTTTAGTGCCAGTCGGAAGGAAATGTTTAAGCCGGTATAGGGCTCTTAGTGTGTTAGTGACCCGGCGACATACGTCAGATACCTGCGGTTCCCAAGTCAGGCCATTGTCAAGAATCAACCCCAGGTTTCTCACTTGCGATGCCAGCGGCACAGGTATATCTTCGTACACGATAGGAGACAAGTGAGTAAGGTCAGCTACGGAGAGTAAACGGGGGCTTCCCAGTACAATAGCCTGGCATTTGGACGGATTAACAGAAATGCCGAAGCAACGCGACCAAACAGAGATGCGATTCAAGTCCTCGTTAATCTTCGCTATGGCACAATCCAGATCACTAATGCTACTGTGGGTGTACAATTGCAGGTCATCGGCGTAAAGATGGAAAGAGCATGCTAAGTGAGACGCAATTAAGTTAATAAAAACGAAAAAAAGAAGTGGAGAGAGTATGCCGCCCTGCGGAACACCGGAAGTGAGGTCACACCAGTCGGAAAAAGAGGAACTGTCCACACGAACCATCTGACGTCGATCTTGAAGATATGAGGCAAACCATTTAGCCGTTGATGACGTTATGGTTCAATGCAGCTAACAAGAGTTCATGATTGACTGCATAATAAGCTTCTTGTTCTTTTCCTTAAATTGATCCAACACAGAACAAATAGGTTTTCCAGTCCCAATCTGTGATGTCTCAGAAGCAAACTTCTCCTTAGTAGAGTGCTCGTAGTGGGCATTGGTTTCCAAATTCGCGATGTTTCGTTTGTAATATGTTTGTACTTGCTCTTCAAGATCGCGAATATTAGAGCCGGCCTGGCTAGGTGGTGATACGTAGTTGTCTCGGACTTCGGTACGAAATGAGCTGGAATTAGTAAAAAATCTGTGAATAGAATAAGAACAGAGGTGGCCTTAGGGCAGTGAGACTTAGTCAGATCACGTACCACCTAAAAATGCTAGAGCCGCCACTGTATAAGAACAATTTCGTACATGACACTTGAATGCCATTAATGAAGATTAGCAAAGGATTGATTAATTTCAGAGATGCAGATTGCCTGACTCAATAAATCAGGCGTTATTTTCACCAGGTAGGTGTATGTATACAATTTATAGAAGCGTAAGAGTTATTGCACAGTTACTCTCTATTAAACTACTACCAATTGAAGATTATGATAAGGAATAAATATATTACCTTGGCAGCCACTTAGGCTTATTATGAGTGATAATTTCCCTAAACACATGTTCTTTGGGAAGAGAAAATGTGGAATTCTTTCTGATACTTTCTCTTTCATACTTAATTTTACATCGTTCTAAAGGCAAATGCCAATCATCTGCTGAAGGTTTGCGAGTTCTCACCTGTGTAAAAATAACGACAGTCAATACCTATTAAAGGTAAACAGTAACTAAGTACAGTCAACAAAACTATTAGCTTAGCACTCCCACATGTACATTTATATGTGAAACATAAGACAGATTCGTGCTTTCAATTTGACAGTAAATGTAGACGGCGCAATATGATTTAATGATTTTGTACATTACTCCTATTATACTTACTTTACTCTCTCTACGTTAACTCTGGTTTTCAAAAGTTTACATTTAAAAATAATGACCACAAAACGGGACGCAGCATAGCGCCATCTATTAACTACTAAAGAAATAGGGGGCGGCTCTTAGACTTTGTTGACATCCCGTCTAGAGCGTCTAAGTTGGTATTGTCCAATTTCTTGGTCCAATGTGCATTGCGTCACACTCTCTCACTAAGAAAATTGTGAGTTGCAAATCCACATTCGACAAAGAAATTGGACACTAAGCTAACTTTGCACCAACTTGAACGGAAAAAAGTGAGGCAGTGCCATTTTAAACTATATATTCTCATTTATGTCATTGCAAATGCCATGTAGGGTTAGCTTGGTCTGACTACAATCAATAACTCATTGCTTAGTAGCATGTAAAGTTCTTTGTTTGTAGTAAGTCATCCAGGATTATCAAAATAAAGTACAATAATGCAATATTGTAGCTTAAATGTTTATTTACTTGTAACATTATAACAATAAACACATGATAACTCATTATCCTTATGTAACTTATGTTTAAAATCTCATATCAGATAGGAATAAACAGCACAATGAAACAAAAAAGAAACTTAAACTAAAATGTAACCTTAAAACTGCAGCAAAGCTCTAGCGGCGTCTCCTCCTTGGACGAGAATCATCTGCTGAATTACGTGCCTCTGATGTATGCCTTCTCTTACGTTGCTCAGGTTGTCTCTTTCTACCACGAGACCTAGTCTCGTCTTCTGAACTTTGATCATCTGATGAATTCCTTTGCCTGCGCTGTTTGCGGTTTCTCTTTCTGTCAGGAACCACAGGTTCATCTTCTTGAGATTCTTCTGACGACTGCCTACGGCGTTGCTTGTGGAATTGACAGCATTTGCATTTGTCCGTATTAGGGACAAAATGATCTATTTTATCAGGCAAGGCCTCTACAAGTTGTGTCAGTCTTCTACTTTCAAACAAGAGAAGCTCCGTTGGTGGTATAGTGTGCAGGGCCTCCCGGACTCCGATCTTTCGCGGCAAGAACATTTCCCTTCTATGTTGAATGACTTGTGACCGTCTTCCACAAACATATTGTAGTAAATCATCTGAAATCTTCTTATACTGAGAATCAGCTGACTGCAATGCATTCTGAACAGTATTTCTCACTTCTGCAGGTAAACCATCCAAAGCACTTTGTAGTATTTTCTTCTGTTTCAAGAGCCCATGTGTAACAGCTGCAAGAGTTTGATCAAACCTCTGCAGCATGTCAAATGACTTGCATCTGGGAGTCAAACTTTCAAGCTCATGGTTCACAAGCAATGCACGGAAAGGTGCTGTGGATTCAAACTGTCTCTTTGTATCTGCATATCTGACAGTTTTCCACAACGGGCCTAGTTTCTGTACATCTTTACCCTGTTGAGCCACATCTGGGTCTGGGCTGAGGATCTTAGGTTCGGACACAACAACATTGGGCCAGTCAAAAATTAATTCATGAGCAGGTTCCCTTGCTGGAGCATCTTCTTGATTATTGGGGACTTCATTTACATTATCAGCACGGTTTTCAGTTGTTGAATCAGCCATGATCTGGAAAAAAAAAAAAATTATGTTAGGTTTCCAGTATTCGTTTAGTAATAGTTATTTGTGAAATCTGTATCTTGTGTGTGAACCGAGTTCGTTAACGTAATACAAACTATGAGAAATACTACTAACTAACTTAGAACTATGATGCTGGTTTGTAAGAATGGAATACAGTTATATCTGTAACATTGGCAATTTGATACTACTGTTTACTTAAGACATGAGTATATAAAGCAATATTTTTTTCAATTTTGGGTTTCGGCAATCTTGTACTGTTCTAAGCATCGATACAAGCCATGAACCTTACAATACAATACAATGTTGTCCTTGATTATCAAATCTTTCTAGCGTGTTATGTGAAAACGTTTTATCTAATTAAATATCAATGAAAAATGAAGATAAATTAAAAACAATTTACTTACCAATATTCGTTGTTTTACTTGTCAAGGAATAAATTCTAATTAATAAAACATAACATTTTTGACCACTTCACAAATAAATGATTGATTGAATTGAACTGAACGTTGAGCGGAACTATGAATGAAATGAAACGAACGAATGAAATAAACTACCTGTTATTTCACACGGGAAGTGACCGATGCCATAGCCTAATAGACCAATTTTTTATTTGCAATGCTGCCAATGTCACAAAAATAACTTTTTAGCGGTAAGGTTGGTATTCCCGGTATTCCACCAATGTCATAGATTCATAGAACTAAAAACCTATTCCAGTAAATACGTCTCACTTCTATCATCAATTCATCATTTTGTCGCATTGCGTATGTTTTTTTCCCTCACGGACGCACGCGTATAGCTCATCTATTGAATCCTACCATCTATGAGTTCTATCATAGAACTCAGCTATATGCGTACGTCCGTGAGGGAAAAAAACATACGCAATGCGACAAAATGATGAATTGATGATAGAAGTGAGACCAAAGTGAGACGTATTTACTGGAATAGGTTTTCAGAACAAGTTTTGCCATGTACGCGTAAGCACTCGATTCCGCCCGCGCCTCTTTTAGCGTATCGAGGAGTACGGCGAGTTGCCGAGTTCCATACGATACGAGAGTGGAGTCCAGTTCGCAGGTCTGCGAACTCGGCTCCACACTCGCGTTTGCGGCTCCGCGCCCTGATTCGCGCATGAGTGTGGAGCGAGATTTAGATTAGACTATCCCATGTTGATCCCATGACTATCCCGTTCTGTCAGTTCCTCACAACACATGGCCAATCCATACTAAAGGTAACATCATCTCACCGCACCAAGGTCTTTGTGCGACGCATGCATAAGTAAGAGCGAGAAAGAGATATTGCTTTCTCGCTCTTACTTATGGGTGCGTCGCACAATGACCTAGGTGCGGTGCGATGATGTGTTACGGCCTTAATACTAGATCATACTAGATTCATGTGTAATGTGTATTGCGTCTCAGTCTCTCACTAAGCAAAATGTGAGACGCAAATACACATTGGACAAAGAAAATAGAAATTGGATAGGTGGAATACCACCCTTACGGATTGCTACATATTTTATTATTTTACCACGATAATTAATTGTCACTGTGATCTGTTATTTCGGTTAACCCTTTACCTACGGGGACTTTGAACACTCAGTCACCGCTCAATACGGGCATGTGTTGGCGAGAGTCAGCGGTTTGACATAATTTCACTTACTTGTAACTTTTGAAGTACTACAGCTACGTGCTTGAAATTTCACACACACATTAAGTTTAATATGTTTAGTTAATAACTAATCACTTGGTGTATTTATATTCACTAATATTCCTTATTTCACGCTTAATATTAATCACTAAGAAATTGAAGAATTTTAAGTTTCTATTAGCGAATTTCTCAAGATTAAGTTTTAAAGTATTGGTTTATTATATATGTAACACAACTAAATACTTAAATGATGATAATTATTGAAATATTCCAAAAAATCAATTACTTAAAATGTTGCATAGAAACAAATCACTGCTACTGACGAAAAATAGTGATGTGCGCATATCGATACAACTGACGATATTTCTGTAAGTACGGGATAGAAGCTCAGCAAGTTAAGTTTTTAGTAAAAAAAATATTATATTCCAATTTTGTAACTATTTGGACAAAGAAAAGTAAAAAAACTAAAAATAATATTCAAAACACCCACACGTCTCACTCCTACAACAAGTCGATGAAATATAAAACAACACTAGGACCGCCATATTGAGTTCAATTATTTGCGCTTCTGCAGAACGGGTGTCAACTCCAGTTGACAGCAAAAAAGCGGTAATTTTAAAAACATGTTTATGTCAGAGCCATCTACCGAAACATTATGATATTTTTTTCTTTGCACCTATATTAATCCCAATGCATAATGTGACTGCTATTACCAAGACACAAGGTCTCGTTTTGATTAAAAAAAATATTGAACATGAACATATCTACGATCAACTATAGTTGACACCCGTACTGCAGCAGTGTTGCCTTACTGGCAACTCTGGTTGACACCCGTAGGTAAAGGGTTAACAACCTATAAGGATGGTAAGATTAGAATAATCCACTGTGTTTGGATTTAAATCATTATGTTAAATCTCACCCAGGGCTCTTTGGACAAGGTGTGATAGGACACAATATCTTTTGTTACAGATCTCCTACCCAGCTGCTCTGCTGTATATGGCCTATGATGCAGCCGGCTCGTTGTGAGATAAGGGTCTAGGTATTTCTCGTATCCTTCGTATGTCGTTTCCAAAGGTTCTAAGTCTTTGTGCCAACTTGGCTCTATCATTGGCTGGAAATAAATAATAACATTATAGCGAGGAAAAAGCTCAATATAATTATGATGTATGTGCGCGTCCAGTAATTAAGGCTCATTCTAAGGCGGTCTAAGGCGGATGAGCACGCCGCTGCGCTGCAGTGAGTGAGCGAGACAGCACTATGCACAAATAGCGATGTCCCGCTTGCATACCAGGGACCAGGGCAGTGTGATATCCAGGTACAGGTACACCCAGCTGCAAAAGTTCATTTCCAGTTCTTTATAAATGAATCCCATTCATGATATGTGTCCATACAATTTTGCAGCTTGCTGTACCTAACTCTGTTAAGGATAAGCAGTACTTTCTTGTAACATAGAATTTTACTTACTGGGTCAGGCAGGCAGGCAGGATGCTTATGCTGGTTCTTTTCAGTAACCAGGGTCGGTGGATGTTGCGGTATTTTGTATGCATGCCGCATTTCCGTCGTGCCGTGTGCATTGCACATCAGGGGCTGGTCAGTTAGCTTGAAAGTAAACAGTCAGTTTTGATTAAGTATTGTTAGTTATAAGAAAAATATTATTAAGTTTGTTGTTATTATGTCGAATGATGTCACTTGCCGTTAGTGTTGTCAGAATTAAATAATTCAGATGACGTTAATTATCATTTTCAATTTATAAAACTCGTAATTTAAATAATTAGTAAGGTGATTGATATTTCAAGTGACATCATTCCATCATTCATTCAAACCAGTCATCCATTCTGTAAAGTTATATAAGCAGCGGTCACTTGGGATCACTGGCTTTTGGCTGTTGACTTGTCAAGGAATAAAGAACTAGTCGTACTCGGAGTGTCATTTCAAATTATACCCAACTAATAAGTCAGAAGTGCTCGTTATTTAAATTTATCTCACGCGTTATTACCGCTTCGTGTCTAGTATTGACGTAGTGCTAATGAGTAGGTAGTAGATTTGAGCGATCACGGTCCAGACGGCGACTAAGTTTCGATAGTGAAGGAGAGGCGGAAGAAGTCACAGTTCCACCTGCTAAAAAGCCTCGAAAACCACGGGCATCTAACAACAAAGAACGATTGGATCGGTTGGAGCCATTACTTGAACAAGGGAGCGCGGTGTATTTCAGTGTGGTGCAGCCCGAGCCGAGACAACTTACAGAAGCCATCTGTAACACACTCCTCGCGCCTAAAGTAGCCGTGTAGTGCTTTTGTGCTTGAAGCATTGGAAATAAAAGGACAAGTATCGTTCCAATTGTTTATTAGTGAATTTTATTTTGAGTGTAATGGCTAAGCATAACAACAGTTGACCATAACTCAGAATGTAAGCTGTCGCTTTTCGTATTATTTTTTTAACCGTTTTATTTGTTTTGGAATAAGTGTTTGTTTATAGAATAAAATAAAACGCACTCATTGAAGTTTAAATTTTCATCTGAGAAAAAAAAAATGAATAAGGTCCCGTATCCATTGGTATATTTTGTCTACGCTACTAGAGCACATTTACAAACCTTCAAGTCTAACCTGCATACATGATAAATCTGATACCGTGCAAATGATGATTTCAGTAACAGCGAGCTATGATAAACCACATCGTGCATCTCGCCATCAATTTCTGCTGCAGCAACAGCAACTGCAGTTTGACGCCTTCGTGCTTGAGTTGGTGAACACCTTTGGATTGAACATGTTAAGCTGGTGAGCAGTTCCTATTTCATTGGGATTATTATGAGATGTTTTACGTCTGTTTTGTAACTCTTGAGCAAGTTAATCTTTTGTTAAAGCTAAAATTAGGAAACGATTTTATGTGATTTTGTTCATTAATGTTCAGTTTCAGTCGGTCAGTAGATAAATAATAAACTAACACAAAATTAACTTTAAAATACAAACTTCCAACCAAATGGAGAACCTCCTACTTCTTTTTTTTTTTTTGGAGATCGATGGAATGTAGACTGTGAAATTATCGATAAAGTCTGGCAACATAGGTTTAGTTAGATTTTCTTTTATTCTGTCAAAATGCAGTTTATTTAAATTTTATTATGGTAATGTTTGATAATAATAGCATACCTAGCAATCTTTTTAGGTACTGATGGCACTTGGAAATATAATAAGAGTACGAGATAAATGCGACTTCATACTTACAAATAGTGTTTCATGTTTATTATTCAAAAATACTTTCAACGTTACACATTCAAATAAGGGTTAAAGCATTAGTATAATATTTAAAAAAAAAATGTTTTTAATTTTAACATAAAATGAAACTGATAAAAATGATTTCTCATTAAGTTACGTACATTCATTTTATAGGAAATTCGTAGTGAATCTAGGATATTATTTTCTTTCAATTTTGTAGATGACAAAATTGATAATGCCAGAGATCCGAATTGTTTCACTGCTATTTATCATGGGCAGTACGACTACTTATTAAGTTTTTCTTATTTTACTTTTTGTTGGAGCTTTCGACGGACTGAAAGCATGTACGTTAATCCTGTGTTTAGTTTCTAACCTCTTCGGGAGGTATGAAGCAGGTTGACTGTATTTAATTGCCGACTGACTGGCAAGGACAATGATTCCATGAACGAATTTGTAAATTTGATTTTGGTGTTTTACTGAAGGTACTGTGTCGTGGCACTATCAAATTTGTAATAAATTATCTGAAAGATGAGTTACTATTGGACGCACAAGCGCCTATTTTTATTGCATCTATGCCAGATGAAGTTGATAGTCGAAAATAAAATTGTCAGTTGATCCGACGCACGTTACGTGTTGGTGATGGTCGAAACTGCGATAACTTATCGTGTAGGTCGTTCAGAGCGCGGTGCGTAAGTTTTGCGGTACAATTTAAGTGTTTCGAGGGTAATTGATTTAGAAGTTTGAATTGACCAAAGAGTCCGTAAGCTTTTTTTTTATTATAACTGCAAGTTTCATGAAGCGCCTTGTAAACAATTAATGGCAATATTTTTATTGAGAGTAATTAGTACTCTTAAAATAATAACAAACAACAAGACGTTATTTCTTGATCAGTGAAAGTCTTATTGGATGCTATTAAAGGTAAAGATAAACAAAGCCTGCTCGTAGTAGCATTCAGTTACATTTTTTTATGAAGGTAGATTATTGCAAATTGAGAAACGTTACCCTCATTGCGTCATATTTTATGACAGTAGATCAAGGTGGCATAGTGGCAATAGTGTTGTTGTCTTCTTTCTCATCAAAATTACCCTGCCTGCCTGTGTTAAAACTTGTAATGTACATGTGAAATGCAATAAATAAATACAATACAATACAATTCTTCAAACATCTTTGTTTAATAAATTTATTTTGAACAAGATCAGTTTTAACGGAACATAAAAAAAAATGTGTGGTGTCATTTTAGTAGACCAGTTAATTATTTTGTGACTCTCATAGGTAGCTTTTGTTGTACTTTGACACGTTTGTTTATTAGTGTATGTCAAGGTTTATCTTGAAATAATGTTTTTTTTTTAACATAAATATAATAAAAATATATCTGTGCGGTGCAGAAACAAAACAATTTATTGTTTTAAATTGCTTGAGTAAGTGGATTAAAAAAAATAGGTTCTTGAACATTCAAATGTTTAATTTTTTTTCCTCTTTTGACACTAATTTGGTACTTAAGTTGATGTTCAAAAATTCAGTTTTTTTTATGAAATTTATTAGTAGAGCAAGGAAAGTCGGACGTCTTGTCCAATTGTCCAAGTAATGTAAACGTCACTTAAGCAAAGAGTTTAAGAGAAAAAACACGTGTAATTGTGTATCATGTTTTAGTTTAATGAACTATCTGTTGTCAGTTATATTCATACGAATACTTTTGACTAGAGAAATGAGCATTGTTTAAATACTTATAAACTTTTTTTATTGATGATAAAAAGTTTGATTATAGAAGTAATTTGAGTGAGACCCAAATTGTGGGTCAGTAATGACTGAACGATGAGATACTCTTCTGTGTGTTTTGTTTCAGAGTCAAATGCATACACACTGGGACCGCCGTGTCTACCACAGGACGGTCGTGTGGGAGAATGATAGGAGAAGGACGTATTGCAGCGTTACAGTTCATAGTTTTAGACGCCTGTATACAATATACAATCAATATACCATCTGTATACAATCGATTAGCAATGTTTGGCTACGTACTACTTAGTTGTAATTAAATTAATCAAGTTGTATAGAGAGCAACGCCATCTATTGGCGTATTGTTGAACTAAAATGCCAGTTACAAGGCTTTGGAACGTCAAGTGGTTTGACTTGGGTGGAGTTCGGTACGAGGTGGCAGTTTTGTCGTTATGTTGGTAGACTGGTCAAACAGGTTAGCCAACATTGACGCGGGCATTCTTGATCGGACCATTCTAGAGATCGGATCATACTAATTAGCTGTGACGACAATACATCGAGTTACTGCGCCTACCGCCATAGGCCGTCCCTCCGACATATAAATAAGTATTTGTTCATGTGCATGCAGTATTAGGATTATAGAATAAAGGTGGTTATAAAGTAATTATAATTTAATAATAGTAGAATGATAGTAGTATCGTATTTTACAGTTCATTCATTAATTAAATCAACAGTGTATATGTTACCATCCAGGTGTGTCCGTTGGTAATTAAAAAAAAAACAAATAATAATAAACATATATCTAATAGCATAGGTCGAGCCAGATTCTCGATTATCTATTGGATATATCATAGTCGGGTGTGTCCCATTACGTAAACATTAACTGTGTGTGTCCTGTAATGGTTACGTAAAAATCAATAATACATATATCTAATAGCATATATCGAGCCAGATTCTCGATTATCTATTGGTTATATCATAGTCGGGTGTGTCCCATTACGTAAACATTAACTGTGTGTGTCCTGTAATGGTTACGTAAAAATAAATAATACATATATCTAATGGCATAGGTCGAGCTAGATTCTCGATTATCTATTGGATATATCATAGTCGGGTGTGTCCCATTACGTAAACATTAACTGTGTGTGTCCTGTAATGGTTACGTAAAAATCAATAATACATATATCTAATGGCATAGGTCGAGCCAGATTCTCGATTATCTATTGGATATATCACATTCGGGTGTGTCCCATTACGTAATCATTAACTGTGTGTGTCCTGTAATGATTACGTAAAAATCAAACCATAATAACATTACGAGGTCGTAAAGTCAGGTCAGGAAAGGCCGGGCAGGAGACGTTATGTAACAATCTGTGTAAACATTTCTTAGTCGCTTACAGTTTCAACCAGTCATACGTGAACTATTTCCGCGTTAATTATGGGCATCATCACTTCATCACGTTGTAAACTAGTTCCTTTTAGTGATGATGACGAAAATATCTTCCACATATACATTTTTGATAATAAGATCACTTAACGATAAGTTCAAATTGTTATTTTTTTTATAATTACGAGGGCGTAATTTGTATGTCAGGAAAAGCCGAGTGTTAGTTATATGAAAAATATTATTAAGTTTGTTGTTATTATGTCGAATGATGTCACTTGCCGTTAGTGTTGTCAGAATTAAATAATTCAGATGACGTTAATTATCATTTTCAATTTATAAAACTCGTAATTTAAATAATTAGTAAGGTGATTGATATTTCAAGTGACATCATTCCATCATTCATTCAAACCAGTCATCCATTCTGTAAAGTTATATAAGCAGCGGTCACTTGGGATCACTGGCTTTTGGCTGTTGACTTGTCAAGGAATAAAGAACTAGTCGTACTCGGAGTGTCATTTCAAATTATACCCAACTAATAGTATCTTTAAACTATATTTTATATTCTGGCGCAGAAAGATTTTAGGTATTTATAAATAAAAATATAAGTTTGCCTCTAGCTGCCAAGCGGTGTAGGTCCTATAGACACTTATGTGCTGTCGGAAAATTTCCAAAATTACGAAATTTCGCATAAAAAGTTTTCGGAAACCTCATATACATCATCATCATCATATATGGATGGGAATCGAACTTTTCCATTTCCTAAAAATTCGCTTAATTGTTTCCTGTGAAATTTTCCTGAAATTGCACATCTATAAGTAGTCATGACGGTGCGTTCGGTGTGGCGTCTTGAGACACATTTTTTTTCTTCAGGAGGCTTAGACTGTTCGAGAACTCGTCTATTTAGACCGATTGAATTGAATTGGTTGTACGTGAAAGTTTCTGCAGTCTATCTAACTGTATTTCAGTGTACTTGCGTGTTCTTGTTGGTTTAAGAATGAGTGTTTATGTATCAGGTAAAAATGTAACCTAAGCAACTTAAATACACTTACCCTTCGACTAGGTGGATAAATATACAGATTTTCAGTACAAGCAGTATGTTTGTTAAACCTACGCGTTTCTGGAGCCTTGTACTTGAAATCCTCCCGAGTCTGTGATCGGGTCAGTTGGCTGGTCACATTGTAATCTCGACCGTAGAACCTCACTTCCGGAACTGGAGCTTTCTGTTAAGATTGTATTGACTGTATATGACTGTATTGAGTCCCCGGCAATCTCGGCCGAATTTCACCTTCCCATACAAACGGAGTTTCGTTCTCATTTTAAAACTACGTGTTGGATTGTAACGAAACTTTGCATATACAATGACATTTGGTATATCTATATCTAGATCTGTAATTAGTTCATATAGCTCCAGTTTATAAAACAAACTAAATAGAGCAAAAACAAAGTTTTGTGTGAAAAACTTAAATTCGCTGTATTTTTTTACTATGGTATCTGGAGTACATAAACTAATTGTGACGTTTTCAATCAAAAGGTACCACATTGTCGCTTACCATAAGGACGAAAATTGCTTGTATCTTTATACGACAATCCTGTCAGAGCGTCCTTGTGGCGAGCGACAATGTGGTACCTTTTGCTTGAAAACGACACAATTACAGACCTAGATATACCTTATTGTATTGTAAGTACAAAGTTTCAGAGCAATCTAGCTAGTCGTTTTAAAATGAGAGCGTACGTTTGTATGAAGAACCGAGCTTGCCGGGGACTTAAAAATCTAATACCTGTATGTACCTATATGTGGCCTATAACGGCTATAACAAAACTCTTATTCCAATGCTTGACTGTCACGCTTCGTCGACTCTTTATACTTAATCGAGTCGTCTATCCTCAGTTTGTATGAAATTTCTAATCCTATTAGGTAGGTACTATTGAAATGTTCATGGAGAGATAATCAACAATTACCTACCTAACATTTTTAGTAGGTAAACATATTTTTTTGCTAAAGAAAAGTAGAGAATATAATTGTATTGAAGACTGCATCTCACCAATTCTTGTACCACTTCAGGCGGTCGTCGCCACCTCCGTCCAGTGGTTTCACTAGACTCTCCTGTGTCAGGGAACTTCCTCACTCTTGGCTGAACGTGCACTCTATCCCAATAAGGAGAATTTACTTTCTTTGGATATTCAGCTTGCATTTTGACTTTACCTACTCTATGTAGTTTGATCACAATGGAAAAAAGTAAACTACTTTGATACCTGCCTCGTTTGATCAGTGTTATTTGTTTGTATCCAAGCAAAATCATTTGTTTATTTCGTTAGCAACAACTAATTTAGTTGTATGAATGAGCGCGCCGCGCTGAATCAGCAATGCTTGCCTTGTTGTCCTAGCAACTAACTTAGGGAACTAATATCCTGATTTCGTACGTGTTTGATTTAATCTCGTGTATAGCTTATTTTAGACCAAGCATGTAGTTACGTGCATAGGTACCTACTGTGAATTGTAAAGTGAACTGTGACCCTTTTACTGAATCAGGATTATAGAAGTTTCTTATCGAAGGACACCGGCTTTCTAAATACCGGGTCCTAAAATAAATACTGTGTGGTGTCCATTTGCAGATACCTACAACCTACCTACATATATAGGCAACTATACCTAATTATTACAATAATAAAACAAAAATTATGAGTTTGGTAAAAATTCGTTTATTCTCCACAAGTGACTGAAATTGTTATCAAAACACAATATACGTGTTATTATGACTAACGTTAAAATACAAGACTGCAATAAATACAAAATGTAAGTGTGATTAACGTCACATAATCCCGAATCGCCGCCTACCACAGATAATAAAATGATGGTATCTACTAGGTTCTCTAACTATAAAAATATTGTCTGTGGCATTAAGGCAAAGTTAGCTCATCTAAAGCCCCCTTCCTCACTCGTGCGCGAATCGCGGCGCGAAGCCGCGAACGCGAGTGTGGAGTCTAGTTCGCTAATCAGCGAAATCGACTCTACACTCGTGTTCGCGGCTTCACGCCGCGTAGTCTGGAGCGGGCTATAGACTTTTTTTAGTTTTCCGAACAAATACCAGCGACTGTTCTATTTTCGCTAATTTGTTCCACAGACTTGCAGCACTGCGTTAAACACATTTCCTTAAGATTTAAGTATAAATAAATTATATTAAGAAACGCCTCTACGAATATACAAAATCAATACAAATCCTTACGTTACCTACTAATACAAATTACATCACAGTTCATAAACAAGTTAGTATTAAAGAGTTAAATATACTTCAAAAGTAAAATTTGAAACTAGAAATTTTAGTAAAATAAATTTTAAAACTCAAATAACAATTTGGTAAGAATATTAGCGTACTCTACAGGTTTACTTAAAATTTTGGAACAAAAACCTACACATTCCTTTAAATGTAAAACTTAATATAAGCATAAATATAACACAAGAGAATACGAAGAAAATAATATTTTATAGAAACATTTTTCCTATACATTACAAAATCGAATCAAAAACCAAACCACACATACAAATTTACAAAATTTGTATTTTAAAGACAATGAATTATGTTCAGTCGTTTTATAGGCATGTATAAAAAAACATTACTTCTTATATAATAAGATTGGGTAAAAAAGCTACATTATTAAATGACAATTAGTACGCTTATGGTTGAGTAGCATTTAAAAAAACTGTCTAAAGAAATTATGTACTTATGCATTAAGGTAAGCTTTAATGTTTCTAGAGCTGGGTAATATCGTTAGAAAATATCACTTTATCGCTAAGATGTTATAAATATAGATTATTTGTTATGTTATGATTGAGTATCCTGTAAACACGACATACTTATTGGTACTTAGAGTTTGGGGGTTCTATATATTTCACTTATCTATTGCACATTTTAGTCCTTAAGATCCTTTTCCTCGATTAAGAGATTATTTTGTCTTTAATCCAAGAGTTTAGATCAGAGTAATAACATAGGGTTTTCAGAAATTTCGAGTTTGTAATACTAGTGTTGGCAGCATTGATTTGAATATGGTAACTCCAGCTCTATCGCTCATGGATTTGATGGATAGAGATAGAGAAATCTATTTAAAGGTGGCAACACTAAGACTCACTTCACTTGCATGCATCAGTGAAAGCCCGAAAACCATTTGCTCAAACTCTGAATTAAAATCACTTACTACGACGTTGCACAGGTTAAACGCTGTAATATAATAATGATATATCTGTCCTTGTCACAGTTTATCCAAAACCAGCGGGTTAGACAAGGTTGGCATGTTCAACCAGCTTAGGGGTAGGAGAGTAGCGCCTGCTGTGGCCACGCGATTTTGGCGTCTATCCTCTTGTAAGCCAGGATGAAGTTCTGTCCGTTCTTCTCAGCCATAACTTCTTGGGGGCAGTCGTTCTCGTTCAACATCGTTTCTGTAAAGGGAAAAATCTAATCATTTCTACTCCTGTAGGTATTTATCATTTATAAATCCATTATCACGTATTAAGAGCATACATAATAGGGAAATTCCAGGATAGATGCCTCGATTTTAATTTCTACTAGTAGCAGGACTGCGTGTGCTGTCAAAATCTCTGCATACTTTTTTTGGTTTGACTATACATATATTAGGTTATATATTAGGCTATAGGTATAGTCTGGAAAGCCAACTTTGCCAGTAGAAAAAGGAGACCAAATTGAAAATTATAGGCACCTGTCCTAGGAACAAATAATGGGTTTCGCGCCTTTTTATATCAAGAAATTAGTTTGCCGGACTAGGTAGGCACTCCGAGAGCATCGAGTGAAAGAAAGACAGTTTACTCGGCACTCACCCTGCTCGTCGTGCAGCGCGAAGAGCGCGTAGTCCTGCGGGTTGGTGATGGCGGCGGCGTGCGCGAGCGCGCGGCACAGGTCCCTCGCGCGCGCGCCGGGCCGGCACGGCAGCGCCACGCGGCGGATGGAGCCGCGACACTCGTCCGGCAGCGCCACGCGCACCACGCAGCACCCGCCCGCCACGCTCTCCGCGGACCCGGACCCGGACCCGCGCCGCCACTTCAACACAAAGGTCGCGAGGTGGACAAATAATACACGTGTACTAATTTGAAATGAATGACATGATATTAAGTAGCAAAAGCGAACGACCGTTAAGATTTTTGTACGCAAAATCTCTCATCTGAAGGGTGATCTTGGGCAGTATCAGGTATATTCATTGTTTATAATAAGTTATGATTTAAGCTTAGAATAAATTAAAGTGGAAAAATTACTGCCTCGGATGAGACTTGAACTCACGGCCTCTGGATCTTCCTGGGTGATAGATGCTAACTTGATAATCAACCATTAACAGATCTTAAACCTACCGGTGTCGCGCTATCTGGACCGGATTCCGGTGCCAATCTCTTCAGCACGGCCACGGCAGAAAACAGCGCAGTGAGATAGTATCCTCCCTCCCCAGCTAACAACGCAGCAGGTAGGAGTCCAGCCATGAGTTCAGCTTCTAGCTCGGCGCAGACGAGTCGGCAGCGAGCCACCGTCCACGCCAGCACCGGGAGGAGATCGTCGGCCCCGAGCGCGCGCTCCCCACGAATCTGAGAAATCAGATTAAAATGATTACACTCCGTCGCATAACTTAGCCTTAGAGAACTGGTTTATTTCAAGAAGTTTTAGTTTTGCCTTATAACATTCAATAATACTGCGGATGTTCGGAATGCGGATATTTCTGGCTGCCTATCATCGATGATAAGATTGAGTTTATGTATTAGTTTAACGCGATCAAACGTGGTTAATGCTGCTACAAACCAGGCTACAAGTATCCTTATGGTACTGTATCGACTGATGCATTAAGCAGTTTTGTAAGCGTCAGGAAAATTTTGGTCATGCATAGCATAATGTCATCTATGCGCAATATTTGCACGGTGGCGATGCAGTCAATTAACTTTATTGGAGCAAACTAAGCGCGTATTAAAAGACTGGCATACTAAGTTTGAAGAAAAGATTCACGTTTATGGGGCACACATTTGAAGGTATTATAGGCGCCAATGACTCAAGTTATATGGCTATTATAAGCAATTTAAAGGTTATCCCTAACTCACCCGTATCCCATAGGGGTGCATGAGTGTCTTTGCGCCGGTCAGTCGCCCGGGCGCGGTGGCCGACCACGGTTGACTTTTCAGCTAGTTAAATATATGACAAGTTAATCGTGGAAAAGACGTCTAGTAAAAGACATCAGTTCATTCATAACTTGTTAACGCCTCAACTTTATTGTGCAACGGGCTTAACTTCGTCCATAAGGAATACTGTCGTCCACTTTCAAGGTAGACCAATACATTAGATTAACAGGGAATGAAAAGAATATTGGGTTGATGCTTACCGCATTGAACATAACAGATATCGCAGCGAGAAGGTTTTCTAGTTTGTCCAACGGAGAGTCCGCCTCTTGCATCTTGAGGAAGTGCTTCGAAATCACTGCCAAGACCGCTGAAGACGGGACTTTCGTGGATTCCTGGAAGTAAAACAAATTCTCATTTTATAAATTAAGGCCTTACGTATAGCGAGATTAGCGAGGCCGAAACGCCCACAGACAGATCTCTCGGTTTCAAAATTTTAATAATAGTAATTAAATTAATATGTGAAATTATGGAATTTACTACAGGCTGGGCCTCTCGCGGAAAATATTACGCAGATTTAAAAAAACGAGAGCAAGCGCAGAGTTTGGCAATATCTAAGGCCGAGCCGAGATTCTGTGTAAAGCCAAAGACCTGGAGCATCTTAAGGCCCAAAACCAGAAGACAAGAAAAGCGTGCTCATCAAGCACTGTAAACCATCCAAATGACATCGGGTCCGTCGAGTTGAGTCTCTGTCCTACCTTCACGCCCAGCTGCAGCGGCGTGGCGTGCTGCGCGCGCTCGACGGCGGCGTGCAGGCGGCGCACGTCGGCCGCGTGCCACGCCGCCAGCAGCGTGTACAGCCGCGCGCGCAGCGGCCGCACCACCAGCCGGTGCATCACACCCTCTAATATGGCGTCCAGGTTCAGGAATTCCGTCGATTTCAACTGGAAAAGATAAGGATTATCATTTTGATCAAAATTGGAGTCACGAAAGCATTGCGGGACGGCTGCAAGTATGTAATGATTTTCAAACTGTCGGCGAATTCCTTTTGATTATTTTTTTTGATGTTGTTTTTGCCTAGGGTAGTTAGGTTCATTTACATTCTGACTGATACATACAATTTGGATTTATTACCTTGAGCCTCTCTTTTTCAACTTCTTTCTCGAACTCTCGCTCTCCGTGCTTCACAAGATAATTTTTCATTCCAGACATAAACTGCCTCATGTTGCGCATCATCACCTGAAAATAAAGAATACAAAACAAATGATAATGATATATTAACATTTTTACATTTATTAACGTGATAAATTTTCCAAGAAAAGAAAAGAAAGATATAAAAGTTCATTTTCTTAAAGTTTTATGATATCTCGATACTAAGTCGCTACATAGATTAAATTTCTTACCTGCGGACAAGTCTCCTTAGAGTCAAGAGTGCATGCGATGAAATTGTCGACATTCTGCGCGAAGGTCGTGCTCTTGTCCTGCGCCAGATGAAGAGCATAAGCGCGTAACGCTGCGCCCGCGCCGCGCGTTGAACGTCCACCTCGAAGTGCGCGCACACGACCTGCAGCTGAGAAAATAAAATAAAATTTTCTTAGTAGACCTTCAAATGATATGACATCGAGTCACAGAATAATTAATAGTACTAGGTACAGAACATTCACTCTCTAACAAAACGCGTCTATTACGACAGATATGACCGCAAGGTGGCGGAAGCGCGAGCAGGCATCCGTTCCGTAGCGGTGCGCGGCAACTACTATGGCTAGACACCAACATTGGGTGGGCCGCATGTACTTGTAGCGACGCGACGAAATCGCGGAGTGAGACACGCCTGATCGAGTGAGCTTTCTCATTAAAAAAAAACCGATACTACTTGACACCGAGCTTTACGTATTTAAAAATCCTGTATATCCTTAACCCGATAGGCATTTGCTGGTTTGAGTGAAAACAACAAAAAACGGGTAGATGGGTATAAGAACTAAACATAGTGAGACAAAACTGATGTTCGCCTTTGTATGTCCTTATTTTGTATTGTTATCAAAATTGTTACCTAGATCCGTTTTAAAGGTCCCAATAACAATAATCTGCACGTAAGTTAAATAATCATTGTTGTCTTCATTAACAAAAGAAAATATTTATAAATCCATCATTAGTGATTACTGATTAGTGACATTATATGACTACAGCTATTGTTTGTAGTACTTATTATCAATATAGTGATAACCTGTTGGAACAACGATAATACACTAACCGAACGCAACAGCTACGCTATTTGGTTTTTGATTAAAAGTTAAGCTTAAATATGTTATAATTTTTGAATGAATAAATAGCGTAGGTTAGGTGCTGTAGTTATTGGCCACTCTTACTATAAGGCTTCAATTGGCTCGTTTATTTCTGCTTTACTGTGGAGTGGCCAATTAAATACTATGTAGTGGCCAATAAAATAACTATATAGCACTCACACTAGTTAAATTGGTACGTACTTAATCTTAATTAAACAATGTAAGAAGTTTAAGGGTGGGATATCTTAAGAATATTGAAAAAGAAAAGAGAAACGTAGGAGTATACCTATAAATCTTTACTTTACTTTACTTAGATAAGAAAATTACATAAGACATCATAATAGGCTAGATGACATTTTTTTATTAATGGTATCAATCGATCAGGTTTGTTTTTGGGATCACATGTCTATATGGGACCCACTGCATTAAAGCAATACAAGTCAGAAACGATGGTCAAAGTCGGACAGTCGTACTTCAGCTTCACTCGCGAAACGCTCCTAACAAAACGATAAGTGAACGTGACGTCACGGTCACTGAGAGCCCATCTTGAATGTATGGAAAATAAGTAAAATTGCGATTTTGTCGTTTATGCACATAGTATGCATATATTTTTTATGGATAAAATGTAAGGAATCGAATGGTTCCATTTATTCTGAACCCACTGAAAACCAGCGCCTCGGATTACCGCGGCATTATGCTGAGTGGGGTCCTATTTTAGCGTCCAATGTTTTTTGTCTGTATGTTTCCTTTTTTTCATATATGTAATCTGTTGTGGCGTTAAATAAATGTATTTTCTTTCTTTCTTCTTTCTTTCTATTCCTTTTTTGAACAAAAAAAAAACTTTAAATTTTGGAACTTAGATCCTGTATTATTTAATCATTTCTATAATTTATTTTAATATCCACATTATTGCGATAAATTGCTCATTTGCTATTTTTTTTACTAGATTTTGTTATAAAATTCAACACGTGTCATCATCCCTATTGCGGGTTTTGATGTTATTAGGTATTACAAATCTTTTGTAAAGTAATTAGCAACGGTTTTGATACCATGATAAGATAAAGTAAAGAACGTATGACAATAACGAGCTTGTTAAGACTACAATAATACGTGGAGTAATTAATCATACCTAAATATCATCATTGGATTATAAGATGTCATAACCATGTTTGACGTATGCTAATATTTGTATACCTAACGTGGCTCTTTCGTGGCACAAGTAAAACATATTTTTTAATTTAAATGGAGTTTTCAAGGCAATATTGGAAAAACATGGCTCGATAAATTTGGCACTTGGAATCGGATATTAATTATTAAAAACATAGATATACACCTAACTTTTCAAAAAATACTAAAAAAATAGTTAGGTACCTACTCATTAGGAATAATGAAAGTATAGTTATCTTCCTTCTAGACCCCACAGTGTCGCAATATCCTTAATATAATTTAGATTTATGTCATATGTTGAAAATGTAGGACGAAGTGACTAATGAAAGTAATGAATAATGATCATGATACCAGCTATTTCAATGCAATAATGCTTTAATTATTATTAATGCTGCAAATTTTATTAAACAATTACTTACAACATATCTAGAGTATGCAGATGAGTAATGCCCGAATGGGAGACTTTGTTTATTATTGTTAAAGTTAAATGGAGTGTTCAGTTTGTAGTTTATGTTAAGTGTTTAGAAAATTTGTTGTTACATAATTGGTTACAATTGAAATACATATTCAAATAGGTGATATTTGAACATAGATAATGTTACTTTAATTAGGTTTACATTAGATAATTATTTCACGTGAAGAAGTACGTTAACCTTTAGAGAAACGTGTAGAAATTATATCTAATATATGTAAATGTTCTACTAGATACGTTGAAGCAATATTAGGTTTAAAATGGTCACTGAACCTACTATTTAAAGGTCATAGATTTAACGCAGTTGATTCCCAACTGTGTAATAAGGTATTCTACATATCATAAGCCGTCATGGAGGAATAAGCTGTTTCTTTTCAGAAATTATAGTTACCTACACAAATAAGCTTTAGTGCAGGTTGATGTCATCAATTCTTCATGTTCAGTCACATTATTTTTGGACTGCTTAGCACAAAACTTGCATTTAAATCTCCTACAGACGCCACAAAAGAATCTAATTACAGCTTTAAAGAAACGACGGAAAGGGTTCGCTCCTTTCATCTTTGTCTTTTGTTCCGGCTTTTTGAGATCCTTGCAATGGCACTGAGGCGGCGTCGCCACGATAACTGCTCTTCGCTTGTTAACATTTTTTTCAGATAACGATTTACAGAGCTGCGTCAAAACGCTGGACTTGGCCAAGCGATGCTGGAATTTAGGCTCGTGTAGCTGTTCATGAGTGGCAAAAACCCAATCGCTCTCCATAGCAAAGTCGTCTAACGAATCAGTACGAAAGTTTCTGATCGTTGTCAAAGCCACCACTTGCATTCCGTCACACGGCACTGAAGCTCCAAGCGCTTCCGAAGCTTCTGAACTCTGTGGCATAAAATTACTAAGTGAGTCGAGCTTCTGTTTACTGGAACTCGGTTTGTCAGTTGATCTTGCGGATTTCCCGCGAAACAATTTTTTTAGCCACTTCATGTCGATCGCGATATTTCCCGCGCTAGAACGTGCGCATCGAAGTTCGCTAGAACGTGCAAATAACGGTATCTGCACACACGAGCGTCGCGTCGCCGCGAGTGAGAACTACTGAATGTATCTGGTTGTGAGTAAACCCACGGCACGCGTAGACCTTTACCCTTTATCCGTAATTAATGTATTTACACTGCAAATGTGTAGTAAGTTAAGCTTCCCGGCGCACATTTCGTTATCTGCCCGTATCTAATGACAGCTGCTCTGAACCATTGTTGTAAATGTTGTAATTGATTTTAATTTATTTATCGTTCAAAGTTTATCAGCTTGGCAGTCACACCCGTAGTAAGTGACATATCATAAGTACCTACGTAATACTGTAATAAACTAATGACGCCGTGTTATGTAATGTAATATCTTGCAGATTTTTTGGTAGCAGACCCTTTCTGTCTTGTAGAGCCTGAATCATATCACACAACGTATGATTTACAGACGAACATTTTAAAAGGTACAAATACAAATCAAACTTAAAACGAACTACAATAACTAATTATAAATCTAAACAAGCAACAACTAGATAAAACTAAAATACTAAAAATAAAAAATACCTAAACTAAATATAAAAAAAACCTCCCGAAAATCACCCGCCTCCGGAAAACTCCCTAATAAAATGCTGGCTACATTCCCCCTCTGAACAGCCAAGCCTAGCCTCAGGGCAAAGAACGAGCCCGCCCTAGGGTCGCCTAAAAGCTAATCCTTATTTACCGTAATTATCTGTTATAGTTTACACACTGTCTGAAGGTAACTGGGGCAAGTTTGTTTTAAAACAAGTATCTAAGGAGTCCTTGGATTATTTGCCCTTTCAACTGTGAAATAAAAAAAATACATACTAATTGATAAAAGAGAACATCTGAATTGCTAGGAACTCGAACATAGAACCCATTTTTTATAAGTTGGTTAGAAGTAAACTAGAGACTGCTTACCACAGACAGAAAACATTGCCAGAGTAATTGATTGAAGACGATACTTTTCTTACCTCTACATAGTACCATACTCTGTACCTCTCGCGTCGCATGCTGGTCCCTATGACAGTTAGTTCAAGTCTCTTGTGGTTGGGTTAAATTAAAAAAAAAAAAAAAAACCTGCCAAGTGCGAGTCGGACTCGCGCACGAAGGGTTCCGTACCATTACGCAGAAAACGGCAAAAAAATCACGTTTGTCGTATGGGAGCCCCACTTAAATATTTATTTTATTCTGCTTTTAGTATTTGTTGTTATAGCGGCAACGGAAATACGTCATCTGTGAAAATTCCAACTGTCTGGCTATCACGGTGCATGAGACAGCCTGGTGATAGACGGACGGACAGCGGTCTTATTAATAGGGTCCCGTTGTTAACCTTTGGGTACGAAACCCTAAAAAAAATTTAAGAAATCTATTTTTACCATATTTTTATTACTTAAGAGGAAAAGGGACGGCCGCTTCTCCATACAAACGTAGTCCTCATTTTTCTCTCTGGATATTGACATAATGGAAAATATATTTGCATATTTGGATGTATATTAACCATAGCTATGCCCCTACGTTTAGCTTTTTAAGATTTTTTTATTATTGCAAAAATTAGGAGCGAAAAACAGATTTCATACAAATTTTTAAATGCTCCTATAATAATCAAAAAATCAAACGTAGTAGCATAGAAAGTTAGACTCTAGCTGTGGTTGATGTACAACCAATTCTCTTAAAATATTTTCAATAATGTTAATACCTATCCAGAGAGGAAAATGAGGATTAGGTACGTTTGTATGAAAAGGTGATTTTGCGCGGGTCCTCCACTTTCGTATTATATGTTACTTTTATGAATAAATTAACGTGCTAAACCGATACCTAAACAAAAATGAACTGTCATAAGAACATACTAGACAAATATTTCTTTATTTTTATTAGGTTGCACCACCCCAAAATCAAGTTCCCTAAATTTAATTAATAAGTACCTATCTATTTAGTTACGTATTGATCAGTCCGTATATATATTGTGGTTGGTGCAACCGGCCCTCTTACTTGTCGAAATTTAGCATAAGACAGAAATCATTATTTATTTCTAAATCATTATCTTGTTTCGTTTGTTTTAATACCTACTCGAATCGGCTTATTTGCAATAATTGCAATGTGACTTGCGTAAGTATAATTCGTACGGCCTTACCTAATAGGGGATCTAATCGATCCCTGAAGCTTTTGGCCCGCGTCGCCTCCAAAGGCGCTCGTCTCGGGATCGGGGACTCCCATTCGCAAGGCTCGTCCTGTAATAAAACAAAGGTCTTAGGTGGAGACCGACTTGTAACATGTTGGCGTTACAACTCGAACATAAAAGTCAGGCTGTAATTTTTTTTAGCAAATCTTTAATGAGGCTAGGTTCACACGGCGTCAGTTTTTCCCGTTTACCGTATACGGGATTTTATCGAATACCGTAGTGACATCAAAATTTGTATGGCAACTTTCAAAATCGTTTACACGGCGTCTTTACGAGTATGGATGGTATAGAAAGGATCGCAATCTCTTATGGCAGAATTGTTGTAAAAGTGACCGCGTTAAGCTTTAAATAATAGTTCCTAATCTCTCCGGTGGCGCTAGTTAGGCTCTTGGACATGAGTATAACATGAACCATATAAGGCAACAAATAACCCGACCAAATTACGTAGGTTGTTTTTGGTAGTATTTCGGTGTATGGTGGCTCCGCCTAATTACTGTTTTTTGATGGACACTTTTCATACATAGAGATTTGTAGCCGTGTGACAATTTTGAAAGTTGCCATACAAATTTTGCTCACTACGGTATTCGATAAAATCCCATATGCGGTACACGGGAAAAATTAACGCCGTGTGAACCTGATGGTTTCGTCAATTCAGTACCTACAAGTGAACGTTTCGTTTGAGAAATGAAGCATACTTGGGGCAAGGTCACAACAAGCATTCAACGCTTTGAACGAAACTTACTATATCAAGGGATTGAGGACCGTTGCAGGGCAGAAGTCCATCCCATTGTGCGCTATCCCAAGGCTCTGAAAAAACTGTGCCGTCATCGCTTGCCTGAAAAAAAAAAAGAAAAATATTTTTATGTGCTGTTAAAAAAAAACGAATACCCAAAGTTAATATTTCTGCTGTTTCATTATTGAAAAAGAAAAAGAGAGAGCTTTTGTTCCCGGGAATGTATTATTGATAAGCAATGCCAAAATTTTTTTAGTGTCCGTTACTACAATAACATACTTTTTAAATTTTATTTATGACTATTACGAGTGTACCTGTTCGGATAACGGTCTGAGATCATGTACATTGTCATAGCAGGAGGCGCGCGGCGGGAAGCGCTCCTCGGGCAGCGCAACTGGTTCCGAATTCAGGTGCAGCTCGGGAAACCTGGATAAAACAACCACCATGAAGTCCATGAAATGAAGATTATCTTAGCTTTATCCCGGGTGTTTCGCTACAGCTCGAAAAAGGAACCTGAGGTCCAGGTTGGCAACTTATCGCAACTATTGACGCAGGCATTCGTTTTTAAGAAAGTGACTGACATCTGACCTTTCCCTTCCAACATAGAGGGAAAATTATTGAGATTAATCCGGTTTCCTCACAGTGATTTCTGGTATATGTAAATATTAAGTGGCATTTGACTGTGCATATAAGTCAAGAAACTCATCAATGGCCCGAACCCATGAATTCAAAAGGGGTCTAGTAGGGGCTGTTTTTCTTTTTTGTAAAGGACAATGCAAATAAAGAAGGTTGTTTATTTTTTTAATTTGTTTTATTTCAATTTATTTAGGTATTTAAAAGACAACAATGGCCCATAATGGTTAGTAAAAATTAGGATTAAAAACTAGGTGTTAGTGGAACAAAAACAGAAAGCGACAAACAAAACCAGACAGCAATAACAATAACCTAGTAGCGGTTATGACACACTCAAAATGCCGCATTATAGGTGAGTCGTATCGGCCCGCTACAGTAGCCAGGATGGGGTTGGAGCTGGCCCGTACTCTGCAGAGCAACGAGGCAATTCTCTTTCGTATTATGGCATAGTAGTTATCCGTGCGAGCTTGTGCAAACATGCCTGATGCGCTGCAGAAACGGGACAGCCCCAACAGCATCTTGAAACCATTATTATACTGGACACGCAGGGAACTGATGGTCTTCTGTGTATAACTAGTCCGAGGCTGCACGTGTAGATAATTTGAAAATAAGCTTTAAATAAAGTTATTATTACCTCGAATGCTATTTCATTAAAAGAAAATCAGCAGTATCCCATTTTTTACAATTTGGAGTTTGACGTCATAGTGCAGAAATAACATTCCATAGCAAATCATACCTTTGAGCAACAACCTGATGCACCGTCAAGTGCTGCGCCCCGTCGTCCACTCCGCTCAACCTCGTCTCCTGCTCGGCCAGCGATGGAAACGTTCCGCTTTCGCTGTTCGAACCTTCGTCGTTCTTATCTGCAAATGAAAGAGGTCAATTAAAAAAAGAGTTTAAACCTCCGCACAACACCGTCAATTCCGTTGCCGATTGTTGTAGATGGCGCTAGGCTAGATAAGTATATTCGCATTATAGCCTTTACGTATGAAAACTATCATCTCGCAATTTATAATTTCGGAATGTAAACGTCAACTTTTCTGATAACTGTCACAGACATTAAGGTATGTCGCCATGTACTAAACCTCTAACCCTCTCAAATAAAAAGACATACTAGATGGAGTTGTATGGTCAGATAATTTGATTTCTGTGCCATTGCGTACCTTGTTAGGGACATTAATATGAGATCCCTAACGACTTTCATACAGCCATTGTGACAAGATACAAAGTGACACAGAAATCAAATTCCTTGACTGTTCTTTAAGTAGGTGCAGTTACTTGAGACAAATGATCTTTGGATTACCCCACCATTACCCAGAGTAGAGAGACCAGGTTGCTACATATATTACTCTAGTAGAAGATTTATTAATTAATTCCCAGCTAGCGTCTACATTCCACGTATTTAGCCCGAGGGAGGCTTGTTGGCGACGCGTGGGGGTTGCACTAGTTGATATTCGGTTAACTCCAAATGGACACCAGCAAATTCTAAATATGCTAGATAAGAAACTTACTAATAAATTCCCAGCTAGCGTCTACAGTCCACGTATCAGTTTTGCCCGATGGTGGCTTGTTGGCGACGCGCGGCGGCTGCACTGGTTTAATCTTCGGTTTACTCCTGAGAGATACCAGATTGTCCACCGACGTTGACGTATTCGGGGATGAAGCTGGAATGGATATTAATTTCTATTAAATCTGTTAAGGCTTATATGGGTATTAGGGATAATTTTACGAAAGCAATAGGCCAATGGTCATGTTTATTACTTTTATCAGGTACATGATAAAACAAGAAACCCATGATTATGTTTGTATCAACGTGGTATTAACCTCTCGTATCCCGGAACAACGAAGAATTTTTTCACTGATGGCCAGCAGATAGAACAAAAAGCGCAAAATATTGAATAAATCAAATAACCAGACTGTTATGAACAGTGGGAATATCATTAAATAAAAAACCAAAAAATGGTACTTAATTATTACTTACGTGATAGTTCCTCTATGCTATGCATATCACGAAGCGGAAAGTATGGGTGGTTATGGGGTGGCTCCGAGTACCTTTGCGATAAACTGACGCCAACTCGAAGGAGTTTACGACGTTGTACCTGTGGTAACGCTGCCTGAAAAATAAAAATGATTATAGAATAGTTCTATTAGTATTGCACATAAAGCAGAATACTAAACCATACAGAATACCAGAGTCGTAATAAAACTAATGTTGAAACTATTTAGTTTTGGTTTTTGATGGCGGGTATGACCGACTCAGACCTTAGAGATCGTCCGTCCATAATATGAAAAAAACTCTAATTGTTTCTTATACTATACCAATAAAGTTACCATTTGGGAAAACTTACTTCTTTTAGAGTGTCCACAGGATCTGCGTAGAATGGGCTTCCAGCATTGTCTTTATCAGAGTCATCGCCATTCATTTGTTTAACACAATCGTCTTCCAATTTCACCGTTTCCATGCTTTCAGTATTATGATTCTCCGAATTTCTAAATGTGGCTTCGATTTCTTCAGTCAATTTCTTATTCATGTTCATAGAAATGCTAAGTTTATCTGGCCTCTTTGGTATTATATCTCCTTTGCTGTTGGTGGTCGCAATCAGCTCGTTTGAACCGTTGAAACTGTTTTTAAGTGAAGTTTCAGAAAGTTTTCGTTTTTCACTTAAGTTTTCGTTTGAATTCAGTATATGTATATTCTCCTTTTCGAGAATAGATTGTGTACTTTTTGCTGCGTTCAATTTTGCTGAAATTGCAAAAACTCGAATAAGAGAAATTCGATGAATGGCAGAAAATTGCAGCAACGGGAATATTTAATAATTTACTTACGTAATGTGTCTGGTAGGAGATCAGGTCTTTTGCTCTTCATAAGTCCATTATGTACGTTATTGTCGCTCTCCGATTTAAAAGGTTTGAAAGAAGAACAATTATTGCTTTCCGGTCCCCAAATATCTTCATAATCAGATACTTTATCCATCAATGAACTTCGATAATAAATGCCTGGTGATTCCAAGATATCAGATTCCTACAAAATATGTATTGTTAATATTTAAGACTACTGAAAAAAGCTTAAAACAGCAAAAAGATAAAATAAAGACATCGAAATTCAGGCTTCCTTTGATAAGAAACGTGCGGTTAATAATGACCATTCAAAAGTAATAGATATCCCAAACAGACATGAATACATATTGGTTTACCGTCCTACCTGATAATGCCTGGATTCCTTTCGCAGGGAGTGCTTACTCCTCCTGGATCGACCAGACGGCGTAGTCGACGTAGTATTAGAGTTTGGGGACAACACTTTATCTCTCTCTTTCCCGTTCATAGGTGAGACCATGGACTGATTTGACGTTGGGGAAAACACATGCTTATTCGTTAAAGGAGAACTTCTCGAAACAGGTGAGAAAATCTCACTTTTATTCGTTTGACTTAAAGGAGAAAACACACCACTTTTGGAAGAAATAGTATCGTTAGATACTGGGGAATTTATTTGACTTGTAGGAGAGAAAATACCACTGGTTACTGAATTGGTACCATTAGGTGAAACTAACTGATTAGGTGAAAAACTGTTGTTAGATTTAGTCAAACTATTGCCCAGCGGGTCGGCGGAATCGGAAGTATTCGTTTGAGATTGCGGTTCTAACGGCGATCCAGGTTCAGTGTTCTGCTCAATCATTTGTCGTTTTAAACTGCCGTGCAAATTAGCTGCCATGGTACTGATGCACTCCCCCTCTGGCGACATGCGGTGCATCAAGTTCTATATGGGACAAATATAGGGTTCCTTTTAGTAAGTAGGTATATTTTAACACCATAAATTACTTTTACAATCAACTATTGATGAGGATAGAATTGGTTATTTTCAAGCAAGTTAACATGAAAGCATGCATTTCGAAAACGTACACACAATAATCACGCCCTTCTCAAATTTAGAAATCTCACCTGTTCGTTGCATTCGTCATAGGCTTTTGCATCGTCCATGATGGTGAACACATCCGTTGTACTATTATTGTTGATAGCGTTAGACGCAAGCGTTAGTTGTAGCCGGTCACTCCGAATGCTTTCGTTTATTTGGTGATTGTGGATCTGAGTGTTATTAACGCTAAACGTGACTGTTGTCGTGACTGTTATGTTTCCGTTTGATGCTTTGTTAATAGGGTTGAAAGCTGAAACCTCGTTCTTGGGCGACAGGGATTTTGGGAAGGGAGGTTTAGCCCACCGAGGAGGCGGCGGTGGAGGAGTGGTCTTAACACTGCCTAGCTGCGTGGGAGAATGTTGCGTGTTGGTGGTAGGGAATGTATGAGGTTGTGTTATATGAGCCTGAAAAACAGGTAACGCATTAATAATGCAGTCAAATATAAGCGGCTGTTAATTTAAAAATAAAGTATACTTACGGTACTAGACATGAGACTTAAAGTATTAGGTGGGGTCGGCCTGGGAGCACGAATGAACGCTCCATTGGGTTTCGCTGGCGGTGAAGGGGCTTGTCTGCCCTTAAAAGTGCTGAGGTTCTGGTTTTGACTCGGAGGGGAACCTGATGCATCTATTGATGACATCTTAAGCACGACATTTTGTTCTTTCTCTGGACTGAGTATCTGTTCTCTGGAGTTTGTTCCTATACCTGAAAACATTAAAAAGAAATGTTTTACAAATTTTGCCACTCGATTCAAGTCTGTTTATTTCTTCATTATAATTATATGCCCGTGACAAATGGAGGATTATTCTGCGAGCCCTATGTCCCTAATGAGGGATAACAGGAATGCATCATCATCATCATATATGCTTTTATTATGTTTGCGCCATCACGGTTACACAATAAAACCATACGTCCATCCTCGTTCAAGGTATTTCTGGGATAAGTTCAGTTTCCTCCCTTGGTACTCTTGTCGTTTTATCTTTTAACCAATAGATTAGAAGTTTTATTGAGCTTACTGTAGGACTAGGTCGATTTGTGTAAGATTGTCCAATAATATTTATTTTATAGATACAAAAACCAATTAACAATCAATCATCGATTTGTATCCATCGATATAGTTGGCAATAGACAGATAAATCAATTAAGTGTTTAGTGCTATTTTTAAGAACACTTACTTGCATTAAAACTGCTTAGACTAGATCCCGTGTCAGAAGGCGTCACAGCCATAGGCACGACGCCATTTGACTGACTGGGAGAGAGCAGATTCTGTGGGTTGTTCTTTGGGTTAGCCATGGGATAGCCCCAGAACTCTTGGCCCAGCAGGGCCAGGGAGCTGAGTTGGTGTCTGCTCTTTGCTTCGCGGAGGGGGCGTGGTAGTTGGAGCTGGACTGGGAGTTCATCACTGGAAATAGAAAAACAGCCTTTTGTCACTCTGCGCATAAGCTGCAAAGAACTAAACAAAATTCCAAAAATATCGTTAAACCAGTAAGGTTTGAATGCCTCACTACTCCATTCCACAGTAGATTGTACACATGTTATGTGTACTGTTCAAAACAAACTGTTCTTTACATATATATTTTTAAAGGTGTCAATCGTATCAAATTTTTACGAGGATCAAATTTCTATATGGGATCAACTGCAGTAAAGCAATAAATAAGTCAGAAATAAGATCAAATAACAGACAAGTTTAATCTGATTTTGGTGGGTAAGTTTAATACAACTGTTTGAAAGAAATCGCACTCGCACAAATATATTCATAAATTAAGTAAGCAATACAGGTTTTTTATTTAGTCACCAGCAATAATTTACGGGGTGAATATATACCTTACCTTACCTTACCTTAAATGTATATTGATTTGACTTATAGGTCATACGGAGCAACTTATATTTTAATATTTGCGGTGACAAAATGGATACCACCGAAAAACAAAACTCGAAAGTACAAATTCAAAATCAAAATCTTACCAGCACTGAGAATAATGTGCAATCAACTCCGGTATGTTATCGAATCGGTTGTGCGAGGTCTCGAGGCCTATGCGGCCCCCCGCGGCCTGTATCAGGTAGTGTTCGATATACGGCCCCTTGTCCGCCGGCAACCTAACACTGATCGCCATCGTGTCGGGCTGACTAGACTGCCGAACCACGAAGTTCTGGAACATTACAAATAAAATTAAAAGTAGGGTAAGTTAATGTCGACACAAATCTTCTAACCTCACGTAACCTAACCTTATCCGTCTTGACAGACAGAGGACAGAGGGAGGCAGATTTTCTAGCAAAAATGGTGCCAAACGACCGGAACTTTTCGGTGCCGGTCGGGTCGCTTCTCCTACTCGTACCTAAGTCTTTAGGGCAAAATGGAAAGTACATAGAAATGTGTTTCTTTTTTTCCATAAAGTAGCGTGAGACTTTTTGCACATGTTTTGAATGCTTTTAAAGTAAAAAAGGCGTTTTATTATTCATTTTATGTGATAAAGGAAAGGACTATACTGATTGTTGATCAACTGTGCAATATAAACGTACCTAATACTCCCGTTATCATTCTTCAAAATGTACTTGTTAGAAACTTCATAATTTTCTTTGGTCATGTTTGTTATGTAAACGAAATAATTTTATTAAAAACCAATTTTAATTGTGTTTCGCGTTACAATTTAACATCTGGTACAATTTCATAACATGTGACCTTCTATATAAGGTCATCATCATATATTTAAGAGTAAGTCTCTTGTCGGTGGAACAATTTCCATGTTTGGCGGTCCTCTGCCTTCTCTTTGACAGCCTGATACGACACGACAGGTAGGTCTATATAAGGTATCGTTCATAAAAACAAAAATGGAATGTCAAAATTATATCCCAATTTTATATTAACAACATATTATGATTTTTTTCTCAGATAGAATTTCGAATAAAGGACGATTAGGGAACTGTACTCCATCCCTCTTACTTTGCAGTAGATAGAGCAGTGATTCCAGACAAGAGCCGAAGAGAAGTAAGTATTGTACCATTGTAATAACCAACGCCGCTTGCTTCATGGAGCTCGATGAGCAACCACCAGCCTTGGTAAAAGTAGACAAGTTTATTAAGAAACAAACATACCCCTTCCTCTTTCCCCTGAAGAAGATGGAATGCCCCGGCCCTCTGGATGCCAGGAAGGAACCAGACGGGGTGTGTTCTAATCAGTCGCTCTAGGAGGCCGATGTCACACGGAGGCTGCTCCTCTGAGCCTGAAGATGAATCCACTGATGAACAGTCGCCGCGGACACCTTCGCCATCGGATGAAAGGCTCTCTCGGCTCTGTAAGGAAGTTATCTTGATTACATTCCAGGAAGTTTTGCAAGGTTGTGTCGTCTACTCTTCTTTTAATGATTATATACGTTGATTTTTTCAATACTTAGACATTTAAATTCGTTTTTACCGAATTTAAATTAGCATGTTAGAAGGAATCTGGAGATTTATTGTCGGGGCGTTAAAAAAAAAGTAGGCCACGATTTGACTTAGTTTTTCATTAACAATTGATGTACGCTGCTAATTTAGTCCTCAAGTGAGCCAGATGAAATCATCACTTTATGAATGAATTCAATGCAATTTTGCAGCTCGTTGTACAATTCTAAGAAAATGTAGCTACTAGTTATTGATGCTGCAACAACATATTACCTAATCAAAAGGTTCTGCACATGACTCTATTGTGAGGATATTACATCTCGCAGTTAGTTTTAATAGCCACTTTTGCTTCTTAGTTTTGTAGGTATGATTTACATTTTACGCGACGCAATTTAATTCATCCATAATTATTATTTATTCCATCTTGATTACTACGAGCGCCTTTATAATTTAATATAAACGTTCTACTGAGAAAGAATAATAACCCAATATTCTTAAAGCTTTAACAGCCTCCTAATTAGGACGGTCCCCTGTTTTGTTTACGAAATATCATACAAACAGTCCCTCTGTAATGATTGTACGGGGGAAATAAGCCCCGTAAACCCGGGCTCAACTCTCATTGAGGGATCGGCGTGTGTGTACAGCTTAAAATAAAGTGAATTTTATGAGGATATTGTGGTAAGTAAATTATATTGCCGGTTGTTTGTCTTCTACGTGTAAACGATGCTGCTATTAAGATAATGTGTTGCAAAATTATGCAGTAAACTGTGAATTTATAACTGCGGTGCGATATATATGTTTAGGGATTTGCAGCCGAGCGATAAAAACTTTTTGTATATATATATATGTACAAGAATGTTCATTTGTATAAAGTTAATGTTCCTTCAGCATCTCATCCAAACTCATGCGATGCGATTTTGTCCCTAAAAAATGTAATTTGTAAGTGTTATATTTGCCCATCTCCCCGAATACCACCAAAAAATATTTAGTACTTTTTATTTAAATTGCTAGTCGTCGCCGTTTCTTTTTGAACATCTCTGAACACGTTTTTGTTAAACAAATAGAGGAATAAAACGCGTAGGTAGGTACCCTCAAATACTTAGACACAATTTCCAGAACGCCCCTTCAAACAGAGAAGGCTTTGTTCACAGACTTGGAAATATTATTACCCGATTTTCTCTGGAAAGGTTCGCGGTACAAAGGCAGAAGGCACCCAATTTCACATGTGTCCCGCACATATATTCACTATTTTAGTTGCATATTTTGCCGTAAAGTCGTCTACCCTTTTCCGCCGGTCATTGCCCCCAGATAAGCCTGTAATATAACCAGAAATCATGATAGCGGCTGGAGATAAAATATAAAAAATACGCTCAGAAGCCGACCCCACTTTTCCACTTCTCATTTCATAAAACATCCCTGGCTAGTACAAATTTTCCACATTCCTTCAAGCGTGTTCTTAGGACGATTCCTAACTTTAATAAATTCTATTTTATTAGACAAAATGAACAACCAATCAATCAATCAATCAATAATTTATTGCAAGAACATAGTATTACATAAGTTGATAAATATTTAAAAGAAGTGTGTCTTATATTCTACCAGAGAAGGCATGCAATATTTACAATATTTATTTACAGGTACAATTAGACACTAACAATTATTGTATACACTACCACCAAAATATTACAGAAAATTTAATGTCAAGATATTACACAAAAATAAATTTCATAGTCAAAACAGTATCTAACAATTTTATAGTATTAAATCAGAGTATCTTTTGTTAGAAATTAAAGTTAGTTGGGATCTTAGCAACTAGATATTAGGTGTATTTGCTAAACCTATTACAAGAAAAAAAAAACCGGAGTCGGACTCGCCCACCGAGGGTTCCGTACTTTTTAGTATTTGTTGTTATAGCGGCAACAGAAATACATCATCTGTGAAAATTTCAACTGTCTAGCTACGGCTCATGAGATACAGTCTGGTGACAGACAGACGGACAGACAGACAGACGGACAGCGGAGTCTTAGTAATAGGGGTCCCGTTTTTACCCTTTGGGTACGGAACCCTAAAACATTGACAGTTGCATAGTATCTCAATTTAACTTTTCAAGGTTTGTTTACAGTTATAAATATTACAGGAAAATTAGTTAAATTTTAAAAAGTCCGATATTACCTAGGCACCATCCTACGGATAGCTGTCAAAGACCTTACGCCCTACGCCGCAATAATGCAAGATGTTCATCTAAGTATAGTCAAAGCCGCAGATTCATTTTCACTTGGCTTTTAAGACGTAAGTGGAGGACCCGTGCGAAATCGCCTTTACATACAAACGTAGTCCTCATTTTCCTCCCTATTAACATTATTGAAAATATTTTGACAGAATTTGTTGTTGTATATCAACCACAGCTATACCCCTACGTTTGATTTATTTCAAATTTTTAATTATTATTATATATATTATTTAAAAATTTGTATGAAAACGGTTTTTCGCTCCTAATTTTTACAATAATCAAAAAATCTAAAAAAGTCTAACGTAGGTATGGTTAATATACATCAAATTATGTAAGAATATTTTCCATAACGTCAATATCCAGAGAGGAAAATGGGCACTACGTTTGTATGGAGAAGCGGCCGTCCCCTTTCCTCTTAAGTCAGAACTACTTTGAAAGAGAAATCTTTGGTAAGTGCAAAATAGCTAGTGTGCATTTCAAGCAACATAATTTGCAGGGAAAAACTTCTTTCTGCAGGTATAATTGCTAGAAAGTATGCTGCTCTAAAATGGTTTTCTTAAGTCACCGTGTTAGTGTCTTGGAACGCTTTGAGTACCTAAGGCACAGAATAAGTAATAGGATGATAATCCTACGGGATGGGATGTTGATATTAAGAATTAATTTTAGATTATAATTATTTCTCAGATCTTCCATGGCTCCTGGTTTTGACGTATATGGCGGGCAAAATGACAGCGACCATCTGCTTAAATACCGCCCAGATTTATACTTTCGAGCTGTTTCCTACGCAAACAAGGAGTTCCATGCATGCACTGTGATTGGCTATAGGCAGCATTGGTTCTATAACGGCTACACAAACTCCTTTTGATGGTAAATATAGTCTTAAAATAAAGCATTTACAAATTTGTAAAACTACAGAATTACATTGTGGGTTAACCCAGAGTTCGTCCTTGTTTCGGAGGTTACAGCTACTACTTATTTAGTAATTATTCTTACATTTTATTTTAATTTACATACCAAATGCAAATAGCGACAGTTTTACATGCAGTTAATAATTAATATTATATGATAAAGTAAAATTTTATAAATGTATTCACCTACATTAATAAAAAACTTTAAGCCAGCAATATTAGCAGTATAAACATAGGTACTTTCCATCTAAAAACTACTTCGAGACTGATGTTCATTCAAAGATTTCAAGTAAGAATCGTCATTGCTTAAAGCCCTATTTGCTTTTATACCGATTGTCCTAGCGAACCTAAATCTGTAATGAAATGAATTTTTTTATATTCAGGCAACTATTGGCCCATAGATAAATACCTTAAAACTAGCATACATATTATTATATATATAAAAAACAACGCAATGTAATGTAATGTTTCCGCTTTCCAGATGGCGTATTGGTCTGGTTTACCAACAGCGATGTTCGGTGCTGTAGCGTTGATGGCCGGGCTGGCCACGTTGCTCGTGCTCGAAACGGGGAACCAGAACCTTCCGGACACGGTCTGTGAGGCCGAGGCTTTAGAATACTCCGATAGAATTAAGAATTAATTGTAGACTACTTTCTATATTAAATAGTTTGTTATACAAATTTTATTGAACTATTAATCAAACGGTAAACATGGAAGAGCAGTCATCATCATCATCTTCCTAGCATTGCTCCGGCATCAAGCCACGGATATGCTACTTCACTACACAATTTCATGTGTAAACTGAATAAGCATTGAATTAATTGAATAATATGGTGTTCGTGATAACTTTTGTTAACCAACAGCTGTTACAATATTTATCTGCATCTTTGATTAACTATAACTCCACAAAAGCGAATATGGAATACATAATTGTAAACGCAGAGACGAACATCTTATAAAGATGCGCTATCTAGTTTGAATTTTTGAAGCACAGTCATCATTCACATCACACCTGTTTGCCTTGCAACAATCCCGTCGTCGTCGCTAATTTTACTACATATGTGTCAAAGAAAGTGTCTCTTGAAACCAATGTTTTCATGGTTTTTAAATAATATAATTATATTATTAAATAATTTTAAATAATAATTGTTAATAAGTGTTGCAATTCAACACTTATTAACCATCGTTAATAAGTGTTGCAACTATAGCGATAGACATAAATGAATTCCAAATCGGAACTCAATACGATTACTCGAGTTCCAGCCGCCTATAAATTAATATTTAGTTCCATGCAGCCGGCGGCCGGCTATTCTACCAATAATTAATATTTCAAACCGAACTGTATAAGCCACCAGCGCTGCCGATCACTTCGTAAGCCGATTAAGTCAGCAGTCTGCCTCAAACAAGCCTCTTAGGAACTCCAATTGCGTTCATAAATCGTTGCATATTTCGGAAAATATCTAAGTTTGGTAACTTAAATATTAAAGAGTCAATAAAGATTTCATGCTTGCTATTATTTCATTAATCAATTTAAAAATTTATAGGTAAGGTGACAAGCAGGTACGCTTTACATCGAAACATTTGTGCTGACAATTCCCCCTTAATTTATTTAACCGCTAACAGCGTTCGTTGAATTGAAACAAATGACACGATGATAATTAATCCGAAGCAATTTGGGGCTTTTAACACGACAATAATTCTGCGGAAACGCGACAATCTAGACGATGAAATTAATTTCACAATCGGTTACAATAACAAACGTGGCAATGGCGCCATGAATCATACGGCACAAAGGCCCGCGCGGCAGCCAAGGTGTTAAATTTCAGGGCACAATAGTCCAGAACCGCGTTCGGGACGCTAGCGACACCTCAAATATGTGCTTTGAGATTTATGTGCCAAGTTAGATTGCAATTAGTTTTCTTCGGTGAAAGCGGTCGTTAAGGGAATGTACTGACATGTTATAAGTTGGATTTACCGGAGTTTGGGAAACCGAAATTGTTATTAAAGTATGCCGAATGTGAACACTTGGGTTGCTTTAATCGACCTTATACGACAACCATGCATCACCAGATAGGGGCACGAAATAACTTATAATGAACTTGACAGGCTCATCAGTCTGAAACACATTTTCCAAATACCTATATAAACATATGTAATACAATATAAAAGCAGCTTAGAATATGTTTAGATCGCCCATGACATACTTTCAGCTTGAATCAACATTGGGAATAAGAAAATCTAAAATGTAATCGTATCTAATTAAATATTTATAACCCAAATAAATAAATAAAAAATTCAAGCTATTTTTCAAACCTATGTAAACGCCAACAAACTCTAAAACAAAACGTATAAAAAATTCAAACCCGAACAAATGTTCATCAACGAGGTGCATAATCTCAAAACCCTCCGTAATCTCTTAAGAGACATCTGCGTCTTGGCCGAGACTCATAAAAGTATACAGCAGTTGACGTTTAGTGTCGCAGGGCCCGTTTACGCGAGTTGCCAACTAAGTGCCAAGTGCGAGCACGTGCTCCCAGTTGCGGAATGGGTGAGATGTTTTAGCCGGTGGCTGCGCCACCTGTGCCTTCGACGATGGGGAGGTTATTGGGTTATATCTCAGTCTATGAGACTGCAACGGCCGAAGTGAAGCGTAGAGTAGGAAATTCCTAAAATAAATGGGGAGTAAAGGCGTGTGGCACTAAACATACTATTACTTATTCTATGACTAAACCGTCCGCTGACTTAAGCAGTTCGTTTTTTTTTTTCAATTTATGTATTATTAAAAAAAGAGGTACAATAATTGTTGCTACTTATCTGCCAAACTGCATAGCAGTTTGTTGGCAGAAAACTTATTCTACCCTTCACCATTGTAAATTAAGTTATTTTGGCGTTAAAAAGTTACGTTTACCTTATCGGTTGTTAATGGGTTGTAAAATAAAATAATAGGATGTAATCGCTTATCGTAACCAAACCGCCCTAAAAGTATCAACATATTTATGTCAGTGATGGATACAACAATGTACAAATGGTGGACTTAATGCCAAATGGCATTCTCTACCAGTCAACCATAGGACTTGATAGGACCGAACAGAGACACAATTGGTGTAACGAAAAAGATCAATGAATTAAATGAAAAGCAGACTAATATACTTATAAACTACATAGGTATATTACATAAAAACAAATATACATACACATTACACACTTTAAATATAATAGACACATACATACACATACTAAAAATATAATATTGATGAATGTTGATGAATATTTTTGATTTTGATTTATGTCGAAAGAAATCAAAAGAACCAAAATTTACTACCTACTCGTACGTACCATTTTTTTAGAGTCACAGTGAAGTTTTCGGAAAATTGAATTTGAAAGTAAATTTAAAATGTACAAAACGAAACGTAAACAAATTTTGAAACTTTCGAAACCGTGTTCAAAACTGCAAGTTCAAAAACCTTATTCAATATTCCTAAAGAACTTTCCGCAACTTGGAACTTTTAACGAGCGTCCGAGCAACAGTAAAAAAAACTTAACTCAAAATATACAGCAAGTTGAAACGGGCACCGAATAAAACCGTTATTACTTGGCAAACAAACTTACTCGGCGACCCTTTAGTTTTCTTCAAGTTCAATCAAAGAGAGCAAACAGTGTTTGTGGTCCTGGGATGCGAGGGGTGCATGACTCACGCAGGGTTAAAAATCAATAAGTCGGCCGGCTCGACCGGGCTGCGAATTATCCAATTGACACTTAGCTTCCTACTGCTAAACTATTTATATATAACTTGTGAATTGTTTATGATGTCCTATTTCCTAATTTGCCAAAAAAGGAATAATTTAGAATTCTGTAGGTAGTGCACCTAATTGCACAGATAACTATTTAGTTTCGAACGTTCGCTGTTTACATGAAAAACGGTTTGCACGCTGCAGCAGATCACATTTCACTGTTAGATATTCATAAATTTTTGTAGTATTATAATTTGCTCTGCTTAACATATTGTGCTTTCTTACTCGATTATGTCACATAGTCTTAATCCCAGCGATCATATTATGTATTTATTTTTTCCGAGCTTTGATATCAACGCTTGTATTTCTAAAATTTAAATCTTTACTTATTAACCTTTCGTGAAGTATCTTAACTCTACCCAATGACATTATCCAAACTATTTACTAATTATCAATTTTATATGTTGAAATGTACAATCAATGCCTATATTAAAATGTCATGGTTAAGTAAGAGACCTGGAAAACATAATTATGAATGTATTCCCCCATATTGTATTCGTTTTGGAAAAGGCACCCGGTGCATGCTTGGTGGTGCATTATAATAATGAGAGCCGGAAACTGGGCTGGGGTGAGACCGGCTGCTGGTCGTGATCGTGGGGTTCCAACTTAGCCTTATTCGTTATATAGCCGGTAATGTTGCGTGCATTTGCTTATCAAAAAATATTAATTATTATTCCGTACCAGGCTTCTTTTCTTAATGTCAAAACGTTTCGTGAATATGACGAACCTTCATAGGTATAGGTACATCACATATGGAGGTTTGTTTCATTACTCAAAAAAACTTTAAATTTTATGTTCAAAAAATGTCTTACATTATGTATATAGGTAACACGCTTGTGACTAAAAAGTGTGGGAATAACAGGACTAAAGTACCCAACAATCGGCCCGATTCGAACTTTAAGATACGTCAAATATTAGGTCTAGAAACGATATGGATTACATATGTCAGTGTCAAGAGTGATGGTTCCTTCAAACAAAAACGTCACTTTTGACACTGACACATCTAATCCATATCGTTTCTAGACCTAATATTTGACGTATCTTAAAGTTCTAATCGGGCCGAATATCAGTATTACTATTTTGATATAGAGACTGAGGCTAAACGAATAATTTATTACATCTTTGAGCTAATAAGGCGTTGCAACAAATCGGCCAACTTTTAATTCTAAATCCTATAAAAGTTAATTTATCCGGCTGTCGCCAGCACTTATGCTCCCTACACGCTCACCGGGGGCATAATCGCTTCCGATTAAAAAAGGACACTGGCCCTGGTTTAATTTGCACCCAACTGTACTGAAAGGCAATCGATTACGAAACAATGGGTGCATCCACTCTGCAGTAATTTCAGATTTCACGTTTCGAGCATTGAATTGTGCGTCAAATTTATGCGATCGAAATGTCACCCTTTGTGAAATTTAATCGGAGCATAAAATGCAGACAGGCGTTAGAGGCTATATAGTATGGGTACAGGTTTGCTGAATGTAAAAAAATGTGAGCAAATAATAATACGTGCACACAAAGCACTAAAAGTACCTGCCTAGTATAAATTGTCTTGGATATGATAAGAATTTTAACTTAGTAGGTAGGTACTTTAGTAGGTTAATGCCAGTCCTCTGGTGAGTAAAAATATCACTAATAAAATAAATGAAACTTTTTAATAATACGGAGTAATTTACAGTTCATTTTTGTTTTCTTTAATGGTACTTTTAAAATAACTCAATGAATATGCAGTAATTGCAAATTCATAAACTCGTTCACGTTCCAATGCTCATTTACCAGCAAACTTAAACCATTAAATTCAGCGCTTTTCCGATTAACTGGCAATTGAAAATTAATTTTCAAAATGAGAAATTCTTTTCCTGGGTACGAATAATTATTAGTGAATTTGTATAATAAAATAATGATAAATGAGGGTCGTGGAATTATCATTAAAGCGTTTTCTTTTGGAATAAATATGTACTAATTAATATATATACATATATAAGGCTTTGTACTCTCGAGTGAGATGATTCATCCAAAGAAAAATTTGTGTTAACTAGGTTTCATGTTTCTTCAGAAGCATGCAGAATAATAATCAAATTGCCTTAAAATAGGCAAGCCGATGGGTATCCATTTATGGTGGGTTCGGACAGTAACGTGAATAACATTTATGCAGGTTCATAGCTGATGCAGTAGTCATGCTTAATTATGCCGTCTCGAAACATAATAATGCTCGCATAAACTCCCTGAAAGCTGTAATGAAGTCATAAAAATAATTAAGTCTACCTACGGTATTATTTCGTGTTAGGTATGAATTAAAATATTAATTTCCTAGTAAAATTTATATAAGTTTATTAAAGGAACGTTTCAAGTAAAGGACCGGATAGGGATCTATAAAGAAGAAAATTGCCTGTTTAGCATACATTCTGGTGACTTTTCACTCGCACAAAAGACAACAACCCCATTATTACTACTAAAGGGTGTCCGTAAAAACCTTAGTCGTTCGCACATGTCATTTACGGTCAGGACGCAGTTAACTTGGACCCAAGCATCCTAATTTGAGGGTTAATTGTCGGCCCCACGGGCTGCTAAGTGTAGTGTAATGAATATTATGCTTTTAGAACATCCCTAACTTTTCGGACCGCAGCGCGGTCGCCAAAATGGCAGCTATGAATTTAGTGATCAATAATGTTGGCAAAACCGTGGTTTATGCTTGTAAATGAAGTTTTTGTTCAGTCTAAAAGATTAAATTATACTCTAGTAGTAGGACTAGTAGCACAGCTACAATTATCTTAATTTTATAATCTTGATTTATTTATAGTTAGACAAGACCATTCATCGTGTAACCGTGCCTGAGAGGAATCCATCAAAGCAGCTATAAGTTAAAGAGATGCTTGAGCAATTTATTACCGTAGGTTACGCTTAACGTCGAGTTCGTGAAATAAGATTAGCATCTACAGAGTATTAGCGATGTTAGAAAGGTATATCTGTATGTGAAAATTACGTATCAGTACATAATTAACTCTGTATTCTAAAATATTAAACGATAAGATAAACGTTATATAAAAAACAAGAGCTCTGGTGATTAAATTAACCTATGAGTAATAGGTTAAGTTTTAATTTGTAAGAGGATTATTTCCTCGAAGTTCAACCGATAAACTAACATAACAACTCAAAACTTTCTCTATATTCCAAATACCTACTTAAAGGCGGTATCGTAAACAATTGTCGCCGCTCACTCCATTTACTCCCAAGTTCTCGAGGGCGTGAAGAGTTCGGAAGGGTTTCAAGTATACAAAGCAACACTCGCAATTGACTGAGAAGTTGCGGCTCAAGGATACTCCTGTCACAGACTGAACAGAGTGCAGCCGTGTTTATACGCAAATATTGCAGCAAAACAATGCAATTTTAAAGCAAAACGTGAAACGCAACTTTACACGACGCTAAAGCATTTCATTATGTTGCTGTTCGACGTTCTGAGTAATTTCAATCATTGTCCGGAGTTATTTAAAAACTTTTATAGCTACCGAAAACAAAATGTGTACGCCAAGACTCCAACACAAGTTTAAACTTTTTAAATTGCCTTCGGCTTGTTGTTACAGCTACAGCACGTAAATATGAATATAACGTTGAAAGTTCCTCTGCACATTTAAAGATGACTCAACAAAATAAAAGCACTGGTTTTTAGCGGAAATAGCATGATTGTGCCGCAAATGTGATTTCAAGAAACGTATTGGAAGATGTAACGCGTATATAACATTATTCCCAACCTATTCAGCTTAATGGAAGCAACACAGAAGGAGCTTTCCGATCTGAGTCGTATTCAAAAACACCCTTTTCATCGTTCTACAAATAAACGACCAAATCTAATTTCAGTCCGATACAATATTCTTCGCGGATCCTGGGATCGTATTCAGAAACGAAGATTCAACAACAAATTCATCATAAATATCAGTGTGTCACACTTTCACATATGGTTGTGTTGTAAAGCGAGTAAGAGTTCGATCCCTGTATTCGGCATCGGTAATGTAATCCAACTAATTCGGCATGCAAATAGCGCAACGGTACAACGAAAAGAACTCGTAAAAAAGTTTGCGAAACTAAAACCTGAACAAGACCGGAGAACGATGCGGTTCATTAGTCTAGATCAGAGAATAAAGTTCTAAGTCTGCGATTTACAACTTTTAAACTATTTAAGAGAGGATTTAATACTCCTCACTAGCAGTTGATTTTAACCGCAGAAAAGAAATTTGTAAGAACATACCAACAGGTACATTGTTTCGTCAGGTTTCCTTAATCCTAGTTAGCAGTTACCCGAGGGCCCCGGAACGCACGCTCCGAACTTGCACGATTTTAAACTATTTAAGAGAGGATTTTATACTCCTGACTAGCAGTTTATTTTAACCGCAGAAAAGAAATTTGTAAGAACATACCAATAGGTAAATTGGTCCGTCTGGATTCCTTTATCCTAGTTAGTAGTTACTCGAGGGCCACGGAACGCACGTGCCGAGCGGACTCGTTCGAAGCGTGCCTTTCGTAGCCGAGGCGTTAGATTGTTGATTTCTAGAACTACCCTCAAAATCCAACCAGGACTATACGAATAGTAATGACAATTAATACGTAGTTTATTTATTCAGTGATATTCTGAGATCACATGCCACACCACCATTTACTAACAGTGAGCTTTATTTTTGGCCCTATCGTCACTTTTCATCAAGTGGGACTAAGGTCAATAGGCAATCAGTTTCCAAATTTTTGCGCCAATATCTCAAAACTAACCTGACTTAAACTGTCCCCAAGACTATCATCAGCGTCGACCGGCCGAAACACTAGGCTCTCTTTCAGCGATAGATCCCTCCTTTTGCGCTCTTGCGCCTCCCGCATCGCTTGGCTTTGGAGTCTCTCGAAGAATTCCCTGGGCTTCAGTGGGGGAGGCTCGTCATCGGGCGGCGGGGGCGGGGGAGGGGGCAGCCGCGTGCGGGGCGAGCTCCGGATGAGGGAGCACTCGTCGTCTGCGGTGGAGCGCTCATCGTGCTCGGAGTCTGAGCTCCTACTGTCCCGCCGCCTCACGCCTTGCAGGTGAGGTTCGAGGAACGTCGCATTTCTGGAACAATAAAAAAAAAACTCTTGAATGACATCTTGCGAAGACTTAAAACCTGATACGGACGGCGGTACCAATGGACATATATACCTACCAATTATGCAGAAAAAAGAACTGGTTCACTTTTTTGTAACCAAATTTGTGCCACACCTTACTTATATACCGCTGGGTATCGTAGCGTTATGACTCAGACTAACATAATTATGACCTTGAGTAGGAGCCATGCCAAACAACATTTTAATTAAATGGCAAACTGTACGTGTGTCTAATAGCCCGAGAGACGGCAAAGTTTACCACCTGTCGCGCTCAAATTTGGGAAACTTCAGTATTCCACTCCACCTCATCTTACTGCGGTAGTGCGGTCAGGCACATATACAGGACACTCTATATCGCAAGTAAATGTAACCAATTCAATTGGAGCCTGTAGTCGTCTACATTAACACAGTATGACTATAGTTTGGTTCCTAATGCTGTATATGAATTAACAATTAAGCCGTTAGATTCATGTAAAGCAATACATATTCTTTATACCGTATGCAAGCCGACATCATAAAAAATTTATATCCGACCACAGCTACAGCCTACAGGGAAGGTTTGCGTAGACACTAGACACATGGGGCGCTGACCAGACCAAAGGCACATTAACTAAGATTTATTCCCGGGCCACAGCCAACGCCGTAAAAACCTCTGCACGGCTGATGGCAACACCGACTGAGTTTACTCGGTGAAAAATCACTTTAGAAAACTCCTACTTAATACAATTAAACATTAATAAACTGAACCGTAACCAGTGGCCATAAAGTTAAAATTGTATTAAAGGACAAATTTAATAGTAATCGGAAGCTACGCGATGTGTCTGTGTATGCCGGTAATTTGCGGAATGTTGCCAGTTCACTGCGTTATTTTTTGCAGGTGCTTTTGGGCCTATTTCTATCTGATACTTTTTGTATTCGAATGGAAACAGATTTTCCGCATACATAAATGTTTCGGTCTTGTTAGTAAATGAAAACTGTAGGCTGTCGTATTCTGTCAGTAGATTTACGATCGTTTGATGGATTTCGTTTACAAATTCGTACTAGTGGCCACAACAGTTTTGCCTTTTAATATGACTTTACTATATTTGACTTTATACCCTTTTCAACCGTGTTAAAGTCGTTTTTAGAGGGTTGTGATTAGCGAAGCTCGGGTTCGATCGTTGCGGAGAATAACGGTTCCGATGAAAAATCGCTGTAATAACGTTGTCGCAATGACGCGGAGTTGACACTCAATTTGTCAGCGGCACCTCGGCCGGCGCACGATAACTACACTAACGTTTTGACTACGAGTATAACAGATTGGCATCGTGTTAAATAAACTATTTCTTGTTGAAATTAGTTGAATTTTATTATTTATGAGAAAAAATAACCGCTGCCCAAAAATATGTCTGTGATAACTTTTGAGTGATAAGAGGATTTATTCTGCCTCTATTTTTATTGAAGCGTGTAATAAAGAATTACTCGTAGTTAGAGCAAGTGCTTAGATAACTACTGCCCATTTTTTCAGATTAAATGAACTAATTTTATTTTATTTTATACCACGTCGGTGGCAAACAAGCATACGGCCCGCCTGATGGTAAGCAGTCACCGTAGCCTATGGACGCCTGCAACACCAGAGATATAAGATGCGCGTTGCTGACCCTTTAGAAACCTGTACACATGCAACATACCTATAACACGGAAAAACTAAGAGAAAACTTTCAAATCACCGTATATCAATGGCTCTACGTCAAACATATCCCTCAGTAAGCCGGAGTGAATGTGGCATTGTTTTCCTCAAGGGATGTAAACTAAGATGCTCAAATCTGACAACAGCCAAGCGAACAGAAATAGTGTTTTATAGGAGCAATAGACTCGTAGGTATATAATTTAATATCTGTCTACGGAACGGATCCCATTAATCTAATCGTATCATGTGTCCCAAAAGCGGCGACAAATCATCGCGTCACGTTCGGTCATATGACGCCGTGGTCATTACAGGGCAGGGGCGTCATTATAATCGCTCAATGAGAATGGGCGAGAGAAAAGTTCAGAGAATCCAGCCTCAGAGGCCTTTTGAATATAGAATTGTATCATGGGACCTTTACATTGGTTTTCCCGAGATTACTCGCGTGCGCTCGCGTCGCTATGGAAATTACACAGCCAGGACGGGATGACGAGCCACGTAATTAATTAAAACATCATATTCGAAGCCAACACAGTAACAGGTGGAGCTTTAATGAATAATTTGGTGTCGGGTTGGCAGAATTTTTAATATGGATGAGTATCGAACGCTTCGAATTGATGAGAATAAAAACAGTGTTCATGTGAAATGTAATGGTAGCAAAATAATAAAAACTGTTACACAGCCACGTCACGGTTACTCTTTCAGTCCAATTTTAAAAGTAGCTTGATGGCCAAAGTAGCTCAGCCACGCACCGCCCCGCCCCGATTCGAATTACCTTGCCCCGCGACAGCAGATTGACCTTTTGCCGACCGCTCAGTACTGTTTTTCAGGGACCGGCCGGCCCGCTATCCCTTATCCGGGTTTTATAAGGGTATTGCGTAAGGCTTAACTCACCATACCCTTTGCCAGACGAAACCCTTTCATTTTGCTTTTAAAAACCCTTATATAAAGCTAACACATTTGAGTAATCGGTAGCCCAAATACCCTTACAAAACCCTTATCATCCGCTCACCAATACCTTGCTTATTGCTTATAAGGGTTAGCCTTACAAAGGGCTTCCCTTTTAGCGTGCTAATTTAAGTCGTCTACCTTGTTCATAAAGCACACATTACTTCGAATCCGAGCGATCGTCGGCGGCGACGGCGGTGTTCTTTGACTAGGCACGTATTTTCTTTCCTTTTCATACACTAGCGTAGATATATACTAATCCTGTCTCTTTCACGCAAAGGGAAACCTTTATAAAAAGCTCTTAAAGATAAGGGTAACCCTTATTAAGGGCTAGCCTTATTTTTGGTTAGCTTTTCGGTAAGGGTTAGTCAAAGGTAGGGGTATGAATGGGCTTGCAGTTCAAAAGGGAAAGTCTTTCAAATGTGTTAGCCGTGTTTAAGGGACGCCCATTGAAAGGGTTTTATCGCGGAAAGGGTTGTCCGGTCCCTGCTGTTTTTAAGCAACTTACTCACACAATGACGCATGGTTCGTGTACAGACGTGCCGTTCACACATAGAAACGCAAGTGACTTTTGATGTATAGCGTCTCCGCCCTGTGCTTTGACTATCAATATTTATTTGATGATGACTGAATGTACCTACGTCAAGAATTGAATTAATGTGTTGACTAAATGCAGTCCTGAATATTGTGTCTCAGTACTTACGCTAAGATGTTAGAGAAAAAATGTGACACAATTATATGCGTTATCAAGTTTATTGTCACATAATGTTAAAAGGCTATGAAGTACAAACATAATAATCGCAGTGTAGTTACAATCAAGCCTCGCCTACACCACACTACACTAAAACAACTGATTATTTACTCACAAGGCCCGGAATCAGGAGATTAATTGCACATTCTGTGCCCGCTACAGGAAAAAAGGTATTTCCTTCGCTTCAGGTAGGGTTACTTTTGTATTTTTTGAAAATTACAAGACTTTGTCTATTTCATTCAGAAGGAGAAATTATCGGATTTCGAAAAGGCCATAGAGCTTAAGATTGAAATTGTAACAAACATTTTTTAATTAGATATAAGTACATATATCAAATAGTTACTATATTAGATACCTAAACAAACACGATTTTTCATACTTAATCTATCAAGACAACCTTAACCCCTAATTTATGAACACGATGAATTATATTTGTGTAGTAAAGTGTCGCAACTAGCTTTCAAAATAAACTTCGTTTTCCTCCGTATTATTTGCTTGTTATTTCTTCGAGTCACTTAATTAGGATTACACTTTCGCGGACAACCCTAGGCCGCCATGTTTGTGTGGCATTGTTTGTCATAGGCCGGTGCCAACCCTAATGGTCGGCTTTTGTTTTTCTTCATTTAGTCACCGCCCCGAGGGCTTCGCAGTTATTTCGTTACACAAAAGAATCCTGAGTACGCTATAAAAGGGATTTAGGTTAATTTGATACATTTTGAAAGAAACTTTTCTGCCTACAATGAAAATGTAAAGGACACTCATACAATTGTGAGAAAAAATCCCATTATTGTCTAATATTTTACAAACCCAACAACGCTACCATTTTGCTTTTATAATTAATTTAGATATACAAAAGCGAATCTGACTGAAAGCTTGTCACAATCGCGCTAACTTTAAGCTGACACAATATTTCCGAAGATATTTTATCGATACGAGATGATAAAAATTCAAACGAACGCTACAAAGAGCGTATTTCCAGAACGTATCAACATGAATCGATTCGAGTTTTATTCATTTCATATTTATTGTAGCACTTTTGTAGTCTGCATAAAATGTCGTGTGGCAAAGCGCCTGTAATTCGTATAGGACTAGAATATATTTAGTGGAAATTGTAAATAAGGTTTTCTCAAATACGTAGAAATATCGTACTCTATTCGTATAATAGATCGCCAAATATCGCGACTCATACTAAGACACAGGCTATCAAATTTTTAAACAAGTTTGGCGGACAAAAATAGCAAAGCGAATACTCCAGTTAAATTACATGATTTTGGCATCAGAAGTTTTGATATTTGTCATATTGGAATCTCTCTCTCTCTCTCTCTCTCTCAATAATATCGAAACTTGATTTTGTTGTTACTGAACTAAAACCGACCTTATCGTTTATATTGTTCGACTCCTTACGCCTTTGGCTAAAAGTATTACGATAAATTACCTTTCATTTAATAATTAATCTCTTCTATTAATCGGAACAGGATTGCTCGTGTAACTTGTCGGTTTATCAGACTCAGCTTGCAATCCCGCACTTCCCGACATTTATAGTACCATAATATTTATAGGTACGTACCTACATATATAAGGAACTGTTTTCAATGCATCTGTCATAGGATCCCTCCAAGTAGTGAATGCATCGGAAATGGTCGACGCGAAACCACACAAGTTACGAGACTTACGAGTCTCTGGTTACAAATGGGGAGCATCCACGTTTTGCAACAAGCTTTCCAGGGAGCAATTCTACAATGTTTTATGGTGGTTTATATAACGGCCTCCTACTCCTCCTAGCGTAATCGGTAGTAACCCTGATAGTGACAAGAATCCGGATAAGGGTATTTATTTGTGTGTTTATCACAAATATTCGTTCCTGAGTTATGGCACAGAATTAATAATAGTACTAGGTACAGAAGATTCACTCTCTAACAAAACGCGTCTATTACGACAGATATGACCGCTTGGTGGCGCAAGCGCGAACAGGAGGCGTCCGTTTCCGTAGCGGTGCGCGTAGACCCCAGAATTGGGGGCGGCCGCATATACTTGTAGCGTTGTAGCGGCGCGACGAAATCGCGGAGTGAGTCACGCCTGGTTATGGATGTTTTTTATATATATGTATTCATCTATACCTACCTTATTTACCTATGTATTATATCGATCGTCGTCTAGTACCCACAATAAATACAAGCCTTATTGAACTTTTTATTAAATATGACAACAATCAAGAAATTTTGATGTTTTAATGAAATTTGTCCAACTTTTAAGCTTAATAGCTTTTGATCACACCGAACAACATAATGTGTATTTGATTTGCTTTCTTGTTTTTAAATACAGGTTTAAAAGTAGATAGCTATTTAATCTCTATTAGATATTGATTTTTTTTTCATTGAACAGGGCACATGTTGAAAAAATAAATGTAATCACATCACTCCCCTTTGCCCATCGACCTGTAAAAATGCATTTCACGTCACTAAAACTAATCTTCTTGACATTTTTCAACTATCTCCCTTTAAAATAAAGGCGATAATTGTTTGATAGAACCGCGCCGTAAACTTTAAGCGTTAACGTTACTCTCAAGTGCCATTGAAAGGCACTTGTACCATGAACCGATAACGGGCGGCACTCCTGATCACTTTGCACTTGCACTGAAGCATATAGACAGACCCTGGCACTGCATTGTATATTTACTTAAACCTCAACCTTATGTACAAAAAGGTAGAGTACAATTTCGAGAATTCAGATCACGTCTGTTTCCGATAGGGGTGTGCGATTGATAGTTTCTAATCACGATTTCTGCTCGTCAATTACAAATGGTAATGAAGGCAGTAACTAAGTAATTATCGATGCGGTGCGCAATCTGATCCCATGGGATGTTCTAAGTTGTCTGAAATCGACATTTAGGAACGAACTTCCTTATCTTTTATATAATGGAATTTTTTTTAAGATTTTTTTGTACTTTTAATATCCGCATTGCACATAAATATCATCTTACCTACGGTGAATTACTTATTTAATAAGATAAACAGATAAAACTGCTTACACGATACTTTAAACTTGTGACGGATAACAATGGTTTCGTGTTTTATTTTGTGTTTTCTTCCAAATAAAAGCATTGGATTTCTACTTCGTAAAATCTTGCATTACCTAACTAAGTATTTCTTTTACACCTCAACTCTTAGATTTAGTAACTCTGATGAGAATAGCTTGCCAAACCTTACTATCTCAGAAATTATTTTAACATCGCGGATTATTTAAGCATTAATCAGATTGTACAAGCAGCGTCAAGTTTTATCAATTTTGCACCTAATTCCATTGTAATTAGGTAAAAAATACGAACCGTGCAAAAAGCTTTAAAATCCTGTAACAGCTTTGTATATGGCTTTTTAATCCTGTAGCAGTCGACGCCTCGCTAAGGCGATTATATCTGAACTGAACCTAGCTCTTCATACCCAGCCGGCTTTCAGGTTTCCAGTCATCGCTTTAACTAGATTTACATGTTGGAAAGACTTCAGGTCACATTTTCTAAATAATAATGTAGAAAATGATCGCATCGTACGTGCATCTTCGTAATTTATGTAAATGTTGTCTTAAGATATCTTATCCTAGTAGTAAGTAAGCATGATATACTAGGATTGCTGTTTCTCCCATAGGAACGATAGTGGTCCGGACATTTGAGAAGCGTGCGCGGGACATGTCATGGAACAAGCATTGCTGTTTTACTAACACTTAATTGTTTAGGAAAATTCATTACTTCATTAGTATATGTATTGTATTTCCTATTGCAGTGTTTACTTAGTGAACATTATATTTTTAAATTATTATTTTCTTTGTCATTTTTAATTGACATTAACAATAAAAAGGTAGATTGTAGTAGGTACTCACTACTTATATTATTACCCATCAAAAATGCAATTAAACTCACTATATGGGTATAAAAGTGTCCTCGATTGTCGCAACTCGCCGGGCAAGAAACCGTCGTCTTAGTTTCTTCAAAGTCGTAAAACAAGCGGTTTATCATCCGTGATAGTTTAAAACTTGTTCTTAAGAATACATGGGTATCAAGCTGAATTAAACACAAATATTTTTAATAAAACATGGACGAATAAAGCATAAAGACTGACGTCCATGCAAAATCATTAAATCATGTCCATCCAATATTCAGGCATATTACTAGATGGCGTCAGCGTCACTAACGCAGCAGGTCTCAGTGCCATCCATTTTATTTTGAGCTTAGACTTCTAGTTTCGGGTTCAGGTTGGGTTCACGAAAAATTAGTTATTTGGAATCCAGTATCAGTATTATCGATTTAGTTCGGCGCTTAGACCTATAGTCAAAATAACTCAACTTCCGTTTAATAGACGGAGATGTATATTGGAGGAACGCCATTGTATAATGACATTGTCAGTCTCCTTGTTTTATTCGTCGATAGTAAGAGTATATCAAAGGCCACGTAAAGCACACAATGACTTGAACAATGCGATAAGGCATGATATCGCATCGCCCACATCGCCTTTCAACTAATCCTTGTGCTGAACTCTCATAACACCTACGGGATCATGTTTATTCGAAATCGCAAGCGTTTCACAGCCTAAATCCTAAAAACCTCAAACTCGCCCACCGAGGGTTCCGTACTTTTTAGTATTTGTTGTTATAGCGGCAACAGAAACACATCATCTGTGAAAATGTCAACTGTCAGTTCATGAGATACAGCCTGGTGACAGACAGACAGACGGACAGTGGAGTCTTAGTAATAGGGTCCCGTTTTTACCCTTCGGAACCCTAAAAATGACTTTAGACTTGAAAATATTAATATAATTTTCCTTGAGTTTGAATAGAACTTGACATAGACAATAAGACTTGCCAAATTTTTGCGAATGTAGTTTATGTATAACTTAACTTTTAATATATGGCGGTTTTTAACAATCACACTAAAACTAATGTATATTATTCATTATCATTCAATAGTTTTTTTCATTGTCTCTGCGCTTATCAATGAAACTTGTCGATTCAACATCAATCATTATAAATACCTTAGCTAACCTATAAACCTAGTGTGCAATTTTTGTCCATTACCTTAAATATGAGAAACAAAACTCAATTTAATTCTATGCCATTGGAAATGAGTATTACAACACTTAATTAGAGAGTCCAACATAATACGGTTACTAAAAACCGAGCCGCGAACATGTTTACGAAAGCACAATACAAAGAACTGTTATTATATTATGAGAAAACTGAAGTATACCGAGACATAATGAGGATAATTGGGTTTCCCGCTCAATGTCTAATGGGCATGCTGGCATCATATTTACCTTGGCAACGGATGATATATCAGATGAGAAAAAATGTGAACCCGTTTGGAAACGGTTCAGAATGTAGTACGGACTACGGAGTTATAGAAAGAGCTGCCTTAATTGGTTGTTTACAGGCGGGTTATATTTTTCTATTATGACGATTTTAATGACTTTTGAATTAGGGTGTAATATGCGCATGATTTCTGCTCAAAAAAGGCTTTCTTTATTCGCGAAGTGTATAGGTAAACTGTTTGCATTATTAAATTACCTTTGAATTGATTTTGTCGAGACTACTTATTTCGCAGAAGCAATTACTAAATAAAAGTTTGTAGTAACTATAAAGATTTATCTAGTTTAACGAAAGAAATTCGCTTAAACCAAAGGCAAAAGAAGATTCTCGTCTTCAAAAGTAAATGAAACGCGATTCCAAGAAACATTTATATTCAGTAAATTAATGTAAACACGAGCTTTAAAATGAAGTTTTCATTATATATTAACCAAGAAGGGATCTTCCCGTTTGCCTTCCTTTGATCGCCCCTCCTAATCTGCCGGATTAAGTATATCTGTTGACGTCTCACTTTTGCATAATTATTCGGTTTATCACAGGAGAAAAATCAATTTCTGTGTGTTTCTTGCACGTCGTGGCGAGATTATGAGTTGTTTGAGGGTGAAATTTTAATTTTATTACAACGGGTAGCTGTTGATACACACAAAGTAATATAGTCTAGAGACATACCTGTATTGTCTTGCCTTTATTTAATTTACAGCTTAATATACTTATTTTTCTAGAACTTGCTTAATGGATATCTTCCTTACTAACTTGAGTACTTTAAAATTTCATTCCAGACCTGAAGCTCTACGGCCTCTTTGTAATGTTAATGCCGCATAATGGACAGACAATTTATTCTTTACTTTCCAAGAGCCCAGTGAAAAGAACAAACTTATACGTAACTCATAAAAGCGGACTTTTATATTTTCTGTCTAACCTACATTTTGAAGGGACCATACCTGGATTTGACACAACTTAAACTTTGCGTTAATGTGTTGTATTTTGCTGAATAAACGCTGCGCAATGGTAGATGTGGCCGGACCCTATAATGATGTTTTAAATAAGTTGTCGTAACTTATATAGCGTTGTCAAATAATAAGTTGACAGCATAGATTTACAAAGTAATTGCTATAGGTGTAATAAAATTCAACTTTCGCTCGTCGCAAGGTATTAAGCGCGTAATAAGCACCGACGGATATCACAACCCGCACTTCCCGTAGAAAGTGTACATTTCCAGTATGACATTAGCGAGGGAAACTTGCCTTCCCGCTGCCCACGCGACTTGTTGAGGGATTCGATTATTGTTATTGCACTTGGTGAGAAAGTGAGGACATGGATAAAGTTAACTTTATGGCATTCTGTAGCTTTAGTAGATTCGTAGCTCAGTTTTTTACATACGCAACACCTTAATGTCGTTGTCAATACAGATTTATAGTGTATGTAAATTTCAAGATGACAAGTGATTCCGTTGTTGGTATACGATACAATAAATTAGGTATAATAAATTCCTTCCAAAATGTCATTTTAAACAAATTGCTTTAAACAGAATATTAAGTCGCTCGAATATCGCTTTAAAAATGTAAGTACTAAGTATAAAATTTGCCTAAGCCCTGTACTTCCTATAAGCAATTTGGAGTGGAGGATAAACATGGTTAGCGTCCGTAAATGATTCTCAACAGTAAACCACGGCTTCTGCAGCTTAGCCCGCCTCTGCGGCCCGCAGACAAATTACTGCAATCAGCCCGTGTTAGTTCCATTGCTTGACGAGCGCGGGTGACACAAGTTTAGGGCCACCAGTGTAAGCCTCGAGATCTATAATCTGTGTGATCGAGGAGCGCACTTATAGCGCCTTTGAGATTTTTATATTTTGAGCGTTTGGAATGACGCCGCAGCCCCGTGCTGTACACCGGGCGACACGACAGGACAAACTTGTGGCGTAGCAGAAAGCTAGACTTGTATTAGACAGTCAATAAACATAGGTAGGTAGTTAGGTACATATACACGGTGATTTTGTTATATCTGACCATATTCTGAGGGGTGAATACGTGGTTAATATGGTCTCATACTGAACAACTTTTACTATGCAGCCAACCCCGAAAACGCAAAGAAAAATATTGACTGTCTCACACATTTCGGCGAGTCATATGTCAATGTTTTCTATGGAACAGCAGAATTTTTTTCGCGATTACGGGGTTGGCTCCATACTTAGTAAAAGTTGTTCAGTATGAGGCCATAGCCACATATTCACCCCTTAGAATATGATCAGACATAACAATATCATTCTGTATGTAAGAAAGAATGTACCTAGTTTAATGCATGAAGAATTAACAAAGTGAAGGAGGACGATCGGACATGTCGAATCTGTTACTTTCGAAATTGCATTTTTACTTGGTGTGACATTGAAATAAATAAACATTTTAACGAATGTAGCCGCAACAAGTAAAGGAGGAAGCGATTTTAATTGGATAACAAGTGCTTTTGTATAATCCTGGAGAACTGTCTCGTAACATTCCACAGCAACGAAAATCTATAAAATGGAACAGACCCGTGGATTAGTACAAGTAAAGAAATAACTTGTATTTACAAAATAATTTTCCGTCTTAATTTTTACCGCTATTGGACTTTCGCTGCTCACTGTACCCCGATTCTGTTATATGGCAGGGGCAAACAAAAGACGGCTTAGCGGTTGCAACGAGCTATTAACAGTTGACAGGAGTGATTGAAGCCAGCTCATTTCAGGTGGAGTTGACTGATGCCAGCCTTATATCGCCATGTGTCTTTAGAAGGACGCTGTTGGGAACGGACATATTGAACCCTTATCATATTCTATTATGTGGTATCATATTTTGTTTCCATAGTAATTAAATAATTTGTTTTGATATAATTTGGAGACAAAATCCGGAAGCAATAAAATTGTTTTCGGACGCCAGTTCGTATGGGCACCAATATTTTTAAAGGAAACTTAACTATTATTTTTATTTAAGATTTAATCTCCAATAATCATAAATTTTGTGATGTGGCCATATTGCAGGCAGCTTACGAGATATAAAAAGGGTGACACAATATTTTCTATATTATGAGTGAAAAAATAAGACTATACTTTCAGAAACACATACATAACTAATTTATCAAAAGCAATCCAAAGAGTTAATAATCACTGGTAAACCTCTTCTGAATTAAAGTAATAAGTATGTGAATCAAACTTAAGTAACAGTCGCATAGTTGTCCTAGTGGTAATTGGATTAGTTGCATGTGATTTGCGTTGTAACTAAACTGGCTAAACTGCTGTATCCATGACTGTTGGCTGGCTCGCGCTCGATGCTTGCCAAAACCGAAAAAGCAAGCCAATCGAGATATGAAATGTTTATGTATCAAATGTTGTTTAAACTCTAATTGCTGTGTTGAGTTTAATTTACTAAGCCCTACGTTTACCGGGTAAATGTTGACTTTTACTGAATTCATTATTCCTCGATTGCGATTAATCGCAATAGAGTAAGATATGAAAACCTATTAAGTAGTATATATTATCGTATGTGTTTATTAAAAATGACAAACTAAAAAAATGTATGTATCTAAGATAACTTAATATTTAATGTCCATATTATCCATTGATAGGCAATCCCTGCCACTACCTTAGTGCGGGTTCATATTACATTTACTTAAACGCAAGTAGCAAATGTATGAACTCCCACTAAAAACTAAAATTAATGTGTACTTTAACAGGCCTTAAGCGTATTAAATATATTAAACCGGGTCACTCACGTTTATAAAGTCGATGATTGCTCGACATATTTCGCTCCATAACAAGGAGAATTATCAAAGAGCGCTCGCGTTGGAGGCCTTAAGCGCGTGTAAATCTTTCAAGTCTCCTGAAAAGCGTCTTCTGGAACATTCCTCCACAACTATGTAACTACATACTGTAGACCTACACATTTTATAATATTTATTGCACTACATAATATTACACCACGATTCATTTCAAAAGTCTCGCTTAAAAAGTTCCATGGAGTATTTGAAATAATAGCGAACGAAATGCGGGCCCCGTCGAACTGAGCTCTCAAAGAGGAGATGCATTAGTCGCTCGGCGACTCTGGGATTGAATGCCTTACACTCCAATGCTTCTTAAATGGGAAACGCAGACGTTAAGGGTTAAACTTTACTTTATATCGATACTTTTTAACGTTTTCTTGCTTGATTTTTAAAAGAAAAACATATTTTGTTAGTGTAGACTGATCATTTAGTTTGGGTAACCAAGCACAGTCAAAGTGCAATTTGCAAATAAATACAAAACAAATAAATATGTACGTCGACTACTATTGTAGCAATTATGTACGTCGTGAAGTTTGAAAATGTTTTAACACCACAATGCGAAAAAATGCAGAAGTACATAAATATGAAAAGCGAAAGCACTTGAAGCACTAACACTCGCGGGGGCATATTAAAATCTTCCTATAAAACGGAGCACCAAGATAGAAGCACTCAGTGCGCGCGCTCCGAACGCTGCATCCATTTTGCATCCCACAATATGGCGCTGTTCCATTATCCTTTATTAAAACTGGAAAGCTGATTTTTATTCTAAACCTTAATAATGTACAAACTCATTAGAATTTGCGCCGCATGTTGTGTTTTATCGTTTTACAAGATTAGGTTTTATAAATGGCCAGTCCGTGATGGAATTCGAATATTTTAAAATTTAAACCAACAGGGAATATGAATGTTAACAAATTGTTTTAACTGAATTCAACGGACAATTTAGTCTAAATTTGGAATTTGAATGTATGTCACACCCAGCGCGGCTAAAATTAAATTGCCAACTCCATTTGCGCGACATGTGGTAATACGGGTGCAACTATTTCCCGTTTGATCGTTACTGTGCTATGACAGCTCGTCAGTTTGTGTGTACAGAAACAGATTTAAGTTTGCTTCCGTTTACGAAGTCGATTGCTTCTGGCGAAAGAGATATTAAAGCTAAGATAGAACCTTTACGTTTCTCAAGTACAGGTCATTTATAATGATGGCATAAATCTAGGTAAGGTACTAAAAGTTAAGCTTGGTTAAAGACAGGATATTGGTTATCAAATAAACGAAGGGCACTACACTATCTAGGATTGCATAACCTCTCAAATAGACCCCGGCAGCCGGCAGCCATGATTGGAAACTCGCATACAATCAAAGGGACATTTAAGACAGACTTGACTATCAAGATGGTTACGGGATCGGTGTCAGTTTAGAATTCAGAGATCAAAGTTCTACTTCCTGCTTGTAAATCACTGTCTTAACTCTTAATTGCCTACATCAGAGAAGCAGTAAAATGCTCTCATAAATCAAGAATATTCTTGCACTAAACATATTATTATTACGTGATTTATAGTCTAATTATCAAGGTTGAGGTTGTTGAACTCTGCAGTGAATAGTTTCGCGAACTACGTGATTATGCCAATTATATTAATTATACAACAATGGCATTGATATAATACGGCTCGCGGAGCGGCAAGCGGCGTACGCTCGAGGGTATTCCTTTGTAGCGTACAGCGTAGATAGTGACTTGTTTCAAGTTTCTTTGAGGCTTTCTGCCACTGAGGATATTAAATCTTTTGTGGTTTAATTAAAAAAAGATACTGCTGTTTTTTTACGCACAATAGTTTATTGAGAGAAAAAGAACGTAAGAAATTATTGCATAAAAGCTATAATACATTTTGTAGTGTAAAAAAGATCGTGGGAATAAGGCCATGTTATTATTTTATTTATTGCCATGAATTCAAAATGTTTTTCAGTCGACTTCTTTCCTGCAGTTCACCGAAACTAAGTATAAAATTGATAATTATTTCATTGGTTTGTGTATCTAAACTGTTATAAAATATATAAATCATATGCAATTTTTGATAAAATATTCAAATTGGTTTTTTAATTTTACCTATTAGGTAACAGGTAAAGTTAATAAATAATGCAAGCAGAGCTTGCTTGCTATAATACAACATACTCAATACGTAAGTAAAAACAATATTTACCAAGCAAAACCATCAACGTGGTCGCCCAAATCCTATCGAGCGGTTGATTCGTCAAACGTCCATTGTCATAAGTGGGTCAGCGATAACACGGATTAGTCCATTGATTAACGTCTTGCGTCACGTCTTGTGACATGTTGGTTTAGTGGATTAAATGCGATGCTCGGACGGACGTCGCAAACCGCGTGTTTAGTCTCCTATGTCCCGATGTGTTTTTACAAGGACAAATTCACATCGAATTTTGAACTGCATATTGAAATTAAAGAAGGTTCCAAATTGAAAACTGGAAAAAGTTACATAAATTTAAGTATCGTTGCGTTGGAGTTTTCGTAACCATTAGGAGTACGAGTATGAGAATTAACTTTCAGGAATTGACAAAAATACGTTGAAGACAGATTTTTTCTGCTACAATTTTGTTAAAATAAAGGGCTTGTTGCTAAATAATCATCTCATTGCTTCTAACTTCTAACAACCCAGGGGATTTCCAATAACGTGGCGCTACACTTCTAAGCAACCACTTCTAAAATACATAATTTTCTACGTTTCTTGGCAATGTGAACTGCCAGTGTGTGTGAATTGGAATGAAGAAATCGCGTGGGTTCATTCATTTATAACAAACACGCCAGTGTTATTTTACGATTACCTACCAGTAAATTTCTATGCAAAAAATACCCATTGATAAATTATTAGGAGTTTGTGAATGAAATGCTTCATTCTAAAAAAAATGAAGACAGCGTAAGATATAAAGGAGTTAATATAGATAACGAAGGTAGCGATCTTCACTAGGAATTAAAACTCTTTCTGGTGTTTAAATCAGTAATAAATAAAATAACTCAAATATCAATATGACTTTATTCTGAAATATGTAATCTCTCGTAAACCTCATATCCTCATTGTCAAAGAATTTTCCCTCAATAATAACATCCAGATGTCGTAGACAAAGATTGCATCCCCATTGTTACAAAACGCGCCTTCACAGAACATAAACCGTCTTGCGCCATTGCACGCCCGAAATGTCTCTGAAGGAATGCTCCCTTCACTTCACTGGATACAACAGATTTTAATAGTTATGGATATAGCCTTCTATTTATGCCCTATTAGAGGCAGGTGTATTATTTATTTTTATTGCATTGAGACCACAAATAGCAAGTTTATTTTATTTTATTTCATATTTTTGTGGGACATGTTTGGTTTTAACCAGTGGTAACTAAACCTCAGTAGGTAACCTCTATTTGACATGTCATTTTTTTTGGAGAGTACGAGTAAGTCAATATGCAATAACATAAGGTGAGGTTGAGACCTTAGTTTTGAGCATCATTTATTATCGGCAAATAAAATAATTTTTTGTAGGTATACTTCTTCACATCACACGATTTTGGCAAAATTTTGGCTTACTTAAAATGTTGATTCTGTAAATTATGTCGAGTAAATATTTGTGATTTACACAAATAATAACTATGCAGCTATTATTTGCTATGCAGCTAAAAGTTCCTAACTCTTAGGTTAGCTTAGTTTATTATAAGTAGGTAATTAAGTAGGGAAAGTTTCACGCGTATTTTGGATTTTATAATTTAGTACCTGCCTGCCCATGATATTATTTCCAAAGCTAAGCATACCAAACCGTAGTAGTTATAACCTTCACAAATAAGCCCTTTTACCTAAGGACTCCATGAAGGCGCTCCAGCTCCACACAATGTTTTGGCTTCAACCCCTGTTCGGCGGGAAAATAGAAAAACACTTTGCAGTCATTTCCTTTGGAGGATGTACCGTGAGGGATTCATTATCAACCCTCCGAAAAAGCATCTTGGGGTCGCATGTGAGACGTAACTACGTTCAAATTGTGTGCAAATCACATTGTTATGTGGTGCCAATGTTCCATGTATATTTATTGGTGACATCCTAATCTGAGCGGTAAAGTTATCTTAAAAGTCTATTTATTATTTGTTTATGATTGATTTTTATAAAATAAGACGAAACTCGTTTCATCACTGAAAATTCGTTTTTATTGTTTTTTAGTGGAGATTATTTACATTAACCAACATCATACAATATCTTATCGCCTCACACCCTAATTATGAAATTTCGGTAATTACCTTGTCTTGTAATAAATTTACAAGACAAGGTACGCTTGAAGATCCTACTCTACTCACTATCAATGTTAGATAGTACCATGTATCAACACTACCAAAGCACACGCACATTAAAGGTACCCAAAGGCTTTACACCGTTCAAAGCCGGGTCAGTTGGCTTAATGAAATGACTCCGTTTCGTGTGAGAACGGCCCGAAGATTTGGGGGGACCCGTGATTGAAATGCCTTTTCACAAAACGGTTCGTACTTCATTTTGAGATTGTATTCTCAATAATTTGATTGTGCGTTTTAAACAACAATGTGTATGCGAATTGGTCAAAATGAGAAAACATTCGAATTCCCTTTGGTACCTACTGATTGGAAATGATTTTGCCTGTATACGTCCCGCTGCTGGGCTCGAATTAACATTTGGTTAAAAAGGAGGAGGGTCCTGCTACAGTAAGTACCCTAAACTGTTCATCGCCTCTGGCCTCTAGAATAGCCAAAAAGTCTCCAAATCGGAGATAATTACCGTTGAAGAAAAATATCGCAAGGAAACCGATTAATCCCAACAAGGCCTAGTTTCCCCTCTGGGTAGACAGGTCAGGTAAGTGAAAGAAATTCCGTAAAAGTTTGTTCTTACGCTAATTCTAGGTTGCTGGTTTCCCGTTTAACATAGCAAGCTGCGCCATAGAGCGGAAACAACGCTAGATAGAAGAGTTAAAGAAGATATTTTAAACATTTCAAAACTTTTCTAAAGTTCCATTAGCGGCAGATAACAAGTGATAACATACTTACAATAAACAGTTCACACTGAACCTCCTTACCTGACAGCTTGAAACTCATTACTAGGGACTCGTTATAATGAGTTCTCTTATCAGTCTTATCACATGCATGGATCGTCTATGATAAAGCGTAGTTTTGAGGAAAGGGGACGGCTGCTTCTCCATATAAACGTAGTCCCTATTTTCCTCTCTGGATATTTACGTTCTGGAAAATATTTTTACGTAATTTTATGTATATCAACCATAGCTATGGCCGTACGTTTGACTTTTTTGGATTTTTTGATTATTGTAGAAATAAAGAGCGAAAAACAAATTTCATAGATACAAATTACAAAACGCTCCTCCTTATATTATTAAAGGTAGGATTAATTAGGCCAATACATAAAAAAGGGAGCTATACTGACACAGACAATTATAGGCCTATTACTATATTGCCAGTAATTGACAAAATTCTAGAAAAACACCTAGGTAAAACATTAAATGATTTCCTGTCGGGCAATGGAATATTACATGAAAAACAATTCGGTTTCCAAAAGGGGAAAAACACTACCCAATTACTAGCACAATTTACTGATGAGATTAATATGCACCTTAATGAGAAAAAACATGTCCTAGCGGTAATGATTGACTTCAGCAAAGCATTTGATACCTTAAATCTTAATAAATTATATAATAAGTTACAACAAACCGGTATACAGGGGCCGGCTCTGAACTTGATAAAGAACTATCACACAAATAGATACAATACGGTCAGCATTGCAGGAGAGCAAAGTGAGCTGCTGCAGTCTTACCAAGGCACAGCACAAGGCTCGGTGATCGGGCCAACCGAATACTTAGTTTATGTCAACGATATGTGCAACATATTCAGAGAGGCCTCCGTATACCAATTTGCAGATGATACTTGTCTAATAACAGCTGATACTGATATCTCAGAGGCACAACGCAGGTTGCAGCGTGAATTTGATGTGTTATGCAAATGGTCCCACGATGCAGGATTAACTATCAATTACCAAAAAACTAAAATATTGCATATAAGGTCACCTTACATCAAAACCAGCATAATACCCAAGATTACAGCACACAAACACCCTTGTTTGCATGGGTCAGGTTCGAGCTGCGACTGTGAGCCCCTGGACTTAGTAGAACAGCATAAATACCTTGGACTTATAATAGATAATTAATTTAATTGGAGTCCGCACATTGACCATGTATGTAAGAGACTAAGAGCTGTACTCAGTAACCTGACAATACTTAAAAACAAAATGCCATATAATACACTCCGTCTAATATACATGGCCATGGCTGACTCGGTGATAAACTATGGAATATCTAGCTATGCCAGAACCCACAAAAGTCACCTACAGCGAATATATAGTTTACAGTTAAGAATCTTAAAATCCATTGTACCACTAAAAATCAAATATAAACATAAACATAATTATGATAACTTATTCCAACATTGTAGAATAATGAATGTGTATGATAAAGTGAAACTAGCGATAGTATTAGAATATAGACATAAATTGGAAAGTCTGAATAGGTATGACAGGCCAACTAACCTTAGAGTACTGTTAAATAAAAAATATTTCAATATACCAAGTAGCAACAACTATTATGGGCAAAGAGTCTGGTCGAGTTATTTGCCACACATCTTAAATAGTCTTCCTAGAGATATAATAGATAATTTAGAAGAGGGTAAGCCCCATAAAATTAAAATCATGATAAAAAAGCACTGCCTGAATATTTAAGTTAACCTCATAATTGTCTATATATAGCATATTATACGTGTTAAATAAATAAATAGTAATAATATAAATGTAATAGAAATATTAGAAATAAGACCATACTTAGCATACAATCTATTAGAATGTAGATTAGGCTAAGTCTGTAAATAGTCTTTGTAATCTTTCTTGAAATAAACAGTTTAAATTTAAAAAAAAATTTTTTATAATAATTAAAAATTCGAAAAAATCTAACGCATAGCTGTGGTTGACATACAGCAAATTGTGTCAAAATACTTTCAATTATGTTAATATCCCCTTAGGCACCATTCACTTATTACGTAAGACGATTTTTGCCAGTCTGACCGCCTCCTTCCCCTATGTAAAAAAATTGTAGGAATAGGCCGACCCCCCACCCCTTACATACAGGCCGCCTATTAAATATTGATTACGTAAGAATCTAAAGGAAAAATGATTACACATCGTGTCTGCTTTTATTTCGATTTTCAAAGAAACAATTTTAGTAACTTTTACTTTGTACCTGCAAAAAAAGTTTTTTTTGGCAATAATCAACTTTGCCATATCAAATATAGAGCTGCAACTGCAACATAAAGCTACCAACTTATATATTGCGGCAGTCAAAACTGCAACTGCCGTGGCTTGCATATTAAATTCGTTATAGCTTTTTGCAGTGCCGTCTCTTTTGCTGGCAAAGATAAATTGGTCGCACTATTTAAACATGTTAAAAGGATTTTTTTCGATTAGTTGAAATTGAACTTTAATTATATAGACCTAGGGTTGAATTTTGTAGAAAAAAACAAGCCTTCTACTAACTTCTCAACGCTGGCATTATACGAGTATACATAGAATGTTTGGAAGCAGTTTAATTTAGGGAAGAATACATAATTTATTTAAAAAAATATATCTCATGATGTTTAAAAGGTTTTATATCAGTACAGTACACGCAGTTTTAAGGTCAGTACTGATGTACAATTAGCTAGCTGAATTTTCAACTGTAACAGGCAAGGTTTTTGTCGGCCCTATACTCGAAACTGGAATTCAAGACCATAAAATCAATATTTTATTGCAGTGGCAACCTTGGTAGATTTTTTGGTCTTGGATATCAGTTTCGAGTATAGATTATTTTTTACTCTGTAGAAGTTAGTTACATTACTTAAAATACCTACGAGTACATAACAATACTGATTTTGTTCTGTACAAATAAAAAAACCCAATATGAACGTGGGACCCGACACAAATTTAGATCAACAAAACATTTTGCTTGGCTTCAACGACGGGGCAGCGCTACCCAACTTAGAACCTATGTGGTCCTAACTTACCTGTCTTGCTTACTGTTTCTTTTTGTGTTCAACTTGCTTTTTAAATAATAAAAATTCGGTACCACAAAAAAAACGCTTTTACAAAAAATAAATAAAAAATGTGTTTGTGCGCGCAACTGTGTCGGCACTCATTTAAAAGTTATTCATATCAGTGGTGGCGCTGAATAATGTAGGGTGGCGACAGCGCCGCGTACTCTTTGCGTGATGACACTTCTGCAAGCATGCAAGGAGACCGAGTGTGTATTTTACGAGATATTTTTTTTACCGGGGGTGTAGTTTTCAGCCAACAGAAAAAAGCTTTGCGGGCGACGTAGTTAAAATGGCCTGATGGCTATTTAATTGTTAAGAAAGCAAGAGTTATTGGGTTATTGCCTACTTTGAATATTTCATTAAAAAAAATCTTGTCTGAACAGACAAACTGTATAAGTAATTATAATAACATTAAACTTTAATAGGGCACTTCACAAACTTTTAAGAGAGTAAGGTAGTTAAGAGTTTAAAGTGTGATTCCTACTTTTGGTCTATTAAGTATTAACTTAATATTAGGCTTGACACTCGTACCTACTTAATTTGACAATAAAACGGCTACATAATAATAAGCATATATGTATGTATATTACGTTTATCTTGTAAAATCAACCTAAAGAATATACATAATATATATTACATATTATTGATAAGGTGCATAAATGTGTGTCAGCAGAACCACAAGACTCGTACGTCGTGCCAATACCAACGACTCCCGAAAAAACACTCCTCTCGTGACATTCCAAACTATTTCGAAAGATCGTTCGTATCGCGTCGTTCAAAAATAAAACTTTCCTTATAACAACTGACATCTGACCTGGATACGGAATACGCGAATAAATATTGTCGTAAACATAATGCTCCCATAAAGCGGTAAAAATCACGTAAACTCGTTACGATTATCGTAAAAAATCCGGGAGGTCGCGCTGACCAAATTGTCCACTTCCGCAGCATTTTTGTCCATATGTGCACAATTTGGTAGGGCAATAAAGTCAAATGTTTATATTTAGTAGTAGGGTTATAAATAGTGGTGGGATTTATGCGCGCTCGCGGCCGTTGCGAGGCTCAAATGTATTGCCCCTAGAATATTTTGTCTGTCGTGGTACTCGTGGTGTTGGCCGCATGCCAGTGGGATCACTTTCGCTAAACTAGATGAAGTTAAAATATAATAGCATCTACATCGGAAAGGTATGTTCTGACTCATCCGTCGGGTTCATTTCGACGTAATAAATTGACCCGACTCTTAATTCAGACAGATTATGAAATGTTTATGTTGGCAGAGACAGTGCGTTGCAGACTTCCTAGTATAAACTTCTCAAGTATGTAGACCAGAACGACCGCCGACTGTTTTTACATTAACAGTGAATTATCAAAAATCTAAAGCACCGTTTGCACTTTAAAGTAAGAGATAAACCTATAAACAAGATCTCTCAAGCGGCTTACAAAACAGTCTTTATCAGCAGTCTTCAGGCGCAAAAAGTCTTACCACAATATTTTCTAAACCTATTTGCAGTAATTCAGGGCAAACGCGTGCCGTACACACTAACCCGCACAACAGTCATTGGTGTACCTTATTTTAAAGTAATAAGGACTGTTATTGTACAGATAGGAAGGAACCTGTGTGTTAGTAGTACTTAACTCTTTAGATCCAGGGATTACGGCGTGAAACAGTGCTCTCGAGTGAATAAACTCGTAAATAACCTATTAGGCATTTTGTTTCTACTGAACAACCAACTCGCTAAGTACTTGACGTTATTTTTGTAAATCATGATTGTTATTTTTGTAAATCATTATTATGTTATTTTTGTAAATCATGATTATGTTATTTTGTAAAACATGATAAAACTCGTATTGTGCAAAACACTTTATTCATGTTTTTTTTTTCAAAACTTGCATTCCAATACATAAAAGTGACAAATCTAAATCCCGACCCCTGCTGGAAATCTAATTCCAAAATCGTGCAAAGACGAAAAGTGATCTACCTAAGAATACATCTAACACAGCGGTTCCTAACCTGGGGGTAATTACCCCCGTGGGGGTAAAACTGGCATTTTACGGGGTTCAAAATCAAAGATAACAAAGACCTATCTATAAGGGGTAAAAGGGGTGACAGTACTGAAAAGGTTAGGAACCACTGATCTAAAATGTGATCACAGATTAATGTATCCGACATTATTGCCAATAATAAAATTACCCCGTTATCTCTACCACATCAGCTGTAACAACCTATTAAAACCGGACAAGTGCGAGTCGGACTCGCTCACCGAGGGTTCCGTACTTTTTAGTATTTGTTGTAATGACGGCAACAGAAATGCATCGTCTGTGAAAATTTCAACTGTCTAGCTATAACGGTTCATGAGATACGGCCTGGTGACAGACAGACAGACAGACAGACGGACAGCAGAGTCTTAGTAATATGGTCCCGTTTTTACCCTTTGGGTACGGAACCCTAAAAACCAGTTCGAATTTGGAATTTGTCGCGTGTGAATAATATAAAAGGTTGAATGAGTTTCCGATAGTGGGGCAGATCTATCTAGCCGACCACATGACTCAGGAGTCGGGTCTCAGACAAACCGCGCTGTGGCCTTGTGGCACACTAATAGCTAGTTTATATGGTTTAGTATCAGGTGGATATAAATGTGTGTATATAAACGTATATATGAACACGACAACTCGTACAAACTAATCCAAACGAGAATATGGCCAGTCGCTTTTGAAAGCCAGAGGGCCGAATTTTATAGACCTGATAAAGCAAACATCACTTTTAAGCCATTCAGCGCTAATCACGACACGTTGTCGTTATGCCTCTACGAACCATTGTCGCTATAGGTGTATACCTACCTGTTTAACACCTGTCACCATGCGTGACAGGCATGTAAGTTCTAACAAGTATGTAAGTGCAAAAGTCACAGGCATAGTGACAGGCGATAAAAATGGAACCATGCTGCCACCGCTCGAAACCCATGTCATCGGCTACGACGTAGCGCTACGACCGTAGCTTAGCGGAAAACATAATACTGTCACTATCCGGCTATCATGTCGATAATCATTATAAGCCCGCTGATACTATTACGTTTATGGACCGACTATATAAGCGGTAGAATATACATATAAGGTAGCTACAACCGTGATACACGTAAAATTGCATTTTTATGTGAAAACGTGACACGTTTATGTCGTAAACGACAAATCCATAAATCCATAGCTAAATCCATAGCTGCAAAATACATTATTTTTATGATAGATACGATTTGTAATAATAAGCTAGCATTTATTTCATCCAGTTACCTACTTTACTCCCAATGGCAGAACTACCAGGGTAAGCTGAAGCGCGCTCCGCGGAACCGAATATTACCTGAAATAAAAAAAGAACATATTAATAGTGTAATAAACAATTTCCTTTACTATAAAGACTACATGATCCATCTTAAAATTATGTATGTATGAAACTTGCCAGACATAAGCCCTGCAAGGATGCTTTTTGTCTACCGGTGCCGGTATATTTAAGGCGATAAAAAGAGAGACTAAAACATTTTCGGTAATCAACTCGCTTACAGCTCGCGCGCACAATATCGCCTCGTGTGTAATGACCGCGCTTAGCACACTTGTATCACAATGTACTATACCTACTCAAACCAGCCGTAAAACTTAGATCGTTAAAATTAATATTACTGTATCATTTAGAGGAAATACTTTTAGCAACGTGCTCTCTTTTACAGTTTTAAGCGACACATTGTGAAAGTAGATGTTCTTTAGTGTAAATTTTAATGAATTCCCAATGGCGAATCCCTTGTTAGGTCGGTTAGATTTGGACGACGTTTTGGCAAAGTTTAAAGTGAATGATCGTTATCATGTGGTGACTCTCATATACCTCATTATGGGACAAATGCTTGAATTTGCATGGTATTGTAATCACGTTATTATTGCTGAAAAAGTAGGATACAGGTAAGTTTATTTTAACGTATGTAACTCATTTTAGTGAGCTACTTTAAATAGATTTAGATTTATTTATTTCATAATATTAAATTACAATATAAATTATTTTTACACTAATCTATACGAATTTATATTATGATAGTACAATTATGTAAGAAACGTTGGTTCCATCGTAGGTATTCTATTTTCAGATGTATTGAATTTAGTTCAGAGTCAATGCACATAAATGGAAGCTCTAAATGGAATATTACACAAAATACCACAGTACCATCTTGCAACAAATATGAGTCGTGTTTAAAGTGATAGACCCACTTTAAACACGACTCATATCATTCAAACCTGACAGTTTTGTGGCTGAGGTAGGATATAAATAAAAATTAATATTCACGTGCAAGTTGACATTTGGAGTAATTTTCAAGCATTCTTTCAAATAGTTTGTATGTACTTGTTTTTGTGTACTTAATTAATTATTCCGGTAAATAAGGGAAGATAACCGGTTTAATATTTTTTCAGTTTCAGTTGGCATGTCAAGAATGGAAAAGAACTTCAGTCGGGAGCATACATGTGCTTGGTTATATGCTTGGAATTCTCGCTATTGGCCCATTGTCTGATAAGTAAAAATTTTGGCCTTAAAATTAAGTCGATCAACCGGCATTTTGCAAATTCTACAAAGGCATAAGAAGCAAAATAATATATTTATGTAAAAGTTTACTTGATTATGGTATTTTTTTAGGTTCGGAAGGAAGAGTATGGTAATATTCACATGCGTCTCTGGCGGAACTCTGGGATGCATGAAGAGTTTCGCTACTTCGTATTGGCTTTACGTAGCGCTTGAGCTTTTAGAAGCAGCAATAGGCGACCCAATTTCACCAGTATACATGCTAGGTAACACATACAGTTGTGTGCAATATTTTTTCCCTAATTTTCAGAATTAATTATAAAAAAAGATTCAATATAATTGATCTAAAGTTATAGTTTTCCCCTAATTTTCATTTTCCTAATGAGTGTTATTACATTGCACACAGCTGTATAAACATTTAGGAAATAAACACTAATATTGGGTTAGTGCAGTGTACATTTTATCGAACATTGACTTTATTTCAGCCGTAGAAATGGTGGCAACAAAGTCGCGGGCAACATACGCCATTACATCTATGACGGGCGCAGGCATAGGAGGGATTCTGCTCGCTCTGGTGGCTTGTTTCGTTCCTTACTGGCGAACTTTGCTGAGGATCGTGTACGCGCCTGGACTACTTGCCATATTCTTTATCTACTTGCTAGATGAGAGCCCCAGGTGGCTCTTAGCCAATGGAAAGAAAATTAAAGCAGTAAAGATTATAAGAAATGCAGCTAAACTAAATAAAATGGAAATAGAAGAAAACTTAAACACTATATATTATAAACAGAATGAAGAAACAAGCTTCACTACAGTAATTAAAGATACATTCACATCGCCTTATTTACTAAAACGATTTTTCGTTTGCTCTGCATGGTGGATTGCAGCAACTTTTGTGAATTTAGGATTGATTGTCAATTCAACATTATTAGGAGGCAAAGGATACATAAATTTTGGTATCTCGTCTGTCATGAAATTGCTGGGTAATTTTTCCACGGCATACATAGTTAACAAGTTTAACAGAAAAGGTCCTTTGATATTTTACTTTGTAGCCTGCGCTGTTCTTTGTACTGGACAACCGTTTTTGTCGAAAAGTAAGCCATTTTTTTATGTATATCACGTAAAAGCCAGCTTCGCAAAAGCCCACGAAAGTAAATTTTTCAGGTCGGTTTTGGCTCCAGATAACCAACTACATGATGGGTTTGCTACTGTCATGTACAAGCTTCAGCATAGTCTATATCTTCACATCTGAACTTTCTCCAACGCAGTCTCGAAACTCCATGCATGCGCTGTGCTCGTCTATCGGAAGAATTGGCTCTATGACAGCTCCGCAAACGCCTCTATTGGTAATTAAATTTAGTTTCATTAAGCAATCAACTTGACGTAAATCTACACTCGGGTACTCGGGCTGTGAAAACTGTAAACGTGATCGTGACATTATTATATACCTTATGAAAGGTAGGCTTTCCTCTATAAATTAATATGCTTTTCAAAAGATTTCTTTCAATACTTTTAGATTTTCAGAACGTTACCGCCCTAAAAATGCGTACTGGAATAAAACTTATGCCTACTGGGAAAATTGGGTTTCTAAAGAAAATTTTGGAAGAAGGAAAAAAAACAGGTTTTCAATATTGTGTATGATACCCTGATTAATATTTATTACTTTGTAGATGGCGTACTGGTCCGGTCTGCCAACACTGACGTTTGGTGTAGTGTCCCTAACGGCGGGACTCGTGACGCTCCTCGTTCCGGACATGACGGACCAAAGTCTGCCAGATACAGTTCGCCAGGCCGAGAAAATGGAAAGTTAACGAATCGTTCTGGTCTTAACTTGGGTGAAAAATCAATGCAAACATTTTAATTTAATTACTTTTTAGTAAATGCAGAGAATACGAGAACTTTAACATGATGCTTTTGAATATTGTTTATCATTAAATAATGATTGGTTATTATACATAAAACATTTTATTTTTATTTTAATAAGTAAAAAAATAGTATTTTTATGCGGTATATGAGTAGTACACTGAGGTTATTATTTTTTAATTAAAATAAAAATATGAAGTTTTCCCAATGCCCTACTGGGCTAGATAACTAAAACGGTGTTCGTGATCACACTACGTTGCTCAATAAGTACACTGATATCCTTGGAAAAGCAGTTTACCTTAGTTTAGTAGTCATCAATGTAACGTAAATTGCATGCAAGTTCTTGCTAGTGTAAACCTCGCTTTACACATAATAGTTAATAACGTTAATATATTAGAATTTCTTACAACTGTGATGTATTCTCTGAACCATATTAATTTGTGTGTCTATGATTATGATTAATATTTTTTTAGTTACTTTGTAGATAGTTCGTGGATGGTTTGTACACTGGTTCGGTTTGCCAACACTGACGTTTGGCGAGGATTCTCTGCCTCTGGCGTGCCTTAGCCGGCCGGCCAGAGTGGAGTCGTTAAAACTGATTTTTTACTAACCAAAATCATACACTTTTGATAACAAAAGTAATACATTATTATACGAGTCGAGTATCAATAATTATTAAATAGTGATATAACCAATAAAATACTAACTGGGCACAAAATAAATTTTCTAAGTGTTTATTAAATAAACAATGGCACCGATTGAAATATTAAGGGAGCTCTAACCTAGTGCAGAGACAAAATTACCCAGAAATATTATAAGATTATGAAAATATAATATTGCCAATATTATATTCTCATAATCTCAACCAACATAACTAATGTTGTTGAAATGCTATATATATGCTAATGCAGGCATTTTAGTTAAAAACTTGAAACACGCCTACTTTGTGAGCATGAAATCATCGATCAATTAATTTTGTGTATATTACGTGAATAAGGATTGATATTAAATCTTGTCTTTTTGTTGGTGTGAAAACGAAATAATAAATAAAATTATTAATCATAATCACAATAGACACACAAATTAATATGGTTTAGAGAATACATCACAGTTGTAAGAAATTCTAATATATTAACGTTATTAACTATTATGTTTAAAGCGAGGTTTACACTAGCAAGAACTTGCATGCAATTTACGTTACATTGATGACTACTAAGGTAAACTGCATTCAAAATGTTTATCAGATACCGCAATGTAATGAAAATTGCATGCAAACCTCTAAACCTCGCTTAAATGAAAGAATCGTGTCTCTTATCTCTTGCGTCGTTCAAGGAGAGGTTAAAGAAGCTGTGGTTATCTGATTGACTAATGTGCCTATATTTGTATTGTATGTTGCTTTATATTTTTCTACTTCTTTCCAATTTTTAGTGTATTTTCCCCATTCCTTTTTGTGTAATATATTATATGTTTATCCTATTAATTTTGTATGTATTTATATCCTTTATCTTTCTGGTACCTTGTTGTACATTTTGCTACATTTGTCACCCTCTTTTCACTTTCTCCTCTCATCTACTCAAAGGTTAACTGGAAGAGATCCCTCATAGGGATATGGTCGCCTTTGTACATCTTATTATTTGTACCATGTAATTTTTTATGTGTATATTTGTACAATAAAGAGTTTACTACTACTACTACTACTACTAAAAGCAAATATATATTGCTGTTATTGCTACTGTAACTTTACCGAAGGCTCATTTCAAGCGGCAATAGTTGCGAGTAGCAGGCGTGTAATGGTGATAAATTGATAATTTTATTAAACTTGCAATGGCTAACCCCCTGTTAGGAAGATTGGATGTAGACGATGTTTTGGTCAAGTTTAAAGTGTACGATCGTTATCATGGAGTGGCACTAATATCTCTGACTGTGGCACTCATGTTTGAATTCATATGGTATTGTAATCATGTTATTGTAGCTGAGAAAGTGAGATACAGGTATGTTTATTCACATATTACTTATATCGCATCGCACCTATAGACAATTTATTAATATAGCGAAATAAGTACAACAATTTGTACGTTCTTTTTTGCATATGGGTTTATGGGCAAGAGTGAATAGGCTGTTGTTACTGAACCGGTGAAGCTCTATCTTAGGCCCTGTCTTCACTTTCCATCAGGTGTGACTAGGGCCAATCACCGATCAGTTTATAATAATTACTTTATATATATTTTAGATTTTATTTTTACATAAACGAATTAAAAGAGAATTTATTCCAAAAAGAACATTTTTTGTTTATTAAAGTGAAATTTTTATTCTATCGGCTCAAATTTTTTGGTCCGTCTTTAGCATGTCGCATTATAGAATTACAGCATTAGTAAAACTCTACTTTATTTTTTGTACTTAGAGTTTAGTCTTTAAAATAAGCTTCATTATTGGACTAAGGTTACAATACTTAATTCACAAAGGCTGGTATTTGCTTGTAATTTCATACAGAATTTTAAGGACAGTAAACCTTATTAACCTTAAGGCGCTGGTGGCCTAGCGGTAAGAGCGTGTGACTTTCAATCCGGAGGTCGCGGGTCAAACCCGGCTCGTACCAATGAGTTTTTCGGAACTTATGTACGAAATATCATTTGATATTTACCAGTCGCTTTTCAGGAAAACATCATGAGACAACCGGACTAATCCCAATAAAGTCTAGTTTACCCTACTCTGAGTTGGAATGTCAGATGGCAGTCGCTTTCGTAAAACTAGGGATTAGTTGCCAAGCGGACCCTAGGCTCCCATGAGTCGTGGCAAAAATGCCGGGCAAGCGCGGGAACCTTATTAACCTTAAATACGGTAACGTTTCATACGTCAAACCCTCTCTATCTGTCTAATTCTACGGTGAATGGCAAATAATCATATTATAATAGGAAGTTTACAGTCACATACGACTTTTTGTTTTCGAACGTCACGGACGTCACGATTCCGTCAAACAATTCCCAACAGTTGGCTACTCGCAAGCGTGTAGACATCTTGAAAACCCCAGTGTAACGTGACCGTGAGATCCTTTTGCTATGCGTAATCGGAGAGCTTACTTATACCGGTTTCCTTAGTCCTTGACTCGCGTATGATAAGTAATAATTAATTACAGCGCCATTCCGTGTTGAGTAGCTGAATTACATTGGCGTTGGGCGAGCTTTTGTAAGATAATAAAAGAGGATATTTATTAAGTTAAGATTAAAAACGCGATTTTAATACTCCAAATCGGATAATATTCCGAAAATTTTCAGTTATATGCCTACAATCCAAAAAAGTTTCAATTGCATCGTAGTTTCATAAAACCAGACCATTACTTTTTTCAGGTGTAAGGAGCAAACCAACATAAGTGAAAGCTTAAATACTAGTTATATACCGAATCAAACAGTAGAATGGTGCAAAAATCCTGAGGCGTGTCCGGAATGGGTGTATGATAATCCAGACAGTTTTGTAGCTGAAGTAAGTAGTAACATATCTTTTGCATGAAATAAACATTACAGGAATACATTATAATTTCTGTCTTTACCTAGTTTCAGTTGGCATGCCAAGACTGGAAGAGGACTTCAGTCGGAAGCATGCACAATATAGGATACATGTTTGGGCTTCTCACTATTGGACCGTCGTCTGACAAGTAATTATCTATTGACTATATTGAAGTATCTAAGCACGAATTTTCATAAATCATACACCAATATGCAAGTAGATAGTAATACCAAAGAGAATATATAGCATACAGGGTTATTGTCATAGTACATTTTGTAGTCACAGTAAGTTTTACTGCCATCTATCGACAAACTTAAAAACTAAAAATGAAAATGTATAAAAATATCAAAAATGTAATGTCCATGTATAATTTACTTATTATTTTTAAATGACTAACCCATGTTCTTTCATTGTCAACGCCATCAAGCCGAGTATAGGCTAAAGGTGTGGCGCCATCTATTTGAGAATAACTTTTTCTTGATTTCCGAGGCACGTTTTTTTTAGACTATTCATCTTATACGAAGTTACATATGTCTTTGGTAATACTAAGTTCTTTAACGTACTTCGAACATTTTAAAATTATATTGATAAAGAATTTCTCAATCTTACGTTTTAGGTTCGGTAGGAAAGCTCTGACTATACCTATAGTAACATGCGTAGCAGGTGGGACGTTGGGATGCTTGAAGAGTTTTGTCACGTCATACTGGATATACGTAGCTCTAGAGTTTATGGAAGCGGCAGTCGGTGCCCCTATGTCTCCTTTATATATGCTAGGTGGGAAATCCTTTTTGGTTTAATATATAAATTAAACGCCTTTTAAAACTACATATAAGATATAAGGCAGCGTCTTAAGTAGGCGAACAACTCGCGAACGCGACGCGATGCGGCGTACGCCCTGAGCCGCGTCTGCAACGAGATCGCCCACGTAGGACAGTAGGACACTGCTATAGGTATCAAAGGATTGATTCACCCGTGCTGCGCCGCTTCGCTTCGCGTTCGCGTGTTGTTCGCCTACGTAAGACGCTGCGTAAGAGCTATAAAATTATAGGCAGAACAGTTTTATAGATTGGAGTGATTAAAATCTAATTAATGGTTTTCAAAATCATAATAATGTTGTTACAGCTGTAAAAATGGTGGCAACCAAGTCACGGGTCACATATTCGACTACATTCATGACGGGTCTTGGTATAGGAGGAATTATATTGTCCTTTGTTTCATGGCTGATTCCCTACTGGCGAACGTTGCTGAGGGTTATATACGCGCCAGGACTACTAGCCATATTCTCATTTACTTGCTGGACGAGAGCCCCAGGTGGCTGCTAACCAATGGAAAGAAGCAGGAAGCTGTGAAAATAATAAAAAAAGCAGCAAAGCTAAATAAAATGGAAATACAAGAAAATTTAAATAACATCTCATATGAAGTCAATAAAGGGCAGAGCTTCGCATCAGTAATAAAAGACACGTTTAAATCTAGATCTTTACTAAAGCGATTTTTTGTTTGTGGCATATGGTGGGCTTCAGCCACTTTTGTAAATTTTGGATTGATTGTCAATTCTACGTTATTAGGAGGCAACAAGTATATAAATTTTGGACTCTCGGCTACAATGAAGAGTCTGGGAATTCTGTTTTCAGCATACATAATTACCAAGTATCATAGAAAAGGCCCCTTAATATTCTGCTTCGTGGCTTGCGCCATCCTTTGTACTGGAAACCATTCTTACCAAAAAGTGAGCTTATAATGAATTCATTAAATTCATAATGTATTAATTCTGAATAGCAGTATTTCAAATAGCACGAAATATATAGTAAATTGTTAACCAAGGGTGGAAAGTGAACCATATATCAGCCAAGATATTTTGGCGCTCGAAGGAAGTGAGAGCGCCAATAGTTCGAGGGTGAGATGGTTACTTTTACCCGAGTTAAACACGCTAATTTTTTTACTATGAGGAAAGTCAAACATATGAAATGTAGGTTTATTATAGGTATATTTCTTTTGACGGTTAAGACAATTAGGGACTGGATTAGCACCATTAACATTTTGATCGGAAAAAAATCTAAAACCAATAGACAATCGTATCTTAAATTGGGATGTGTCTGAAACGGCCCTTAAAAAAAGTGAAACTAAATGAATGAATGAAAAATAATTTACCTTTTCAGATCTCTGGTTCCAGATAAGCAACTACATGGTGGGTTTACTTTTATCGTGTGCGAACTTTTCAATCATCTACTTATTCACCTCTGAACTTTTTGCGACTCAGTCAAGAAACTCCATGCATGCGTTGTGCTCGGCTGTCGGAAGGATTGGCTCTATACTAGCACCACAAACGCCGTTATTGGTAAATACTCCCAAACAAAAATACTATACATAATATTGTAAAAGTATACGAAAGAAATGTAAGGTGCATTGTGGTAACTTCGAAAACGGTTTTTTTTTTAAATGCATATATCTTATTAAACAAGAAGCATTATCTATTGTAGCAATAATAATAGACCGCGAGCCAGGCGAAAATTTCGTCAATCATCGCCTTCCTCGCGAAAACTCGTATAGTGGTTAACGGCTATTTAAGATGCACCCTAGTGGAAGTCAGCTGCCGCTCCGTTGGTGGGTTGAGGAATGGCAGCCACCGAAACACGTAAAAAAAAAAAATTTTTTTAGTCATCGCCTTCCTCTTGATACTTTGTCAGATGGTAGTTTAGGTGCTATTGATAGTAAAACCAATCGTCAGCCGGTTGTATCGCGGTGGAAACATCGTCAGCTGGTCACATGAACTTGTAAAAAAAAAAAATGTTTTTAGTCATCGCCTTCCTCTTGATACTTTGTCAGATGGTAGTTTAGGTGCTATTGATAGTAAAACCAATCGTCAGCCGGTTGTATCGCGGTGGAAACACCGTCAGCTGGTCACATGAACTTGTAAAAAAAAAAAAAATGTTTTCAGTCATCGCCTTCCTCTTGATACTTTGTCAGATGGTAGTTTAGGTGCTATTGATAGTAAAACCAATCGTCAGCCGGTTGTATCGCGGTGGAAACACCGTCAGCTGGTCACATGAACTTGTAAAAAAAAAAAATGTTTTCAGTCATCGCCTTCCTCTTGATACTTTGTCAGATGGTAGTTTTGGTGCTATTGTTAGTAAAAACAATCGTCAGCCGGTTGTATCGCGGTGGAAACATCGTCAGCTGGTCACATGAACTTGTAAAAAAAAAAAACTGTTTTCAGTCATCGCCTTCCTCTTGATACTTTGTCAGATGGTAGTTTTGGTGCTATTGTTAGTAAAAACAATCGTCAGCCGGTTGTATCGCGGTGGAAACACCGTCAGCTGGTCACATGAACTTATAAAAAGTGATAGCATATCAGTAGTGTGTTTGTGCCGGTTCTAGACCAAAACTTTTCTGCTAGGGGACAACACTAATCTAATGAAAAATACTGCAAAAATGGAAAGTATATCCACCTGGTGCATTAAAACATTCAATGTATTAGAGGAAAATATTTACAGATAGAACTTTATTGAATGATTTTGATATTGATATTTTATGTATTACTGAACTAATAATGAATTAATGCCTCAACTTAATAACCACCAGGTGGGAAGTTCGTTCACCAGACCTAGTTAATTCGGTCGTTAATTATATTAAATAATAAATCATTTTTATTTCGAGTAACTTTACAGACTCATATAGCTTGTGTTAGTAAGTACTTATAGCTATGTTAATGCTTACATCTATCACTATATATACAGAATAATTATTATCACAAAATTAACATTACAATAAATAATAAAAAATAAACAATATTGAAATGAACTGACTTATGTTTCTAGAAGTACATACCCAAGTAGCTTATACATAATAAGTACTTCTAGAAACATGCATGTCCTCACAGTGCCTCATATATGGGCAGTCAAACCTCTCGGCTATCAACCGCAGGATGGGGTTGGGGCTGGCCCGCACCCGGCGCACCAGGGATGTGCATCGTTTGCGCATAGTCGTATAAAAGCAATCTATGCGTGCTTCAGCAAACATCCCTGACGCGCTGCAGAAGCGAGGCAGCCCCACCAGGACCCGGAACGCGTTGTTATATTGGACCCGGAGAGTCCCATAGGCCCGCTGCGTGTAGTATGTCCATAAGCTGCACGTATAGAGGGAAGTGCAATATGCTCTAAAGAGAGTTAATTTCACCTCCCTAGTACATCGCGCAAACTTACGCGCAATCATGTTTGCCCTCACCGACAGGGCCCTCCGTTCACGCTCGATATCCATGTTGTCTTTTAGGTCTGAGGTGACAACATGGCCTAAATATTTAAAAGCCCTCACCCTTTCCAGTGGAGTACCACTCAGGTTGATGGGAGGTACCTTGGGTATCCGATACCCAGTAGGTTCAAACACCATGTATTGCGTTTTACCCACATTATATTTTAGCCCATGATGGATGGCGTAGGTCTCGCAAATACATAAAAGTTTTCGCAAACCACAAGCCGACGCGCTCAACAAAACCATATCGTCTGCATAACTCAAATTATTCAGACAAACTGTGTCGATATGGCAGCCGACATGAGTTTTGCCGAGCGCCTCGAGAAGCTCATTTACGTAAAGGTTAAAAAGTGTGGGCGAGGTCAAACCCCCCCTGTCTCACCCCACACTCCAACCGATACGGGTCCGATAAGGTACTCGACCATCTAACGCTATTGACCTGATTTCCATACCAGTACCTCAGGATTTGTATGGTCTCATTAGGTAATTTAATGGCTTCTAGTTTTTTCCATAGGATATTGTAGGAAACCAGGTCAAAAGCCTTAGACAGGTCTAAGAAGCACGCATAAACTGGCGTCTTTCTGTTTAAATAGTAATTGACAGTGTGCTTAAGGCACAGTATTGCACTTTCCGTTGATAACCCTGGTCGAAAACCAAACTGGTTGGGGTTAAGGCTCACGTACTTATTTAATTGTACATTAAGCACACTATCAAATACCTTAGCAATAATAGTCGCAAGGGATATAGGCCTGTAGTTATTGGTGTCGGACAAATCTCCAGTTTTATTTTTGGGTACAGGAATAACTACAGTTTTCATCATATCCTCGGGCAGATAACAGTGCCTTACACACAGCGTATAAAACAAAGCTAACACTCTCGAGATATGGGGACCCGCATTTTGAAGGTGTTCGATGCTGAGGCCATCGTGTCCTGGGGATTTGCCTCGGGTGATAGATTTAATAGCCTCTGCTACATCCTTAGCAGAGTATCCCGGTCCAGGTTTCACGTTGACCTCAGCACCGTTCATCTCATCCTGCGACCGCACAAGAGGTGATTTGACAACGAAATGATCTTTAAAAGTGTTAGCTATGTCTTTGGTGTCAGTTTTGCCATTAACACTCACAGGGCACGAAGGTCGAAACTTCATGTTGTTTGTGGCTTTCCAAAATGACCGGAAGTCCTTTTTGGAGTGCTGTGAAGCTAGAATATTCATTTTTATTTGGGTTTGATGGTTCTGGCACCATTTTAAGCGAGATTTGAATATTCTTCGCGTTTCACACATCTCATTAAATAACCTGCCCACTTCCGGTCTACCACAGAGTGTCCACTCGTGAAATTTCTCTCTTGCGGCCCTGTGCGCATCGCTGACATTAAACTGATATTAAATAGTCATTTAAAATTTAAGGAACGTAAGGACATTGTATCCATGCCTGTTGAACGATGCAGTAGAATTGGAGCAATTTTGAAATATTTGAAAGCATAATGGAATCTGTCCTACTTAAAATATCACCTTCTAGTAAGAAATTACTTATATAAATGCTATTATAAAATTAATGAATATTTCACATCTGTAATTGAATAAATAATTTTATGTAATAGTAATATTGTAAAACCGTAGGTAGAAATGAAATCATGTATGATCTGTATCCCGATGATGTTATTATTGTATAACTTAGTTATAGTACGTAGCTAGTAAGAAAAATTTGCATGCTTCTTTAAGTGAAATGTACGCATCCAAAATTACCGTCCACCTATGTTCATCACTACATTTGTACAAATAAACACATCTTTATCTTTAACTGTAAACCTAGTTGAAACGTCGAAATAAAAGGGAAAATAATGAAATTTAATCGCGTTAGACCCGGTAATGACATTAATTATGTGTACAAAACGTGAGAGTTTAAAGTGTTACATCTTTACAGATATACAGATCTTTAATGGTAAAATAAAGTACATTTTACAAGTCACAAATTCTTAAGAATAAAATAAAGATAAAATTATTATACACAATAATAGGTTAATATAAATGTTTAGAGGAAGTTACGATATGGAATCAATGATCATTTCGCATAGACATCATGAATTCGTCGATCGAGTAGTAAGCCTTTTCTACAAGTAACGATTTTAGCTTTTTGTTAAATATTGTGTCACTTTTCGATTCTTTTATATCGGTCGGTACTGAGTTATAAAGCTTTGGTCCCATAATATTTAGTGACTTTCGTGACTTCGCGAGCCTGCATTTAGGGGCGAGAAGAATAGGCAACTTGCGGGCTGGGCCACTGCGGGTAGATCCACTGGATTTATACAAGTGCATATTTGTTCTGACATACGTACATGCGGTCAGTATATATATACACGGTAGCGTTAATATCTTGTGTTTTTTAAACAGAGATTGTGCAGGATAGTCAACGGGTTTGCCATCAATAATACGAAGGGCGCGTTTCTGCATTCTAAGCAGTCTATCTCGATCAGCAGCTGTACCCCAAAGATCGACACCTTGAGAAAGTATTGCGCGGAAATATCCATAGTAGGCGGTCTTTAAGTTCTCAATAGATAAACTGGGTGCTATTCGGGACAGCGCAAAACAGGCTGAGGCAAGTCTGTCGCAGGTGGATTGTATGTGCGGGGCCCACGTTAGTCCTGAGTCGATTTGGTATCCTAGGTATTTCACAGTGTCTACTTGTGGGATTTAGGTGTCATTTACTACAATATTCAGTTTATTTGTATTTGTATTTTATAGTCGAAAATGAACAATATTTGTCTTGTCAAGATTAATTAACATGCCATTTGCAGAGAACCATTTTTCGATTAAACTTGTCACGTGACAGAGTTTGTACTTTAAATTGTTGAAATTATCCGCTTGTACAATAATACAGGTATCATCCGCTTTATCTTAAAATTGCTCCCATTCTACTGCACTTAGTTCTATAGTCCGTTCAACAGACATGGATACAATGTCCTTACGTTCCTTAAATTTAAACTGACTATTTAATATAATTAACGACCGAATTAACTAAGTCTGGTGAACGAACCCCACCTGGTGGTTATTAACTATTAAGTTGAGGCATTAATTCATTATAGACCGCGAGCCACGAACAGTTTCCGTGATCAATCACCTTCCTCGCGAAAACTCGTATAGTGGTTAACGCCTATTTAAGATGCACCCTACTGATGATAGTTTAGCTTCTGTTGTGATTAAAAATAATCGTCAGCCGGTTGTATCGCGGTGGAAACACCGTCAGCTGGTCACATGAACTTGTAAAAAAAAAATTGTTTTCAGTCATCGCCTCCCGTTCGATACTTTGTCAGATGATAGTTTAGGTGCTGTTGTGAATAAAAACAATCGTCAGCCGGTTGTATCGCGGTGGAAACACCGTCAGCTGGTCACATGAACTTGTCAAAAAAAAAAAAATTTCAGTTATCGCCTCCCGTTTGATACTTTGTCAGATTATAGCTTAGGTGCTGTTGTGAATCAAAATTGGCTCGGTCAGCCACCTATTTTCTACCAAGCCACTGTTCCCTCTTTGGGTCCAGATATTTGATCCAAGTGAGTGTTCAGAAACTTTTTATGGAAAATTGTATATAAATTTGCTATATGATGTTACGAGTTATTTACGAAAAACTAAAATACCTACCTATAGGAACAACCGTGATCTGATTCAGTTGAAATTTAAATTACTTCTTTATGTCCGATGACAGTGTAATAATATGCTAATGCAAAAATAGACGTGATCAGCCGGGCTAGCACATGATTGGCGCGAGAGTATCTCGCCGCGACATAGACTACTCGTCCCTCTTTAATTCATACAATTAGTAAAAGACGGGTAGTCTATTTCGCGGCGAGATACTGTCGCGTCAATCATGTGCTCGGCCTACTGATTAGATATGAGCGCCGCCGGTCAAAATTAGTCGGCGGCGGCGACGAATCGGCGGGATGGCCTTAAAAGGCTTGATGTAGGTAGGTATGCAAAAAGAATTCAAATCAAAATTAAGGCAGAAAAATATGATTTTGCCTTGAAAACGTTATAAAATAAGCACATTAATCATTTCAAGGACAATTTATCGATTAATGGTTATTGGGACCGTGCACGAAGACAGCGCCACACAGCGGTTGCAACTATAGGCTTGTATTTTATCAAAGTATTAAGCGAGCAGTAATTATATCGTAATAATTTCAGTGAAAACTACTGAACGGATTTTTATGCGGTTCTCACCTATGAATAGAGTGATTCTTGAGGAAGGTTAAGTCGTATAATTTGTTAAGGTTTTGTGTAAATTGGTTGTAATATGACGATATTTGGTAATCAAGTCAGAAAAAAGTCACGCTGGCTAACACATTTAATCGAAAACGCTGCCCAACCCGTTTGAGATATAACAAAACAATGTATGGTGGAAAGATCTCTCTTTCATTGCTCTACAAAAAAGTCCGCGATGGTGTATGTCTATCTTTTAAGGATAACTTACTATACCCATTCTTATCTTTACTACAAAAAGATTTCATAGTATGTGGTATTTGCAAAGCTATTTACACGGATACAGTATTAATAATAATTACCAAATTAAATACGTCAGTTATATTAAGCATTTCATACAGATTACAAAGGTCCCTTACACCATACAATTTAAATTAATATCTTAGGAGTAATCGTAAATTAAACTTCCATTTCGACCCATATAACTTGTATGAAATGTTAAAGACGCTAATCCGTTAGTTCAGTTAGTTGTCAATCTTTACCACGAAGTAGACATGTTTTGCCATGATATTTTTCTATTAAAGTTCTACTGAGCAGTCACCACAGATCTCTTCTTAATATTGTTTTTCAGTAAGTAACTCCTTACGTATGAATGTTTTGATTTTATTTATATTTTCCAGAACTAGTTGTTTATTCAGCTGAAAATTCCCTGCGAATCATTTCCGAATGGCTCACGGCTAATTTACTAACCTTAAATGTTGCAAAATACCATAAACGCCCTGGGCCGCAGAATAACTAAAAATTCAAATGAACATGCTCGTCCGGTACTACGAAACGATGCAGAGAAACCAGCGTACTACGTAGGTGAACGACACGCGAACGCGAAGCGAAGCGATGCGGCGCGGGGTGAATCAATCCTTTGATACCTTAGCGTGCACGATTGATATCTCCTAACCCGCTAGAGGGTGGGGGACAAATCTGTTGAGTTTGACATCTTTATATATATGAAAATGAACAAATGAAAAATATTTATTTCGTAACTTATAAGTAAACTATTCACATCTGTGCCGATGCCTCTTTTAAGTAATAGAGATACACGAAAGAAATTATGAGCGTTAAATATTTAAAGTTTAGACGTAGCTTGCCCGGTGCTACGTGCTCTCCGGGGAACCACCTAAAAATATGGATTAATTATAGATAATATAATTAAAATAAATAATATGATTAAAAATCCTATTAAATCTTTAAATGAAAAAAAAAATGAAAGGGGACTTTTTTAAATTAGTACGGTATACCACAAAAGTAAATTTAAGAACATTGAATTTGAATTCAGCTAGGCAAATTAATATGACACCATTTCCTGAACTTGGTAGAAGAAGAGGGCGAGCACGAGCGAGATCAAAAAGTATGGTGTAATTTGTAAAAATATTTTCAAGCGGTTTTCGATGAAGATTCAAATAGGATGACGAAATTGCGAGGAATAGGTAAAACGTCGGTTTTTAGACACGTCAAAGACGAACTCAAATATGTAGATTTCGTATATGTAAGATCTTTCACAGTAATCGACTTACGAAAAAAGTGTTTTTTTTAGATAATGTTTAAATATCATAAAAAATAAGTATTTATTTCTTTCCAAATCCGGTAGACAAAAATGGAAATAAAAGATTAAAGAACCGATAGCCAGTTGTCAAATGTAGGAGTAACGTCTCTAAACTTATCAATAATCGATAAAAACCGCGACTTATTTTTGTACGCTCTTACACCTTAGACAATAAAGTCGTGTTCACATATTTTTGAGCCATTTGTCTGGATCGATAGTTTTTCCTTCGACTGTACATAGACAATAAACACACGTTTATAAAGTATAAAAAACCGGCCAAGTGCGAGTCGGACTCGCGTTCCAAGGGTTCCGTACCGTACATTACACAATTTAAACAATGTATTTTTTATGTGAAACATGAGTGAAATGTCTTTAAAAAAACCCGTAGGGGTCGGATCAAAAACTAAGTAATTAAGTCCGACTCACGCTTGACTGCAATTTCTAATAGGTTTTCCTGTAATCTTAATCTATAGGTAAAGATCTATTTTGTGTTTTTTTTTCAAAATTTTTGACCCAGTAGTTTCGGAGATAAAGAGGGGGAATGGTCATTTTTTGCCTATTTTCTTGAATAACTTCTAAATTGTTTATCCTAAAATTATAAAATATAAAAAACAGTGCGTGGAGTCCCTCTGCGCGGACGAAGTGAAACTTCGTAATGTGGAAATGAAAAAAGGAAGGGGTATAAATTGATTTTAAGTGAACTCATATTGTTTTTTTAAGACAAACTTTAGTAGCTTTTTTATTAGCTTTATTTAATTTAACTTTCTAAACCTCCTTCAGACTTACCTTACCTGTATTGCGTTCGAGTCCGCTGAATGTGAATAAGGAATAACTTATATACTCCTGGTATCAAAACCACTATAAAACTGCTAAAACCACAATTTCCATAATTAAATGAAAATGACACATTTTGACCCTTTGTAACATGTCTTTCTGGCCTTCCTGGTATCAGAATCACTATGAAGCTTCATCTTTAGTGTGGTAGCCGCCGTAGCCGGTGACTGTTTGGCACGTGAATATAAGCGTCCCGGTCCCGGATACCAGGAAGACATAAGTTACACAAGGTCGAATGTCGAAACAGGCCGGCTACCGCGAAGATCGTAAATTTCGAATTTTCTATCTCCATCCCTTTTGCGTAAAGGAGACTTCCGATTATGCAAACTACGTCACCAGATGTCACTATAAAATTGATACAATTTAAAGGCATGAATACAACATTAAAAAGTTTGCATATACCTCGTACATCAAGATCAAGACCTTTCTTTATTCATAATGTTGTTACCTAGCAACCGTTATTTATATATACTATCAGAAAAAAATATATCGTAAACAGAGATATTATTGATATGAAATTATTATTGTACTAATATCTTTAAAGTGAATAGCAGAACAGACTAAAATCGGAGCAAACAAGCAAGCAGCATAAAACACGTCGAGCAAAATTCAAATAGGGTAATTAGAAACCCAATAGTATAACCCGAATCACGACAGCAAACTGTGTACGGAGCTACAGAGCGTGGCGTGGCGATATAAGTACCCGAAATTCCCCTAATGTGACAATTATTATTCCAAGAAAATGGATTATTTGGAAGCTACAAGCGGTGGATTCAACTTACTTGGTACAAGTACATATACGTGGTAGGTCCCATAATGACCTAGCCGGAACCAAATATTATTATGCTAGCGAAATAAAACTATTATTACTTTTCAATATAGCCGCCTTTAATGTCAACGCACTTTTGACATCTTTGAATATGCATCTGTATTCCTTTATAAAAGTACCTTGAAGTTTTGTCTTCAAAATGACCTAAAACGGCCGCCTGTTCTTCGTCATTAAAAAATTATTTTCCTCGCAAGTCTCGCTTCAGGTTTGGGAATAAAAAGTAGTCACTGGGAGCCATGTCCGGACTATACGGGGGGTGGTCGACCTCATTGAACCCGCACTCGCGAACTGCAGCCTTGGCCACGAAGGCGGTATGCACGGGAGCATTGTCGTGTAGCAGCAGTACCCCTTTGGCTAGTTTTCCTCGTCTCTTTTCTTTTATTGAAGCCCGCAATTTATGGATCAAAGAAGCACAGTAAGAGCCATTTATAACGGTATTACGTTCTTTAAAATCGACAATCAGGATACCATGGCCATCCCAAAAGATTGTGCACATCAGCTTTTTGGTGGACTGGTGCACCTTCGCTTTAATAGGGGGCTTTTCGTTTTTAAAACGCCACTCCATCGACTCGCGTTTGCTCTCGGGATCATAATAAAGCACCATTGTTTCGTCTCCAGTTACCAGCCGTTTAATTATGCTTTTAGGGTTTTCGCCACAGAGCTCCAAAAATTTAGAGGCATATTTCACGCGTTCTTCTTTCTGAACAGCTGATAGAAGTTTAGGTACCCACCTTGCACTGACCTTACTCATGTGAAGATGATCGTGAATTATGCGGTGGACGGTGCTCTTAGAAAGCCCTAGTCTTGCTGCTATTTCTCTGATCTTTAGGCTGCGATCACTTAAAACTTCCTCTTGGACGCTGTTGATATTTTCAGAAGTGAGGACCTCCACTGGTCTTCCATCATGTCCCAGATCTTCGACAGCTTCCCGACCAAATCGAAACTCGTTTACCCAGTTTTTTACGGTGCTATAAGAAGGAGAAGACTCGCCGAATACGCCATCTAAACGATCTTTGATTTGAGCGGGAGATAATCCTTCTTTAAACAGGAATTTTATGACACTTCGGTACTCAATTTTGGACATTGTTAAAAATCTTGCGACAACCTTGACTTAACTTTCTCTAAAGCTGAAAATAAAGCGAACAAGTCGATGCTCTTCCGTTTAAAAACTACTGATTAGATGTGCTATCCAATAGTGCATAACATGTCATGACATGTCGCGCAGAAATGGGTCAGTCCAGGTCATTATGGGACAACCTGGTACACCTGCTCTTATTAGGTACTATCTTTGTATACCAAATTGAAAGCAATAAAAATACTTCCTTTACTATTATGGTTTTGTTATATTCATTCAACTCTTTTAAATCTTTTTTACATAATATTAGGACTACTTGGGCGGTTTACAAGTAATTTTTTTTGTTTGATATCTTGCAATCAATAAGAGTTTGTTGTTACAAACAAAAAATGGTACTTGTAAACTGGCCAAGTAGACCTAATATTATGTGGGACGAAAGTACACGTATGTATGCATATGTAGTTGTGCACGCACACATATATACTTAGTTTCAGAATAAAATCAAAGATGGCGCTTTCAAATCAGTTTCCATAAAATGCTTCAAGAGTGCTCTCTTTACCTATTATACTTACTTTACTCGTTGGTATAAATTATCTATTGGCATTTTTATCTGTCACCTCTCCAGTTATATAATTCTTAAACCTCCTTTATAGTTATGTTAGCCTGGTACATGTATGTATCAAACAAGTATACACAGAGAGAGAGGGAGATAAGACACCGTGCTGGTCGAGCGAAAGTTAACTTTAGTGAGTTAATAATAGAGTATAAAATTAAATTATCTATGGTAGCGATTTATTCTTGATTTATTAAGAAGAGCATCAATTACCCTACTTTCGGGAAATTACCCTATTCAACTTACTGGTCACACTCTTGTATTTGTATGTTCATAGTTATGTTCGCCTGGTATATGTATGTATATTATGTATGGTATAAATTAAATTATTATGTATGGTAGCGTTAAACGTTTAACGCTGTCAGTTGGAAGTGCCATAAGAAGTTTCACTTCAAAAAATATTTGAGATTCTCACAATGAGTTCTTTCATTTGATATATAACACGATATAGTTTGAAAAACTTTATTTTTTAATTTTCTCATTTACCAAGTGCTTAAGATCCATTCCTTCGACAAGGATTCCCATTTCCAGCAACAAGGATCTATGGAATCGATGCCACCAAGTCCCGGTCAAACAAGAAATCGCGAAACGGAAGTGGAAGTGGATAGGGCACACCCTCCGAAGACCAGATGACAACACGGCCAGGATTGCTTACAAGTGGAAGCCGCACGGGAGCAAGCGACAGGGCCGGCCGGCGCACACGTGGCCAGGGCTCGGAACCGGTATTTTTTTTAAACCCCGAAATAGCCCAATATTTTGAATTGTTTTATGCTCATTACGTAGGACTTAATCATGTATTTAGGAAACAATTTTGCATTATTAAAATGTCCCATTAAAAATGAAATTATAAACAAAAGAACGAAAAAGAACGTAATAATACCGGTATTTTTGTATGGAGCAAATACCGGTTTCCGACCCCTGCACGTGGCAGCGCACAATCGACGCTGAGCTGCGGGCAGCAGGACTGAGTTGGAGGGACGCGAAGCGCGAGGCGCAGGACAGGAGCGGATGGCGACGTCTCACGAAGGCCCTTTGTACCGATGGGGTACCATAGGACAACAACAACAAACAACAACAACAACAACAACATTTACCCATGACTTAAAACAACTTCATTTTTGAATTAATAGATAGACGATTTATTTTTAAAATGTGCTTCATAAATGGTCTCCAATACGAGTACCTATAATAATTCAGTTGCCAAATAAATACTTGTTACCTTTCTGAAAACAAACAAAAGCTGTAACAGCATTAAAACACTACTCATATTTATATGTATAACTTAGCTCCGTTTTAGTTGCTAATCTATTTATTTTAGTACTCATTTAAATTTATTTAAACAACCAGAATTAGATTAATTAGTTGACCGGTAAAATACGTACCCACCGTGGTCCTTTGATTCATTTCTTTCTCCGAAAATATTGGAAGGAATGGATAGAAATGAATTGGAGGGGAATGAAGTTTCAACGTTTTTTACTTTTAATTTCTTTATCGTCTTTGTGGCTAGAGGAATGAAAGGAATGAAAATATGTATACAAGCAAAAGGAATGAAAATATGTATACCCAAATGCTTATAAATAGTTAACGATCTTTTTCATGAGATTAATAAATTACTATGTATAAGGATAACAATGAGTAAATTAGCATTTTACAAATTCATGTGACCAGCTGACGGTGTTTCCACCGCGATACAGCCAGCTAACGATTATTTTTATTCACAACAGCACCTAAACTATCATCTGACAAAGTATCAAACGGGAGGCAATGACTGAAAACAATTTTTTTTTAAAGAAAGAAAGAAAGAAACAAAGAAAATACATTTATTTTAACATCAACCAACAAGTTCACAAGTTTACAAGTTCACTGACCACCTAAACACCTAAACTACCACCTGACAAAGTATCAACCGGGAGTCCTCAACCCACCAACGGAGCGGCAGCTGACTTCCACTAGGGTGCATCTTAAATACTTTGAATGTTTTGATGCACCAGGTGGATATATTTTCCATTTTTGCAGTATTTTTTATTAGATTTAGTGTCGTCCCCTAGCGGAAAAGTTTTGGTCTAGAACCGGCACTAACACACTACTGATATGCTATCACTAAATATATGAAAGTAAATTAACTAAAATTTTATTGAAACTCATGCCTGCTCTGCACCTAAAACAGTTTTTTGTGCAGCAGCAACACAGCAGCATCTGACAAAGTATCAAACAACGGGACGGGAGGCCATGACTGAAAACAATTTTTTTTATATGTTCATGTGACCAGCTGACGGTGTTTCCACCGCGATACAACCGGCTGACGATTGTTTTTACTAACAATAGCACCTAAACTACCATCTGACAAAGTATCAAGAGGAAGGCGATGACTGAAAACAGTTTTTTTTTTACAAGTTCATGTGACCAGCTGACGATGTTTCCACCGCGATACAACCGGCTGACGATTGTTTTTACTAACAATAGCACCAAAACTACCATCTGACAAAGTATCAAGAGGAAGGCGATGACTGAAAACAGTTTTTTTTTTTACAAGTTCATGTGACCAGCTGACGATGTTTCCACCGCGATACAACCGGCTGACGATTGTTTTTACTAACAATAGCACCAAAACTACCATCTGACAAAGTAACAAGAGGAAGGCGATGACTGAAAACATTTTTTTTTTTACAAGTTCATGTGACCAGCTGACGGTGTTTCCACCGCGATACAACCGGCTGACGATTGGTTTTACTATCAATAGCACCTAAACTACCATCTGTCAAAGTATCAAGAGGAAGGCGATGACTAAAAACATTTTTTTTTTTTACAAGTTCATGTGACCAGCTGACGGTGTTTCCACCGCGATACTGCCGGCTGACGATTATTTTTATTCACAACAGATCCTAAACTATCATCTGACAAAGTATCAAACGGGAGGCGATGACTGAAACTTTTTTTTTAAAAGTTCATGTGACCAGCTGACGGTGTTTCCACCGCGATACAACCGGCTGACGATTGTTTTTACTAACAATAGCACCAAAACTACCATCTGACAAAGTATCAAGAGGAAGGCGATGACTGAAAACATTTTTTTTTTTTACAAGTTCATGTGACCAGCTGACGGTGTTTCCACCGCGATACAACCGGCTGACGATTGGTTTTACTATCAATAGCACCTAAACTACCATCTGACAAAGTATCAAGAGGAAGGCGATGACTGAAAACATTTTTTTTTTTACAAGTTCATGTGACTAGCTGACGGTGTTTCCACCGCGATACAACCGGCTGACGATTGGTTTTACTATCAATAGCACCTAAACTACCATCTGACAAAGTATCAAGAGGAAGGCGATGACTAAAAACATTTTTTTTTTTTACAAGTTCATGTGACCAGCTGACGATGTTTCCACCGCGATACAACCGGCTGACGATTGGTTTTACTATCAATAGCACCTAAACTACCATCTGACAAAGTATCAAGAGGAAGGCGATGACTAAAAACATTTTTTTTTTTTACGTGTTTCGGTGGCTGCCATTCCTCAACCCACCAACGGAGCGGCAGCTGACTTCCACTAGGGTGCATCTTAAATAGCCGTTAACCACTATACGAGTTTTCGCGAGGAAGGCGATGATTGACGAAATTTTCGCCTGGCTCGCGGACCATAAGCAAAATGCCTTGGTAAGCGTTGCAGTTGCGTAAACATTGCAAAGGTATGAAGTGCTTCTGGTTTAGTAGATATAAACTATTTTTAAAATTGCCCCGCTTTCGCAAAAAGCACCTTATTGCTGAACTGTTGAATATAATATTTTTTTACGTTGTTATTTAATAGCGTTGATTACATAGCATAATAAGTATATCTGTACCGAGTGCTATTATCTAAAACATTGTTTTTATTGTAATTATAGATGGCGTACTGGTCAGGTCTGCCAACACTTTTGTTCGGGGTGGTGTCCCTGATTGCGGGACTCGCGACGCTGCTCTTGCCGGACACAGCGAACCAAAGTCTGCCGGACACGGTCTACCAGGCCGAGAAAATAGAGGCTAAAATCTTGACAGAAAGTCGGTCTTAATATATATTTGTTCACGTTTAATTTTTGTAGTATTCATGTCAAACAAATACCTACAGCCATTAAGAGCCAACAGGAGTGGTCATTTCTCCATACAAACGTACTCGACTGTTTCCTCCCTGGTTTTTGAAGCTAGAGGAATGATTTTTTCAACACAGATTAATATTGTCAATATCTGTGTCGGTGTGTTTTGCTTTTTTTGATATTTTTGTTTTTTAAGGCGCTAGAGCCCTTCAAACATGGCCAAAAATGGCCTCACTGACTATGCCGCAATGAGAGGCGTGGTATTCAAAACTGGTATCAATTAGCCAAAAAATCAAAACAGTCCGACACAGACAATTTCATAATCATTTAGATTTCCAAATTTGGTTACGATTGCTTAAGTTTTGGAGGAGGAAACAGTCGAGTACGAAACCTCGATTTTTGAGATTTTTACGCAGGATTTTTCGCCTAAGCTGCAGTTGTCCTTATCGCACTAATTTTAGGGGCGGGGTCAAGTTTCTAAATACGTACACGGACAGAAAAGTGATGGGCAATAGTCGACATTGAAAGTCGATAATCTAGTGATGTGATAAGTTATCGATAAACCATAACAAAGTCGCGATTTGCCTCTTAGTAGGCGAAGTAAGTAAAGTGAGTATGCACTTTGGCCTCAGGGGATATCGTTTAACACTATTTATTATTCCTTGGTTCATACAAAGCTGAGCTGACGCACTAGCTACGAGATTAAGTCCTGGCTACCCCCCAAAAAGGGAGGGGATAAGTCGGCTTCTGCGGTCCAGTTTGCCTCTATTTCTACCTATCTCTTGATATGAGATCAAATTTGGTATAAATTTTGTGTAAATTAGGGACGAATAATTTATTTTAGAAATAATAGTTTCACATTTTCATACACAAATCTGAATATACGAACGAAAAATTAAAACTATATATAATTTTTGGTCACAGATTTGCTCTTTAGAAGCAAATTGTGGTGATTTGCACTAAAAATTAATTACACAATTTAGTTTATTCATTCTTTATTTAGAAAAGTATCAGTTCTAAGTACGTATTATTATATTGCTTTATATTTTACAATTTTCACTATTATTCAAAAATTTATTTTAAACAAAGTATTAATTTTATTGAAACTTTTGTGACGTGATCTCATGAAAGGGGCTCCACGAGGCGAAATACTTTTTACGCCAATTTTTTTTTTTTTTTTTAATTTACAACAAAGACGAAAGTTCGAAAAAAATGTGGTTACTTAATAATTGCCTAACTTGTTGAAAAAATTACTTTACATAATATCAATTTATAACCGTAGTATATTCCATGATATGTTTTAAATACACCATATTATTTCCTAATTTTTAAAAGAATATTTAATACCTTTAAAATAATATCTGTCTGTCTGTCTGTCAATCTGCCTGTCCGTCTGTCACCAGGCTGTATCTCGTGAACCGTGATAGCTAAAAAGTTGCAATATTTACGGATGATGTATTTCTGTTGCCGCTATAACAACAAATACTAAAAACAGAATAAAATATTTTTTTAAGTGGGGCTCCCAAACAACAAACGGGATTTTTTGCCGTTTTTTGCGTAATGGTACGGAACCGACTCGCACTTGGCCGTTTTTTGTTAATAGCTTTGAACTTTTTTTATGTGGGAATAAACGCTTCGAATACATTTTTCTAGACATCATTCTGAATCCAATGAGGTATCATACGTATTTTTAGGAGTTAGTATCTCTATTAGTGGCAGCCGTACAAGCCCAATTTCAAAGAAAAACCGCAAATCGATGTACAGGTTAGCCGTTTGGCACACGCATACTAAGAGGTCAAAACAAAATTTTTGACCCGCAGTTTCTAAAAAAAATCCCTTAGGAGGGGTATGCTGAAACATTTTTTTTGTATGAAAAAAAAAACATATTTTTTTTCCAAAAACCTATCGTGTGTGGTATCATACGAAAGGGCTTTTTGAGGCGATTCTAAAATTATACCACATCATTACATTTTAGCCATTTTTTTGTAAATTAAAACAAATAGAATTTTCAAAACACACCAAGTTTGGGGTCAAGTTAAAGGGTTAAGTAGAACTGTGTCACTTTGTATTGAAAAAAAAAACTAAATAAATTTTTTATTGCTTTTTTGGGGTTACATATGAGGATATCACGTATCATTTGTACAAAAAAAATTAGCCATATCGTATCTGGAGGAGCCCAAACTTGGTATGTTTTGAAAATTCTTTTTCTTTCAATTTAAGAAAAAACCGGCCAAGTGCGAATCGGAATCGGGCGCCGAGGGTTCCGTACATTACACAATTTAAACAATGTATTTTTATGTGAAACGTGAGTGAAAGGTAAATTGCGGTTTACGATTTATAACGTATTAAAAAAAAACTACTAACTAGATCTCGTTCAAACCAGTTCTCGGTAAAAGTTGGCAAGGTAATGTACATCATATATTTTTTCAGTTTTATCATTCTCTTATTTTAGAAGTTAGAGGGGGGGTTACACATTTTACCACTTTGGAAGTGTCTCTCGGTCTCGCGCAAACTATTCAGTTTAGAAAAAAAATATATGAGAAACCTCAATATCATTTTTGAAGACCTATCCATAGATACCACACACGTATGGGTTTGATGAAAAAAAAAATTTTTTGGGTTTCAGTTGTAAGTATGGGGAACCCCTAAAATTTTTTTTTCCTATTTTTGAGTGAAAATCTTAATGCGGTTCACAGAATACATCTACTTACCAAGTTTCAACAGTTCTTATAGTTTCGGAAAGAAGTGGCTGTGACATACGGACGGACGACAGACAGACAGACATGACGAATCCATAAGGGTTCCGTTTTTTGCCATTTGGCTACGGAACCCTAAAAATGGCTAAAATGCAATGATGTGGTATATTTTCAGAATCGCTTCAAAAAGCCCTTTCGTATGATAGATGAGAAGTATACGATAGGTTTAAAAAAAAAAATTTTTTATACAAAAAAAGGTTTCAGCACTCCCCTCCTAAGGGAATTTTTTTTAGGAACTGCGGGTCAAAATTTTTGTTTTGACTAGTATATACGTGTACCAAACGGCTAACCTGTACATCAATTTGCGGTTTTTTTATGCGAACAGCTTACACTATTTTTTTCACCACCTTGAACCTTTTGTAGACTAGACTATTGTCCCAAAATATTGGGCGACGACCGGTCGTCTGGCCTAGGAGGTAGTGACCCTGCCTGTGAAGCCGATGGTCCTGGGTTCGATGATATGATATGATGAGCACAGATATTTGTTCCTGAGTCATGGGTGTTTTCTATTTGTATTTAAGTATTTATATATTATGTATATCGTTGTCTGAGTACCCATAACACAAGCCTCCTTGGGCTTACCGTGGGACTTAGTCAATCTGTGTAAGAATGTCCTATAATATTGATTTAATATTTATTATTATTTATTTATTTATTGGGTTTCATATTTATTCCGATCAGAATTAGGAGCTCTTCAAATTATACCTATTTTTATCAAAATCTGACACATAAATAAAAAAACGGACCATCAATAAAACTGTATAATTACATCAAAGTAAGAAATATCACATGTCACATGTTTATTTATTATGATAATTTTATCTAACCTGAGGCTTTCTTTTTTTCTATTCAACGGAGCCGGAGAGCGGCAAATTTGTTTTTCAAGACGCTTGCTCGAAAAGATCTTATTTCATGCAGGTGTACTGAAGGGAAAAGGCCTATATTGTTCCCGCGGGAGTTATAGCTTTCTTTTTTAATTAGGTATGTCACTAATTCATACGAACCAAGTAAGTTATAAGTAAAATACTTTGTTTAAAATCAAGGTATAAGGGAGTTTTACTTTTAAAATACTCACGACTATAATTTAATATTTTTGTTTATCATATTTAAAAATATTTAATTGGATTAATTTAACAGCCGTTATCTTGTATGTTTTTATACAACAATGTTTTCTTGTATGTCCATGTTATGTTATGTTTTTTTACTATTCTGTAACTCGAAATGTTAATTAGATTGCAGGTTGTAGAAGGATATTGAATTTAGTTACTAAAAACGCGAGCGGCGTGAGGCCGGCGAGGAGCGCAAATAACGTGCGCGTCGGTGTGCGTGCACCACACACACTGGGATAGTCCCTCGGTACGCGGTACCGCCCCCGTCAGCGCGACGACGATATTCTCTTTCAAATCTCAAAATTGAGTTTGGTCTCGACTCCTGTTGGCTCTTAATAAATAATACTACACTTAGCTTTAGGATATTATCACGATTAAATTAACTGAACACCATTAGATTTCATTATCTAACGACCTTCACGTAACCCATATACGACAATATATTATTCTCCCCATGGCACCTGCTTCCTTGGATGTCATTGGTAGCTAGACTTCTTGTATTATGTTAAGAGCGTTCTTACAAGAAAAGTCGAAATAATGTAAAATTGATGATATTCCCGACAAGATTTAAGATTTTACGCTCATTATTAGAAATAAAGAGTACTTGTTCCAGTAAGAGCGTCTTCTTATCTTTAGGAATATCGTTGTACATTTTAGAAAAAGGACTAATTAAATTAGTAATGATTTTTTTTCTGATGGTCGTTTACGAAAAACCGCGTGAAGCACTGAATTGTGAGCTCTTATTTGTAAATTTTGAGAAGTTTACTCTGCTAAAGTTGGATATTTTGTATTACTAATATCCTGTACTTTAGGAATATCGAACGATATTCTTCCTACATGCTTTTAAGAAAGAGAAAATCAATGTTAAACGAATTGAATTTTCTCTTCGAAACAAGTGTAAATTCCTACGAAAATCTACTTAGTATCGAAGTCATTTTTATACACGAGCAATCTACAACGTTTGCTTATACTGTTGGTATACATTCGTGTTTATCAAATTCTACTTTGATTTTTTGGCAATTTTTTGAAAACTACTCTATATTGCCGATGACGCGCGCTGGCGATCTCAGTACCGCGGCAGAGCTTGAAGAGGTCGGACCTGTGTCGGTCGGCTCCGCACGTTTTCGACGGCGACAACGAGGTTTTTTATCGTTGTGTGCGGCAGGCGCCGTGTAAAACGCTATACTGTGTGCGTGTAAACTGCGACTGAGAAACTTTGATCCGAGTACTGTATTTGTTGTTATAGTATTATAATATAGTATAGTAACATAACAAACTTCCGAACAACAATAAAAATATTTGAAATTACCTGACATTTTATAGGTAGTAAATTAAAAAAAAAAACAGCCAAGTGCGAGTCGGACTCGCGCACAAAGGGTTCTGTATTACGCACAAAACGGTAAATAAATCACGTTTGTTGTATGGGAGCACCACTTAAATATCTATTTTATTCTGTTTTTAGTGTTCCGTACCCAAAGGGTAAAAACGGGACCCTATTACTAGGACTCCGCTGTCTGTCTGTCCGTCTGTCACCAGGCTGTATCTCATGAACCGTGATAGCTAGACAGTTGAAAGTTTCGCAGATGTATTTCTGTTGCCGCTATAACAACAAATACTAAAACAGAATAAAATGTGGTATTTCCTATAAAAAGGGACCTTATTGTCGATGGCGTTTACGCCATTATAAACGATGCTCCGATATAACTAAGACTGAACTTGTATAAGTTTTGAGTATGTATTACTCATCCTCCTTATGAACCCTGGCAGTACCTACTGGAACTTAGGTTTGGTGCAACATAGGCGCACACTGTTTTGATCATTCGACTCGTCTTGATGAGCAACTTGGGAGAGCAGTACTCATGATAGAGCTGATGCTGAACCGTGGCAGTACCTAGTGGAACTTAGGATTGGTGCAACATAGGCACACGCTGTTTTAGTCATCCGACTCGTCTTGATGAGCACTTAGGAGAGCAGTACCCATGATAGAGCTGATGCTGAACCCTGGCAGTACCTAGTGGACCTAAGGTTTGGTGCAACATAGGCACACGCTGTTTTAGTCATCCGACTCGTCTTGATGAGCACTTAGGAGAGCAGTACCCATGATAGAGCTGATGCTGAACCCTGGCAGTACCTAGTGGAACTAAGGTTTGGTTGACATATCAGTCAAATTTGACAGATTGACAGTTTTTGTCAGTTTCAGGGAAAATTATCTTTTTGGGATAGAATTTAGCACCAAGTAACATTGTTAAGTGTAGATTTATACTATCTGTCAAAATTGACATTTTTGACAGTTTTGGATCCCAGATCGAAACGGCTTGTCCAATTTTGATAGGACCTTCAACATTAGTCATGGGATGGAAAATGTAGTTTGACACATCTGTCAAAACTGTCAAAATTGACAGTTTGACAGTTTTTGTCATTTTTAGTGAAAATTAACATGTTTTGTTAAAGTTTGGTACTAAGTGACATAGTTTAGTGTTTTTTGACATATCAATCAAATTTGACAGATTGACAGTTTTTGTCATTTTCAGTGAAAATTATCTTTTTGGGATATACTTTAGCACCAAGTGACATTGTTAAGTGTAAATTTATACAATCTGTCAAAATTGTCATTTTGCGACATTTGACATTTTTGGATCCCAAATCGAAACGGTTTGTCCGATTTTGATAGGACCTTCAACATTAGTCATGGGATGGAAAATGTAGTTTGACACATCTGTCAAAACTGTCAAAATTTACAGTTTGACAGTTTTTGTCATTTTTAATGAAAATTAACATGTTTTGTTAAAGTTTGGTACTAAGTGACATAGTTTAGTGTTGTTTGACATATCAATCAAATTTGACAGATTGACAGTTTTTGTCATTTTCAGTGAAAATTATCTTTTTGGGATATAATTTAGCACCAAGTCACATTGTCAAGTGTAGATTTATACAATCTGTCAAAATTGACATTTTGTGACAGTTTGACATTTTTGGATCCCAAATCGAAACGGTTTGTCCGATTTTGATAGGACATTAGTTATGGGATGGAAAATGTAGTTTAACACATCTGTCAAAACTGTCAAAATTGACAGGTTTTGTAATTTTTAGTGAAAATTAACAAGAAATAAAACTATGAAAACGGATTATATCGCGTATATTGATTTTATAATACATCCCGACGTTTCGAACCCTTTACAGCGTTCGTGGTCAACAGGTGACTGAGGAAAAATTACAAAGTGCAAAAATACCCACATACTAAAATAATGAACAATCATAGACTACAAACTTTAAGGCTGGTTGTACATCGGTTCATAAGGCTAGTTATACACTACAATTATTTTCAAGTAAAGATATATATATACGCGATAAAAACTACGCCGGCTCCAACCCTACACCACGGACCCGAGAAGATCTAATTCCCTCCTAAATTGTAGGAGGGTATCCCAATATGGGACCGGCAACAAACTCGGCGGGACACATCTTTTCAAAACATCAGAATGTCCAGCATCATCCAACACTAAGGTCTCACAGTCTATGTCTCGCTTGCTCCTTTATCAGATGGACTACAGGATCCCAAGCTGGTGGTAGAGAAAAGCCATCTTCCCTATTAAAGTTTGGATATTTCTTAATCTCAATGGCCTCGCGCAGCATTCTGGGTATGTAACGCTTCTCCTTGGCAAGAACCAGAGGCTTATCAAACTTGATTGAGTGATTGGCTTTATCCATGACATGCTCACAGACTGCAGACCTAGGTCGACGGTGCTTGACATCAGCTATGTGTTCCTTCACCCGAGTGGAAATGCTCCGTTCCAAAACTGTCAAAATGTCACAAACTGTCAATTTTGACAGATAGTATAAATCTACACTTAACAATGTCACTGGGTGCTAAATTCTATCCCAAAAAGATAATTTTCACTAAAAAAGACAAAAACTGTCAATCTGTCAAATTTGACTGATATGTCAAACAACACTAAACAAAACTTTAACTTCAATGGCCATTAACGTCTCAAAAATTTAATTCGAATTAACTTTAATGCAATTGGTGCGTAATGCAATTGGTTAATGGCGGAACTAATGGTTAATGCAATTGATCAATGGTTAATTAAAATTAACAATTACGGCCAACACTGCTACACATAGCTAAAATAGTTTCGCTACCCAAGCGGTACGGTTACCCTGTACCTATACCAAATGTAATGACGAAACATGTAAACAAGCGAGTATAATTTCTTTCTAGTATAAAATAATTATTTTATAATACAAAAGTAAGTACATTTGCACTGGATTTAGTATTTTCATACCAAATAACAATAATTAGGATTTTAAAATTTAAGTGCAGTTAGTGTCGTTATAATTGTTTTCAGTATGCTTCACGAAGGATCAAGATTATTTAATCCATCATTGTAGTGCGAGCGAGAGGGAAAACGTGGTAGAAGGGATCGGCATACTGAGCTCGCACAGCCCGCCGCAGCGCGTAAAATACCTAAACTCGCTCAACGCCGAAATGTAATAGCGCTCTTAAATTAAACGGTTGAAATATGGAAAATGACTCAATATATGTTATTCGCCGTGAAAACAATTAATGAAACACTATTTCACACTGCAGTTTAATATAAGGTGTTGTGGGTAACGGAGGGCAATAATATTAAAATAAGAATTATTTTAATTAGGCTGATCGCAATGTCGATTTTATTAAACACACTGGATTTGGACGATGTTTTACTAAATTTTAAAGTATGTGGTCGTTATCATGCAGTAGCTTGTGTGTTATTAATATTAGGGGCAGTTACTGAAACGACGTGGTATTGTAATTACGTTTTTGTGACCGAAGCAGTAGGATACAGGTAAGTCAATTTTTTTTTACATTATACATAGGTCTAAACTACTTTATTGATTTAATTCTGAATTAAGTTCATTGGACGAGACACCGGTTACCGTCATATCTTTAAGTCATTCATTGGAACTTTAATTCCTAAGTTTCCAAGTATAATTGCTAATAATTACGTTTATATAGATGCGCTGATGATATTTTGGAGTCTGAGGACAGAAGTAACTTTAACACCAGTAATACTGTCAATGAGACAGCAGTCTGGTGCAGAAATCCTTCGTCGTGTTCCGAATGGATTTATGATGACCCTGACAGTTTTGTGGCCGAGGTAACCTTAATGGCAAATATATAAACGTAAAGCTTGACTGATGATAAGTACCTAATCACAACATAAGTATAACCTCAATTATTATTATGATTGCTTAGTATCACTTGCAGTCTACTTGAGGCGTATTCGGATTGTAATATCCATATGATCTTTCAGTGTCAAAACTGACGTTTCTGGTTGGAGAAATGTCAGTTTTCACGGTGACATAACATATCCATAACAAATCCAGGTCAAATTCATTAACCTGTTATTACAATCAGAATCCACAACACATCCTGGACTGTTTAAGTTTACATTTAAGATTACGAGGGCTAAAACAAGAGCTCTGGCATTGTATTCAACAGACATAATATATAGTGTTAAGAGTCCCCGGCAAGCTCGGTTCTCCATACAAACGTAGTTACGCTCTCAATTTAAAACGAGTAGCTAGTTTGCTCTGAAACTTTATACTTACAATAGGATAAGATATATCTATGTCTGTAATTAGTTTATGTAGCTTCAGATACCGTAGTTAAAAAAATGCAGCGAATTTAAGTTTTTCATACAAAACTTGTTTTTGCTCTATTTATTTTGTTTTATAAACTGGAGCTATATAAACTAATATACCTCATGTCATTGTATGTGCAAAGTTCAATTACAATCAAACACGTAGTTTTAAAATGAGAACAAACTCCGTTTGTATGGGAAGGTGAAATTCGGCCGAGCTTGCCAGGGACTCTTAATTGGACCAGATATCAAAAAAAGATTAAATCCGAATTTATTCAAGTCAAATTATTTGATTTACGTAAGTGTAGTGTAGTTGGTACTTTTTAGTTTCAATTGGCATGCCAAGACTGGAAAAGGACTTTAATAGGAAGCGTGCACAGCTTCGGATACATGATTGGGCTACTCATTGTCGGGCCACTATCTGACAGGTATGTCAAAGATAATAAATGACAAGTTTTAAACAGGTCGTTTATACATCTGAAACATTGTGTAAGTACGAGGTTACAGAACTTTCCATAGGCTTAAGTAGTAGTAATGTCAAGAATTTCATTTATTGCAGATTCGGAAGAAAATCTTTAATTATTGTAACAGGCATAGCAGGCACAGTCTTTGGGACTGTCAAGACTTTCGTGTCATCATATTGGTGTTACGTAGCACTTGAGTTATTAGAAGCTGCAATTGGAGATTTTGGTTCGCCATTATACATGCTATGTGAGATATATTTAAATTATAAAATAAATACTTCAGAAGCTATGACTCGAATCCCTAGTGAACTTCACAACGTAGACTTTGTTATTTGCTACCAGATAAACAATAGTTTTTTAAGGTGGTGTTTTGATATTAAATCATAGGTTCTGAATGTTTTGTTGCAGGTCTGGAAATGGTAGCAACCAAGTCGCGTGTTACTTTCTCAACTATATGTAATATGGGTTTCGGAATAGGGGGACTTGTGCTGCCACTACTTGCCCGGCTTATCCTTTACTGGCGGACTTTACTGAGAGTGATGTATTTCCCAGGGCTACTCACCATATTCCTAATCTATTTGCTAGACGAAAGCCCCAGGTGGCTTCTGGTCAAAGGAAAGAAATCAGCAGCGCTAGAGATCATTCGCAACGCTGCCAAGATGAATAAAATAGAAATTAAAGAAAACCTTAACTTGTTATATTTTGAAAAGGATAACGAATCCCGTTTTATCGCCGCAATAAAAGACACTTTTAAATCGAGGTCTATATTGAAACGAGTTTTCGTTTGTATTGTGTGGTGGATCACGTGCACTCTTGTTAACTACGGAATGGCTTTTAACTCACTGATATTGAAAGGAAATAAATATGTAAATTTCGCAATTTCGTCGGGCATGGACATCTTAAGTCTTATTTTCGGAGTATACATCCTTCAGAAGTTTAACAGGACAGGCCCATTGACAACATCCTTCTTGGCTTGCGCCATCTTCTGTATTGGGCAACCATTTATACCAAACAGTAAGTGAACGTATATATTTATCGATCTAATCTAATACAAAACAATACAAAAGGTAATCACGGTCTATATCCCGGTCCATATAAGTCTAGTAAAACTAACCGTGAATCATTCAAAACTCTTAATCTAATAAAGTTTAAGCTACACAGAAGTAATAAATTATTATATAATATACATTAATAAAATATAAATAATATAATGCAACCTTGTAAGAATATCTAATATTAGCCACCAAAAAATAGCTATAAAATTAAAGGAAAAGGCTGCATATTGATCATTGGCATATATTTCAATAAAATTAATTCTGAGTGGAGGCTAAAGTGACCAAATGTATCACATCATATATGGAACAAATCCTTGAATGGAACATCTTTATTTCTATGGTAACATTGTAGTTATGTCACGTCACGGTATATTTGGTCAGTTAGGCCGTTACTTTCTGACTGCACAAGCATTTATAAGCTCGTAAAATAAGCTGCAATATACTTATATATTTAATTTTCAGACCTTCTGTGGCTTGTGAATTCAACGTACATGGCAGGAAAACTAATGGCGTCTATAGCCTTCAATACAGTTTACATTTTTACATCGGAATTGTTCCCCACTCACACAAGGAACTCAATGCATGCACTCTGCTCGTCTATTGGTCGGATCGGTTCTATAATAGCACCGCAATTGCCTTTGTTGGTACGTATAATAAACATTTTTTTCGTCCTACGGTATTCGTTAGAATAGTGAATATGGCAAATTAATACCAGGAAATATCTTAGGATATTTCCTTAGGATTATTGACTGTCAATATGGGTCAAATGGCTTAAAAATCGTCTTAATTGGCGGTTAACAAGTTTAACAACTGTCACCTTTTTTCTTAGAATATAATATCTTAAATGGTTTATTACTTACTTGCTAATATACTATTTTTATAACTTCCATAAAAACTTGAGATTATTAAAATAAATGTTTATCATTTCAGATGGTGTATTGGACTGGTCTTCCAAACGTAATATTTGGGGCCGTGTCCCTGGTGGCAGGGTTGTTAACGCTTCTGGTGCCAGACACAGCAGACCGCAACCTGCCAGATACGGTCGGGCAGGCCGAGGCTCTTGAGGTTGGATCTGAAAAAATCGCATCGGAAAATAAATGCTGTAAACACCGCATGAGTCCTGATTGCACAAGGTTATAGAATAACTAAAGAACCGTATTGTTAATCTCCATTTTAACTAGATCAGGCTCAATGTTTTAGTACAAAAATCGAAAATAAAGTCGTGTCCATTAAATAACGAGTTTTTTACATGAAAATTAGATTTCAATTTACTTATTTCCAATTTATTTATTTAATATAATTTATTTGAATTTTGCCAATTTCATCATTTCTTGTTTTTGGGTCATCTGATGTGTCCTAATTATACTAATTGGTTTTGCCAAAAGTACATATAACGCTATAGTCTCAGTATAACAAGTATTCATACCATGCCATTAGTCTTGTTGACACGAGAAACAAAGAACACGCTCTAACACGGCCTCCGTAGCCTTAGTTGGTAGTGACCCTGCCTATGAAGATTTGAAAATAGAGGTTCTGGGTTCGAAACCCGGGACCTTCATGGAATGCCATTAAGCAAATAAATGTATTTGTGTGGCACAAAACTACCTACAACCGTAGACAATTTTATAATCAGTGCTCTTACCTACCACACAGAAAGAATGTTCACAGCATCTTTTGTCAATGTTATTGGCATTGGAAGCCAGCAGAGAATTACGTCTTAAAAATATAAATTGCAGGCGACGTCAGCGCAGTAGTGTGCACAAAGGCTCCTTCCTCGGGACATATTTGTTACACGTCACCCTATTCAGGCATCTTCCACGTGCATTTTAAAAGGGATATTCAATTTTCCGAGGTGTTCAAAATTTATGTCGTTTTCATACATTAGATATACATTTTAATACGAGAATACAGATGTTATACTTAAAACACAAATGCACGTAAGTGAGGGAGGGAAATTATCCAATATAAAATATGGAAGAATAAAAAACGTATATACGCGATCAGGAAAAAATAGGTTAAGTCTTCGGTAGCTTCTTGTGTGGCTACGACGTTTGTTCATAGAAGGTAGAAAAAGAGTATTCTCTACAGTAGGTATAATATGCACCAATAAGGGTAGAGAAGAAAATAATATACATCTAGGTAACAAAAAAATACGAATGGAGAATTCAACTGCTGCTTCAATATTGACAAATAAAACATATGAGTTGCGTTCGGTTCGAACAAGGTAATTAAGATACGTTATTTCGTTCAGGGTGAATATTGTTAAGGTAAGTACTTAAATTTAAGTTAACACGAATTGTTTATCTGCATTGCGATTTAAACAGATCCCCACATCAAATGACAATAATGTATACAGCAGATAGCAAATATGAGATATTGGCGAGGGTCCAAAGCCAGGAGGTGACGAAAGAGGGCTCCTAATATCCCTCAACCCATTAGGAATACGGAGCAAGTTATGGGCTTCAACTCTCCAGCACTCGCACAGTAAAATCTCTATTACCAGTACTGGAACTTCTTGTAAATTAAAACATATTATTGCAATTTGACTGTACTCGTAATGTACCTAACTGATTACAGAGAAACATAAAGAAAATTAATATTGTATTACAACGGTAGACACTAAAAAACGCACCTGAAAATGCCGAACGCAGCAGTCTGCTAGCAGCAGGTTTCTGTGTAAGCTACTAGGTTTCGCGTAAGTAAGTAAGTTTTTCCTTTTCAAATTTAATGGTCTTAATAATAGAAACAATCAGCTAAAAAATCAGCCGCTTCGTGTCACGTCAAGGTACTGCGAGTATATCTACTGCGGCCAAACCAAGGGGTTACCATTGTGCCTCCTTAACGGCCCGTCTTATGACCCTCTTAATTAATTTGAAACTTTCTGCGGTCTCCTGTGGCGTGCAATTTGAATAATAGCAAGGATAGGGTGTTCCACCTTAATTATAATTGCAAATATTTATGTTAAACGAGCCTCTAGGCGAGTTTTCCAGAATATTGCAAAGGATGATATATTGGCCGGAAAATTTTGAAGGTTTTCGGAATCCAAGACTGCTCTAAGTAAACAATGGAGATTAAATTTGAATTCAATTTCAATAAATCAAATGACAATGTCTTGCAAGTTTAAATACCGTTTAGCGGTAAACGGGGTTTGAGTTACTATAATTAATTTATCTTTTATTTAACATAGGTGCATTCAGTGAGTTTAGGATGATAACTTTTATCGCCAACAGGCAACGAATTTGGTGGCGACATCGACATTATATTTTCTATGATGTAATATTACATAAATAAATACCTCTACAGATAAAACATCTTTACAAATACTCGGAACTTATGTATGAAATATCTTTGATATTAAGGACTGAAACCAAAATCTTCTGGTATAATGAGAGGAGACCTAGGTATGTACTTATGTCCAGCAGTAGGACGCATAGAAATTAACTTAAATTTTGTGAAGAAAAGACCGTTTTACAGACGAGTAGAATTGCCAAAGTAATATCCCGCTACTCATTAAACCTGATGCATCCATCATGCACGTCTAGGCAATTTGTACGGACACCTCAGCCTGACGATACTATAGCCAGACGGCACTAACGACCCCGTAACGACATATATGACAAATGTCCTTGTACTGTATGGTTATTATTTAGTAAATTCATTAGCATTAACATTTTCGTGAAGAAACAACAGTTTTACTTTTATCAAAATATCTTAGAATTTCCAAGGCAATTTCCCGCTACTCTTTAAACCTGATGCATCCATCATGAGAGCACGTCTAGGCAATTTGTACGGACACCTCAGCCTGACGAGACCGGCTCCAGACGGCACTAACGACCCCGTGACGACACGTAATTCGATGAATGTGATTACTTGTATACTGTATGGTTATTAGTAAATTTATTAGCATTAGTAAATTAACATTTATTGATGTGGCGATTTGGTTGTATACTTAACATTTTTTTGCATATTCATCTTCTTCGCGTTATCCCGGCATTTTGCCACGGCTCATGGGAGCCTGGGGTCCGCTCGACAACTAATCCTAAGAATTGACGTAGGCACTAGTTTTTACGAAAGCGACTGCCATCTGACCTTCCAACCCAGAGGGGGAACTAGGCCTTGTTGGGATTAGTCCGGTTTCCTCACGATGTTTTCCTTCACCAAAAAGCGGCTGGTAAATATTAAATGATATTTTGACCTCCGGATTGAAAGTCGCACGCTTTTACCGCTAGGCCAAGTTTTTTTTTGCATATTGAAGACATTATTTAATAGCCTTTGTTTTTTTTTAATTAGTACCCTACTGATGAAAAAAAAACTTCCTAATTAGGTAATACGTTGACACACTGAAATCTCTGTATCCCATAGTTATTTTCATTAGAACCGAGACAAATCGATAATGTCTCGGTTCTAATGTAATCCCCACAGGTTTATAAAATCAATATTCAAGTTTTCATGTGTATCGATTTTCAATAAATTAAACAAGTCGTTACAAATACCACTAGACTAAAACACATTAACCGACAAATTGCAATGACCTACTTACCACGGTATCAACGAACTCAAACACCAAATTAACACAGTCTCGTCAAAATCAACACACTAAGTCAACATCCACTGTTTTCCGAGTTAACAGTCTCACATATAACTTTTAAAGGACACTTTAAACTAAACATTGCTTCTACGTGAAGCTGCGATTCGCGACTGAACGATATTAGTTTAAAAGATACCTAAGGAATTTCGCACGGCACGCTTCTATCCGTCACTGTCGAGTAATTAAACGCACAGATTAACAAACTTACACAAACATTCCTTGAGGGCTTTAACACGTTGAGTTAGAAGCTATTTTTAGATGTACAACTGTTGTTTAATATTGAATGATCGTAAAGATGAGAGCGTGCGACTCGCGGGAACACACGCAATGTCTAGCGAAGTACTGATGCGTTTAAAATAAATACGCGTTGCGAATGCGACCTTAGCACGGGTGCGGGTGTCAATTCGCGTTTGCGAATGGATAAACACTACAGCATTTTTGTTTTAGGAACTTTTTGAACTTTTTACGCGTCAATAAATACGATGTTTGCACACTACTGGTATTACATCGCTCTGGGAATCAAACCGACAAGGTGGAGGAATCGAAAACTTCGTAACAATCTACGATTTAAGATACAGATTCCGATTATATGGTAGGTAAATACGCAAAGCTCATTATTTAACTTTTAAGTGTAATGGATAGAATTTTACCTTAATAAGTACTAAACATCCGTAATTTAAAATTACAAGATTTAAAAATGGTAATATTTTGCGTTACTTACATACTTCGCTGCTATTATAACGTTATCTACCGTAATACGATCTTATACGGTAACCGTATAAGATCCTATGTTCCATTGGCAACAAGCAACCTACATTAATATCTGATTGGTTAGCATCAACCAAATTACAATGCAAAGCTATTAATCCAAACGAAGATAAGCAATTTTCATCACCAAAGCACAAGAATCAATGGTTGTCAGAATACCATGGTACATTAATAAAGTTTACCAATAAAAGCCATAAAACAAGCGATTAAGTAAGCCTGTTTAATGGTAACGTTACGGAAGTTGGACAGGAACAATATCGATCGGGCGCATGTCAGGATGTCATGTGCATGGCCGTTGCGTCCAGGTGGCACCCTCGACTGTCAGCCAACCATGACAACCGCGGAACTCTATGGCTTTCCTCCCTTATTAGGGGTTATGATTAACGTTCTCAAGAAAAAAGTCACTATCACTAGACGGATCAAGAACTTGCATGCGATTTTCCTTACATTGCGGTCGGTCGTTACTTGGTCGATCGACTGGATTCATTGTATTTTGTACTTACTTGTATTAGTTAGCAAAGTATCAAAGATTTTATGCAAGTTTTCGCGGCGTGTATTTAAATGGGGCCTTAGAAACGAGCTTTCAGAGAGCAATCATCATTAATTAAAAGTATATTCTGATAAGGATATCAATGAACCTCATTCACATCATCCGCCCGTACCAACTTATTGCACTTTAAACGAGAAGATATGACACACCACAATGATGCTTGTAAGTTTGTCGCGATGATACAGTGTTCGATATCACGACCTATCATTAGAACATCCCAGCTGGCACCCCCGGTTAGTGTCACCCGACCATGACAACCACGGAGCTGTACAGCTTTTGTTGCCGTTTCCTTGGTAACAATACGACATATGACTTGGTGACTTGAACCGTTGAAAGGGTCGCACTTTGGTGCACAGTTAACTTATCTATTCTCATATGATTATGATAATTTGACACTCGCAGCGCCAATATAACTACGCAGGACTTTCGTTTGTCAGACCAGGTAGCTCGAATTCTTGCATTCATGAATTAGTGGCGAACAATTGGTTAATAAATAAAAGAAGTAACAAATATGTAGGAAGAATCATTGATGCTCGCAACGCGACGTAGTTTAAGTCCAATTCCAGCAAAAGAAAAAAGGACGTAAGTGACTATAAGTATATCAATTTTTGTGACATTATGACACTGCGAATGAAAAATTATTAGTAAGGAAAGTAAGGAAGTATGGTCACACGCCGCGACTGCACGTGCTACCAAATAGTTTTGGAAATTGCTCGGATCCGTCACGGTCTGATAGAACACAATCGAACCATATCTGGAGAAAATTAGAAAGGCATTATTTTATATATTGATTTTAACTGACACGATTTTCACTAATAATTTAAACCAAAGAGGATATAATAAGATAGAGCGGTACTGTCATAGTAAATTTTGTAACCGCTGTAAATTCATTGCCATGATGAAACGGGACTTAATCGCGTACATTTATTGGAGTATACCGTGCGTTATAGGCATTATGCCTGGTAATAAAATCAGTTACCCTAACATACATAATTATGAAACAATAACCCAACAATTCATAAAATACACAGTTAAAAATAAATTAAATGTGGCTGTGTGTGTTCATTTTTAATATATTATAAACCAGGATGAAACTTAAATTCAAAAAACATTTAATATTACATTGACAAAGGATACCAACCAACACAAACAAGCTTCAACAACCATTTGGTATGCGGAAAATTTAATAAAATACTGAAAATCAAATATCGCAACATAACAAGCGAACCAAATAGCTTTTACAAAATAAATAAAGTTAAAAAGCAGGGAAAATGCTATGTTTCAACAGTACCTACCTATATTGTCGAGTAAAAGCATTTGCAAATATTGAAACAAAGGCGTGCGTGCTACGAATAAAGATAACAGTGGATTACAAAATGCAGGTGAGTTAAAAGTCAATGCTCTGAGTCCTAACAAAATAATGAGAACTGCGTTAAATACAAAAAAAAAATGCTCTACGCTGCCTATTACACGAATCTCTGCGAACATGTTTTAACAACTATGATACGTATAAAATTATAAATTGGTTTATTTAGATAAGCAATACTGCTGTAAATAAATTTATTTATTTACACGTAACCTGTGACAATTAGGCAGACGTTGCATCATAATACTGATAAATGGATATTCATATGACCGAGATATGGTTAGCAATTATTATTACTATTGTGTAGTACTAGTGTTTAGTTTTTTATGGACCGTACTTGTAGATGTATAAAATGATTAAAGTTAGCGACTTTCACCGTGCTTGCTTGTATACATAAGTTGCACGTACTAAAATAATAGGCACTTTAAACAAGAAACGAAATAAATACAGCCCAGCCGACAGACTTATGTTAAGTCATGTATCTATTAGTATATATCGTCCCGCGGGGACCGGCGACGTGAGCTCGTGGTAACTGTACTACGGACAGTTTTATGAACTTCTCACAAGAATGATCGCTTGTCAAGCGAGCTCTTTCTATAAAATTGAATCGTACAATGATGTAGGATATACTCCAAAGATACGTGCTTGGTAATAATGTTTCAGAAACCGTATTCATATATGGTCTACAATCTTTTACTCAAGAGTTGCAGAGTGGGAAGCGGAAACAGGGCGGCCAACTTTTGCGATACAAAGATGTACTGAAGCGCCACATGCGGAGATGTGACATTGAACCATTACACTGGCAGACTTCGGCACAAGATTGGCCGAAGTGGAGGCATACAGTGAGTACAAAAGTGCAGGCCTTCGAAGAGCACAGACGAGTGGAACTCGACGCGAAGCGTGATGACAATTTAATCTAACTTGCAGGTCAATTCGTGTTTTGATTATTAGATCAGTATTATATATTGTACCAAATTCTGAGAGATATTCCCAAAATGTATTCAGAAAATAAACTTAGTTAATTGTAGAACTGATAGTTCGGCATTTAGATTTACCGCATTTTAAGTCTGGAAAGTTCTATCCTGCTCAGGGGATTAAATAGTTAGCATTAGGTAACACAAACATCAAAGCTATGTTTAGCTAATAATAACAGTCATTTGAGTCTAAGCAGGAAATTTAGGGAAGCAGCTGTAAGTTTAAGGCAAGTAACTGGGTTTAAACACCGTCTCGGAGGCTCACGTTCTGTCTGGGCGTTTGTTGCTGAATATTTTACGACCTGCACTAGATAAGACCAAAATACAGATGGTTTGAATCTGTGAGAAAGTCTTTTAGTTTCGTGTTTGACTACTTCGGTTGAGTGTGGTTATGCTCAAATGTGGTGACGGCGTCTTGGCAATCTATCCGATTCCGATCACATTCATTGATTCTTCATATATAGTGACGATGACGCCTACTTGCGTAGAATTTGTATGACGTCCCATCACTGGTAGACAGAAATTAATATACAATTTGTAATTTAAACATCGTCTTGTAAAGTAAAAGCAATTGGTAGCAATATGGAATACGAGTATAAACACCAATTACCAAGATGGCTTGCGGCAAATTGATAGCGCTACGCATACTCCCATCCGCCACGGCCTTGCAATAAATTCACTCATGTCTACTGTTTTTCGTGTCGTACAGTATGTTATCTAAACCGACTTCAATCATTTATTCAGCTGAGTCTGGTTCAATGTTAATCGCATTGGGGATTATTAGAGCGCGTCGACCGCAAACCTGGCGTTTGGCAACGATAACCTCGTCGTAGAAATGCGCTTTTTAAATGCCATCGAACGGTAATGAGAGGTCATTAGTTGGTATTGCAGTTGTCAAATTAGTTGTACTTCATTGTGTCAACTTGTTTGCTAATTAAGTTTGAATCTCTCGTCGGATAACGCAATGAACAGCTTTAATCAAATTATCTAGATTTATATTTTCTTAGGTTAGTTTCAGAAATTAAATGTAGGTACTTTAATGTCTAACCAAATACCTAGCTTTTAGTTTTTACTTAGAGATAAAAAAAAAATTGTTGTACTATTATTAATTAATTTAGTACTTAATATAATTTTTTAGGTTTTTTTATACTAACACCGTTATGGATCAATGCAGATCTGAAATAAACGATTTTTATTATTATTTATTTTTATTTATTTAAATATTGTTGTTTTTTTATGAAATTACATGTAGATAGTTACAAAATTCTACTTTGTCACCTAAAAACGTGATCCTGAAAGAATTTATCTGTCTAAGAACTATATACAGTTAAATAACAAACAGGAATATCGGAATAAACGCTTTTTACGTCGGAAACTATGACAACCGTATCCGAGAGTTATCTAGATTTCGCCTGAAACTAACTTATTTCCAAATTGAGCTTGAAGTACCTATTAACGTCATTCCGTTCCTTCTTTTTTAAACAGATATGATTCAGACTGTTTAATTTAACACCCTAATAATTACAACATAAAAAAGGATATAAAAGTGATGTATCCTCGGTAAAGTGCATAATTTCTCCCGGAAATGCGTGAAGATAGTTGTAAAAATAAACCAAATTGAAAGGTTTATTTTGTTTAGACGTTGCTCTTTGTTTATTATGTTTTCATAGCCGATCGCCGATCCATTAGGAAACATCAACGGCCGCTATTGAAGAGTGTAAACTGTTGAATAAAATATCTGGGTCACTTTAGATGTTATAGAATAACTGTTTAGAATAATATCTTAAAGTAGACAGTCCTTTGCCTAATGTGTACGTATAGTTTTATGGTTGTATGAAACAAACAATAACATTTAGTTTATGATGAAACAAACAATAACATAACATCTAGTTTACTATGCATATGTACTTATAGTAAACTAGATGTTATGATGCAAGAAGAAGAACCTAAACGAGTTTGTACAAATCCTTAATCACCGCAATATTACAAAAGTGATAAAGTTTCATTACTCGGGACTAAAAGTAGCAATAACAGGATAAAAATAATTTATAACTTATAACTTTCTTTGTGTACCCCGTGTGGTTGTATGTACGAGTAAGCAACCTGCCCGTGCATACATATACATGGATGAATGAATATAGATACACTTCAAGTTACTGATAAGTTTGTTAATTAATGATAACTTTATTTTCCGCTTACTGCTCCTACACTAGCTACTTTAGATTAGAAATTATTTAATTAAGGTAGGGCACTCAAGGTCTATTAACACATTGCTTATTATTACATCATTTTTGTATATGACTGTTTGTTGCCTAAATAAATTAAAAAAAAAAAAAAAAAATGTACACAACCATACCTATATAAACAATATTAGCCTGTGGTGAACGACCGAGCGCTTGTAGTAAACAGTGTAATGATTAAAATCACTCGTCTCGACTCGTAGGTATGTTGCTGATTGAAACGTGAGTAAAATAAAAAAATGTGGACTGTACATTCATTGGACGTGTTACTATCGTTTATTTGGTCTAAAGCCGTTTAAGGTATACTTACTTGTTTTATTAACACAACTAGTATTAGCTGTTTCCACCGATAACTTTAGTCACGCATTTAGTAATTAGTGAGGCTTACGACCAGTCGTAAACAGCGAAGTTATAATCTTAATAATCAAATATAATGAAGTGCATTTCAATGATAAAAAAATCAAGCCTAGAAATGGATTAAAAAGAATATATCGGGGCCCCACAGAGCAAATACAGTGCAATGAATGGAAATCCTGCCGGGGTAGCATTGCCTGCAGGGAATGAAAAATGCCGCCTCGGTCCTTGTTGGGGGAAAATTATATACTCATCTTCTTACAAATAGATTGTAAAAGGGTATGGGGAGTGAGAGGACTTTCGTCAAACTAATACGCTCCTCAGGCTATGAGGGGCTGCGTGGTGGCATGTCACTGGATCTCTTACTGAATAAAATTTAAAAGGCGTCATAATAGTTTTGCAAAAAGGAAGAAGGAATATATATTTTATTGTGGAAAAAATGATTACAGAAACTTAATAAAGAAATAGCTAACGCTGGTTTTCAGTCAGATCCCCAGTAAAAACTTAAGCTCCACAATGTTAAATCCAATATTAAAATTAAATTTGCAAGTCAAGTAAATGTTGATGAAGCAAAACGGGGCGAACTAGGTCTTGTAGAATAGAACAAAAAGCTGAATAAGAATTAGCCAAGTTAGCGCCCGAGGTTGTTCTAGACCAGCCAGACGCCTTGTTTTTACTCTATTCCATAAGTAATTTCTATAAGTTATAAAAGTAGGCACTTAAACTAAGAGAATTTATCGCGATCGATATCGTCTGAGTATTTCGAGTAGGTACGCGATAAATTCTATCACGAAAATGTCTTTTGTAGAATATTCCACACATTCCTGCCGTACCAGATGATAATAATAGTTCAAGAAAATCTAATATACTTAAATGATAGCGGTAAAGTAAATGCATTTCCTACACGGGCCTGCGAGATCAGAGGACTTCTTTTAGCCACTTTGTTTATGTGAATAGGGCATGTTTGTGACATTTGATAGCAAGTTGCGACACTTCTGATGCAGTCATCGTAATATCGTTGTAGTTTCAACCTTATTTTCAAGCTGCCAAGGTCGATAGTCTCAAATCAAAATTTTAAGAGAGTTGTGTTTATCAAATCTAAACATTTTCCCTATTATTTTAGAGTATAGTTTTGTACGATAATGAAAGCGCATTCTTGAATGCGGTGGTAGTGAAAATACTGGCAATGCCTTTGTCAACATTGCGGGAGTTGATAACTTTTTAGTTATCACCATAGACCACGGTGAAGCAGTGTTTATTGAATGCTGAGTAACTTCAGAATAATAAGATGTAATTAGTAAATCTTATATGATGTTACAAACTCCGAATCTTTGTATTGTCGCATCGTAAGTACGCTGCGGCCGTAATCACATACTTACACGACGTGCAGGAATGTTGGTAGGAAGTTACCTGTGAAAAACAAAAACAAAATAGTTATACTCCCACATTTTAAGGAATTTTAACACATAGATATTTAAAGATAACTTGGTCCTAGTCCTAGTGCGCACTAATAAGTATGTAAGTATGTATAAGTAATATCATGCTTTCGTTCGTCTTGACTTTAATTGATTGAAATGAATAGGTAATAGTTTTCATTAAGTCCCCGGCAAGCTCGGCCGAATTTCACCTTCCCATTCAAACGGAGTTTCGGTCTCATTTTAAAACTACGTGTTGGATTGTAACGAAACTGCATATACAAGGTCTGTAATTAAATTGGGTTATATAGCTACATAAACTAATTACAGACCTAGATATACCTTATCTTATTGTAAGTACAAAGTTTCAGAGTAATCTAGCTAGTTTTAAAATGAGAGCGTAACCACAGATTAATAAATAGTTACTAGCGTAACTACGTTTGTATATGTTTGTATGGAGAACCGATCTTGCCGGGGACTCTTAACATATTTTTACAAACCCACGGCGAGGCGTCTATTACTACAAAACATCAGCCACCTATTAAAATATAATACCCAACACTGCAATAGAGCAGAGAAGTAATTTCCAGGATGATTCCACTGCGTAAACAGTTTCACAGTTCGAAACGTCTTTGATGTCTACTTGCCGCTACTTAAGTAAGACAATTTAGCTTATCACAGAATCCCTTTGAGAGCTCCCAGGAGACTTTTCAACAGGTAACTTTATAGCCCAAGAGTAAACGCGGTCAAAGCAATTTCGTTGGAAACGTTTCGGATTGTTTTACTAAATATCTTATTTGTGAATAACCAGTGTTAAATTTAGACACAATTGTCTGGAATAGTATAGCTTTTTTACCGTTTCGACTAGTAATTTATACGTAGCAATATAAAAGATCAAAGCACGACATTTTTATTAGAAGTTGTTTCACTTGTACGTTCATAAAATGGTATTTTACGAGAGAGTTTTGATCTTTGCTCAGTTAAAGACGCTATATTAGAACCAAGTCTAATTGAATGGTGTGGTGAATCGAACCAGTATCGACTGTAATTGTTAATTTGATTCATTAACGATCCAAACAATCAATTTAAACGTTAATGCCCGCAACGCTACGTTAGCAGGAGCGAGTGGAGATCGTATGTCATCAAGTTGTGTTTATGGCCAGAATTATACGTTTATGTTTTAGAGTGGCTATTTTACGGCCTAGTCGTAAACTGATGGTGACATTTATTGTTACTAATACAGGTATTTTGACCAAGTTAATGAAGGAAAATGGATATGAAACAGATAATTTTTGATGTTCGTAAATTTTACTTTTTTTTATTACGTCAGTCTGTTCTCAATTTAACATTTACCTATATATTATGCTATATAATAACAGTTACATTATGCTCTAACTTAAAACGAATTTGCACCGAAAGCTTCGCTCTTTCCCTTTCCAAACATTATAAATCCTCCTCTTAATAGACGATAAAGAATCCAAGCAATTTACAATCTCGGTCACTCGCTAGTCCACGGGTGTATTTTTAAACAGTGCCCTTTCCAAGGACCATGCTCGCGTAAGACCAGAGGCAAGGCGTGGATTAATGTCCCCGCCGGACGAGATTCGGGCGCATCGGGTCACCGACCCCGCTCCGTGTGCACACGATCTTCGATAATTGTGTCGATCCGATACGCACCGGCTATCATGTGGGTATGGTATCAGGAACGGTGCAGCGATACCAGTTGTAGCTGTGTTGTTGTATGACAAAACTCATCACCAATAATAAAAGATTCCTCATGTAAGGAATCCGAGTCCTCATCACTGTCCCAGTATGTCATGTCAATGTCATTAGCATGTCGAACACTGAGAACGTTTACCTTACGTAGACTTGTGAACATGATGATGAAAGAACTGCGACGAAGAATATTTTAGGTCTAAAGGACGGACGGACGGACAGAAATACGAATTAAAACAAAAAGATTTACTTATAAAGAATACATGCATCCACTGTAATTCTAGCAATGCAAAACTATGATGCATCGAAGAGAAAAACCTATTGAAATGACACTATTGTTTGATAATGTATTGACTTATTCCTAGTAACCTGTCTATATTTTATACCATCTATAGTTTGTTTCTTGCATAGAAACATTGCATAAATGTGGCGTAAAAAGTCACCGCATAAATAAAATAAAAAAACACTATCAATATAGAGTTAGACCAAGAAAAGTCAGCAGCGATTTTAATAGCATACGCAATGCAAGTGTTATTTTAAACGTCAAACTTCTATGAAATTATGACGTATAAATAACACTTGCACTGCGTGTGCTATCAAAATCGCTGCAGACTTGTCTTGGTCTAACTCTAGCTATCTTTCAATAAAAATACGAGTAAGTCAATATGTCAAACCAAATCAAAAATATTGCTCTTGCTATTATGCCCAAATAATATAAGTAAGTACCTAGTTCATTACGCGATTATATGGATATGATGATATTATATGAAACTGCAAACTATTATCCTTTATTTTAAGTGCCCCGGTGCAACTTGGATATATATGAGGAATGCGTACAATATGTTCTATACAACAATTTGCCCTGGAATTTGGAATATAATTTGCAGTAGTTGGTACCTAAGAATTAATGGTTGAAAAATGTATTTATTTTAAGTGTTCTTATTATTAATTAATTAATAAATTACTTATTATGAATTTTAATATTGGAATTTTAATCTATTATACTATTAGATAACATTTATTTATTTATTTGCATGTCGTTATGCGACTGAATACTGTACACCATATTTTAACAAAACAACACCTGTATTTTAGAAATAAATATTCTTGCAAATAAAGAATCTTTATCTTTATCTTTAAGCTTTATTATAAAATCTTCTTTATTAAAAGTAGGTACATAAACTCTTTTAGAACGAACGAACGTGGTCGTGGTCAGTAATTACAGGGAAATTGCCGTTTTCATTACGTATGATAAACATGTTAAACCTATTATTTATATGTTCATTCGACGGAAGTAAGTATATGTATAATTTTCTTCTTCTTTTCATCATGTTACCTTCTGTTGGGGTGTAGGGCTCGAATCATATTCTTCCAGTATGTGTTGTGTAAAATGAATAACTTAGATTTAAATACTAAGTTAAGCACTATTCACTTATATTACTGATAATTTTAATGGGGTAAATATAAAACATGTTAGACTCCGTCCCTTTCTTTGTTCAATGCTGTAACGAAACTAATGTTTACAAAATCGATGTAAATCTGCCCTAATTCGACATCGACGCATGGGCACTGCCCTCTCTGCATTGTTTATGTAATACCGTAAGCACTTAGCCGATGGACCATGGACTGACAAGGAACAAGCAACAATAAACCTTTCGTCAACGATATAAAGAATATGCAGTTTCCGTTATTACCGTTCGGACCGGGACTCAACGGCTCGCGTTCGCATATTTCATCCAGCTGTAAACGAATTGAACGATATAATGTAAACGTCGGATAAACAATAAAGAAAGATGTTTCAAAACTTTTGTTACTTTCCTTGAAACAAAAAAGTTACTATGAATGTTTTCTGGTCAAAGTAGATATCATCCAGTAATGGTCAATAATAGCTTATCATATAAGACACTAAAATAATACTATCATAAGATTGTAACATAAGATCACATTTACAGAGACTTTCTTGGAACCGTACAACAAAATATACTAGTAATACAAATTCACACTAGTAATTCTATTACCTAATATTTGGTATGAAACTCGCGGGATTTTTAAAATCAAATCACCCCATCCGTATACCTTTCAATGTGCAACTTTTTCAGAATTCAATTAACTTTCGCTGCAAAATATTTACCAAGCAAAAAATATAAGGGCCGAGCAAAAACGCTAAGCGCGAATTGAAATTCCCGAAACGTTTTGCGAGATTGAAGAGGCTTTTATGGAAATGGACCGAGCGTGCATCAGACGATAGTGGGCACCCCTAGCACCGCATGCCAGTGAAGAGCGAAGGGCGACCACTTAATGAACAGATGTCCTTTCCTTTGAAGGTGCGTTTCTAAGTCCAAATGGTATGCCGTACTACTCCAAATGACCAGTAATAGTGTTGAAAAGCCGCCCGCATTATTTTAGATGAATGGTTTCTTAAAAGAAATCGCAGTATCAAGAGTGAGAACTGACAATACTTTGCGCTTATGCTATCTCAGTAAAAAAATCCTTTGCTGTCTTCCTTAACAATGACTTGGAAATTCTTGCATTCTTGCTCACCGCGACCGCTTCTGTTTTATTAACCTATCCGATTTAAATATTTACAAGGATTCTGCAATTTAGATACAACTGATGTCCAATGCAACTGAAACAGCATTAAAGTTTCAGGTATCGCTCGGAAATGTAAATGTTCGTTAATAAAATGTGAGGTCTTCATTATGCTGGATTTAGCTACTATATTCATTTAATCCTAAGGCGCCTCATGATATACCTCAAATTTAAAATAAGTATGAATTCCGAATATTCCGATTTTATGTTTGTCATAAAGAAGTTTGACAAATGAATACGCACTACATTTAATACAATACAATATGCATTAGGGAGCCGAAGTACGGTAAAGTAGACTGTTTTACATACCTAATGTGTATAAGTATGTGTGTAGCTATTTAAAAGATATGCCGAACCAGACAAGTTGTAATATAAAAATCATAATAACGTTATTCTCACTCCGACGGCCTAACGGAATTGAATCTAGCTCGATGTGGAAATCTATCGAAACATGATATTCAATGAATTCATCAAGCGTTCATGATTTATTTATCTGAATTAGAGCAAGTTCACACTATTCAAAGCATCGGGAAAACGTTCGATCTTCTCTTTTAACAAGCAACTAGAGTTGCTTTTGCGATTTAAAAATGTATGCAAGTTTTATAAGTAGAATAAGAAACGAACTTTCAACGACTTTTCAACTTCCTATTATTTGTCCTCAGAATTTCTTCAAATGTATGGAATAGGTATATTCGCAGAACTTTAGTATAAAAACGTACCTCTGCATACTTTCTTATTTCTACTCCCTTGTAGGCAGAAAAGAGGAAGTTATTAAAAAATTGCAACCGAGTCCCGCAAGCTATTACAGTCATTTAATTCATTCGCAATTATAATTATGGATATTTGAATATGTATTCCCCTTTCACGGATTATCTGTACGTTTTAATTTACCGTTGACTTCCTCGATTAGTACAAAATCAAGGCATCATTCGATTGTCAACTTTGCGTACTTAACGTAAGAGTAGGAGTTCGAGTGAGGCTGTGTAACGTTAAGATAACCTTTAATACGACGGAAGGTACCCAATACGATCCCGCCGAATAATATAACGATAAATTTGGTATTATTACCCTTTGGATCTTCCGGTTCGCGCTTGTCTATGGAGATATCAATTAACTTTAGTTTGAAATCTATCTCTCTTTACTTTAAGGCAATTGGTGTGGAACAGAAATAATGGACGGAATATGGAACCAAATATACTAGTTTATTTCATATTCCGTCTCAATTCAAATATTAATGGAAGTAGGTATTAACTTCAGGATTGTTAGATAGATCTGATATCATTACTGAATTGGTGTCAAATCTACCTCTGCCCTTAACAGCATAAAGCATAAATATAACAAAAAATCCATTTCCACAATTTACCATTCATTAACATTCCGTTGGCCCAGCGACCCAAAATGAGACTTGGCCTCCGACCTCCGACACAACACAGCGCCACTTTTCTCTGTCCTGTGCGACCTGTCGCCAATTGGTGACTGGAAGTTCGCGTTGGAAGTTCTCAAGATGGCCCAACCAACGGAGTCAGTGAGCTTTAGTCTCTCCCATCATGTCAAGTTCAGCCACTAGGTCTTCACTCTCACAAATTTCAACCATAAAGAAAAACATACAAATGAAGAATTTTATATTATTACAACCACAATCACACAACAAGAATTGACTAACATAACGTGGGCTTGAATAGCCCCATAAGTCAATCTAAGCAGGAACAGGCGACAAGACAGTCAATTAGGTATGTACATGGGTTCATTCACTGAGCATGTATTTACATTACCAAACACGGAACTAATACGATCGCCGCGAGTGATTAACTACTCACCTGTTCTATATCAGTGTTAAAAGGACTGATGTGTCAATCATTTATTTTCACGTCTAGGTACATACTTACAATGTGTGCTAGTTTTTAAGTCCTAGTCTTTAAGTCCTAGAATATGTTTATGTATATTGCTGTGCCCCAACGGGGTTTATGCTGGAACATGTAAATACTTTTAAATCTTGTAAAACCTATAAAAGCAATAAATTAATTATGAATTATAGTTAGGCTACGCGATGCGTTTTAGGTTTGCATTGCAATGAAACGATCTAAATACGTATCTTATAAGATGTAAATACACTTAGGACTATTAAACCGCAAGTTTTCGCAGTTGATATGTTATAAATATGTCTAACTATATACGGACAGAGACAGTTATAGTGGCATAATAGTAAGTACGTGTATCAGATTACAGTATGTTAATTTCATACGTGATAGCGGCTCTTTTGTGTGTTAAAGGCGTGGGGGGGGCAATCCATACAACTTATCGCACTCCCTTAAAAGCTGGACTGTTTTCAACACCGTAAATTTTATCTAAATTAGGTCAAAAAATTGTAAAGGCGTGATGATTTTCTTTTTCGCTTATACACGTTAGGTAATAGGCAGCTGATTTTAAATCTGACGATGATAAATAGCTTGGCTTAGTAATGTAATTGCCACAATTAAACTAACCTAACCTAACATTCTTTGAGAATTCAAGAGTAAATGACACTATTGTGAAATGTTTTTAGGCACACGATGAGTGTCATTCCAAATGAGACGATCTTCAGACCACATTGTCGGCCTACAACAGCAGTGATTTGCCTACCTGGTACGTTAACAAACTCAACAACCCCTTATTTCCCGGTCTTTGTATAGTAGTTTGTTATTGCGAGCATATTATGTGACGAAGATGTTTATGAAACTATGACGATACGATAGGCAATTGTTTCTAGATAATAGCAAAAGGAAGCCAATGCAACTACGTTTGGTATGTCTATTATTTGAAACAAACTTGGTCGATTATTGTGTCTGTAATAAATCAACTCGAATAGTAGGTATATAATTGTCAAAGCGAAGAAGCAGGCAATTGCTGGCTAAGTATTAATCTTAAATATACGAAAGTACTTAAATTATTCAGAAAAAGTATATATTAAACATGGACATTGTCATTGATTAAAAGCGACCTTTAGTAAGTAATGCTTGTGTAGGAGAAATAACTTTAAAATTACATAAAAAAATTACTTTAAAAGACATTTTGTCGGCCGGTATAGATCATATTTATTTTTGCATTAACACATTCAATAGAGTAAAAAACGAGCTCGGTTTGCTCAATGGATTCTAATTAAGGTTCAGTAGGCGTTGAACGTGTCAAGCAACGGCTCCCGCCCACTAGGTTCCGGGTTCGATCCTTGATTTCTCGACCCCAATGTGGTGAGACGTGACTAAGAACCGATTCCGTGATTGTTGGCAACATGGCTATTGGAGGTTTTTGAAGTAAATTGGGCGATACAGGGCGAATAATATGTAAGATCATGAAAACGTCAATGACCCAATATAATTATTATACAAATTAGGCCAATTTTTAAGGTTCCATACCCAAAGGGTAAAAACGGGACCCTATTACTAAGACTCCGCTGTCCGTCTGTCTGTCTGTCATCAGGCTATATCTCATGAACCGTGATAGCCAGACAGTTGAAATTTTCACAGATGATGTATTTCTGTTGCCGCTATAACAACAAATACTAAAAAGTACGTAACCCTCGGTGGGCGAGTCCGACTCGCACTTGGTCGGTTTTTTTATGTTGGTCTGTTTACAAGGTGATTGAGGGATTACAAGAAGGTAGTGAAGGCAATTATAATTAAACGTATATTAAAAATGATTTTTAAATGTTCTTAACACGACAAAAAAAATGTATTCAGGTTTTATTGGTTTCGCATAACAATTGTTTATTTTATTTCACAGCAGGTAATTGGTTTTGCGTAACAATTGTTTATTTTATTTCACAGGTAATGTTTAAAAATATAAGTAAACTTTTAACAGAGTGAAAGGACAATTACACTTACATAAGAATAATTTAAAAACGGATACTCATCAGTCCAATCCTCTTTCCATTTGCGGCAACGGTAAAATAAACAGAATCACCACATCGAAGAGAAAACCGGCAATATCAATTTGCAAAATATGAACCGTGATTCAATAATCAAAATCACGGCAGCATTCATACTGCAATTTCATTATTGTGAACAGATATTGGATTCCTCTGCGGAACGCATTCGGTAATTCTCGGGGGACAGGGAAGGCACAAGTTTGTTTCCACTGCCACCCGTCACAACATTCTCGGACACAGCCAAAACGGATAGACCGGAAGAGGGGCGTGGACGAGGTAGGCTCAGGTGGAGATGGCCGAGATGGCGAGACGACGTTGTCACTTTCCTTACCAACTGGCTGGAAGAAGCACGAAATCGGAAGTTATTGCGATCCTTGAGCGAGGCCGGTGCCCAATAGTGGGACACTCTTATAGGGTAGCAAAAAACTGAAAAAACCTAGAAGGAGTAGCAAATAGATATCAGACAAACATTTCATTTGTGACTCGAAGCCCGTTTAACGAAAACTTTACTTGTAATGCCTACAAATGCCTCTTTCATGCTCCTTTTATAGAAAGTCTTCGGTTTGTTATGACTTTGACTTTGACAATTTTAATGTTCACACAAAATGAGTTTATGACAAGAGTTAAAAGAGTTTCCCATTTAATGGAAACCTCGTAAATAAGTCAGTAAGTGTTATTGACATGAATGTTTGGACCTCACGCGTAAATAACTAAGAATAATTGTTTTTTCTCTCACACTGGGCCAGCAAACAGACAACATCCGTGTAACCATGAACAATGGAAACACGGAATAATACATAATACGGCAAACCGAATCAACTTTCCACTCCATTCTGAGAGTAGGCTTTATCAAAATAAAAGGTTTTAGCCCAAAGTCGGCTACGGATTGCACAAAGTGACCGAAGGAGGCTGGCTTTTTGTTTAGGAATTTCAATTACTATTAAAATAAGTCTACGTGTATCTTCATTCATAAGTACTATGCAGAGGTATGGATGATAGGAACACAGAGTTTATCAAAGAATAGAATACATAAGTAGGTACATATAATTTAGGAAAAAAACATAAAATCATTTTTTTTTATATTAGCCTATTTTGGTGTCCCACTGCTGGGCAAAGGCCTCCCCTCGTTTTCTCCACTCGACCCTGTCATCGCCATTTTCCCACCATTTGGGGTAGAATGCGTCCAAGTCGTCCCGCCATCTCCTTTTTGGTCTGCCTGAACCCCGGCCTGCACCGTCTTTGGTACTCCGTGGGTCCCACTCAGTAACCATTTTGGCCCACCTTTCCGGGTGCATGTTAGTTTAAATTGTTTTTTATGGTAGTTACGCTGTTGATCTAATTATAGACACAAATATACGAAAAGAGGTGACATTACAATGCTGATGAATTGATGATGAAGTTCATTGTGACTCCGAGTAGATACTTACCTAACTTCTGGTACATACGTGTAATGATATTTATAGTATCATATATATTATGGGTACACATACTGAATAAGCAATATTTCAACACACAGATTACATAGTTATAGATAACCCATTAGGAATTTCAATCAGAGCCTACTCGACGCAATGCAAACAATTTAGTAACACTGCATGCACTGGCGTCACAGCCTAAATATAAAGTCAGTATCTCGACTTAACGCGTGCTACTTGTATCCTTAACGCGTGCTACTTTTATCCTTAACGCGTGCTACTCGTATCCTAAACGCATGGTAAATTAACAGAAGTTATAAAATGCGTATGTACTTTATTATGATTTAATTTATTTTTATTCATCTACTATATTTTTTTAACTGTTTACTAACCAACGTTTCGACATATGTGTGTCTGTGTACTAACAAAAATATGGATTTATATTAATCTGAAATAAATATTATTCATTCATTCATTATAAAGTGCACTGGAAATTTATAGCGTTTATTCCCTGCCGCCACCACCTGCCGAATCCTACACCAAGTCAGACGACGCTACGGAGCCACGCACGCCCAAATCTAATGTTTAATTTGTCTAGTTGGTATTTACTTTTACTTTTTTTTTGTTTCCTTGTATTTTCTCTTATTATGTAGTTTCACAGTGCCTTGGTTTTTACTGTAAATTGTAATGCTATGTCACTTATTGGAGTAATAAATAAATAAAAAATAAATTTCGTGGTTTGAGTTCGCATCCTACGGTTGCTTCAGTTTCCTTTGTCGTACTCATATGAAAGAGATGCAACACAAATATTTGGGTAATCCTAATAACACACAACGAAGTGCAGCATTTAATACGTAAAGAGTTGAATGAAAATGAGAAAAAATATCAGGCATACTTGTACCGTGCCGTCGGACTATGTTTATTAAATTCTACGTAATAAGAGGGCGGGCTGTTAGGGTTGTCCAGGGAATATAGCCGTCAATCAGTGGTTATCCGAGCCGGAGGTAACCCTACACGCGATAATCGACTATCGGAAACATTAAACTACTATGTCCGATTTACATTTACTGGTGCACATGGAGTAATTTGAGAAGATTGACTAATGACATGCGTGCATATAAGTTTCAACGTGTGAAAATATTTTGAGGCCGTTTAGTGATGCGAGACAAGCAATAACTGTCGTGTATTATGCGAATTGTGATTGAAAGCACTATTACCTACGCAAAAAGCTTTTATGTGCCAGAAATACGATCGCATTATTGTAATCAAGGAAAGCAATAAGATAAAAATAAGTATAAAAAGATCTCCGTGATAAAAAATAAAAAAATTCCTTTGTCTTTTAAACTCTACGAAAAGTCCCAATTGACATAGAACATGGACAACAGTATCAGATCAGTATGTCCTCAATTAAATAGCGAACGACGATAAGACAAAATAAAAAAGATTGAAAATTTAACAACCTCGTATTTTATTTAAGCATTTGGTTCCAAAAGCAACTTTAATCGGTACATCATAAAGCTCAATTTAAAATACAGTATAAGAAGAAGTAACCTGGTTAAGAAAGCAATCGGTCGTAATGCTTTACGGTAGCCGGCCCGAAGCGTTCGGTAACCTAATACGGACTGAATTTAAGCCAATTTACCGGAAAATAGACCTAAAGTCGTCTGCACTTAGGTTCAATTGACAATAACAATGCTGTAGAGACCGTCTGACTGGCTTCGTATCGGAGAAGCGTTTTATTGGATCGCCTCGATATTCCGTAATGTGTACTTGTATTGCTTTTACTCTCGACGCAATAGTATTACGTGAGTCAAAAACAAATGTACCATAAAGGGTAAAAAATATTAAGGTATAATTTATCGTAGATATGTTGTACACGGCCTTAATTTTAATGACAGTAAGTTATGACTGATGCAGTCAGCAACTGAAGTTGTTAAGCGTGCGAGGTACTGAAAATGATCTAGACACTTTATTCTTAGTGAATATTATTATTATTATTATTTCATTTTAGACAGGCAGCTGATGCTGGTACGTCTAAATCATAGTTCACTTAGCACAGTTAGCATAGTTTGTCTAGTCTATTTTTAAATTGATTAACACTTGCAGAGTTCACAACTTCTGAGGGTAATTTGTTCCAAGCCTTTACTACTCGGTTTGCAATAAAGTGTTTGCCGATATTTGTTTTGTGCTTTGTTGTTATTAGTTTAAGGTTGTGTCCTCTTGTGCGCGTGTTTGAGTTTCGAGCGAACAGATCGCTTAGTTCTGGACAGTCGTAATATCCGTTAATTATTTTGAACGTTTCGATCAAGTCGCCGCGTTCACGCCTTTTTTGCAGTGTTGTCAGGCCCAGCTTGACTAATCTTTCTTCGTATGAAAGTGACTTTAGTTGTGCGGGAATTTTAGTGAATCTACGCTGCACTCGCTCGATCATGTCAATATCTTTTTTGAAGTATGGATTCCATATCTGAAAGCCATATTCCAGAATTGGTCTTATGTAGGTCTTATATATCTTTAGCATTGTTTCGGTGGTGAGGATACGAAAAGCTTTTCTAATTATGTAGATTATAGAGTTAGCCTTTTTTACTATTCGTGAAATATGGGGTTCCCACTTGAGATCATTAGACACTATGACTCCCAGGTCTTGTTGGGTCATGGTTCCTGCTAACGCTACGCTGTTTAAAGTGTATGGCAACTTTGGGTTTTTGTTGTGCATGTGGAGGACTGTGCATTTAGATTCGTTGAGGTTTATAAGCCAGTCTAGGCACCAGTCCCTAATTCGGTTCAAATCTGACTGTAGTTTACTATGGTCTATCATGGGGTTTACAAACAGCTTAGAGTCATCTGCAAAGAAGCTGAAGTTGGATTCGATGGTGGTTTGTAAGTCGGTAACAAATATGCTGAACATTGTGGTTGAGATGACCGATCCCTGTGGGACGCCGCTCCAGACATCAAATTCGTCAGAAACACTGTCAGCGATACGTACTCTAAATTTTCTGTCGCTTAGAAATGATCCTATCCATTGTAGAAGCTTTCCTCTTATGCCAAAGTGCTCGAGTTTGGCCAGGAGTCTATGATGGGGCACTCTGTCAAAAGCTTTTTCATAGTCCAGGTATATCACGTCGATTGGTTCTGCCTTATCCAGATGGCTAGACCAGACCTTGACACATCCTAGTAGGTTAGTGACAGTGGATCTTCTCTTCATAAAGCCATGTTGTTGGTCGACAATTATATGATTCCTATCTAGGAATAGCCTTATTTCGTCGTTTATAATAGCCTCCATTAGCTTAACTGCTAGACAAGTTAGACTGATTGGTCTGTAGTTGCTGGGGTTAAGTTTGTCTCCCTTTTTGTAGATAGGTGTCACTAAAGCGTTCCTCCACTTTTGCGGCACGCTTGATGTGTGAAATGACTCCTTCATTATATGCGTAAGAGATGGTAGAATAGCTTTACATTTCTTTAGCAAGACTGCTGGGATTCCGTCGGGGCCCATGGAAGTGTCTTCACGTAGCTTCTTCAATTTGTTCCAAACTTTATCTTCCGAAATAGTGACGTCACATAAGGATTCCTGGACCCGAGGGCATGCAATAGGTGGTACCGTGTCGTGTGGCTCCTTAACATAGTTACTTTCAAAACGTTTGGCGAGGGCATTCGCAATGTCAACCTCACTTGTTACTGTCTTGTCTCCATCATGCATAACACGGGGAACTGAAACTTTTGTGCTTAGTTGTTTTCTAATGTAGGCGTAAAACGCCTTAGGTCCGAGATTTAAAATGCGGCTTTCATACTCAGTTCTAGACTGCCTAGTTAAACTTAAAAGTGCATTATTAAGTGTTCTGTAGTGCTTGTAATCATCTCTGCATCCTGTAAGTACATATTTGTCCCATGCCTTTCGTTTGTCCTGTATTTTTTGTTTTATATTCTTGTCAATCCAAGGTTTCAGTGGTGGTTTGCGCGGTGGCCTCACGTTCGGTGTGTGCTTGTTGGCCATCTCGAGGAAGGTGGATTCAAATGCTTCCCATTTGCAGTTAGTTGTATTATGTGTGCTTACTAAATTTAAAAGATTGCGTTCATATAAGGCCAAGTCTACACTCTCTGTGTCTGTTTTGAAGTAGTTTTTCCTGTTCGATTTTATACTTTTACTTAATGTATTATTGTTTTCTATTTGCATTGACAGTAGCAAGAAATCATGATCGGATTTGCCCACAGGCGGTTGGTGTTTAACAGCTGTAATAAGGTTTTCGTCGTTCGTCATGACCAGATCAATAAGGGAAGACCGGTTGCCTTCTCTGTGTCGAGTGGGTTTTTGGACCAATTGATACAGATTGCTTTGTACGAACATTTCCTCAAACATATACTCTCTTCTATTGTCGCTATGTTGAATGTTTGCTAATGGCCAGGTTATCTCACGGTAATTAAAATCTCCAGTAATGATGACGTTACACGATGTGCATGTGATGATATGCATGTGAATGTGATTTTGAACACCTCGTCTTGACCGTATTAAAACTCTTCCGGTTCATAAACTCACTAGTCACCCTAAGTAGGGTTATTTTTTGTTCGTGTCAAACTCAGCTGCTAATGACACCATCGAAGTTGTGGTTGGCATTCGATTTCCAGCAAATGTCTGAAGAAAATAAATATTTGCGACAGATTCCTGCCAATAACGGCGTGATATTAGCGATTTTCGTCTCATCGGGGGACAAAAAGCAAATTTCCTGCTACACAGCTCTCTTTTGTTTTTCATTTAACAAATTGCCTTGAGCCAAAAGGCTTTGTACACCCAAGAAACGAATCGAACGGACGCCAATTAAAACCGCTTTCAATATTTTATGACATTAGACATGACGACGAAGCTTAAAGCTTAATATTTAATGTTTTTAGTATTTGTTGTTATAGCGGCAACAGAAATACATCATCTGTGAAAATTTCAAACCGCTATCACGGTTCATGAGATACAGCCTGGTGACAGACGGACAGACGGACAGCGGAGTCTTACCCCGTTTTACCCTTTGGGTACGGAACCCTAAAAAAAAGAAGATAAATAAAACTTAATTTCAGGCAACAATGTCCATATTATTATACAAACCCACAAATACACATTCAATATAGATACATACATGGAAATCTAAAACATCTTTAGGGCGACACAGCGTCGTGGCCTTATTGTTCTGGCATGTAAACCCAAAAAAAGTAACAGGGCTACAGTTAGGGTTACAGGGCTAGGGTTTTTATATTTTATTGTTTATTAGTTTCTCTGTCGATTGGTGTATAGGGGTAATTTGATCGGCTTTCAAAATTAGCCCCGTAGGCGACAGAGCACAAACAAGGGATCCAATAAAAGCAAAATCTCCCGGTGGCAAAACAAAAACATTTTCAATTAAACGGATTTAACGGCGATCAATTATGTGGAAATTATTCTTTAGAGCTTACAATGGATTATTCAGTTCCTGTAATCAGAGGTTTTTCATTGAATGTCGCGATTTCCACAATATCATAACTCCCTTGATATTTTGTATTTTAATAACTTTAAAATGATTAGCACTATATTGGCAAGTCTACAAGATTGTTTGGAAACACTGCTTTTAATTTAAGAGGCCGTAGTCGATTTTGGAGCAAAAATGTAAAATTGATAGATTTAATCGTTAAAATTATACACGTTTTGTTACGTAATATCTAACTAACAAGTATTGGTTTCTACTAGCACGTCTTCTCATCTTGCCTTTTAATAATGAGGTCGCGAGCGTGCGTTACCGGTAATATATGAAGAGAAGGGGCAGTTTTTAAAAATTCATCAAAAATTATGGTGGTAAATTATACAAATTTATGTATAAGAATAGTTTCAGCAAATGTTGCAGATTGTTTAAGTATCGATTTTAAAAGAAACTGTGTGTTTTGAAGTAATTTCTGGAGAAAATTGAATTAGTTTAACTTTTATTTCCTCGAACTTAAGTCATATAACAAAAATGTAATCTGATAAAGGTCAAGTACAGAATATGTGTAACACAAATTTACTATTTTTAGCAGTCCAAACTTTACGAAATTTACAAATAACAGCGACAAAATTAGTGCTTTACGCGCGTTTACCTAAACGTCCATCAGAAACAAAAATTGTTACTAATTTAGTGATGCTGTTTTCAAAAAATTGATCTGATAAAAGGCAAGATAAGAAGACGTGCTAATAGAAACCAGTGCTTGTTATTTCAATTTGATAACAAAAGATGTACAATTTCATCGACTAAATCTATCAATTTTACATTTTTGCGACTAAAATCAACACCGGCCTCTTAAGTATCCGTCATCGTTTAAAAAGTATTTAGTAAATTTTAAAAGAATCTATAGCGTTTAAGATTAAATAGAGTATTTATCGAACTTCTTCAAGGTTTAAAGACTTCGAAGTCATGAAATTACGTTGAATTCTGTACTCCGCCGAACGATACAGGAATAGTTATTATATGCCATAAATTTATTCCAGACTTCTTATCTCACTATCCCTCTCCCAGAAAAACGTAAGGCAGCTATAACCGCCTGGCAGCTAAGCTGGTATGTGTACACGTAGCAAAGTAGACTGGCTGTCATCTGTGGTTTAATGTGGCATTCCAGATACAAACTCCGTGTTAGTCTCAAACAAACCAGAACTTCAGATTTGTAAAAACTATCCTTGATCGGGGTCCTGTACATACTAGTTGGACTGTACATTGAAAGCAAAAGGAATACTTCCAGTTGAATCGTTTTCTCGCTGGCTGAGTGCCAGCATCATATCAATACTTATTAAGCTTCCTTCCCGCCAATTTACCTCAAACATTCTCGTAGTAAATATATTCCACTGATTACCTATTCCGATTTGCCTAATTTTTCCCTAATCCTCATTTAGAGATAACAGTTAGTTGCTTCTCTCTTATTATTTGGCGAATCTAGTTGGCTATGGTCAATAGATGTCGGAACAAATCTCTGCTTTGTACTTCTTCTTGCAAGTTCGAAAAGATTGCAAAGAACAAAACAACAGGGATTTTATAGGTATTAGAAAATTCTCAAAAAACTATTCACAATTAAAGCTAACGCAAATACCAAATTGAAAGTTTAATTCGCTATCATGTAACTTATAACTATCATATTATAATTACAATGCTAAAATTATAACTATCATATTATAATTTTAAACTAAACATTGTAAATGCTATCCAATCGTTCAATATGCTAGCCGAACTTTACTACAGATTCGTCTGTCCGTCGGAAATTCCTCAACTATTTTAATTAACACCGGTGATTGAATTTTCGTTGTTCCAGCTCGACACCCTATGATCTATGTAGACTACCCAGTAGACTGGAAAGCGGAGATAATTGCAATAAATACTGTAAATTTGACGTCCTGCGAATATTCCGGCAGGCTGTTGCCTTGGTGACTCCCCAGTCCGTATAAAGCACGTAAGGGTTACTTTAGTACGTACTTGTAAAGATATATGTATGTTTAACTTAAGTATTCTTCATCGATTTAACTGCATTTTAGAGAAGCTTTTAAGTGGAAGCGTGTGTTTATTTACCGCGCGGAGAAAACTATGACACGGCCGGCAATTTGTTACGATCAGTTCGAGAAATCCCTACATTTCTGACGCCAATTGAAGTATTAATCAACACGATTACAAACTAGTATTTAATTTAAAATTAACAGGAAAATTAGATACGCCTATCTAAATCACAAAAACAAAAACAAATAGACGATATAGATCTTTATTTATTTATCCAATTGTGACACATATATAGGTATATAAAGTCTACACACACGGTGCTACTCGTACATCTCCCAAACCAAACCCATTACGGTCTATTGATACAGAATTACGGACATTGTGCGCAGTATTAATCGGGCAGTGTCAATCCGCTTAGATCGGCTCTTAATTAAGGCCCGAGGCCTAAAGCCTTTATCTTTTGATTGACCGGCCGTACCCGCGGCCCTGGCGCCTATTGTTTTGCTGTTTGGATATCCGGATTCCAATCGGTTTATGAAACAGGTTGAAACGGTTTTTGCTTCGATCTTCTCGATTATACACGGTGGCTAAAAAATAAGTGCATTTAATATTTACCCTCCCATAGAAAATGGACCAGCCAAAATGTATGAAACAGCCAAATTTTTTTTCGCGATTTCCGGGTTGGTCCCATAGTAAAAGTTGCTCAGTATAATCCCAAAACCTCCCTGGCAACGGGAATGCACTTATTTTTTGGCCACGCTGTATATAAAATTATCTATAATAATAGCGTGTTAAAAAGGTTAGAATAGATTGCGGAATATGTAATAGTTATTTGTTTTACAAGGGGCAAAGTTGTTGTTTAACCTCTCGTGCTAATATTGATACCCGAGCAAGCGAAAGATTCCAAAATTCTATGGAATCTTCAGCGTTGCGACGGTTTCAAGGCACGAGGGTTAAACAAAGTTAAAAAAACTGTACGCAGGGTCTCAGGAAGCTATGATATGGGCGTTATTACATTAAAAATGCAAGAGTCAAAAGAACATCACCCGTGCCAAAGTATTAATTTCAAGCACGCATATTATCGTGTATCGGGCAAGGTATCGTGTGCACTTCAAGCATAAAGGTACAATACCCTGAAGAATATGATGAGTCACCACACAAATCAGACGGCAGACAGAAACCCTACTGGTGCGACGACTGCGTCTGGCTCAGTCTTGACATAAGTCTCAGTTTTCGCAAGTAATTCAATTTTCACAAATAACGTTAATAATAATTTACGAAGATCTTATCAAACGTGCTTCCAAATTTCGTTCGAACAACTTGATGGCTCAACGGAACTTGAGGCTACTGGGAAAATGTTCCAAGAATGTTCGCTCAATCAAATTTATTCTCATAAATTGCTATAATAGCGAAGTAAAGTAAACAACGAGTCGCAAATTATATACCAGGTTGAGTTTATGTAGGTAATAGAAAATAAAACAATCTATGATATCTACTTGTTACAAGTACCAGTGGACAATCATCATTGCCGGTCAATTTTCGCGTGAATAAGTTTCGCTTTTCAAAAGCCGCTTGACAGAGTGGGCTCGTTAAAAGCTGGTATTTCAGCGTTTAAGTGGGGCATCCATCGAGACAATTTAAAGGAACGGTTTGTTACAATTAGCCGCATCATGGACAGTGAATGAACGGTTCAATTGTGGACAGCGAAATGGACGCATATCTACTTACTTATTTACGTTTGCTTGATATTTTCATTTAACTGTATATATTGCCTGGGTAATAAGGGTGGCGGCTGGAAGCTGTAGCTACCAAAAGTAAGAATGCACATTCTCATTGGATGCACGAGTATGAGCTTCTTGGGCGAACTATTTTAACGAGACATCGAAATCTGTAATAATTGTAAGCAATCGGAGAGCTTTTACATACTGATTTTCGTGACCGATTAACTCACTCGTTTTCGGCGAGCGATCGGAATGGCACATTTAGTACTCGTAGCGCCATTAACTAATTAACAGTCATCAATGAAGTGCAGAATGAACCATTTTAACTACTCTCGAGAGCAATGTATACAGGACACTGCGTTTGTTTATTATATTTCACTACACTCGCTTCTATTGCTCTTGAGTGTATTTATTTACTTTAAAAGTAATTCCTCGATCATTATGCCTCATATCCGTAGATGCATTTGTTTCTGAACTGGCGTGGAACATGTCAGTTGGGCAAGCCGGATATTATATGCCTTATTTTCTCCTTTAAACTTACAAGGGACAGTTGTCTCTAATCTCTAATTGATCAACCGGGTGGGTATCGAGTTGCTGCTGCTGAGGCTGCTGAAGAGACTAGAATTCGAATCATGCCGTGACGAAAGCCAAACAAATAGTGATAACTTTTTCTGTAACCATTTACATGTGCTGATATTAGAATTCACGTTAAATAGGAGTCTACAACCTATACCGCGTTTTTAAAGCACGCAGCAAGCACAATTTACTGACGTTAGCGGCCGATCGAACAATTATGGCGAGTTAACACAACGCATCACTTTGTGCTTGTTAGGACATTTCACTTGTTTTATTGTGCAAATCAGGCCAATTAGCATAACAAACAAGTGCAGTGCACAAGGGGTGCTATTACTATCGCTAGGCTAGTCTGATAGCTAGATGAAACAAAAGATTTCACAAATGAGATACACGGCAGTATGTCTAGCCAAGTTTTGAAGTGCAGTGTTTTACATTAACCCTTTTGAACTTCTTTTTCAGCCTCCGTAACATATAATAATGAAATGCGCAATCAGTTTTCATGTTAGCCCAGTAACAAGCCAAAGGCCTGCATATTTTATTCCTTATAAAATAATACGAAATATAAGGTAGTCGGACTGATCTGGCCACAAATAGGAGATAGAACTGTAACATGTCGTTATACTTAAAACTAACTAGCGGTTCGATAGCGTGGCGTTCAAAGGGTTAAGCTGGTTCACCTAACCGTTCGACTCATATGCGTTCGGTAACCCCACAATATCTGTGGAGCACAGGGTTGCTTGGTATCAGGCACACGTCCACTGTGTGCTCGCCAGACCGTGTGGCTTCCAGCTGCATGGATATCGACTTTGTAACGCCGAATTCGGATGCTCTTTATTTTCTAACTGTTACGGGATCTACTTGTTTAGATGCACAAAGCCGTCCCTGTTTTCCCAAAAAGGGCCTTACTGCACAACTTTTAGTAAAACGGGTCTCCTATTCTTAATTTATACCCCATTTCATTTCATTTCATTTATTCTTAAACAATACAATCATTGTGTCAGAAATCACATTAAATACAATTTATAAATAACAATTTTCTTATTTAACTTAGGAAATGGAATTAAGTCTCTCAAATTCTACAGAAGTTAACAAACTGAGTTATGAATGAAAAACGCGTCCTCACCTGTACACAAATAATTAACATAGCCATCGTTCTAGAATTCCATTATCTAAATGATTGACGTCCCACGGGATCAGATGTTTCGTTCCAATTGCTCTCTAAGCACGAGTGAGTCGCTTAGGCTTAGAGATCAAATACAATTACGCTCTCCTTATACTTAGTTATTACGGGTCTTGAGGTCAGGTTATAACGGTAAGATCTCGACTCAGCAGAATACAACCAATGGTAGGCATCCGCTTCTGCCTCCGGGGACGTCCATAACAGGCCCAAGTTATTGTAATGAGGAGGACAGGGATATTTATGCCCCGCCACGCGTCCCGAATAAACAATGAGTCCGCGACAGCCTCCCGGATATTCAATATAAAAGCATGCCGAATTTCGTTATTTGCAACGTTATTTACTGAGTCAACATTACCTTCAGGTGTCGATCGTATGTAACGATATACGTAAATTGGGACGAATAAGCTACGCGAGTGGTTACTTTACTTACTTTGCAACGGTATTGTGTTACGGTTTTTATCCAATTTTACTTTGCGGCGCGGCGTTTCGTGAATGTAAATATTATGTTTTCTGTAAAAGCACTCTTTTTAAGTCTCTTAATTAACGCCGTATTCGTAATTAAACTTTACCTAGACGAGTGTGTTTGCTTAAGTTAAAATAAAAGAAACTTTATTTCCGATTATAAATGCGCGTAATGTTTTCGGAATGATAATCATTGCCTACTTTATTCGTACTATGAAATTTTACGCGTTGGCATTAGATAGGATTAATAATTTGTATAGTATTAATATCAGACTAAACGCGACGCGATGAGTCACGTTAATCTGAAATTAGAATTCGATTTGATTTGGATTATGCTGCAGTCATTTTCATAATTAGCTGGACTAATCTGACGTTTGCGGGCACGTCGCATGCTCCTATATATTATTAACTAAAAATTAAAATGCTCAATAAAAAAAAACCTTTAACTTTATTAGTTATCCTTCCTTTCATTTTATATTTTTACGGAATAACGTGATCATAATGCAAATTTCCACTCGAATTCGTAACTGTATTTTAACTAAATAAAAATATTCGATTTCAAAATGCGTTAAATTAAAAGCCTCTTTTTAAAATATGTACATGTAATGAAAGTATAACATTTGAATAATAACTGCTGAAGCATTGCAGTTATAAATGTATACAAGTTTATCGACCCTATGAACACATTAGGTAGCTTTTTAAAAACTTTTTACATTGAAAAGGGTCTTTGAAATCCTTTCACAATAGTAAGACGTCCTGTCTATGCGGAAGAAAATTATTTCCGCGACGACCTTTTGTCGGCGCCCGATTAAACATGGCGGGCGGCAAATATGTGCCGGTCTATATGAAAAGGGACCTTAAGGCGATGGCGCTTACGCTGTTCTTCACCATGATGTTTATTGAAAATAGACGCTTCGAGACGTAAGCGTACATCGCTTGAAAGAACCTTTTTAAACTGGACAATACTTGTTACCGCTGGACTTTAACTTATCCAAACTTGTCACATGTTAGGAAATGCGTAAGGAATTGACGTATTTTAATGTTGATAATATATGTAGACTATAGCTATGAACGCGAAACTACTGCTGTCATTTTTAGGGTTCCATACCCAAAGGGTAAAAACGGGGCCCTATTTCTAAGACTCCACTGTCCTTCTGTCTGTCTGTAACCATGCTGTATTTCAAGCACCGTGATAGCTAGACAGTTGAAATTTTCACAGATGATGATGTATTTCTGTTGCCACTATAACAACAATTACTAAAAACAAAATAAAATAAATATTTAAGTGGGGATCCCATATAACAATCGTGATTCATTTGCTGTTTTTTGCGTAATGGTACGGAACCCTTCGTACGCGAGTCCGACTCGCACTTGGCCGGTTTTTTGTCTTAAACTAAGAGCAATTAATTTTCTTTCTTAATTTATTTTGTGTGTTTTGCATTTACCTACGTACACCAATGCAGCGTATACGCATGCAGTGACGTATTATTAATTATGCGTTGCGTTTTTGTTGATTTCCTTTGCGTCAACATCTTTTGAACAGCGGTGTCGACGATCCTAAGATTTCCAGCGTCAGAGGACCTACCACCATCATCGAAAAATCGAAAAACGTTATCTGCCTCTGTCGCAAAAATATGCAAGAGCGATAGAGAGTCCGATTACGATTAAAGATTACGGTGACAATTGTCGCCGTGGTGGAAAAGTCCCCCAGGCATTAATTTCGACGTCTCTATTATTTAATTCGCAGTGACTCATCGCACATTTCGTTTGCGTATCGATTCAAAGACGAACATAACGTCAAATATTACCGAGCTTTACTAAGGGCTCGATTCGAACAATGCTTATAAGATGTCACAGCGATACGATACTGATCTGTCAGTGTCAAAAGTGACGTTAGTGGTTGAAAAAATATCATACTGACAGATTAGTATCATATGGCTGTGACATCTTATTTATAAGTATTGTTCGAAACGGTTCGTGAATCATTTTACATAATGCCGGTGCCGCAACCCATATTTTATGGAATCAATAAACCGAGTAAATCTTCAAGCAATTCCTGACAACCACTCTCTCCGGTATGATTGAGTGTTCAATCATTCTGAAGGCCGACTCCACTAGTGTTATTGGCGGCTCAAGACATGACAACCATAAGGCAGTTTTTTTTTAAATTGTTATTGTGATGGAAAACTTACCGATTTAGCTTTTTAACAATTTTACAAGTAGATTACCTAAGCTGTATTTTTTATATCCTAGATTCTAAAATTCGATTGACTAATTTAAAAAGGATGATGACTCGTCAACCATCATCTCCGGCAGGCAGTACGACAGATTTTGTACTTTTACTAATTGTTTTAACAATAAAAATTTGATTAATATGTAAATTTAGTTTTTTCCCTCGCCTACCTATGTTGAAAAACGTCGTATGAAACGCGTGTGCATTGGTCATTATACACATCGGCTTTCTTATTGCGCGCTCGCTACCAGCTTGCGCTCACAATATCGCCTCGTAAGTGACCTAATGACCAACGTAGCACACTTGTATCACAATGTACTATTATAGACCTGTACCAATAACTTCTGAGGTTATAAGAATATTAATGTTGCTTATTTTTTATATATAGTTTCCAGACCATATACTAAACCTAAAAATAATATTTTGTGTCATCCTAGGTATTTGCTTAGGTAGAAATTTAGGTATTTCTTTTTTCAATCAGCATTCTGTAAAAAAAATATTCGAGACGAAATTCTTTGTTTCCCTGTAAAGGCAAAGTGGCTTCCGACGTACACACGCATTTTGTGTCATTTTCATCCACGGGTATAATGGCATTTAATAAATACCTAATATTGATCCTAAAACGCCTAAAAAAATATTAGAGTCGGTAAGTGAAGTGTTGTACTTTACAGAACATTGTTATATGTTATTCAAACAAATCTGTGTCAAATTCATCCACCGCTTTTATTTAAAAAAAAAATTTTTCTAATTAACACCCTGTATCTGCCACAAAAAAAAATTCATGTTATTAAGTTTACGTCTACAATATTATAATACCACATTGAGACATCATTCATAATTTGGGTCATTTTGATCCACGGTTTTTTTACTATCTGGCAAAATAAAACTCAATTGAACAAGAAGGGCGTGCGCGGGGAAGGGTACCTACGCGGGTGGGGTGCTTATTATACTTGCCGCAATATCAGCTGGCGACTGAGATCTTAATACTATCTCCTTTACCCTTGTTAAGACCAACCAAGAGATGGCATTATGAGCTGTCTCGCCACTTAGTTTTGCGATACAGTGTATTTATTTCATTCGGAGGCATAATTACATTGTCTTATCAATCTTACCGTAGTAGGTATATAAATATAATTAAAAATAAACTGTAGGCTGCACTCCTCATACTGACCAACATTTGTGACGTTCCTAATGAAAAGGTACCACTTTCTCTGACAGGTTATTTGTATAAAGATATAATCAAATTTCGTCTTTATGGTAAACGACAAAGTGGTACCTACCTTTTGATTGAGAATGTCACAACAGCGACTTAAAAATTACTTTTGTTTCGATTTTTAGTAGACTTTTTAAGTTTATTTTAAGACGCAATTTATTGTGATTTTTGTTATGTTTAAGCGTGGCAAGCAACATTAATTACATTGATGATGATGTTCATTAAATACAATATTTTTTTATACTATACTGAACTGTCACCCTATACATGAGAATGAACAGCGCCCTCTTGACAATGATCATATATTACTGGTCAGGCTTTAATATGTGTCATAATTTAGTAAAGTCCCCTTTGTGGATTCTAAGTTTCCGAGTTACAGCAGTTTAGTGAAAGCGTTTTTTTTTTAAATATAAATTAAGGGTTGAATAAAGAGGAAAGAAAATTTGATTATTTTTGCGCTACGACGCACGGTTTAGGAGATACAGCCCTATAAAGTTTTTTTATTGTTTTTTTCTTTTTTACATTGTGTTTTTTGTATATTACTTTGGGGTTTCATAAAGGGGAACGAAATTTAATTATTTTTGCGCTACGACGCATGGTTTAGGAGATCAAGCCCTATAAAAAAACTCTTTTTTTTGCGTTTTTTTTTGTATAAATTAATGGTTACATAAAGGGGACCGAAAAGTTGATTATTTTTGCGCTACGACGCACGGTTTAGGAGATACAGCCCTATATAGATTTTTTTCTTTTTCTTTTTTACGTTTCTAAATCTTAATTAAGGGCTTCTTAAGGGGAACGAAAATTTGATTATTTTTCGCTACCATGCACGGTTTAGGAGATACATCCCTAAAGTTTTATTTGTTGTTTTTTTTTCTTTTTTACATTGTGTTTTTTGTATATTACTTTGGGGTTTCATAAAGGGGAACGAAAATTTTATTATTTTTGCGGTACCACGCACGGTTTAGGAGATACAGCTCTATAAAGTTTTTTTTCCTGGTTTTTTTTTGTTTTTTTTTTAAGTATTAATTACGGGTTTCTTAAAGGGGTTTTTTAAATTATTTTTGCGCTACGACGCATGGTTTAAGAGATACAGCCCTATAATGTTTTTTTTTATTTTGCGTTTTTTTTTAAATATAAATTATGGGTTGCATAAAGGGGAAAGAAAATTTTATTATTTTTGCGCTACGACGCATGGTTTAGGAGATACAGCCCTATAAAGATTTTTTTTTTAAATTTTGCGTTTTTTTTTTCAATATAAATTATGGGTTGCATAAAGGGGAACGAAAATTTTATTGTTTTTGCGGTACCACGCACGGTTTAGGAGATACAGCTCTATAAAGTTTTTTTTCCTGGTTTTTTTTGTTTTTTTTTTTTAAGTATTAATTACGGGTTTCTTAAAGGGGTTTTTTTACATTATTTTTGCGCTACGACGCATGGTTTAAGAGATACAGCCCTATAAAGTTTTTTTTTAAAATTTTGCGTTTTTTTTTTAAATATAAATTATGGGTTGCATAAAGGGGAACGAAAATTTTATTATTTTTGCGCCACCACGCACGGTTTAGGAGATATTATATCTATATATATACTATATATAGCTATAATAGCTCTATAAAGTTTTTTCCTGGTTTTTTTTTAAGTTTTAATTAAGGGTTTCTTAAAGGGGAACGAAAATTTGATTATTTTTGTGCTACGATGCACGGTTTAGGAGATGCAGCCCTATAAAGATTTTTTTTGTTGTTTTTTTTTCATTGTGTTTTTTGTATATTATTTTGGGGTTCCGTAAAGGGGAACGAAAATTTTGTTCTTTTTGCGCTACCACGCACGGTTTAGGAGATATAGCTCTATAAAGATTTTTTCCTGTTTTTTTGTGTTTTTTTTTTTAAGTATTAATTAAGGGATCCTTAAAGGGGAACGAAAAATTGATTATTTTTGCGCTACGATGCACGATTTAGGATATGCAGCCCTATAAAGATTTTTTTTTTGTTTTTTTTTTCATTGTGTTTTTTTGTATATTACTTTGGGGTTCCGTAAAGGGGAAAGAAAATTTTATTATTTTTGCGCTACGACGCACGGTTTAGGAGATACAGCCCTAAAATGATTTTTTTTCCACTTTCTTTTTTGCGTTTTTCAATCTTAATTAGGGGTTTCTTAAAGGGATTTTTTTTAATTATTTTTGCGCTACGATGCACGGTGTAGGAGATACAGCCCTATAAAGTTTTTTTGTTATTTTTTTTCTTTTTTTTTCATTGTGTTTTTAGTATATTACTTTGGGGCTTCATAAAGGGGAACGAAATTTTTATTATTTTTGCGCCACCAAGCACGGTTTAGGAGATATTATATCTATATATATAGCAATAATAGCTCTAAAGTTTTTTTCCTGGTTTTTTTTTAAAGTTTTAATTAAGGATTTCTTAAGGGGAACGAAAATTTGATTATTTTTGTGCTACGATGCACGGTTTAGGAGATGCAGCCCTATAAAGATTTTTTCCTCTTTTTTTTTCTTTTTTGCGTTTTTAAATCTTAATTAGGGGCTTCTTAAAGGGAAGCGAAAATTTGATTTTTTTTTGCGCTACGATGCACGATATAGGAGATACAGCTAATTCAGCCCTATAAAGATTTTGTTTCTTTTTTTTTTCATTGTATTTTTCATGTATTACTTTTGGGTTACATAAAGGGGAACGAAAATTTTATTATTTTTGCGCTACGACGCATGGTTTAGGAGATACAGTCCTATATATTTTTTTACAATGCATGTGCTCGAAAAGTGCGTTTCCTACGGAGCCATGTCGTGCGGAAAGTACTGCTTTTCCGCACTAGTGCTTTTTGTTTTCAATTTTTTTTTACAGTACATATGGTGCTACTTTCTCGCACTAGTGCGGAAAAGAGCACTTACCGTGCATATGTCGAAAGTTTAAAGGGCCATATGTACTGTAAAACGTACGATACACGTGCGAATAGGTAATTCGCAACTCGTGTCGATTTAAAACACTCCTTTTAATAATTAAACTTATTTGCCATGACATGTTTTTTTATTTACTCGCACAATGCATAGTAAAAACATTGTATGATACACGTGCGTAAAGATGATTTCCGCACTTGTTGCATAAATAGCAATTTTTTTTATCAAAGAATGAAAGAAAGTCACGGTATTTATAACCAAATTTTACTTTAGTGGTACCTTTTCCCTATCACTGTCACAAATGTATGTGGCGTTCACGTAAACGCGATATTTTTAAGATTTCCCTGCGCAATGTTGCCAGCTCGCTCGCAAATCAAACATGTACTTACAGTTCTTTTGCATAATGGTGACATTCTACAATATCTATGAGATTTAAATAGGTAAAAGATAATTCGACGCATTCTTTGCTTGCTTGTTGCTTGTTGTTGTGTTGTTTGCGTAACTTCTTTGAATAAGTTGCGTTAATTTGGCGCACAGGCGAAGTAAACATGCGTTGCGTACGGCAAGGTCACGCCGCGGCCCCACCCTGCACGGCCTCCGTTGCCCATTCAGACCGCCCGCTAGCTTCGTTTGAACGCAAATAATATTTTTGTAATATTTGTTTATGCAGTGGATGCAAGTGACACAAATTCATACATCTTATTTATCCCGCATTTCAAATTAATAATATGTAAACTCTAATAACTTTAATATTCTTTTGTAACGGTGACAGCCTGTTACAACAAAATCATCAAATATCTTATGAAGCTATGCCTTAATAAGACACAAAATCATTTAATGGACCTATTTAAACGATTAAATTCGACCTAAGTAATTTTTTTTAACTCTAATTTTTTTTTGTGTCATTTAGAATATTATGACATAGTATCAGATTGCAGTGGACGTAATTGACACAAACTATGTTTTCACACTAAAAACACTATCCTAAATGCAACACAGTTACATGTTTTCTCTCGAATATTTTTTTCTCCAAGATAATTCAAAATAAAAAATAATTACCACAAAATAACAAATTACTAGAAAAGCAAATTATATATATGACACAAAACAAAATGTAAGATTTACATCTTAACAAAGTATTCATAAGCGAAAACAGAATTGACTTTAATATTTTTATAACCTAGGGGTCAAAATATAGCCAGCGGTACAGGTCTATTATGGTCAGATTTCAATCTTAGTCGCTACAAAGTTAACCACTTCGATCTTATTTAATAAAACTGTAATACGTATTAGGTACAATATATTAACAATAACACGAAGGTTACCTATTTATTAAACACCAGTACCAGCATTAATTCCAAATTTGTAATATCACGAAAGCTCAAAATACACTGCAGAATTAGGTCATTGCCTCGGTTTTGCATACTTACGGATGTGTATTGGTTTCGACCATCAGTCATGTCATGAGTCACGCGGTTGCGAAATACGCTTATGAGTTGTTGGTAGCAATTCGTGTCAGTAGTATTAAACACAATTGCGGTTTCTGTCTATGACCATCATCATAGAGTAAACAATGAAATTACCAAAATTTTAACTTTCCGTAACCAAATTACTTGTCTAAAGTAATTTACCGGAATTTCATATTAATTACCCGCTTATGAGGGATACTGATTTTTATATTTAAACGGAGCAAGCTTTTCTTCGTAGTTTTGGTCCATCACACTATTTACCGCGCGTCGTCTAGTATCCACAACACAAGCCTTATTCAGCTAGTGAGCAAATTCAGCTGTTCAATACTCTAAAATACTCTAAATTTAATCCATAAAATGGGAATTGGAAGACTGAAAAACTAGATCTAAAACCACATAATGTAGTCACAGAACCTGCGATAAAAAGTAGATTTCCTTTTTACGCAAAGCGTTGCCATATTATCTTTATATCATCAACACGAGACAATGGCTGAGAAACAACCTTGCCTGGCCGGATTATGCGTGAGTGCGATGAATTTCAATTAGAATACTTTAAGTAATTTAACTTTGTAATGTGTAAATAGACATATGTATGTACTATGTTAGTAGGTACGTTATAAGGTGGATAAAAATGTATTTGAACATACAGGAAACGCATCACTAGTTTTATCTGCTTCTATTCTTCTTATGTATCTATATGCGATATGCCGCTTATGAACAGTTGCATTGCAATTCGATTCACTTTAATTTTATTTTAAAGATATTTTGTCAATATAATTTTACCAAAAATTATTATTTTTTATAAATTTTAAGTCAATACAATTAGGTATTTGATTTGAAGTAGATAAAATTCCTATTAAAAGCTTGCGCAAGATTTGCAGTAAATATTTAAATAATTTATTTTGCATCAGCTGATCAGCTCTGAGACCCTTTCACGTGTTCTTGTGAAACATTTATGCATTTATTTACATGTACATTTAATTCAAACTACAAACGTTTGCTAAAGGAAACGCAATTAACAAACAATCGAATAAGAGATAAAGAAGCAAACGAAGTCCAGAAAGTAAACGAACAACTACGCTTAAGGATACTGCTAAATAGCAAAGCGATAACATCAGTGCTAGTGACGACGCATCATGTCGCGATAAACCCCCAGTAGAATGGCCTGGAAGCACAGTATAACAAGAAGCAGAGTATTCAGTAGGTTATAGTTTTAACTTTTTTTGTATAAGAATCCTGCAGTTTGTGTCTAGTATAGTATGTCCTGTACTGCCGTGATCTAAAATAATTCATTCATCTTTCTATTGAATTCCAAGGAACACGTCATTCAGTGAAAATTGAAACGTGTTTCGATTGTCAAGTTGTATACCTGTGGTTAAATATCTGGACGCAAAGTAACCCTCGGTTTCAACGCTACGATCTTAATACCATTAATCTTTTAATCTCGAAGTTTGCGAAAAATCAACACTATTAGCAGCCAAATACGCAATCGGTCACGGACCATTAAATATTACTGATCATTAAAGTCTACTGCGGCAAAACGGCCTAGAACTACGGCCGGATTATTGGACGGGGCCTTATCGAGCGACTTAGTCTGCCCCAAATTGAGTGAGCAAGAATTATGGCCAAAGTTCCGACACGCCGCGAATTAAACATAATGAAGATTACGATTAGATCAAAACTTGCGGTAAACATCTCAATAATTCTTCCACCATCTTCGACCGAGTCACGTAAAATGAAGCAGGTGAAATGGAACGCATTGAATTCAATCAGTTTTCTCTTTCAAATGAAATCAGAAGTGATGAACCAAGACTATTTGAAAAACAATCATGCTAATACACTTTCTCGATCAAAATTGCATTTGAGTTAGAGTAATCTAAACCTTTATTGAAATAAAATTCAATCCTTATTAGATTTCAAAACCAATGTTTGTTAAAGGTTTTCAGCTAATAAAAGTAATATTAAGGAGCCGAGACACGCCAAGAGGGAGGAAACGAAAGGGACGAGAGTGAAATTGGAAAAACTTGTTACAGAATTACTCGGGATGAAAAAAGGAGAAAATAAATAGGCCCTAGTAAAAGTTGACGGAACAAGCTACGCTTAGCTACTTTATTTACCTGGGGGACGCTATTTGTTTAAATCTAATAAGACGCTTTTCACTTGGTAGTTGTAAGGGATAGGTAGTAATAAAGTTTTTATTAGTTTCATAATACAATTTTGAAACTGCTACATTAACTTAAAGTAGTTTACCCTGGTCTGATTGGAAATGACAACAGGGCCGAAGATGTAGTTTATTGGATCTGTAATAATATCACATTGGCTTTTTCCTTGACCATGCCTATTATGTACTTATCAGGAGATACCGACGACGGAAGAGGATCCCGTTCCTTGCCAGTAAAAAACAATACACAAACAGGAATTTTAAATGCTTTCGACTTGACGCGCTTAGATCAATTCATTTGTCTCAATCTAAATTTTTAGAGTAATTTTGAATTTTGCCATTGGGTTATCCGCTGAAAACTCACGAAAAACATAAGATAAATTAACCACTGACAGGACAACGTTTCCGTACTAACCTTTTACTCCAGTTTCCGATCTCAGCGTAGCGCCGGCCGTTAGTACATCCGCTCCTCCGCACTTCATTTCCTTTGAACGTCTGCACCGAGTTCCCGTTAGGTGTTAATATTCCGTTGGAGCCGTTATTGTTCCGCTCCCTGTTCCTCGGGAACGTCCCGGTACCGGAGCGGAAGGTCCCGAGCTGGGGGGTTTGGGTGTCGGGGCTGAACTGTTGGAGTGGAATCGTCACGTTCCCGCTCCAACTCTTACGGTTCACGGCGAAAGTTTTGAACGTCCCATTGCCATTTGTGGGCGACGGAATCGCTCCACAAAAACTGCTCCTATTATGACTGTTTTTAATCAGCGCACTGTTCTGCAGAGACACTTGTGGCTTGATGGGCACAAGAGGGGATGCCTGGTCAACTGACATCGTCCCAACTGTAGGTAAAACTTTTTTCACATCTACATTTTTGTCTGCAAAGAAGAAACAACGATGTTAGGCGCTAATAATCACAACCTTGTAGTTATTTCCTGAGTTGTTTTATCTCTACTAATGAAAATGGCCTAGTTATGAACTGATTAATATGAAGTCTAATTGCGAGTCCCTGACACGTCAATAAGTGTCATGAATGCATGTTTGTCAACTATAGTTGCTAAGTCCCGGTTTGAATGAAGAATCCATCGCACAATAGGGTTCAATTTAGGTTAATAGGTATTCGTGTTCCGCAATATCGCTGTATAGACGTAGTAAACATCAAGTACTTACGTAAGAGTTTTTAGCGAATAAACCAATCATATTTATTACAAAACGAAGCAGATAGTCAGACATATGTACAATAGAAGTAATATACTTAATTTGTACATAATCGAAAGTACAACAGTATTAATAGTCATGCTAAACGTAGCGTCCTATATCACCCATTGTTGCCCATTGCATTCAGATTAAACTGGAAACTCATTTGTTTCCTCACCTTGACCCGCTCTCACATCTATTTACGGATAAGTATTTAAATCTCGTTTAAAATCAACTGAATACGTTCTTAATGGCTTATTTTCGGAATCAATCTTATTAAAATGAATGGGAATGTTATGGACGTCAGCATGAAAGAAGGAACTTTTGTATTTTAATAAAACTGCAGGCCGATTTCTCCAAACTGCAGTGAAGAGTTGAAAACTAGATTTAATATTGCAAATAAAACTTGTATCGACTTCAGTTGGAAACTTTTATTTTTAGTGAAGAGCATTCTGCAAGTACATTTGGAAACTAGGATTTATGACGTGCTACAAACTTAATAAACTCGCGCTCTGTTTCGTCAAGTAGCATATAAAACAACTTGATCATCAAACACAGAGCTTTAAATAACGTTGTTTTGAATGTATATACCATCGTCGACAAAGTAACTACCCATTTATCAACCTTATCTCAACGAACTAAGGCCTGTTAATGGTCAGTTTAAGTGTTTTGTTAGTCTGTACTCGTCTCAGAAGCCGCGAAGAAATTTCGCCGACGCTCCGTCCGGCGGACGCGGTCAATTTTGCATGCCCCGGTCCTCTCACGCGCAACAATGTTACGCCACTCTTACACAACCATTAGGCTACTTACATAATTACCAAATTCAATAAAGATTCGTTCCGTTATAGTGTAATGATACTAATGATTTGTTCTGATGATGAACGTGTAAGGTGTATTGGTGCGCTCATATTCACATGTGTTTGAAACCAGATTTACCTAATGGCATGGGACAAGGTGTACAATGTGGATTTGCCAAGTGTGGCGGAATACAAAAGATAAATTTCTTTTATAACGAATGGGAACTTCGTACTATTGTCTTGACAAGTGGTGTCTATAAAAAGTAGGTAAGACTTTGATGTCTAACTAATGTAAATATAAGCGTTATCTGTTTTACGTAATCACTGTACTATTGTTCAGCACATGAATAAAGTCTGAAGTTCTTATATTGGTATGATAAATGTCGAAAGTGATCATTAGTCGTTATCCAACGATTCATCCATGTAATCGAGCGTTGGCCGTTCACTTTGAAAATCTATAATGGATAATGGCAATAATTATGAATGATTATATATGAGCAATTTTAGTATGATTAGAGATTATTTTATATCGATTTCTGTGACCCACACAAAAAAAAAATGACCCCGAAACATTAGATTTTTAAGTCCCCGGCAAGCTCGGTTCTCCATACAAATTACGTTTCTATGGGAAGGTGCAATTCGGCCGAGCTAACCGGGGACTCTTAAGAATTTCGTTAGCGCAAAATAATATATTTTTAACTAACAAATGTTTTATTTTACATCTCAGCAGCTCATAAGCACAAAATCGACATTATGAATATGTGGATAGCTGCTTTTTGCGCTGCGTGACATAGCTCGCTTTACTTTAAATATTACTAATGACTGGATATTTCACCTGGAATATGTTAATTATGTTGGCTGTTATAATAATTTTGTTACTGTTGTATCTAACTGACGCAAAAGAATAACAAAAAGAAGTATTTTATTTACCCAAGTCCATCAGAAAAGTAATTATGACAAACTTTGGCAAACCAATTTCTTTACGGGCTATGCTCTAATAACCAGGGACCGGACAACCCATTCCGCGATAAAACCCTTTCAATGGGCGACACTTAAACACGGCTAACACATTGAAAGACTTTCCCTTTTGAACTGCAAGCCCATCCATACCTTTGACTAACCCTTACCGAAAAGCTAACCAAAAATAAGGCTAGCCCTTAATAAGGGTTACCCTTATCTTTAAGCGCTTTTTATAAAGGTTTCCCTTTGCGTGAAAGAGACAGGATTAGTATATATCTACGGTAGTGTATGAAAAGGAAAGAAAATACGTGCCTAGTCAAAGAACGCCGCCGTCGCCGCCGATGATCGCTCGGATTCGAAGTAATGTGTGCTTTATGAACAAGGTAGACGACTTAAATTAGCACGCTTATATGCTAAAAGGGAAGCCCTTTATAAGGCTAACCCTTATAAGCAATATGCAAGGTGTTGGTGAGCGGATGATAAGGGTTTTGTAAGGGTATTTGGGCTACCGATTACTCAAATGTGGTAGCTTTATATAAGGGTTTTTAAAAGCAAAACAAAGGGTTTCGTCTGGCAAAGGGTATGGTGAGTTAAGCCTTATGCAATACCCTTATAAAACCCCGATAAGGGATAGCGGGCCGGTCCCTGCTAATAACCTAGTGTGCATTGAGAAGATTTCTTTAGAAACTATTTTAACATTGTTGGCGCTGGAACGTTAGGTACTGTACAGTATAACAACTTCCAAAGGTTGATTGACCCAAATGCTTTTCTTTTCTCTGGAAAAGTGTTACAAACATGATAAAATACGATGTTTTATTCCACTAGAGCGGTAATAGAAGCCGTCACTGTAACGTTAGAGCGTAAGAGCGTGTCCAAAGTGTCAGATTATCTAATATCGATTAGGGACGCGCCATTCTTGGAGTTAGTCACAGCCTCTTTTACTTGCCTTGGACTACTCTGTTTGCTTTTTATGGGTTTACTTAGTTTTATTGCAGAAATCACGAATTTAACAACAGCCAATAGGGTAGTTGACAAATTGTTATTAATGGTATCAGTAAATCAGGTTTGTTTTGAGGATCAAATGTCTGTATGGGACCCATTGCCTTAAGCTTAAAGCAATTCAAGGCACAAATGATAGTCAAAGTCTGGCAATCGCACTTAATAGCTGACGGAACGCTCCTAACAAAATGGCAATACATCGTGACTTCACGTGTATTGCGCGTTTCTATTACGCTGTAATCTCGTTTTTATGGATTAAATAAATAAATTAAGCCGTTCCGATGCATGGAAAACAAGGAAATTGCGATTTTGTCGGTGAAACATTGCGTTTATGTATAGGTATATTGTTGCTACACGATATATTTTTTAATAAAATGTAAGGAATCGAAAGGTATATTATTTAAATTTCCTATTTATTGTGATGAATAGCCCATTTTATATCTATTTAACTAGATTTAGTTAAAATATTATAAAAATCAACGTGCCAACAACCCTCTTTCAGTTTACAGTAAAATAGATAGAGAACGTTACCTACTTAATTCATTCCATTTTCATTAAATTCCAAGCTTCAATTCTCGAACTTCTTCTTGATGTAAATTCAATGATTCAGTAAAATTTTATCATTATAAAAAATATTAACACTTGGAAGAATAAATAGATCGTAAGAGTAGGAAAATACTATCATTAACGTTAGTACTAGAGTAAAGACACACTGACTCGAGCGTATTATGTTTCTACGATATTAATCGATTTAACGTGCAATACTTGTCTATATTTTTTTTTACTGCAGATTATAAGTTGGTAAACATGCGACATAGGAAATAAAAATCACATTTGGCGTTTGAATGTGTACTATTTGCCTGTCGCACTGATAATAATGTCATTTGAACACGAATATCTATTCGAACACAATTACAGAGAGACGTGACTGGTTTCGGCAATATTTTTACAAGTCAACGGGCCATCTAGTACAGAATACAGAATTTGCAAAGCGGGCGAGATCGAGAGGCGAGTCGTTCTTGGAAGGGCTAGTATAACATGATCTTTAGATAAGTACTTTCTATCGTAATCCAAGGTTTTTATTTAAACTGGTATGTCTCTGCCTTGGACTCGAGTTTCGCTAGCAATTCTAATGACACGTGGCCTTGACTGAATAGATGAAGCAAGTGCTTCGTATAATAAGCTACATATATTATCACTGTTATTAAACAGCCAATAAACATTTTAAATAGTTTATTGAATTTGTTTTTTTGCACGTATATTAAATGGATTCGATTTAAGTTCCTAACTAGAACCATAAATGGGAACACGCAGGTTTCTCCATATAAATGAAATAAGTACCTAATCACCTGTTATTATGTCGTTGTAAAGAATCTAAAGTATAAACACAAACCTTGAGGTATGATTTTTATAAAAAAGTTATACAAATTGAACTCCTGTATTCAGTACAGTATGCATAAATAAAGTAAACAAATACAAGAGTACGCAGATTTATCTTGTTTACTCACACTAGTCAACATTAATGTTACTTAACCTAACTCAACTCCATTGTTGTTCTAGTTCATTACTTTATAATGGCTTTAACACTTAACCAACATTGTAAGTAACTCATGTTTTAATAACACAATATAAGTACACTGTAACAGGTTACCAAAATTCAAATTAGGTACAAGGTGTTCAAACGCGATACAAATCGAAAATAAAATTTGATGCTATCTCTTTCAGTCAACACTGTTACCTAAAAATGAAAAAGGACAAACGGATATTATTTAAATTTGGAACTGCCTAACTACCTGGACTAATTATTCCAATGGCATCTTACCGCAAGTATGCGTTTGCCTCGATGGACCAGTTAAAGAATGATCTTTTATTACATATACTATTTATGGAACTTAAGGTCGTACTATATCGGTTTCTTTGAGTGGAATTTTCGCTTAGTGAGTTTGTCCCGATCATCTGCCTGGAAGGTGCGTTTGCGCAGGTGGACGGTTCAGTTTAATTGGACTTTTACCTGCAACCGGCATTATTATAGCAATTAACAAGCTGGCCTTCACAATTAAGCACGTGCTTGTTAAATTGCATTATTATAGAGAAGTGGGATAACGGATGCATATTTGTTTTTACCGCGAAAGTCTAAGAATAAACGTATTCCAATAAACATCAGGTATGCAATATATTATGTTGTTCATTACTCTTCTATTACATTCCCTATAATTTTGTATACCTACTTAATTACACTTAGTTACAGAGCAATTATGCTATATCAGTTGAATTTGAGGCATTTTGTTATTAAAATTTGCATTTTAGGCCTTTTAAATCATCGGAGCTTTATGAAGATACTTCCTAGTTTAAAAAAAAGTGTTTTAAGTGTTGCAAGTTCCAACCCTATGGCGCAATGAGTCTTTATAACATTTCTGTTGAACACGATAGACACAAGTTTTATTTTTCAACATCTGTTTACACGCGTCCTTAAACAAATTACACAATTTTTCTACCGGCGTGAAGTTAGCAGCCTAAAGCTGGCAGCCCAAGATAATCCAACCAAATTAAGATGTCATTTTATACACCTCCTGTACACTCACATTTTAAGCATTTTCAAGAGCATATACAACATGTTTTTAAAAGAAATTTGACTTTTTTATCACAACTGAAAGTGTTAAGCCCAAAAAGGGCCAAATTTTTCACAAAACACATAGGGCAGCTAACTTCACAAACAGGCAGCCTACAACGTTTCTTCAATGGTTTCGTTATTTTTAGGGACACTGTCCAGATTACACTTTGCTTCTAGTATCGTAAGAAGTGGCATAAAAAACTCTTTCAAATGAGGTATAAGTCGTGAACATTGAAAGAGTATGGCTACCTCAAAATCCAGAATAACACCCAGCAGCCTAAAACTTTTTCAGAGTTTGTCAAGATTTCGATGAGAAGCTGTCTACATTACACTTTGTGTCTAGTATCGTAAGAAGCGGCATCAAAAACTCTTTCAAATGAGATATAATTCGTGAACATTGAAAGAGTATGGCTACCTCAAAATCCAGAATAACACCCAGCAGCCTAAAACTTTTTCAGAGTTTGTCAAGATTTCGATGAGAAGCTGTCTAGATTACACTTTGTGTCTAGTATCGTAAGAAGCGGCATCAAAAACTCTTTCAAATGAGGTATAATTCGTGAACATTGAAAGAGTATGGCTACCTCAAAATCCAGAATAACACCCAGCAGCCTAAAACTTTTTCAGAGTTTGTCAAGATTTCGATGAGAAGCTGTCTAGATTACACTTTGTGTCTAGTATCGTAAGAAGCGGCATCAAAAACTCTTTCAAATGAGGTATAATTCGTGAACATTGAAAGAGTATGGCTACCTCAAAATCCAGAATAACACCCAGCAGCCTAAAACTTTTTCAGAGTTTGTCAAGATTTCGATGAGAAGCTGTCTACATTACACTTTGTGTCTAGTATCGTAAGAAGCGACATGAAAAACTCTTTCAAATGAGGTATAATTCGTGAACATTGAAAGAGTATGGCTACCTCAAAATCCAGAATAACACCCAGCAGCCTAAAACTTTTTCAGAGTTTGTCAAGATTTCGATGAGAAGCTGTCTAGATTACACTTTGTGTCTAGTATCGTAAGAAGCGGCATCAAAAACTCTTTCAAATGAGATATAATTCGTGAACATTGAAAGAGTATGGCTACCTCAAAATCCAAAATAACACCCAGCAGCCTAAAACTTTTTCAGAGTTTGTCAAGATTTCGATGAGAAGCTGTCTAGATTACACTTTGTGTCTAGTATCGTAAGAAGCGGCATCAAAAACTCTTTAGTATCGTAAGAAGTGGCATAAAAAACTCTTTCAAATGAGGTATAGAACATTGAAAGAGTATGGCTACCTCAAAATCCAGAATAACACCCAGCAGCCTAAAACTTTTTCAGAGTTTGTCAAGATTTCGATGAGAAGCTGTCTACATTACACTTTGTGTCTAGTATCGTAAGAAGCGGCATCAAAAACTCTTTCAAATGAGATATAATTCGTGAACATTGAAAGAGTATGGCTACCTCAAAATCCAGAATAACACCCAGCAGCCTAAAACTTTTTCAGAGTTTGTCAAGATTTCGATGAGAAGCTGTCTACATTACACTTTGTGTCTAGTATCGAAAGCAGCGGCATCAAAAACTCTTTCAAATGAGATATAATTCGTGAACATTCAAAGAGTATGGCTACCTCAAAATCCAGAATAACACCCAGCAGCCTAAAACTTTTTCAGAGTTTGTCAAGATTTCGATGAGAAGCTGTCTACATTACACTTTGTGTCTAGTATCGTAAGAAGCGGCATCAAAAACTCTTTCAAATGAGGTATAATTCGTGAACATTGACAGAGTATGGCTACCTCAAAATCTAGAATAACACCCAGCAGCCTAAAACTTTTTCAGAGTTTGTCAAGATTTCGATGAGAAGCTGTCTACATTACACTTTGTGTCTAGTATCATAAGAAGCGGCATGAAAAACTCTTTCAAATGAGGTATAATTCGTGAACATTGAAAGAGTATGGCTACCTCAAAATCCAGAATAACACCCAGCAGCCTAAAACTTTTTCAGTTTGTCAAGATTTCGATGAGAAGCTGTCTAGATTACACTTTGTGTCTAGTATCGCAAGAAGCGGCATGAAAAACTCTTTCAAATGAGATATAATTTGTCAACATTGAAAGAGTATGGCTACCTCAAAATCCAGAATAACATCCAGCAGCCTAAAACTTTTTCAGAGTTTGTCAAGATTTCGATAAGAAGCTGTCTAGATTACACTTTGTGTCTAGTATCGTAAGAAGTGGCATCAAAAACTCTTTCAAATGAGATATAATTCGTGAACATTGAAAGAGTATGGCTACCTCAAAATCCAGAATAACACCCAGCAGCCTAAAACTTTTTCAGAGTTTGTCAAGATTTCGATGAGAAGCTGTCTACATTACACTTTGTGTCTAGTATCGTAAGAAGCGACATGAAAAACTCTTTCAAATGAGGTATAATTCGTGAACATTGAAAGAGTATGGCTACCTCAAAATCCAGAATAACACCCAGCAGCCTAAAACTTTTTCAGAGTTTGTCAAGATTTCGATGAGAAGCTGTCTAGATTACACTTTGTGTCTAGTATCGTAAGAAGCGGCATCAAAAACTCTTTTAAATGAGATATAATTTGTGAACATTGAAAGAGTATGGCTACCTCAAAATCCAGAATAACACCCAGCAGCCTAAAACTTTTTCAGAGTTTGTCAAGATTTCGATGAGAAGCTGTCTAGATTACACTTTGTGTCTAGTATCGTAAGAAGCGGCATGAAATACTCTTTCAAATGAGGTATAATTCGTGAACATTGAAAGAGTATGGCTACCTCAAAATCCAGAATAACACCCAGCAGCCTAAAACTTTTTCAGAGTTTGTCAAGATTTTAATGAGAAGCTGTCTAGATTACACTTTGTTTCTAGTATAGTAAGAAGCGGCATGAAAAACTCTTTCAAATGAGGTATAATTCGTGAACATTGAAAGAGTATGGCTACCTCAAAATCCAGAATAACTCCCAGCAGCCTAAAACTTTTTCAGAGTTTGTCAAGATTTCGATGAGAAGCTGTCTAGATTACACTTTGTGTCTAGTATCGTAAGAAGCGGCATCAAAGACTCTTTCAAATGAGATATAATTCGTGAACATTGAAAGAGTATGGCTACCTCAAAATCCAGAATAACACCCAGCAGCCTAAAACTTTTTCAGAGTTTGTCAAGATTTCGATGGGAAGCTGTCTACATTACACTTTGTGTCTAGTATCGAAAGAAGCGGCATCAAAAACTCTTTCAAATGAGATATAAATCGTGAACATTCAAAGAGTATGGCTACCTCTAAATCCAGAATAACACCCAGCAGCCTAAAACTTTTTCCGAGTTTGTCAAGATTTCGATGAGAAGCTGTCTACATTACACTTTGTGTCTAGTATCGTAAGAAGCGGCATCAAAAACTCTTTCAAATGAGGTATAATTCGTGAACATTGAAAGAGTATGGCTACCTCAAAATCCAGAAAAACACCCAGCAGCCTAAAACTTTTTCAGAGTTTGTCAAGATTTCGATGAGAAGCTGTCTACATTACACTTTGTGTCTAGTATCATAAGAAGCGGCATCAAAAACTATTTCAAATGAGATATAATTCGTGAACATTGAAAGAGTATGGCTACCTCAAAATCCAGAATAACACCCAGCAGCCTAAAACTTTTTCAGAGTTTGTCAAGATTTCGATGAGAAGCTGTCTACATTACACTTTGTGTCTAGTATCGTAAGAAGCGGCATCAAAAACTCTTTCAAATGAGGTATAATTCGTGAACATTGAAAGAGTATGGCTACCTCAAAATCCAGAATAACACCCAGCAGCCTAAAACTTTTTCAGTTTGTCAAGATTTCGATGAGAAGCTGTCTAGATTACACTTTGTGTCTAGTATCGCAAGAAGCGGCATCAAAAACTCTTTCAAATGAGATATAATTCGTGAACATTGAAAGAGTATGGCTACCTCAAAATCCAGAATAACACAAAGCAGCCTAAAACTTTTTCAGAGTTTGTCAAGATTTCCATGAGAAGCTGTCTAGATTACACTTTGTGTCTAGTATCGTAAGAAGCGGCATCAAAAACTCTTTCAAATGAGGTATAATTCGTGAACATTGAAAGAGTATGGCTACCTCAAAATCCAGAATAACACCCAGCAGCCTAAAACTTTTTCAGAGTTTGTCAAGATTTCGATGAGAAGCTGTCTACATTACACTTTGTGTCTAGTATCGTAAGAAGCGACATGAAAAACTCTTTCAAATGAGGTATAATTCGTGAACATTGAAAGAGTATGGCTACCTCAAAATCCAGAATAACACCCAGCAGCCTAAAACTTTTTCAGAGTTTGTCAAGATTTCGATGAGAAGCTGTCTACATTACACTTTGTGTCTAGTATCGTAAGAAGCGGCATCAAAAACTCTTTCAAATGAGATATAATTCGTGAACATTGAAAGAGTATGGCTACCTCAAAATCCAGAATAACACCCAGCAGCCTAAAACTTTTTCAGAGTTTGTCAAGATTTCGATGAGAAGCTGTCTACATTACACTTTGTGTCTAGTATCGTAAGAAGCGGCATCAAAAACTCTTTCAAATGAGATATAATTCGTGAACATTGAAAGAGTATGGCTACCTCAAAATCCAGAATAACACCCAGCAGCCTAAAACTTTTTCAGAGTTTGTCAAGATTTCGATGAGAAGCTGTCTACATTACACTTTGTGTCTAGTATCGAAAGCAGCGGCATCAAAAACTCTTTCAAATGAGATATAATTCGTGAACATTCAAAGAGTATGGCTACCTCAAAATCCAGAATAACACCCAGCAGCCTAAAACTTTTTCAGAGTTTGTCAAGATTTCGATGAGAAGCTGTCTACATTACACTTTGTGTCTAGTATCGTAAGAAGCGGCATCAAAAACTCTTTCAAATGAGATATAATTCGTGAACATTGAAAGAGTATGGCTACCTCAAAATCCAGAATAACACCCAGCAGCCTAAAACTTTTTCAGAGTTTGTCAAGATTTCGATGAGAAGCTGTCTACATTACACTTTGTGTCTAGTATCGTAAGAAGCGGCATCAAAAACTCTTTCAAATGAGATATAATTCGTGAACATTGAAAGAGTATGGCTACCTCAAAATCCAGAATAACACCCAGCAGCCTAAAACTTTTTCAGAGTTTGTCAAGATTTCGATGAGAAGCTGTCTACATTACACTTTGTGTCTAGTATCGAAAGCAGCGGCATCAAAAACTCTTTCAAATGAGATATAATTCGTGAACATTCAAAGAGTATGGCTACCTCAAAATCCAGAATAACACCCAGCAGCCTAAAACTTTTTCAGAGTTTGTCAAGATTTCGATGAGAAGCTGTCTACATTACACTTTGTGTCTAGTATCGTAAGAAGCGGCATCAAAAACTCTTTCAAATGAGGTATAATTCGTGAACATTGAAAGAGTATGGCTACCTCAAAATCTAGAATAACACCCAGCAGCCTAAAACTTTTTCAGAGTTTGTCAAGATTTCGATGAGAAGCTGTCTACATTACACTTTGTGTCTAGTATCATAAGAAGCGGCATGAAAAACTCTTTCAAATGAGGTATAATTAGTGAACATTGAAAGAGTATGGCTACCTCAAAATCCAGAATAACACCCAGCAGCCTAAAACTTTTTCAGTTTGTCAAGATTTCGATGAGAAGCTGTCTAGATTACACTTTGTGTCTAGTATCGCAAGAAGCGGCATGAAAAACTCTTTCAAATGAGATATAATTTGTCAACATTGAAAGAGTATGGCTACCTCAAAATCCAGAATAACATCCAGCAGCCTAAAACTTTTTCAGAGTTTGTCAAGATTTCGATAAGAAGCTGTCTAGATTACACTTTGTGTCTAGTATCGTAAGAAGTGGCATCAAAAACTCTTTCAAATGAGATATAATTCGTGAACATTGAAAGAGTATGGCTACCTCAAAATCCAGAATAACACCCAGCAGCCTAAAACTTTTTCAGAGTTTGTCAAGATTTCGATGAGAAGCTGTCTACATTACACTTTGTGTCTAGTATCGTAAGAAGCGACATGAAAAACTCTTTCAAATGAGGTATAATTCGTGAACATTGAAAGAGTATGGCTACCTCAAAATCCAGAATAACACCCAGCAGCCTAAAACTTTTTCAGAGTTTGTCAAGATTTCGATGAGAAGCTGTCTAGATTACACTTTGTGTCTAGTATCGTAAGAAGCGGCATCAAAAACTCTTTTAAATGAGATATAATTTGTGAACATTGAAAGAGTATGGCTACCTCAAAATCCAGAATAACACCCAGCAGCCTAAAACTTTTTCAGAGTTTGTCAAGATTTCGATGAGAAGCTGTCTAGATTACACTTTGTGTCTAGTATCGCAAGAAGCGGCATGAAAAACTCTTTCAAATGAGATATAATTTGTCAACATTGAAAGAGTATGGCTACCTCAAAATCCAGAATAACATCCAGCAGCCTAAAACTTTTTCAGAGTTTGTCAAGATTTCGATAAGAAGCTGTCTAGATTACACTTTGTGTCTAGTATCGTAAGAAGTGGCATCAAAAACTCTTTCAAATGAGATATAATTCGTGAACATTGAAAGAGTATGGCTACCTCAAAATCCAGAATAACACCCAGCAGCCTAAAACTTTTTCAGAGTTTGTCAAGATTTCGATGAGAAGCTGTCTACATTACACTTTGTGTCTAGTATCGTAAGAAGCGGCATCAAAAACTCTTTCAAATGAGATATAATTCGTGAACATTGAAAGAGTATGGCTACCTCAAAATCCAGAATAACACCCAGCAGCCTAAAACTTTTTCAGAGTTTGTCAAGATTTCGATGAGAAGCTGTCTACATTACTCTTTGTGTCTAGTATCGAAAGCAGCGGCATCAAAAACTCTTTCAAATGAGATATAATTCGTGAACATTCAAAGAGTATGGCTACCTCAAAATCCAGAATAACACCCAGCAGCCTAAAACTTTTTCAGAGTTTGTCAAGATTTCGATGAGAAGCTGTCTACATTACACTTTGTGTCTAGTATCGTAAGAAGCGGCATCAAAAACTCTTTCAAATGAGGTATAATTCGTGAACATTGAAAGAGTATGGCTACCTCAAAATCCAGAATAACACCCAGCAGCCTAAAACTTTTTCAGTTTGTCAAGATTTCGATGAGAAGCTGTCTAGATTACACTTTGTGTCTAGTATCGCAAGAAGCGGCATCAAAAACTCTTTCAAATGAGATATAATTCGTGAACATTGAAAGAGTATGGCTACCTCAAAATCCAGAATAACACAAAGCAGCCTAAAACTTTTTCAGAGTTTGTCAAGATTTCGATGAGAAGCTGTCTAGATTACACTTTGTGTCTAGTATCGTAAGAAGCGGCATCAAAAACTCTTTCAAATGAGGTATAATTCGTGAACATTGAAAGAGTATGGCTACCTCAAAATCCAGAATAACACCCAGCAGCCTAAAACTTTTTCAGAGTTTGTCAAGATTTCGATGAGAAGCTGTCTACATTACACTTTGTGTCTAGTATCGTAAGAAGCGACATGAAAAACTCTTTCAAATGAGGTATAATTCGTGAACATTGAAAGAGTATGGCTACCTCAAAATCCAGAATAACACCCAGCAGCCTAAAACTTTTTCAGAGTTTGTCAAGATTTCGATGAGAAGCTGTCTACATTACACTTTGTGTCTAGTATCGTAAGAAGCGACATGAAAAACTCTTTCAAATGAGGTATAATTCGTGAACATTGAAAGAGTATGGCTACCTCAAAATCCAGAATAACACCCAGCAGCCTAAAACTTTTTCAGAGTTTGTCAAGATTTCGATTAGAAGCTGTCTAGATTACACTTTGTGTCTAGTATCGTAAGAAGCGGCATCAAAAACTCTTTCAAATGAGATATAATTCGTGAACATTGAAAGAGTATGGCTACCTCAAAATCCAAAATAACACCCAGCAGCCTAAAACTTTTTCAGAGTTTGTCAAGATTTCGATGAGAAGCTGTCTAGATTACACTTTGTGTCTAGTATCGTAAGAAGCGGCATCAAAAACTCTTTCGAATGAGATATAATTCGTGAACATTGAAAGAGTATGGCTACCTCAAAATCCAGAATAACACCCAGCAGCCTAAAACTTTTTCAGTTCGTCAAGATTTCGATGAGAGGCTGTCTACATTACACTTTGTGCATTACATTACATTACATTACAGTACATTACAGTACATTACAATAAAAAATTTTTTACGATAAGCAATTGAAATTAGAGTTTAAATGGATTTGTTATACAATTTCCATTCTGATATTTGACTCTCCATTCCATAAATAAAGATTCTTTTGCTTGAATTGTTAATTGAAAGTACCCTCAACATATACTATAAAAATGTATACATAGTCATGTTTTAAAAAAAACACATGCATTTTACTTTCCTCGTATTCGAAATGAAAAGTAGAGTGTTTAACTCGGGTGAAAGGCATCCTTTCTGCCTCGGACTATTGGCGCTCTCACTGCGTTCGAGCGCCAAAATACCTCGGTAGAAATTAATGCCTTTCATCCCTTGGTTAACAATCTACTATTCTGTAACTCTTTGAACATTTCATGATTTACATTTAAACGAGGAACGTACCCGCAGAGCTTAGACTTGTCTCGCGCAGTCATTGTACGTTGAAACTTCTTATTCAAGCTTGCTACGGTGAACTCGTAGGTATAAAACAGTTCCTTTTTAGTTTCGATCCCGACAAAAAGACAATTCGACACGATTTCTTTGCCAAAAGGCTTCAAATTTAAACTTTCTATTATATCGCGACGTAAATAAGTCTTCTGTGCGCCCGAATCAATAAAGCATCGTACCGGTATACATTTCTTATCGTATTCCTGGGTTCGAATCCCGGCAGAGGCATTTATTTGCGTGATGGGCACGAATATTTGAAGGGTACACGGAAAGAACATGTCTAGTCACTTTTTTCGGAAAATGAGATTTTCATTTCAAAATGTAGAGCTCTTAATGAACTATTAGTGACATCTTTTGCTACCACTGTATAATATATGTAACACAACTTTTTTTTTAGTTAAAAAAGACCTGGTCACGGAATTACCATACATTTTGACATGGTTCCAAATTTTAAAACCGCGATTACTCAACATGTTACTAAATTGACTAGACATGTTCTTTCCGTGTACCCTTAATTTGTTCTTGCGTCTTGGATGTTTTTTATACAAATTCATTTGAAGTAAGAAGCGGCATGAAAAACTCATTCAAATGAGGTATAATTCGTGAACATTGAAAGACCGTGGCTACCTCAAAATCCAGAATAACACCCAGCAGCCTAAAACTTTTTCAGTTTGTCAAGATTTCGATGAGAAGCTGTCGAGATTACACTTTGTGTCTAGTATCGTAAGAAGCGGCATCAAAAACTCTTTCAAATAAGATATAATTCGTGAACATTGAAAGAGTATAGCTACCTCAAAATCCAGAATAATACCCAGCAGCCTAAAAATTTTCAGAGTTTGTCAAGATTTCGATGAGAAGCTGTCTAGATTACACTTTGTGTCTAGTATCGTAAGAAGCGGCATCAAAAACTCTTTAGTATCGTAAGAAGTGGCATAAAAAACTCTTTCAAATGAGGTATAGAACATTGAAAGAGTATGGCTACCTCAAAATCCAGAATAACACCCAGCAGCCTAAAACTTTTTCAGAGTTTGTCAAGATTTCGATGAGAAGCTGTCTAGATTACACTTTGTGTCTAGTATCGTAAGAAGCGGCATCAAAAACTCTTTCAAATGAGGTATAATTCGTGAACATTGAAAGAGTATGGCTACCTCAAAATCCAGAATAACACCCAGCAGCCTAAAACTTTTTCAGAGTTTGTCAAGATTTCGATGAGAAGCTGTCTACATTACACTTTGTGTCTAGTATCGTAAGAAGCGACATGAAAAACTCTTTCAAATGAGGTATAATTCGTGAACATTGAAAGAGTATGGCTACCTCAAAATCCAGAATAACACCCAGCAGCCTAAAACTTTTTCAGAGTTTGTCAAGATTTCGATGAGAAGCTGTCTACATTACACTTTGTGTCTAGTATCGTAAGAAGCGACATGAAAAACTCTTTCAAATGAGGTATAATTCGTGAACATTGAAAGAGTATGGCTACCTCAAAATCCAGAATAACACCCAGCAGCCTAAAACTTTTTCAGAGTTTGTCAAGATTTCGATGAGAAGCTGTCTAGATTACACTTTGTGTCTAGTATCGTAAGAAGCGGCATCAAAAACTCTTTCAAATGAGATATAATTCGTGAACATTGAAAGAGTATGGCTACCTCAAAATCCAAAATAACACCCAGCAGCCTAAAACTTTTTCAGAGTTTGTCAAGATTTCGATGAGAAGCTGTCTAGATTACACTTTGTGTCTAGTATCGTAAGAAGCGGCATCAAAAACTCTTTAGTATCGTAAGAAGTGGCATAAAAAACTCTTTCAAATGAGGTATAGAACATTGAAAGAGTATGGCTACCTCAAAATCCAGAATAACACCCAGCAGCCTAAAACTTTTTCAGAGTTTGTCAAGATTTCGATGAGAAGCTGTCTACATTACACTTTGTGTCTAGTATCGTAAGAAGCGGCATCAAAAACTCTTTCAAATGAGATATAATTCGTGAACATTGAAAGAGTATGGCTACCTCAAAATCCAGAATAACACCCAGCAGCCTAAAACTTTTTCAGAGTTTGTCAAGATTTCGATGAGAAGCTGTCTACATTACACTTTGTGTCTAGTATCGAAAGCAGCGGCATCAAAAACTCTTTCAAATGAGATATAATTCGTGAACATTCAAAGAGTATGGCTACCTCAAAATCCAGAATAACACCCAGCAGCCTAAAACTTTTTCAGAGTTTGTCAAGATTTCGATGAGAAGCTGTCTACATTACACTTTGTGTCTAGTATCGTAAGAAGCGGCATCAAAAACTCTTTCAAATGAGGTATAATTCGTGAACATTGAAAGAGTATGGCTACCTCAAAATCTAGAATAACACCCAGCAGCCTAAAACTTTTTCAGAGTTTGTCAAGATTTCGATGAGAAGCTGTCTACATTACACTTTGTGTCTAGTATCATAAGAAGCGGCATGAAAAACTCTTTCAAATGAGGTATAATTCGTGAACATTGAAAGAGTATGGCTACCTCAAAATCCAGAATAACACCCAGCAGCCTAAAACTTTTTCAGTTTGTCAAGATTTCGATGAGAAGCTGTCTAGATTACACTTTGTGTCTAGTATCGCAAGAAGCGGCATGAAAAACTCTTTCAAATGAGATATAATTTGTCAACATTGAAAGAGTATGGCTACCTCAAAATCCAGAATAACATCCAGCAGCCTAAAACTTTTTCAGAGTTTGTCAAGATTTCGATAAGAAGCTGTCTAGATTACACTTTGTGTCTAGTATCGTAAGAAGTGGCATCAAAAACTCTTTCAAATGAGATATAATTCGTGAACATTGAAAGAGTATGGCTACCTCAAAATCCAGAATAACACCCAGCAGCCTAAAACTTTTTCAGAGTTTGTCAAGATTTCGATGAGAAGCTGTCTACATTACACTTTGTGTCTAGTATCGTAAGAAGCGACATGAAAAACTCTTTCAAATGAGGTATAATTCGTGAACATTGAAAGAGTATGGCTACCTCAAAATCCAGAATAACACCCAGCAGCCTAAAACTTTTTCAGAGTTTGTCAAGATTTCGATGAGAAGCTGTCTAGATTACACTTTGTGTCTAGTATCGTAAGAAGCGGCATCAAAAACTCTTTTAAATGAGATATAATTTGTGAACATTGAAAGAGTATGGCTACCTCAAAATCCAGAATAACACCCAGCAGCCTAAAACTTTTTCAGAGTTTGTCAAGATTTCGATGAGAAGCTGTCTAGATTACACTTTGTGTCTAGTATCGTAAGAAGCGGCATGAAATACTCTTTCAAATGAGGTATAATTCGTGAACATTGAAAGAGTATGGCTACCTCAAAATCCAGAATAACACCCAGCAGCCTAAAACTTTTTCAGAGTTTGTCAAGATTTTAATGAGAAGCTGTCTAGATTACACTTTGTTTCTAGTATAGTAAGAAGCGGCATGAAAAACTCTTTCAAATGAGGTATAATTCGTGAACATTGAAAGAGTATGGCTACCTCAAAATCCAGAATAACTCCCAGCAGCCTAAAACTTTTTCAGAGTTTGTCAAGATTTCGATGAGAAGCTGTCTAGATTACACTTTGTGTCTAGTATCGTAAGAAGCGGCATCAAAGACTCTTTCAAATGAGATATAATTCGTGAACATTGAAAGAGTATGGCTACCTCAAAATCCAGAATAACACCCAGCAGCCTAAAACTTTTTCAGAGTTTGTCAAGATTTCGATGGGAAGCTGTCTACATTACACTTTGTGTCTAGTATCGAAAGAAGCGGCATCAAAAACTCTTTCAAATGAGATATAAATCGTGAACATTCAAAGAGTATGGCTACCTCTAAATCCAGAATAACACCCAGCAGCCTAAAACTTTTTCCGAGTTTGTCAAGATTTCGATGAGAAGCTGTCTACATTACACTTTGTGTCTAGTATCGTAAGAAGCGGCATCAAAAACTCTTTCAAATGAGGTATAATTCGTGAACATTGAAAGAGTATGGCTACCTCAAAATCCAGAAAAACACCCAGCAGCCTAAAACTTTTTCAGAGTTTGTCAAGATTTCGATGAGAAGCTGTCTACATTACACTTTGTGTCTAGTATCATAAGAAGCGGCATCAAAAACTATTTCAAATGAGATATAATTCGTGAACATTGAAAGAGTATGGCTACCTCAAAATCCAGAATAACACCCAGCAGCCTAAAACTTTTTCAGAGTTTGTCAAGATTTCGATGAGAAGCTGTCTACATTACACTTTGTGTCTAGTATCGTAAGAAGCGGCATCAAAAACTCTTTCAAATGAGGTATAATTCGTGAACATTGAAAGAGTATGGCTACCTCAAAATCCAGAATAACACCCAGCAGCCTAAAACTTTTTCAGTTTGTCAAGATTTCGATGAGAAGCTGTCTAGATTACACTTTGTGTCTAGTATCGCAAGAAGCGGCATCAAAAACTCTTTCAAATGAGATATAATTCGTGAACATTGAAAGAGTATGGCTACCTCAAAATCCAGAATAACACAAAGCAGCCTAAAACTTTTTCAGAGTTTGTCAAGATTTCCATGAGAAGCTGTCTAGATTACACTTTGTGTCTAGTATCGTAAGAAGCGGCATCAAAAACTCTTTCAAATGAGGTATAATTCGTGAACATTGAAAGAGTATGGCTACCTCAAAATCCAGAATAACACCCAGCAGCCTAAAACTTTTTCAGAGTTTGTCAAGATTTCGATGAGAAGCTGTCTACATTACACTTTGTGTCTAGTATCGTAAGAAGCGACATGAAAAACTCTTTCAAATGAGGTATAATTCGTGAACATTGAAAGAGTATGAGTAGAGTTCCACTAGGTACAGCCAGCCAGGGTTCAGCATCAGGTCTATCTTGGGTACTGCTCTCCCAAGTGCTCATCAAGACTTCTTTGATGACCAAAACAGCATGTGCCTATGTTGCACCGAACTAGAGTTCCACTAGGTACAGCCAGGGTTCAGCATCAGCTTAGTTCTATGTATACTTAAACCTTCTCCAGAATGTAACAAACACTTTTCTGAAAACCGCATCAAAATCGGTTCAGCCAAACGCGAGATAATCGCGAACAAATATACATACATACAAACAGGTCAAACTGAGAACCTCCTTTTTTTAAGGCTGTTAAAAATACATATTATAAGCTATTTTATATCTGAATAGTTTACTCAGCTTTTATTAACTTTTTTCTGACAATGAAAATATAATTTATGTCATATAACCATCTTTAGTAAGTGTACAATATATGTGAAGCACACTAAAATCAGTTCGCTAGAAAAAAAGATATCGAAGAAAAATCATATGTTTTTTTTTTTAAATCAAAAACTATAAAGTTTAGGTTGCTTAAATTTAATGTAGAGCCACACCGCCCATAAAAATTACAAGCCCAAACTCGAGGGGGGCAGAATCACTGTTTAGCTTATCCTGGCACGGCCTTTGTTTTTATTCTATTCTAAATACCTAAACCATACCTACCTACTTAACTATTTAACGTATTATAGTTATTTACGATACAAGTGCGGAAAAGAGGAAATTCGAAACGAGTGGCGATAAATTAAAACACGACCGCAGGGAGTGTTTTAAATCGACACGAGTTGCAAATTACCTTTTCGCACGTGTATCGTACAACGTTTTACAGTACATATGGCCCTTTAAACTTTCGACACATGCACGAAAAGTGCTCATTCCCGCACTAGTGCGAGAAAGTAGCACCATATGTACTGTAAAAGCAATTGTTATTTGAATAAGTACTTGCTCAACTATTATATTAGATTGCCATTTGATTGCCATCTAGCGTTGCCAAATTTTTAGACTAGATGGCATTAGTAGTACGCAATGTACGCATTGTTTAGAAGGATGACATAATGTTTAGTGGTATTAATTAGAGATAGAGAAGATTAGAGGGACTAAAAAAGATTAAGCATTATTTCAGTCTTTCTTTATTGTACTTGTAACGCAATGGCAAGTGTGATATATTGAATATTATAATACGAATAATGAAAGATGAATAATGTTCTTATTTATAACACTGTATGGCTGCAGCAGCATACTTAATATGTAAATATTAACAAATTAAAATTATGAACTAAATATTCTTACCTTGTGGGTGTTTATAAAATGTTACAGAACAATTTTGAATAATATAATATTCCTACCAAACAGTTTGTTGTGACTCTCAATAACGCATACTACTAATGCCATCTAGTCAACATTTAGGCACATGATGAATTTTTAATGAGGCTCGCTAGATGGCGATCCAACGTAGCACATTCCGATTATAGAAGGCGCTATCGTTTGTTTTTAAAATGTTACCTGAGCCCCACTATAGAAAACCGTTTTACTTTGAATAACATTGTATGACTTTGCGGATTACCCTGTTTTTCAATGTGAATATTTTGCTAATATCTTTCTGCTTTCGGGGTTATTTTGTTAATAAAGTTTCGTTTCATAATTTTGAGCTATAAATAATTCTTACAGATTTTATCGTAGTTACAGTAATTAGTACTTTAAATTAGGAATTTAGGTTTTTGTATACTGGCTTCTTAGTTGTTAGGTACTAGGTAGGTACCGTGTAATTTTAGTATAGGTCCTTCTGGTAGGTAAGTAATTAGTTTTAGTCTAGGTGGGTACGTATTTAAGTTTTAGAGTGTAGGTTTAATTGTGTACGCATTTAGAATATTGGTAAATTAAGTTTAGATTAGGTAAATAGATAATTTAGTTCTACTTTGGATAACATTATATGACTGCGTATTACCCTGTTTTTCAGTGCGAATATTTTGCTAAAATCTTTCTGCTTTCGGAGTTATCTTATTAATAAAGTTTCGTTTCATAGTTTTGAGCTATAAAAATAATTCTTACAGATTTAATCGTAGTTACAGTTAGTACTTTAAATTTCGGGATTTAGGTTTTTGTGTCTTGGCTTCTTAGTTCTTAGGTACTAGGTAGGTACGTAATTTTATTCTAGGTGCTTTAGGTAGATAAGTACCTAATTAGTCTTAGTCTAGGTACGTATTTAAGTTTTAGAGTGTAGGTTTAATTGTGTATTGTTTGTGTTAGAATACTGGTAAATTAAGTCTAGATTAGGCAAATAGATAATTCGGATCCTTAAATTGTAGGGTGAGGAGGTGTTATCTAGTTCTTAGTAGAGGTAAATAGAAGGTACCTAGGTTGTTTTTATAAGTACATTATTTAGGTAAGACTTAGTTAGGATCCAAGGTTTTTTTTTATTTATAATTCTTAATAAATAGTAGGTAGATATATAGGTAAGTTTTTTGTAAACGTACATTAGTTAGGTTACCTTTCTTAAGGATTTCTTTTGTGGTTTCGTTAATTAGGATTCTCAGACATCTGAATAATAGATTGAATTTGATAGGTTTGTTTGTTTATTGTTACTTCTCGGAAAATGCGGCGTCGAGGAAAATTGTCCAAGTGTGACCTAAAACGAGCGTTGCAAATACTGCAAATTAAGAGTGGCCCTGTTTCTCCAAGGGATAAGAACTCAAATGATTATGTACTCATTTGCGATTGTTTGAAGATCAAAAACCACTTTAAAAATCGCATAAAAATCTACAACATGTGGAAAACAATAGATTTTTCTTATGAATGGTCATCAAATATCGAGCCTGGAAATCAAAAAGTGAAGCCACTAGAAACGTTTGAGACTTGTTTCAAAGACTCAACTTCGCCTGTGCACAGCACATCCTCTGCGATTGTCACCGAAGAGGACAGATCAGAGGTTTGTCTTTTGAACAGCAAAAAATCAGAAACTGAGAATATTGACGGCGAAATGAATAACGTAGAGGTACGGCAACCCTTTGATATGACGTTTTACAGAACCTCTTCACCAACATTCAGCGAAACTCCTACATTAAACCCAAACGAGCTTGATACTACTTCATTAAGTAATCCCCTCCCAACCGAAAGTCAACAAGATTCCGATCAGACTTCTGACCTCTTTCTACAGACTTCAAATACAAACACGTTTAAGAAAATGGAAGTTTCGCCACCAACCGAAAAAATTCCTAAATGTATTCAGAGCCTAGATAGGTCGGCGTCAAGTCCAAATTCTACCGCAGCGGGATTGTTCCCGGTTGGCACAAAAAACGAGCCCAGCCTGATCAGGTGCTCGGCAATTAACATAGAAGAAGGAACAACTATTATCAGCACCGAATTATGGGATGAAATAATTACAGACGGAAAACTGAAGACCGAGATCTATCCGTTCGTGTTAAGAAAAATAGTTGAAAATAATATCAACAACACATGCCTAATTGTTTTTAAATATGTTAAATACTTAAAAAACAAAAAAATAATGGTGAAAGCTGTCTGCAACCACAAAAATTGTAAAAAGTTCAAGTTATATTTAGACAAAGATAGGCAATTAACGGTGTACAGTGAAAGCTTGAACTATTGTCACAAAGAAAACATCACAATGCATGTTAGAGGAATTGAAAGAAAACTGGTGAAAAATAAATTACTTACCGAAAAGGCGCTGTCGTACAAGAAAAACGAAATATTAAAATTAAATAAAAATAGATTAAACGCTACCTTAAATCTACAAAGTGTTAAATCCGACACAACACTTCGAAAAATAAGATCAGAGGCAATGGCCAAAAATGACAGGCACAAGAACGATATTTTAGACCTAATTCAATATCAAGTTGACCATTCCAACTTTGTTAAGGAAATTTCATTTCCACTTAACATAAAAATGTACAGTTTAGACCAAATCCTGAGTTTAAAACAAGAAATACCCGCAATGCTACATTTCGATGCTACAGGAAGCGTTGTGAGGGATTTAAATGGCAAAAAAAAAGCTTCAAAAAGAATTCTATTGTATTCGGGTATTATACAGTTGAAGGCAACGCAACGACTCTTCCCTGTATTTCACATGATCTCTGCGGTGCATGACACTAATTCTATATTTAAAATGCTACATGATTTTAAAGTATATTGCATGAGCGAATCTTGTTGGCCAGCCTTCGCCGGAGTAGTAACAGATTTCAGTTTTGCACTTATTAACGCCGTTTGCCTTTCTTTCAATCAATTGTCGTTAGTGGATTACCTAAATTATTGTTTTTTTCACTTGACTGAAAACGGCAACAAATTCGAACCAACACCCTTATACTTATGCGTCGCGCATCTTATGAAGTGCATTTGTAATGATGTGGATAAGTCTACTATCAAAAATAAACCGGCAGTAAAGGAGATGCTGGCCCAGATATTTTTAATAAACGATTTCCAGAAAATATCAAAACACGTTCAATTTGTTTTTATTTTGTTAAACACTAAATTCGTAAACAAAGATGTAGTTGAGGCGAAAAAATTTATTTCTAATACATTTAAAGACCACGAAGGCATAGAATTTTTGTTAAAAGCCGAAGCCGACCCCACAAAAATTGAAAAATGTTCCCGAGGAGACTCTAATTATGAAAAAACTCTATTTTACGCACATTTTAGAGACATTTTATGCAATATTGAACCCCATATAGACGATGGCGACCAGAAAATAAATGATTTGTACTGTGCTGAACTACCAAAATTATTATTAAGAAAATATTTACCATACCTGCCTATGTGGACCAATTTATTAAAAAACGACAGAGTCAGTAACGCGCCCGTTGAGAATTATTTCGGGCAGCTGAAACTGAACAGCCTAAATGGACGCAAAAAATTTAAATGTACTCAGCTCTTAAGGACATTGTGGTCAGAAGTCCTTTCCATTCACAAAGAGCACTTGCTCATTAAAAAAAAGAAAGGCTTATGTGTGCAGTCGAAATCGACAGCGAAACACATGAAATCTTCCGAGGAGTCATGGAACCGAAAACGAAAAAGTACATTCAGCCATTTCGAGGGCCGACATCTAAAAAAAATGTGTCCAGCTCCAGCGCCTGACTGTGACAAAATCATCAACTGTTTGTACTGTGGACGCGGGGCATGGTCAACAACTTTCACGAACTGGGTCCAGTGTGACACGTGTGACATGTGGATTCATCAGCAATGTGCTCAAGAAGTCGACGGTTGCTCTTCACCTGACTTGGCCGATAAAGATTTCTTTTGTAAGCATTGCTCTACAAACGAAATTTCATCAAGGCAGCGGCTAGAGACATTACCTCCAAGTAAAGTGTATACTTTTTTACAAAATGGCCTAATTGACGACGTCGATTACTATAAAGAAATAGGGAGAGGCTACGTAGTAAATTACGTGGAACATATTAAGCAAACTACCATGAAAAGCCTATTAATCGAAGATTATATAACACTATCTGGCAAACAATATGTGGTGGACAAAGTTATTGATCATTTATTACACATTTTTAACAACGAAAAATACAATTTAGTGTCAGTGGAACGTTCTCACTATATTTTCAACAATTTTATTCTCACCGATCAATTCCTCAACATGATCCCTTTAGACTCCAAAAAAGACACCGTATTCCCTATATGTCAACATAGCCATTACACTATGGGAATTGTGTCACTCAGAAACGAGACGCTCACCATAATAGACCCGCAAGGAAATGAGACTCTTTACGTACAATTATACACAGAAAAATTTCAGCACCTCTTGGAAAAGAAACGGTTAAACATGAGATTAAAACCAGTAACAGACGTCAAACATTATATACAACAGGACAATTATAACTGTGGACCTATCCTAATAAATATATTTGAGCACATGGCAAAGAACAAGAATCAACCAACCAAAAAGAATTTTGATAAGTACAGAGACACACTAAAAAAAGTGTTGCTCACAAGCAGCGATGCTATGCATCAGCGGTGCATTTTCTGTTCCAGAAAAGTGCAGCCGCGCGATGCCATAAACTGCAACACTTGTTTTAGAATATTTCATACCAGCTGCTTCGTGTCGATGGACGAAATAAAAAATCTAATTACTGCACAAGAAAAAAAAAACAAAAGTATGGGAAACTGTGACTTGTGCCTCGCCAACAACGACAATTAATAATTATATAAGAAAAGGACCCAAACTGTCTTCTTTCTTTTGAATGTATAATAATAATAAGTAATAAATAAATCTCACTGCGTTCGAGCGCCAAAATACCTCGGCAGAAATTAATGCATTTCATCCCTTGGTTAACAATCTACTATTCTGTAACTCTTTGAACATTTCATGATTTACATTTAAACGAGGAACGTACCCGCAGAGCTTAGACTTGTCTCGCGCAGTCATTGTACGTTGAAACTTCTTATCCAAGCTTGCTACGGTGAACTCGTAGGTATAAAACAGTTCCTTTTTAGTTTCGATCCCGACAAAAAGACAATTCGACACGATTTCTTTGCCAACAGGCTTCAAATTTAAACTTTCTATTATATCGCGACGTAAATAAGTCTTCTGTGCGCCCGAATCAATAAAGCATCGTACCGGTATACATTTCTTATCGTATTCCTGGGTTCGAATCCCGGCAGAGGCATTTATTTGCGTGATGGGCACGAATATTTGAAGGGTACACGGAAAGAACATGTCTAGTCACTTTTTTCGGAAAATGAGATTTTTATTTCAAAATGTAGAGCTCTTAATGAACTATTAGTTATATCTTTTGCTACCACTGTATAATATATGTAACACAACTTTTTTTTTGTTAACAAAGACCTGGTCACGGAATTACCATATATTTTGACATGGTTCCAAATTTTAAAACCGCGATTACTCAAAATGTTACTAAATTAGAGTTTTGAATGATTCACGGTTAGTTTCACTAGACTTATAGTGACCGGGATATAAACCGTGATTACCTTTTGTATTATTTGTGAGCTCCCGATATTTTATTGAGATCGTACAGGACGTTAGGATTGAACCTGATGAAGTGATGGTCAGTTTTGACGTAGAGTCATTGTTCACTAACGTACCTGTAATTGATAGCATTGAGGTAGTAAGAAACAAGATCCAGGAGAACGGCATGCCAATAGAATACGTAAGGCTGCTTGAACACTGCCTCACTACAAATTATTTTCTGTTTCGCGGGCAATATTATATACAGGCAGAGGGAGTAGCGATGGGCAGTCCGGTGGATCCAGTGGTGGCTAACATTTGGATGGAACACTTTGAGCACCTAGCCCTTTCTGCGCCCCCAGTTCCCGTTAAAATTTGGAAGAGGTACGTGGATGATGTGTTCTGCATAATTAAGGGTGGTAAACAGGAAGCTGAACTGATGCTAGGACACCTTAATAGCATGCACCGATCCATGTCGTTTACATTGGAAATGGAACAAGAAAGGAGTATTGCGTTTCTGGATGTGAGACTGAATGTTACAGGTTGTGGCATGCTGGGACACTCAGTCTATAGGAAACCGACTCACACGGACCGCTATTTACACGCGAGCTCGCACCATCATCCCAGACAGTTAAACTCGGTTGTAGCATCACTGACTAATCGAGCACACGCTCTGTGTGACTCGCTACATCTAAACCAGGAGCTGAACCATGTTCAGAGTGTCCTGAGGATGAATGGCTACAGAGTTAACATTGACAAGCGGGACACAAAAAACCAAGCGCCTCACTCATCGCGTTGAGAGACAGCCAGCGTTTATGCCGTACGTCAAGGGTGTGACAGACAAGATATCAAAAATACTAAATAACTACTCTGTAAAAACTATCTTCACCCCGCACAGGAAAATTGCACAATTTCTGCGGTCGCCTAAAGACAATTTTCCCCTGGAAAAACCTGGTGTATACAAAGTTGAGTGCAGCTGTGGTAGTTCGTACATTGGGCAGACCAAACGCAGAATTAAAGAACACATTGCTGCGGTCAAGAACAATGACGTTCGCAAGTCAGCTATTGCTCAGCATCTCCTTGAGTCGGGTACAAATCACTGGATCGAGTTGCATAGTCCCAAGGTCATTTCGACAGAACGCCACTATATACCAAGATTGGTAAGAGAAGCCGTTGAAATTCACAAATACAAAAATTTCAATCGTGAAGATGGGTTTAAACTGTCAAATGTGTGGAATCCTGTGATTTGTTTGTGTAAAAAACCAGTGATATCCGAATCAAACACGCGTAGTGACACCGTGAGTGTAGTGTGTTTGGACAGACCAACAAGTGTGAGCGCGACCGGACCAACAAGTGTGAATGCGACCGTTGGTAACGTTGAAAGTGAACGCAGCCGACGCGCAAGAATGAGGGTAGACAGAGCGCTGTCTACACAACTTTGACACCCACCCGCTATCTTCAGTCACCCGTGAACATGATGCATGTAACTGCATCGAAATATCGGGAGCTCACAAATAAGACAAAAAGTAATCACGGTCTATATCCCGGTCAATATAAGTCTAGTGTTACTAAATTGACTAGACATGTTCTTTCCGTGTACCCTTGATTTGTTCTTGGGTCTTGGATGTTTTTTATACAAATATTTATTATTATTTATTTATTACTTATTATAATTATACATTCAAAAGAAAGAAGACAGTTTTGGTCCTTTTCTTATATAATTATTAATTGTCGTTGGCGAGGCACAAGTCACAGTTTCCCATACTTTTGTTTTTTTTTTCTTGTGCATTAATTAAATTTTTATTTCGTCCATCGACACGAAGCAGCTGGTATGAAATATTCTAAAACAAGTGTTGCAGTTTATGGCATCGCGCGGCTGCACTTTTCTGGAACAGAAAATGCACCGCTGATGCATAGCATCGCTGCTTGTGAGCAACACTTTTTTTTAGTGTGTCTCTGTACTTATCAAAATTCTTTTTGGTTGGTTGATTCTTGTTCTTTGCCATGTGCTCAAATATATTTATTAGGATAGGTCCACAGTTATAATTGTCCTGTTGTATATAATGTTTGACGTCTGTTACCGGTTTTAATCTCATGTTTAACTGTTTTTTCCAAGAGGTGCTGAAATTTTTCTGTGTATAATTGTACGTAAAGAGTCTCATTTCCTTGCGGGTCTATTATGGTGAGCGTCTCGTTTCTGAGTGACACAATTCCCATAGTGTAATAGCTATGTTGACATATAGGGAATACGGTGTCTTTTTTGGAGTCTAAAGGGATCATGTTGAGGAATTGATCGGTGAGAATAAAATGTATAATTATAATAAGTAATAAATAAATAATAATAAATATTTGTATAAAAAACATCCAAGACGCAAGAACACATTAAGGGTACACGGAAAGAACATGTCTAGTCAATTTAGTAACATTTTACATTTTGAGTAATCGCGGTTTTAAAATTTGGAACCATGTCAAAATGTATGGTAATTCCGTGACCAGGTCTTTTTTAACTAAAAAAAAAGTTGTGTTACATATATTATACAGTGGTAGCAAAATATATAACTAATAGTTCATTAAGAGCTCTACATTTTGAAATAAAAATCTCATTTTCCGAAAAAAGTGACTAGACATGTTCTTTCCGTGTACCCTTATGTACAATGACTGCGCGAGACAAGTCTAAGCTCTGCGGGTACGTTCCTCGTTTAAATGTAAATCATGAAATGTTCAAAGAGTTACAGAATAGTAGATTGTTAACCAAGGGATGAAAGGCATTAATTTCTACCAAGGTATTTTCGCCAATAGTCCGAGGCAGAAAGGATGCCTTTCACCCGAGTTAAACACTCTACTTATCATTTCGAATACGAGGAAAGTAAAATGCATGTGTTTTTTTAAAAACATGACTAAGTATACATTTTTATAGTATATCTTGAGGGTACTTTCAATTAACAATTCAAGAAAAAGAATCTTTATTTATGGAATGGAGAGTCAAATATCAGAATGGAAATTGTATAACAAATCCATTTAAACTCTAATTTCAATTGCTTATCGTAAAAAAAAAAATTGATTGTAATGTACTGTAATGTAATGTAATGCACAAAGTGTAATGTAGACAGCTTCTCATCGAAATCTTGACAAACTCTGAAAAAGTTTTAGGTTATAAAAAGTTAGAAAAAGTTATAGCTCATTTGAAAGAGTTTTTCATGCCGCTTCTTACGATACTAGACACAAAGTGTAATCTAGACAGCTTCTCATCGAAATCTTGACAAACTCTGAAAAAGTTTTAGGCTGCTGGGTGTTATTCTGGATTTTGAGGTAGCCATACTCTTTCAATGTTGACAAATTATATCTCATTTGAAAGAGTTTTTAATGCCGCTTCTTACGATACTAGACACAAAGTGTAATGTAGACAGCTTCTCATCGAAATCTTGACAAACTCTGAAAAAGTTTTAGGCTGCTGGGTGTTATTCTGGATTTTGAGGTAGCCATACTCTTTCAATGTTCACGAATTATATCTCATTTGAAAGAGTTTTTGATGCCGCTTCTTACGATACTAGACACAAAGTGTAATGTAGACAGCTTCTCATCGAAATCTTGACAAACTCTGAAAAAGTTTTAGGCTGCTGGGTGTTATTCTGGATTTTGAGGTAGCCATACTCTTTCAATGTTCACGAATTATATCTCATTTGAAAGAGTTTTTGATGCCGCTTCTTATGATACTAGACACAAAGTGTAATGTAGACAGCTTCTCATCGAAATCTTGACAAACTCTGAAAAAGTTTTAGGCTGCTGGGTGTTTTTCTGGATTTTGAGGTAGCCATACTCTTTCAATGTTCACGAATTATACCTCATTTGAAAGAGTTTTTCATGTCGCTTCTTACGATACTAGACACAAAGTGTAATGTAGACAGCTTCTCATCGAAATCTTGACAAACTCTGAAAAAGTTTTAGGCTGCTGGGTGTTATTCTGGATTTTGAGGTAGCCATACTCTTTCAATGTTCACGAATTATACCTCATTTGAAAGAGTTTTTCATGTCGCTTCTTACGATACTAGACACAAAGTGTAATGTAGACAGCTTCTCATCGAAATCTTGACAAACTCTGAAAAAGTTTTAGGCTGCTGGGTGTTATTCTGGATTTTGAGGTAGCCATACTCTTTCAATGTTCACGAATTATACCTCATTTGAAAGAGTTTTTCATGTCGCTTCTTACGATACTAGACACAAAGTGTAATGTAGACAGCTTCTCATCGAAATCTTGACAAACTCTGAAAAAGTTTTAGGCTGCTGGGTGTTATTCTGGATTTTGAGGTAGCCATACTCTTTCAATGTTCACGAATTATACCTCATTTGAAAGAGTTTTTGATGCCGCTTCTTATGATACTAGACACAAAGTGTAATGTAGACAGCTTCTCATCGAAATCTTGACAAACTCTGAAAAAGTTTTAGGCTGCTGGGTGTTTTTCTGGATTTTGAGGTAGCCATACTCTTTCAATGTTCACGAATTATACCTCATTTGAAAGAGTTTTTGATGCCGCTTCTTACGATACTAGACACAAAGTGTAATGTAGACAGCTTCTCATCGAAATCTTGTCAAACTCGGAAAAAGTTTTAGGCTGCTGGGTGTTATTCTGGATTTAGAGGTAGCCATACTCTTTGAATGTTCACGATTTATATCTCATTTGAAAGAGTTTTTGATGCCGCTTCTTTCGATACTAGACACAAAGTGTAATGTAGACAGCTTCCCATCGAAATCTTGACAAACTCTGAAAAAGTTTTAGGCTGCTGGGTGTTATTCTGGATTTTGAGGTAGCCATACTCTTTCAATGTTCACGAATTATATCTCATTTGAAAGAGTCTTTGATGCCGCTTCTTACGATACTAGACACAAAGTGTAATCTAGACAGCTTCTCATCGAAATCTTGACAAACTCTGAAAAAGTTTTAGGCTGCTGGGAGTTATTCTGGATTTTGAGGTAGCCATACTCTTTCAATGTTCACGAATTATACCTCATTTGAAAGAGTTTTTCATGCCGCTTCTTACTATACTAGAAACAAAGTGTAATCTAGACAGCTTCTCATTAAAATCTTGACAAACTCTGAAAAAGTTTTAGGCTGCTGGGTGTTATTCTGGATTTTGAGGTAGCCATACTCTTTCAATGTTCACGAATTATACCTCATTTGAAAGAGTATTTCATGCCGCTTCTTACGATACTAGACACAAAGTGTAATCTAGACAGCTTCTCATCGAAATCTTGACAAACTCTGAAAAAGTTTTAGGCTGCTGGGTGTTATTCTGGATTTTGAGGTAGCCATACTCTTTCAATGTTCACAAATTATATCTCATTTAAAAGAGTTTTTGATGCCGCTTCTTACGATACTAGACACAAAGTGTAATCTAGACAGCTTCTCATCGAAATCTTGACAAACTCTGAAAAAGTTTTAGGCTGCTGGGTGTTATTCTGGATTTTGAGGTAGCCATACTCTTTCAATGTTCACGAATTATACCTCATTTGAAAGAGTTTTTCATGTCGCTTCTTACGATACTAGACACAAAGTGTAATGTAGACAGCTTCTCATCGAAATCTTGACAAACTCTGAAAAAGTTTTAGGCTGCTGGGTGTTATTCTGGATTTTGAGGTAGCCATACTCTTTCAATGTTCACGAATTATATCTCATTTGAAAGAGTTTTTGATGCCACTTCTTACGATACTAGACACAAAGTGTAATCTAGACAGCTTCTTATCGAAATCTTGACAAACTCTGAAAAAGTTTTAGGCTGCTGGATGTTATTCTGGATTTTGAGGTAGCCATACTCTTTCAATGTTGACAAATTATATCTCATTTGAAAGAGTTTTTCATGCCGCTTCTTGCGATACTAGACACAAAGTGTAATCTAGACAGCTTCTCATCGAAATCTTGACAAACTGAAAAAGTTTTAGGCTGCTGGGTGTTATTCTGGATTTTGAGGTAGCCATACTCTTTCAATGTTCACTAATTATACCTCATTTGAAAGAGTTTTTCATGCCGCTTCTTATGATACTAGACACAAAGTGTAATGTAGACAGCTTCTCATCGAAATCTTGACAAACTCTGAAAAAGTTTTAGGCTGCTGGGTGTTATTCTAGATTTTGAGGTAGCCATACTCTTTCAATGTTCACGAATTATACCTCATTTGAAAGAGTTTTTGATGCCGCTTCTTACGATACTAGACACAAAGTGTAATGTAGACAGCTTCTCATCGAAATCTTGACAAACTCTGAAAAAGTTTTAGGCTGCTGGGTGTTATTCTGGATTTTGAGGTAGCCATACTCTTTGAATGTTCACGAATTATATCTCATTTGAAAGAGTTTTTGATGCCGCTGCTTTCGATACTAGACACAAAGTGTAATGTAGACAGCTTCTCATCGAAATCTTGACAAACTCTGAAAAAGTTTTAGGCTGCTGGGTGTTATTCTGGATTTTGAGGTAGCCATACTCTTTCAATGTTCACGAATTATATCTCATTTGAAAGAGTTTTTGATGCCGCTTCTTACGATACTAGACACAAAGTGTAATGTAGACAGCTTCTCATCGAAATCTTGACAAACTCTGAAAAAGTTTTAGGCTGCTGGGTGTTATTCTGGATTTTGAGGTAGCCATACTCTTTCAATGTTCACGAATTATATCTCATTTGAAAGAGTTTTTGATGCCGCTTCTTACGATACTAGACACAAAGTGTAATGTAGACAGCTTCTCATCGAAATCTTGACAAACTCTGAAAAAGTTTTAGGCTGCTGGGTGTTATTCTGGATTTTGAGGTAGCCATACTCTTTGAATGTTCACGATCTATATCTCATTTGAAAGAGTTTTTGATGCCGCTGCTTTCGATACTAGACACAAAGTGTAATGTAGACAGCTTCTCATCGAAATCTTGACAAACTCTGAAAAAGTTTTAGGCTGCTGGGTGTTATTCTGGATTTTGAGGTAGCCATACTCTTTCAATGTTCACGAATTATATCTCATTTGAAAGAGTTTTTGATGCCGCTTCTTACGATACTAGACACAAAGTGTAATGTAGACAGCTTCTCATCGAAATCTTGACAAACTCTGAAAAAGTTTTAGGCTGCTGGGTGTTATTCTGGATTTTGAGGTAGCCATACTCTTTCAATGTTCACGAATTATATCTCATTTGAAAGAGTTTTTGATGCCGCTTCTTACGATACTAGACACAAAGTGTAATGTAGACAGCTTCTCATCGAAATCTTGACAAACTCTGAAAAAGTTTTAGGCTGCTGGGTGTTATTCTGGATTTTGAGGTAGCCATACTCTTTCAATGTTCACGAATTATACCTCATTTGAAAGAGTTTTTCATGTCGCTTCTTACGATACTAGACACAAAGTGTAATGTAGACAGCTTCTCATTGAAATCTTGACAAACTCTGAAAAAGTTTTAGGCTGCTGGGTGTTATTCTGGATTTTGAGGTAGCCATACTCTTTCAATGTTCACGAATTATACCTCATTTGAAAGAGTTTTTGATGCCGCTTCTTACGATACTAGACACAAAGTGTAATCTAGACAGCTTCTCATGGAAATCTTGACAAACTCTGAAAAAGTTTTAGGCTGCTTTGTGTTATTCTGGATTTTGAGGTAGCCATACTCTTTCAATGTTCACGAATTATATCTCATTTGAAAGAGTTTTTGATGCCGCTTCTTGCGATACTAGACACAAAGTGTAATCTAGACAGCTTCTCATCGAAATCTTGACAAACTGAAAAAGTTTTAGGCTGCTGGGTGTTATTCTGGATTTTGAGGTAGCCATACTCTTTCAATGTTCACGAATTATACCTCATTTGAAAGAGTTTTTGATGCCGCTTCTTACGATACTAGACACAAAGTGTAATGTAGACAGCTTCTCATCGAAATCTTGACAAACTCTGAAAAAGTTTTAGGCTGCTGGGTGTTATTCTGGATTTTGAGGTAGCCATACTCTTTCAATGTTCACGAATTATATCTCATTTGAAATAGTTTTTGATGCCGCTTCTTATGATACTAGACACAAAGTGTAATGTAGACAGCTTCTCATCGAAATCTTGACAAACTCTGAAAAAGTTTTAGGCTGCTGGGTGTTTTTCTGGATTTTGAGGTAGCCATACTCTTTCAATGTTCACGAATTATACCTCATTTGAAAGAGTTTTTGATGCCGCTTCTTACGATACTAGACACAAAGTGTAATGTAGACAGCTTCTCATCGAAATCTTGACAAACTCGGAAAAAGTTTTAGGCTGCTGGGTGTTATTCTGGATTTAGAGGTAGCCATACTCTTTGAATGTTCACGATTTATATCTCATTTGAAAGAGTTTTTGATGCCGCTTCTTTCGATACTAGACACAAAGTGTAATGTAGACAGCTTCCCATCGAAATCTTGACAAACTCTGAAAAAGTTTTAGGCTGCTGGGTGTTATTCTGGATTTTGAGGTAGCCATACTCTTTCAATGTTCACGAATTATATCTCATTTGAAAGAGTCTTTGATGCCGCTTCTTACGATACTAGACACAAAGTGTAATCTAGACAGCTTCTCATCGAAATCTTGACAAACTCTGAAAAAGTTTTAGGCTGCTGGGAGTTATTCTGGATTTTGAGGTAGCCATACTCTTTCAATGTTCACGAATTATACCTCATTTGAAAGAGTTTTTCATGCCGCTTCTTACTATACTAGAAACAAAGTGTAATCTAGACAGCTTCTCATTAAAATCTTGACAAACTCTGAAAAAGTTTTAGGCTGCTGGGTGTTATTCTGGATTTTGAGGTAGCCATACTCTTTCAATGTTCACGAATTATACCTCATTTGAAAGAGTATTTCATGCCGCTTCTTACGATACTAGACACAAAGTGTAATCTAGACAGCTTCTCATCGAAATCTTGACAAACTCTGAAAAAGTTTTAGGCTGCTGGGTGTTATTCTGGATTTTGAGGTAGCCATACTCTTTCAATGTTCACAAATTATATCTCATTTAAAAGAGTTTTTGATGCCGCTTCTTACGATACTAGACACAAAGTGTAATCTAGACAGCTTCTCATCGAAATCTTGACAAACTCTGAAAAAGTTTTAGGCTGCTGGGTGTTATTCTGGATTTTGAGGTAGCCATACTCTTTCAATGTTCACGAATTATACCTCATTTGAAAGAGTTTTTCATGTCGCTTCTTACGATACTAGACACAAAGTGTAATGTAGACAGCTTCTCATCGAAATCTTGACAAACTCTGAAAAAGTTTTAGGCTGCTGGGTGTTATTCTGGATTTTGAGGTAGCCATACTCTTTCAATGTTCACGAATTATATCTCATTTGAAAGAGTTTTTGATGCCACTTCTTACGATACTAGACACAAAGTGTAATCTAGACAGCTTCTTATCGAAATCTTGACAAACTGAAAAAGTTTTAGGCTGCTGGATGTTATTCTGGATTTTGAGGTAGCCATACTCTTTCAATGTTGACAAATTATATCTCATTTGAAAGAGTTTTTCATGCCGCTTCTTGCGATACTAGACACAAAGTGTAATCTAGACAGCTTCTCATCGAAATCTTGACAAACTGAAAAAGTTTTAGGCTGCTGGGTGTTATTCTGGATTTTGAGGTAGCCATACTCTTTCAATGTTCACTAATTATACCTCATTTGAAAGAGTTTTTCATGCCGCTTCTTATGATACTAGACACAAAGTGTAATGTAGACAGCTTCTCATCGAAATCTTGACAAACTCTGAAAAAGTTTTAGGCTGCTGGGTGTTATTCTAGATTTTGAGGTAGCCATACTCTTTCAATGTTCACGAATTATACCTCATTTGAAAGAGTTTTTGATGCCGCTTCTTACGATACTAGACACAAAGTGTAATGTAGACAGCTTCTCATCGAAATCTTGACAAACTCTGAAAAAGTTTTAGGCTGCTGGGTGTTATTCTGGATTTTGAGGTAGCCATACTCTTTGAATGTTCACGAATTATATCTCATTTGAAAGAGTTTTTGATGCCGCTGCTTTCGATACTAGACACAAAGTGTAATGTAGACAGCTTCTCATCGAAATCTTGACAAACTCTGAAAAAGTTTTAGGCTGCTGGGTGTTATTCTGGATTTTGAGGTAGCCATACTCTTTCAATGTTCACGAATTATATCTCATTTGAAAGAGTTTTTGATGCCGCTTCTTACGATACTAGACACAAAGTGTAATGTAGACAGCTTCTCATCGAAATCTTGACAAACTCTGAAAAAGTTTTAGGCTGCTGGGTGTTATTCTGGATTTTGAGGTAGCCATACTCTTTCAATGTTCACGAATTATATCTCATTTGAAAGAGTTTTTGATGCCGCTTCTTACGATACTAGACACAAAGTGTAATGTAGACAGCTTCTCATCGAAATCTTGACAAACTCTGAAAAAGTTTTAGGCTGCTGGATGTTATTCTGGATTTTGAGGTAGCCATACTCTTTCAATGTTGACAAATTATATCTCATTTGAAAGAGTTTTTCATGCCGCTTCTTGCGATACTAGACACAAAGTGTAATCTAGACAGCTTCTCATCGAAATCTTGACAAACTGAAAAAGTTTTAGGCTGCTGGGTGTTATTCTGGATTTTGAGGTAGCCATACTCTTTCAATGTTCACGAATTATACCTCATTTGAAAGAGTTTTTCATGCCGCTTCTTATGATACTAGACACAAAGTGTAATGTAGACAGCTTCTCATCGAAATCTTGACAAACTCTGAAAAAGTTTTAGGCTGCTGGGTGTTATTCTGGATTTTGAGGTAGCCATACTCTTTCAATGTTCACGAATTATATCTCATTTGAAAGAGTTTTTGATGCCACTTCTTACGATACTAGACACAAAGTGTAATCTAGACAGCTTCTTATCGAAATCTTGACAAACTCTGAAAAAGTTTTAGGCTGCTGGATGTTATTCTGGATTTTGAGGTAGCCATACTCTTTCAATGTTGACAAATTATATCTCATTTGAAAGAGTTTTTCATGCCGCTTCTTGCGATACTAGACACAAAGTGTAATCTAGACAGCTTCTCATCGAAATCTTGACAAACTGAAAAAGTTTTAGGCTGCTGGGTGTTATTCTGGATTTTGAGGTAGCCATACTCTTTCAATGTTCACGAATTATACCTCATTTGAAAGAGTTTTTCATGCCGCTTCTTATGATACTAGACACAAAGTGTAATGTAGACAGCTTCTCATCGAAATCTTGACAAACTCTGAAAAAGTTTTAGGCTGCTGGGTGTTATTCTAGATTTTGAGGTAGCCATACTCTTTCAATGTTCACGAATTATACCTCATTTGAAAGAGTTTTTGATGCCGCTTCTTACGATACTAGACACAAAGTGTAATGTAGACAGCTTCTCATCGAAATCTTGACAAACTCTGAAAAAGTTTTAGGCTGCTGGGTGTTATTCTGGATTTTGAGGTAGCCATACTCTTTGAATGTTCACGAATTATATCTCATTTGAAAGAGTTTTTGATGCCGCTGCTTTCGATACTAGACACAAAGTGTAATGTAGACAGCTTCTCATCGAAATCTTGACAAACTCTGAAAAAGTTTTAGGCTGCTGGGTGTTATTCTGGATTTTGAGGTAGCCATACTCTTTCAATGTTCACGAATTATATCTCATTTGAAAGAGTTTTTGATGCCGCTTCTTACGATACTAGACACAAAGTGTAATGTAGACAGCTTCTCATCGAAATCTTGACAAACTCTGAAAAAGTTTTAGGCTGCTGGGTGTTATTCTGGATTTTGAGGTAGCCATACTCTTTCAATGTTCACGAATTATATCTCATTTGAAAGAGTTTTTGATGCCGCTTCTTACGATACTAGACACAAAGTGTAATGTAGACAGCTTCTCATCGAAATCTTGACAAACTCTGAAAAAGTTTTAGGCTGCTGGGTGTTATTCTGGATTTTGAGGTAGCCATACTCTTTCAATGTTCACGACTTATACCTCATTTGAAAGAGTTTTTTATGCCACTTCTTACGATACTAGAAGCAAAGTGTAATCTGGACAGTGTCCCTAAAAATAACGAAACCATTGAAGAAACGTTGTAGGCTGCCTGTTTGTGAAGTTAGCTGCCCTATGTGTTTTGTGAAAAATTTGGCCCTTTTTGGGCTTAACACTTTCAGTTGTGATAAAAAAGTCAAATTTCTTTTAAAAACATGTTGTATATGCTCTTGAAAATGCTTAAAATGTGAGTGTACAGGAGGTGTATAAAATGACATCTTAATTTGGTTGGATTATCTTGGGCTGCCAGCTTTAGGCTGCTAACTTCACGCCGGTAATTTTTCTCTACCACTGGCTATACCAACCAACCGTAAACCAACCAACAATCAGTCGTCTACCTACAAGTCGGCTACCTATATACTTAGTACAGACAATAGTCAACGAAAGGCTCGGTTCTCAGGCTGGAATGTCAACATTGAAGTGAATCAGGGCTTGCGCAACCTACCCAAGGAACCAAACGCACGTGCGCTGGAGCAGCGACTGGTTTTACCCAAGCTTTAACGAGTAAGTCAGAAAAGGACTGTCATTTTACGTTTGAATTCAATAGGTAATTGGGTCAAGAGACAACAGTCATTCTGCTAACATGCTTTGTCGATGGCTTATGAGTGTTTAGCATATAAGAATGAAAAAGAAATCTGTAAGTTGCCTAACACCTTAAATGGCTGTTTAAATGATGGATATTTACATGTACTTAGATTTATAAAACTAATTGATATATATAAAAAATTGTAATTCCCTTGTGGTCGCTAATGACCTTTGTTGTTAAAAGCGACCTTAAATAATAAATAAAAAAAACTACGTAATTGCCAATTTAAAAACTATCATTAAATGATGGAAACTAGTGACAAGAGAAAGTCGATTAAAGCGGCAGGCGCTCAGGGTTGAACAATGTATGAATTGTTGTAGGTATACGAATAAATTTAAAGTTCGTTATTATTTCGACTACGCAGAAACAAACAAGACAATGTTGAAATAGATTCAGTGTTTTTATAAAAACCGTTGCAAAATTTAAGCACTGAAACTGTCGCCGCAAATTCGAATTCTTTACGCCTCACTTCCACTTTGGCTCTTTGAACAAAAGGTTTTATTGATGCTCCATAGACAATAAACACAGTTCCGAAACCGGAAGCAACTAGCCGTAATGGATTATTAATACATGCCTGACTCGACTGCAATCCTTTTTTTTTGTTATTATTGTTTTCTTTATTACAGAACACCTGTGCTATCTAACAAGGTTATGGCGGGTGATTTCGATTTATGCCGATGTATTATACATATAAACCTTCCTCCTGAATCACTCTTTCTATTAAAAAGACCGCATCAAAATCCATTGCGTAGTTAAAGATCTAAGCATACATAGGGACAGACAGACAGCAGGAAGCGACTTTGTTTTATACTATATGTAGTGTTACATGTTTTTTTTTCAACTGAGTAGAAAAGTTGCAATAGCAATTACCTCTCTCTCATCATCAGGTGATGACATGGGCAAACCTGTAACTCTCTTTGCCCTGTATCCTGTATCCAACATAGACTCTTCTTCCTTCCTTCCTTCGAGCCTTCTGGCTATCTTAGTAAATTATAGCTACTTGTTATTGCGTTCCTTTTATTATTTTCTACGCTCCTGTTTTCTACGATCGATTGAAACGCTCTTGTCAATGTTATTATGATAATATTATGTTATTATGATTATTAATCTGTGTAAGAATGTCCTATAATATTTATTTATTTATTTTATATATAAATAAGTATTATGCCACTATTATGTACTAAGTTTCTGTTCCAGGTGACACTTTACTACATTTCTTAACAACTTTCTGAAATGGGTTGATAAGCACGTAAATATTGAGGCTTACTTTTTGTCCATATTTAACAAACAAAGAAACTGTTTACATCCAAATCCATATTTGAAACTTATAGATAAAATCAACCCGGAGGCGTCCATCGTATGAATTTGTACACAAGATAGATTATGGCATTTGCATAATAAAGAAATTACGAATTGCAGTTTAGACGGGATATAGTTGCACGTGTTTTGTGGCAATTACTAATCGTTAAGGATTATTTTTTTGCCAAAAAAAATATTGTTACTAACCTATTTGAGGAAGTAATTTTTGTTTTCACTTAAGCATGGATTTTTATTATACCTTAATCGTTAAATATTATGAGGAAAATGCATGTTTACTTGAACAATATGTTGTCTACATGGATGAATTTATTTAGTTGTTGAAACACACATTTCTCTTCGAGGTGTTTAATGATATCTTATGCGTACTAACGATTAAAATCAGAAATCATGATTATGTTAATCTGTTTACTAATTGAAACATAGCCAATTAAATTTAAACTTCTAGATGCAATCTGCTAAACAAAAAGTACAAAATCTTCATTACTCGTATATTTAGTTGTAAATGTCACGTCATAACACTTTTGTTATTTATTGTTAGTTCAGAAGTGGTCCAAACATAACAATCCATTTGTATTCGGCGCTCGCCGCAAGACCGCAAAAGCCGCAACGTGCTAGCAACTTCCGACTACCTACCTCGCATTATTTTTATTTACGCCTCTATTGGTTTATAAGGCGTAGAAGTAATTGGCCTATATGTGCACAATAAAAATAAATTCACGTTTCGTTAGTTCATTTCTATTAAAGTTTTATAATAGTAAATTGGTTCTAGAGGTCGCCAAGAGCCCAAAAATCCTATTAAGCATCCTATACTTTAAGTACTGCTCGTGCTTAGTTGCTTAGTTTAATAGGACACAGTAGAATAAATGATATATCAGAAATCGCGAAGAAAACAATATTTATGAATAAAACCATTAAACTAAACAAGTTTGAGAGCTCAGACAAACAGTGTAATAAAGTTAAGAGTACTTCACCCATACCAACTAAAAGCTTAGGAGCAAAAAAAAAACTTTTCGCGCAAAAACACGGGCAAGGCCAAGGGCACAAAAACTAACCACTGCCGGCTTTATTTTTTTTGTACTGAAACCCGAGCTTAAGTTTCTAACCATATAAAGTAGCCGTTATAAAGTTTATCGGTTGTATCGCATCGTAATTTGTAATCTAAAGTTTTAACTTTGCCTTACCTACTGTGTTACACTTTAAATGTAGATCGAATATGGCTATCGGTAGATTATGCATTGACAAATATGATACTAATGACTAATCACATTCGTAATAACTAAAGTGGCGTTATCGTGATGATAATGGTTATCAGTAAAATGTATACAATCTCTATATACCTACTCTATAATGCGCTTCTTAAGAAGTACGTGCTCTCATCCGTATCGTAATATCGGTAAACAATACAATATTAAAATGAAATCTTCGAATCGATATAACATTGAATCGATAACTACGAATATATCAATATTATTCATTCCGCTTATCATGAACTTCCAAAAAAAGAAGCGAATGTTAACGTAAATTTGAAGAGAATAAGGTACCTACCTAAAGAAGAGACGTACGAACTATAGGAGAGTGATTAATTTATTGTGAATTACCGAAACGATGTTTTGTTCAGCGGACCTTTTATCATCATCATCCCGATCCATCTATTCTGAAGTCAGGTGACTCGCGATCAATCAAAAAATCACCCGCGATAAACAACTGCTGTTCTGTTACCTATCCTTGTTTCGTACTTACAAAAATAACATGTCGCGCGAGTGACTAAAAATACGTGAGTGAAACCGCAAAATTAGATTAAAGTTAGTACCTATGTCTCACGATAGTTTGAATTCGATTACAATAAAGTGTTTATTACTTACTTAGGTAGGTACTTACTCTAGGTACCTCTCGAGGTGGTTGACGGCCAACGTTTCTTTTGCCACGAAGCCCGATAGTTTTGGACCACAAATGCTTATAATTTGGCTAGCAATGTGTCTTGATTATAGATTATATACATAGTATAGCACTATCAAACATAAATTATTAAATAATACTTTTCCTATACTAACATTAATACATCAATTAAATATCTATATTTGTTGCGGTTTGTTTATAAAATGTCCCTTAGTGCGGTCTGCCTGTCGGCATAGGCGTTAACACTATTACAAATCTGTAACTATATCAATATTATCGATTCCCCTTATCATAAGTTTCCAGGAAAGCGATTGTAACTGTCTACAGACATTAGGATGCGCCTCAGGTTGGGCCAACAACGCCTTGTTGACTTAGGCAAACGATGCGGGTCGTGTCAGCGATCGGGAATACTAATGTAAGGGCAAATCTAGTTACGTGTGGGCGGAACTTAGGCAAATGAGCGCAGGTGCGATCACTGTACTGTACTACTACTACTATCTAGTCTTTATTTATATGCGGTATATTCTATATCTATAGATACTTTACTTATAGAGGTTAATTCGTCAAACACAATGTTAGTGCCTGGGGGCCTAGCCAAGATAACATTAGTATGCAGAAAACGAAACGAAACGCTAAAATAAGCGTAAATATTGTATGAATATGATAACGATTCGTTTCGTTTTCTGCAAATGATTGTCATCTTGGCTAGGCCCCCAGGTGGTTATAGGTAATTAAGTAGTTGACGAAACCTGTTATGGATTTATAGGTACAGTACAGTATCACGATACAAATGACGTTAAAATTATTAACTACATATTTAAAAAATGCCGATAATAACGTAACTCACAGGTGACATGTTATTTGAGTATATCTGATATAGTACGTGATGTGATGACAATATATAAAACAAATAGAACTTTTCTATATTTAATTAATTTTGTTTCATACCGACGTATGATATTGAATACTTTTACTACTTTTACTGAAATGGGGAAGTCGGAAATGCCGGTATGAATGAACTGAACAATGTTGCCATCGTATAAATTCCGCGCGTATGCCAACGTCAGCTCATTCCACTCAGGTACGAAATCGAATGGTACGATGAAGATCTCGAAGTTACAAATGACGATCGAAACTAACATACAAACTAGTAATAATTGCAATAAGTATATTAGTAACATAAAAATATGCGGGTGTTTATTGAGTAAGATTAATGACGTCTTTATTATCTTTTAAAAAGGAAACAGTTCATTAAATGAATCACTTGAAGGCCACAACCTTGACAGTAAAGCTCACTTGCTTGAGATAAGACCAACATTAAAATGTCATCAACTTTATCCTAAACAGTACAATATTTTTTTTGCAATGTTAAAAGAAAAAAGCTTTTAGCTCATACAACCCGTAAAATTGTTTCTAATGTGTTCAAATTCAGAACAGTAACGGTACAACACGAGTAAAAATGTAGGCGTGGTAAACAGAAATAACAAATGTTTGTAATTTGTTGACTCAGTGCTGATTGTATTCGCTCCGAAGCGAAATCATTATCTTACTGTTAACTTCAGTACAACTTTCTTATTATCACATTCTGCGAATCTAATTAGAACTTGCGTGCTATTTTACAACAACTCACGAACAACGCAATAACGATGCGAAAATGAAAGCGGCTACACTAAATTTTCAACAACTTTCAATATTAACGTTTCCATGATTAATCGGTATCGAAACAAGACGAAAAAGAAAGACGTGACGGTAATTTAATAAGAATTTAATCATCAAGTGCAAAGCTTTTACGTTTAGGAGTGATCGGAGCTCATCCTTAATGGAACAGTCATTAATCAATGTAAAAAAAAGCTTGACGCGAAAAGAGTTTACAGAAGATGGTGCAAAAAAAAGTTTCATTATACGGCCGAGCACGCGCTATCAATATTCATTGTTAGACCGTATTTTGTTAAGATTGTTATTATGATAAAGGAAGTGTGCTCGGAATTGTATAATAAACAGAGGCAATGCAAAAAATGATTTGATTTAAAATCAGAAAAGTAAAGACACAAATGCAATTCAACACAACTTAGGAATATATAAGCCCTTCATTTGCATATGTCTAATATTTTTATGACTTAATGAAGATAAAACATTGTAATATCAAGGTTTACTTATGCGCTATTATGTTATTAAAACATATTATGTTCAAAACTAACACACAATTAAAATGTTAATACATATAGGTACAGGCCAATCATTTTTAATATATACAATATTATTAGTTTTCCAAAAACGTATCATCAATTGGGAAAGTGCATGGCGACTTTATCAATTAATTAATTCATAATTTCTCCATGCAATTTTGCAGCTCACTGTACATGTTTCAAATAAAGAAATTAATAGCTATCTGTGTGGTCGCCTTTCCATAAAAAAATCAATATGTTTACTCCCCTCACATGTCAACTTGAGAAACGAAACAATAAAATTGGTACCAATAGTTTTATTATAGGGGTCACACGCTGGGCCACTAATGGCGGATTGGCGGTATGTGACAGACTGGCAAAAAATCTGCGCCATTGGAGCTAGGACCAAAGCAGAATTGTATAAAGTATTCCATTTTCAAACATATGCGCGCATAGAACAGTTGACGATACACACACCACTCCTAGGAAGAAGTAGTTGTTGCGTCCAAGATTTGAACGTCGACAAAATCCCAAGTGACTGCAGATAGTTTTCTGTCGTTGTCTCTACACTATGCCAGGGCCCGGACCCTCCACATGTAGGTCAGAGAGAGGAGCATGACGAATCGCTCTCATCAGTCTTTAACGTTATAAGTGGGAGCCGAACCGATAAGGTTTAGACTAAGCCGCCTTTGAGGTCGCCTGTGATTAATGATTTTTTAGACGCTGAAAAGGCGCCATTGTACGGGAATTTTATCAGTCGTTAAGCTTACGAAAAACATCAAATAAACAAGCTTGCAGTAATATTGCATCATCATCGAAAATACCAGACAGAGCCAGATTGATTTAGATGTAAAGGTTACCATCGCCATTTTAGGAATCATTTATTAAGTTATGCGAGGACCTAGAATTTAAAGAAAAATACAAGCTTGCTGAACCGACGGTAGTACGTGAGGCGGTTAAACTCAAGGCGCCACCGGCGAGCTAATTAACATTAAAGAACACCATACAGGGCTAATTGAATTCAGCAGACATTCTAAGAATTTAGGCACTAAAGCTCGGCAAGGCTATGAAGTGGTCCGCTACCCGCAATATAAGGAGCACAAAACAATGGGCCCCGCTGTTCCGGACCGTCCGCAAAATGAAACTTCTAAAACCTCGTATCGCTTTCCATCTTTAATTGAAATAACAATCTTAATTAGACTGACACAGAGTTCACCTCTCATTATAGCGCACGACAGATATGACTCAAAAATGGTTGGAATGCATTAGCAAAATGTTCCGCTACACACAAGGGTAATTAAACAGCCATGATGCTAAGCCGGCGTGCTTATAAAACGGTAATTTGGAATGTTAGTTAATAATAGTAGCATTATGAGATGGTGTGAACTGTGAACCAAGAAGTTAATCCAGTAGACAATCGTATTGCGTATTCGAGACGTCAGATTGAGAGTGGTTTCGTAAGCACGATCGGGCGCATTCCATGGCTCGGTGCAACGCCCCTGGAGGATAGACCTGCGCTACAGAATGCTAACTATTGCTACAAAGCGACGCTCGCTATCCACCTGATCACTTAAATCGTGAAGGAGTTCACGAGTCAAAAACTACGACGAAACCATATGCTCGACAACATCATGATTTATTGCAGCTATGGTTTCATATTTCTTGTTTTCCAAATATGTAAGTAGCCAGGTAGCCTACCTAAATGCATTCCGGTAAAAATTAATTTAAAGTGCAAAATCAACAAGTAATTGTAAACTGAGTAATAGATAAAAAATAAATAAACAAAATAAAATAATCATCGATAAAAACAAACGAATTAGCAAAAGCATTGCGTGCAACGGACGGAATATTTCAAAGTTAATGTAACATTATCTTACGATCAGTAAAACACAAACTTTTGTAGTGGCTGTATCAACAAGACGTTAATCTTTTTAGTTGCAGATATTCGCTCTAGTAATCTCGAGATAAACCTTCAAGTTAACATATCTTTGTTGCTAGATAGTAGTTTAAGGATGGGCTGGCAGCTACTGAACGTAACGTAAATGTGAAACAAGGGAACATCTGCTAATACAGTTTAATCGTCAATTGCAAATTGACTAAAGCCATTGAAGGACAAATTCATTCGACTCCCAACATAGTAAGTAAATTGTTTCAGTTTATCCAGATGCTGCTATTAATTAATGACATAAAAGACATATAGGTACTTATTTGATTTAAATACTCGTATATTAACATTATTAACACTCAAAACTGTTCAGTAGATACAAGAGATGTTATTTATTTTAAGAAAGGAGTTTAAGTATGTAGGTAAAAATTTAAATGCAATGTTATGTAACTTATGTATTTGGGATCAACTTTGACTTCTGGTGTTGCGGGACTTTGTGCCGGTTGCAGTCGAGACTGCGGGACCTTGGGCTGTGGAGGCTAGGGACTTTGTGAGGGATTTGGGTCGGCGGCTGAGGGACAGGGGGTGCGACCCTCGGTCCGGATCGTACCTGGTTCAACAGATCTCGTTGGCCATTCAGCGCGGTAACGCTGCCAGCGTAATGGGGACATTTGAGCCAGGTGCGATTCGTGACGGTTATTTTATTTAAACAAAAAAAAAGTGACGAAGCCTGTTGCGGATATCATCATTGATATTTTTGGGACGAAGCATGTTGCTGATTTGTATTTGTGGCCACCTGACGAAGCCTGCGTTTTGGGATCATAATTTGGCACTCCAAAATAGTATTACCCGATTCTCAAAATATCGAAACCTCAAAACAGCGTCTCAAATTTCGTCATAAAGTCGTACATTACGGCTTCCGAATGGGTTAATTGAAATCGGATACATACAGCAAGGTAATTTTATATGACAGCAAGTAATAACCGATTGCCACACAACAAACACGAGTGAAAACGGGGCCGCTTGCGCAATGGTTATCAAAGATTGTTGCCCTCTGCTAACGGTACCGGCAGGTAGCGCATTGTTTTGGTCACTAGGTACTTTAGTATACGCTCTGATGGATTAGCACGAGCCACTATTGCAATTAGGCGGCAGGCTGCGGCTGCGCTGCGGCGTGCGGCCATTACGCTACGGGCGTCTTCAGAAGCGATATTCGAGCTACTTAGTTTTTATTTTTATATTGGTTTGCCATTACTTGTATCTCGCGCCAATAAGGTAATAGTTATTTGTGCAACAAGAGAGGAAAGTTGGTTTTTCTTGCGAGTGTTGATTTTGAGTCCCGAGAAAGCGAAAGACTCAAAAACACGAGATGTAAAATAACTTTGCTCTCGTGTTACACATATATAATTTTTCACCTCAGTAGTGAGAACATATTAAATGTTAAAATGTATTTCGAATTTGTAATAGATCCCAAGTATTAAGTGGCAGTTCATGGCCTTCACTACATTAAAAAGCTACTTTTAGTAGGAGATGATACGATATATATGGTCGACCTTCACCCATACGTCTGACGGATTTTTGATAAAGTGAATATTTTCGTCTTTCCTTCTTATTTTCTTTAAAAGCCTGGCAACCCTTATTTCTGACCGGATTTTTGCAGGCAACCCTATACCATTGTATTCGCGATAAAATTACCATTATTTTGATATATAATTCAAGCGTCAGACAGATGGGTGCAATTATCGATTTTAACTCACCTGTTTAAACACGGCAACCTCATAAGTTAACCTAGTATAAGTTTAAAATGTATTATACTTTTTTGAAAAAAAAAAAAGTGTCCGGAAAAACGTAGGCAACCTAATTTATTCATGTTGTAGAAGTTGTATACTTTCCATTGGAACTTATTTCGTTCGTCAGACAAATCGGTGAAATTTGAAGGAAAAAAATTATTTTTAAAAATTTATTAAAAATAGCCTTGACCATATTTCATTAAGCAACCCTATTTATTTATGTTCAGGGACATATTTTCTTTCATAAAATATAAGTTTCATCCGTCAGACGTATGGGTGAAAGTCGACCATATATAACGTATCTTAGATTATTTGTTTTACTCCCTGGAGTGACGGAAGTAGGCTTGTTGTAGTTGCTGAGGTGAAAAATAATATCTAATTCTAGTTAAGATCATAATTTTGGCGGCCGTTTTGTAGTAGTCTATATCATGTTCCGTAGTGAGTTATCAACTCTTAATTAAAAATATTAAACAATGATGATAAATGTTCATTTTTAAAGGCTGTTATTTCATCGACGAAGGTATTAGTAAATGTAAAAAAAATGAACAATTTGGGTTTTTTTTTCATTTTATCAATAGGTAAGTATTTTGATAGATTTTTGTCTTTTTCATTTGAATTAGTATTTTTTTTATTCTGTATCTGATTTCTCCCGTATGATTGGATAGAATGGATAGCTCGATCTCCCGTAGTAACTCTTAGAACGTTAATATAGTTACAAAGTTCCGATCACGTAATCGCATTTGTTTCTAATTTCCCCGATCCCGACGAAGAATCGGAAATGCTGCATATTTACTAAGGCAAATCGGTGATTTCCTTAACCTTCATCTTATTAGTAGAAAACTGCTAATAAACCGCATACAATAGTGCACAAAAAGTAGATTTATTACCATAAATTTATAGTGCTACCAATTTTTAGGTTTTAATGTCATTCAATCAAAATTTACCATTATTTACCTATATCTTCTTGGTGGTTTTACTTTCAGGGACCTAAATTTTGCTTCTACATCGTAAGATTCTCGATTGATTTGGCCAAGACGATGCCGCATTATAAAAAAATATACATCTTGTCGCTTTCAGTACGGATCAAACGAATGCCAATGATAGAGGACTTTAAGAGCTGCAGATTTCTCTAAAACTGTTTAATTTTCGCTGATTCCAATGAAGGGCAATGATAGCATTGGCCTTCTTTGGACCCGTTTTTTTTAATACTACGACGGTGGCAAACAAGCATACGGCCCGCCTGATGGTAAACAGTCACCGTAGCCTATGGACGCCTGCAACACCAACACCGTATTGAACGCGGCATCCTGTTTAAGAGCGATTAAGATCACTATTAGAAAATAAAAAGCATACGTGGACGCACGACGCTATAACTCAACGAAAATTAGTATAGTATTAACTATCGCGGAATTGCGCATAAATTGCAATCTATACGGTTGTCCAGAATGCTGAGCGTTAGTTGTCGACTGATTTATGGTCGCCGAGCCTGCGCGGGAGCACAGGGCGCAACAAACGCATTCGAAACGGTTCGACACAGTTTGTCGTCATTATTGTCGGCTGCTTGGCCTGCTCGAACACTCAGGATACCAACAAGTGCTACATTGTAGACATAATGTACATAAAATACCTAAATAACGTAATAAATAGTCGCTGTAACTAAATGTACTCTTTCCTAACTTGAATTAAAAACCCAAACGTTTATATTTTTTATTTAGATTACGTTGTAATATAACCATCCACAAAAAAGTAGAAATACCAATAAAGCGTAAAAAAATTACTGGGGAGAGACTTAAGTTTTCTCTTGCCATGATAACCTGTTTTGTTAATCAGCTAAAAGAATGGGCATCTAATCGCGCGGTGATGCCCACGCCGAGATGCCAACATATTATTAATAGATAAATCTAACCTTTCTCTTATTTAATTATGTACGTAGGTAGTGTAAAGTGTACTACGATACTATTTGCTGGCTGTCCAAGCAGCTTGCTTGGACACCAACGTAGCATGATATAAAAAGAGAAAAGAACAAGACCATCTGTTAATTCGTCACGGTCATTGTTTTTAATGATTGATGCTAATTCTCGCTCTTCCCCTCTAATGTTCCATCTTATCAATGCAGCTGAGCTTCAATTGTTTCAAAGATACGTCCAAAACCTCGTGTCCGAGGGATTACAGACGCCATTCAGTCCTATAAAAGTAATAATCGAAAACGCGATTAGAAATGATATATTGTTAATCCGACGTACGATGAAAAATATCGGTGCAAATCCAAATGACAAAAGGGGCCAATGTCAACGACCCTCGCACCCTATGGTAACAAAAAGATCGGATAAAAAGGGGTCCTTTACCATTATGGGGCCAAATTGACGCTTGAATGGTCAAATGAGTTGCTGATAAGTATTTTTTGGTTTACATCTGGCACGCGCACCTAATAATGATACCAGCATAAACAATTAGGTGGTTCCATCCTCCATCAATCCTGTCATCCGCTGTTGAAGGTTTTTATTACGCAGATACCATCAGGATGTGTTGAAAAAAATTGCATGTTAGAAACGTAAGCGTGAATGAAACGTGTTGTATGCCGCAAGTATACCTATATTGAAAGCCGATTAAGCAAAGGATTCTCAGTTTAAACTAGGTACGAGTCTTGCGTTTAAGCCGACACTTCAAATCACTAATTACAGGATATGATCGAGATGTCGCTTAATCAGTCGCATCAAAAGCTCTGAATGAACCGCCAAAGAACTGAAGTTGCGTTGTCAATGCTGTCATTGTCATGCTTATGTAGTGCCAATCATAGACAACTCCAAGCATTTTTTTACATCGTTAGCAGTGTTAGCACGCGCGATAAACAAACCAGAAGTATCATACAGAACCTGTTTGCATCGGAAACGATGTGGTTCAACGGTTAGATAATCGTTGAATAATCGTCGTATAATATACCCACCTCCTTTTCTCTCAACAACATTTAACATGTATGTATAACATAGAATGAACGACGTATTAATTAACGCCCAAAAAGCAGTCTTGCCAAAAGGCTCTAGTCAATTTGGCAAACCAGACAGATTGAAGAATAATATCATTCATCAGATTCGTCATTGATTAAGGATTATCCAGGTAAATCTCACTCATCAATTTCCAGGGAAATAATCAACAAAATAAAACCCGAAGTAATCACTGAACTATGTCAAAGTGACGTTGCAAAATGAATTGTAAGGAAATTCCGCTTGGCGTTGGCAGTGTGAAGATCTCGAGGTTTTATGGAGTGTGGTGAGTTGGTGACCCAACGTTTTGCATTGTTAACTATACGAGAGATACCAACAGCCGATTATAAAACCGTGCCGGTAGTTGCACTCAAGAGAATGGATGGCATGATTCATACAGATTCGATTTGCTTCACCAGAACCATGTCATCAAATTCGTTAAGTCGGCGCTTAGATGATTGAATAATCTCTGTACCTACATGCTTTCAAAGGGAGGTAAAGCTCGTAGCGAAGACTTGCACGAGAGTAAATCAAATTTGTATCGCGCTCGGGGTACGGTTAACCAGAGACTGGGGACTACGCGATCAATTTCAATGGCCCCCTTATACAAATCCCTTCTGTCTTGTTCCATACACAACAATGCTTTCAATCGGTCTTACGATCAATGACAGTGAATGACTTGCTTAGCTGTCATTACCACAGAAAAAAAAAACAAGTTGTCTTTTGTTTATGAGTTCGACACCGTTACATTTGAATTTGATGAATAATATGATTAGGCAGACGTTGGGTACGATTGTGGGATTTTTAGCAAAATAAGGTCATTGAACTTATAATGTTCGACGTTCTAGGCCATCTTTAATAGGTAATATGCATTTATCGGTAGGTAAGTATTGTACGATAACTTATCTGTATTGATAAAACAACTCGGTTGACGGTATAGCTTGAGAAATAGTCATGTTATTAAAAATGCATTCACTACAATATATGTTATTAAACTAGATACTTAAAAATACTATAAAAATAAGGAAAAAAAATACCTACATTCTACCAAAACATAACGTCGAAACTAAAAACACTCAAACAAAAACACAACAGCGGTAAATAAATATTGAAAGCACAGAAGTAAAGCGAGCTTTACCGTGAACGCACGAACTTTTCAAACACTTGAAAACACAAGATAGACTACGATATCAAATTTTCGCGTGAAATTCAATATGTGTACTATGTTTCGTACGTGCGGGCCGGGACATACGCGCAGCGCGGCGACCGGGCACCAACTGCCGGTGCCGGCTGAGCCAAAGCCAACGGCCGACTATCTCTGTCCTGCTCCAATACGCATGCCCGGAACTATTTTCCTTTACATTTTCCACATTCACAATATTCATTTCCATACACCAATTTCCCGGCACCATGATTAAAAGAAACATTATTTTCAGTTGCCATAAATGGAAAATCGTGGTTCTTCTGTCGGTGCCGCCAAGTTGAAAAGAGACAGACCGTACAAGGTCGGTCGTGATTGTATATTGCAACATCGACCATAGCATAGGCGGCATTCAGGTTTTACACCTGGTTTTAGAGATATAAGAAGGTAGAATTACGAAGCTGGAAGATGTACAATTAGGTATGTAAAACGAATTCGATTAATTAAGAATGTGAAGCTACATTCAAATAGTGAAAGCGATAAAATTGATAGACCAATAATCAAATGCTTAAAAACCTTCTATATTCAACAGTTGACGTAACATTTGTATCAAGTATCAACAACAGTTTACTCTCTGGTTTATTATTCTGATCAAATACAGCCCCTATCTTTTCAAGTAAAAGCCATATACGATTAACTCGTGGTATCAAAAAACCAAAGTCATGTCAGATAACACAAACAACGGATGTCAAATTGCACATTCCGTAGCAATATGTGTATACATAAATAAAGATAAAATGCAGTGAATGCAGCTAATCGCTGTGCGAACTAATGACAATTTTTTGAAGCAATATCTTTAAGAACATCAAACAAAACGTACAGATCTGATTCAAAAGTTCATTCTATATATCGACCAGGGCATTCTTCGCCATAAATGGCTTGCACAAACAGACATCGGTACATTCAACTTTTAAGAAGTTTAATAATATCGGTATTTTTCTTTTAGCCCATTCTTTATTTGGTGCATACCAACGACTTACACTAGACTCAACCAAGCTTGGCAATGTAAATAACGCATTTCTATTTCATAACCCTAGACCAATTTGTATTCCGAAAGTATGACCACGTATGACATCCGGACTATATCCGAAGTGAACATACTTTCACTATTGTCACGCATATGGGACGATGAAAGTGACACCGTGTACCGAGATGTTGCTAATAACAAAGCACAATGGGGATTATAGTGCTGAGAACGGCCTTTGGCACTTTCGAGTGTCCAATTTTATAGGCGATTGTTTTTGATAAGCTACAGTTTTAATTGAGTTTCATTCACTTACTCGTAGTGTCAATAAATTAATTGAAAACGATGCTCTCGATTTCGCTTAATACGATCTTTTATGCAGGCAGTCTGGCTATTACCAATGAGAATGACATGAATAATCGCACTTAAACTATCGTGAGACATATTTCAAAATATTTATCAGTACGGTTTTTACTCACTATTATTTTTAGTCGCTTTTGGCGACATGTTTCGGATTCTTTGGGAATCCATCCTCAGGCACGAGTGTCCGCGGCGGTTGTACGTCGTGCCTGAGGATGGATTCCCAAAGAATCCGAAACATGTCGCCAAAAGCGACTAAAAATAATAGTGAGTAAAAACCATACTGATAAATATTTTGACATGAATAATATTAACATTTCTAAGCTGCATTCAAATTTACATATAATTTCATACTACAAGTATAACAGTATATAATTGCATATCATACCTATTCTTCTAATCACTGCAACGTCGTGTCATTATTACTGATTGGTGGATTGCTATGCCGCATTACAGTTCTGAAGACAAAATTACAATAACGGAACCCTACTTTCCATATCCGTGAGCCAAATTCAGATTTTAATTTATTATTCTGAAACTATTATGGATTAAACCTATCAGCTCTCAAAAGTGATATTTCTGGACATTATAGTATGTCACAGCCAGTTTAGTTTACTGAGTTTACTTAAAAGCTATATGCTTTCTTGTGTAGTTCCCAACACAAACAATACTTACGTTTTCCAATGCCTAGATCATAAGTATCATAACTCTGATAACGCATTGTTTACAATATTACAAGTAACCGCAACATGATTTTTCTAAGTTCTAACAATAGGAGGTATTACTGCAATGTTGTGCCACCAGAGTGCAGCACTAGCCTTTTTAATAAACCATAGAGTAACATACATACTGGGCCTTTAACAGTTTTTTGACAAGTTTTCAGAGACAATAAAATATGACATTCATGCATCAAGGCGGTTTGTTTACAGAGGACCTACCGCGAAACGCGATTCCGAAATTTCGATATCTGCCTCTTTATCACTCGAATATGCAAGAGTGACAGAGATGTTAGATAACGAAATTTCAATTTTCTAGTTTCGCGATAGACCCTCAGATTGTAGTAGTGGCGCACTCTACGCAGTTTCGCGAAATATTCCCTATTACAGAATTACTAAGAGGTAACTCACAACTAATCGAATCGAGACTTCAAGACTTTCCAAGATAAACCAGACCAAGCTAAAAAGATAAAAAAGCCAGAACACGTTAGAAAACGTTTAACGGCCATCACTCAAAGCAGTAAGAAAAGTACAGTTAGAGACCTAAAGGTCATTACTACCCCCACTTTATTAACCCTGTAATTACGTCTGGGCTAGACAACGACCGCCCATCAAACGGTTTATAATCCAGTCTCGCTTTTTGCTATGACTTTATATTGAACTAATGAATACTTGTTTTGGCCGAGACAGCGCGACTTATTTAGTCCGGCTTATATTTCACCCCTTAACGGTTTTTGAAATAAAAAATATCCATTGTGTCAATTTAGCTTATAAGTTGTTCGTACCTATGCCAAATTTAATGTGTTTTATGTGTTATTTATCCAAACATCTAACTATTTTAATCATCAATTTATTATACTCCAAAGTGCAAAATATGCAGTCCACTTAAACTGCAATAATGCATAATGTTGTAATTTTGTCATAGATACAATGGATTCATGGACAGAGGGAGTGTTTTTTTTTTCAGTTCGTAGGTTAGTTAATATTTTTGTTTCTGAAAAAGAGTTTGGTGACATTATTGCTAAAACTGAAAATTGGCATTAAGCGCTTTCGGCGTATTGTTAGGTAACACTTGGTCTAATCATAGAAGTTATTTTTTGGCATAATATTCAATTTGGCTCAATCAAGAACGAGAAAGTAAATATCCTAATACATATATATTTTCACAGATGATGTATTTCTGTTGCCGCTATAACAACAAATACTAAAAACAGAAAAAAAAAATTAAGTTGGCTCCCATACAACGTGATTTTTTGCCGTTTATTGCGTAATGGTACGGAACCCTTCGTGCGCGAGTCCGCCTCTCACTTGGCCGGTTTTTTCTTACTTCGCCAGCCTTCAAGCCCCGGTCATTACCTAGACTGCTCCAATTATAGATAAAATTTTCTCTACTGAGCTCGTTCACTTACCTGTACTAACAATGGCAGTCTGTTAAACAAAAGCCATTATTTATTTTGTGCGAGCGCGTGGCCTTTGTGCTTGAGGCCCACACACAATGGCCACGCGCTCATACAAATAAAAGTTGATATTTACCAGTCGCTTTCCGGCGAAGGAAAACATCGTGAGGAAACCGGACTTATCTTAATAAGGCCTAGTTTACCCTCTGGGTTGGAAGGTCAGATGGCAGTCGCTTTCGTAAAAACTAGTGCCCACGCCAATTCCTGGGATTAATTGCCAAGCGGACCCCAGGCTCCCATGAGCCGTGGCAGAATTCAGGGACAACGCGAGGAAGATGATGATTTTATATCTCTCACTACATAAAAATAACTCATTCATGAATAATAGAAAAGTTACCCCATTCGTGAGAGTTGTCTGTCCTCGCAATTTCAGTAACAACTAGCGGCACAACACCAAATTACTTTCGTAAACCACTAAAACTCTCGCTCGGTGCCAATTATCCGAATGCTCGTTTTATTTTAGTTCAGAATTTGGATATGGACTGTCCATTTGTTCACGACTTGACTTCGGGAAAAAATTGGACAGGGAATCTTCTGGTATAGGTAATTTAATTACGGTCATGGGATTCGATGTCGGCTGTTTTTCCTATATTATCACTGAGACAATCTATAAATATACACATCTAATCCATATCGTTTCTAGACCTAATATTTGACGTATCTTAAAGTTCGAATCGGGCCGTAAATGAGATCCCTAGTTAGACCAAGAAAAGTCTGCAGCGATTTAGATAGCATACGCAGTGCACGTGTTATTTTAAACGTCAAACTTCTATGAAATTATGACGTATAAATGACACTTGCACTGCATGTACTACCAAAATCGCTGCAGACTTTTCTTGGTTTAACTTTAGTGGTTTTCATATTGATTGTCACTGTGACAACTTGACAAGTTACGATGAGGCACAGAAATCAAATTCCTGGACCTGCTACCAATGTAACGTACCAATTTACCTATTTACTGGGAATCCTATCCGATCACCATCCACTCTCCAACTTGCCGCAAAGATACATTGTAATTAGTTACTAGAAAATGGAGCATGGAACTTAATAGAGCATTTAATATTGATCTGATCTGTTTACGAGTAGTTACTGTAAATAATTATTTTTGAAGACTGGAAGCCCACAGCGGGACTCAAAATTAACGTATCTATAATTCCATCTCATTTTTAGGTTCCGTATCCAAAGGGTAAAAACGGGACCCTATTACTAAGATTCCGCTGTCTGTCTGTCAGTCTGTGTGTCTGTCTGTCTGTCACCAGGCTGTATCTCATGAACTGTGATAGCTACAGTTAAAATTTTCACAGATGATGTATTTCTGTTGCGGCTATAACAAAAAATACTAAAAACAGAATAAAATAAATATTTATTAAGTGGGGCACAACAAATGTGTTTTTTTTGCCGTTTTTGTCGTATTTTTTTTTACATTTCAGCCCAATTACATCATTAGAAAGATTAAATACAATGGAAATATCAGACACATATACCTCGTTTCACGCAAAATAGGCCCAGCATAACTAACTAACTAACTAACTATCAGACACATAATATTATGTCATACATAAACAGCATAATTACACGTCGCTGTTAATATCAATTCGAACGAAATCCCCGTTATCAGCAAGTCAAATGCTTATCTCATATTTCAAGGTAAGCCTTACAAGGTACCGGAACACGGTGCAGCTTTCAACTCCAGGTTTAATAATATTAATAACTTTTTATATTGATCCAAGATTTACACATAGGTATAGCGTGCCACGCGCTCAGACACAATGGCCGGCCGCTCACATAAAAGAAACAATGGCTTTTGTTTAACAGATTAGTGTCTTAGGCGTAAAATCATTTAGGAAGATTCATACTATATACTTTAGATTTCTAGATTAGGGATGAAAATTCCAGAAAAAATCAAATTCTTTTTTCGGAAATTATACAAAATTGTGTTTTTTTGGTTTTTTTTTCCAGATTTATTTAGAAAAGTTAAATACATCTTACACAATGCCACTCATTCGTGATGACAGTATCAGTCAAAACAATGCCAGATACAACCTGTAACCTTGACCTACCTGTTTAAATTCCTAATTAAGTATATATAAAAAACCGGCTAAGTGCGAGTCGGACTCGCGCACCGAGGGTTCCGTACTTTTTAGTATTTGTTGTTATAGCGGTTGTACACGACGCGCATAGTATTTTGTAACTTAGAGTCATTTTAACATGTAATAATTTTAAGTCGCGTCACGTATAGAAATAAATGGTATTTAGTATGTTTTTATAACAGGACAAAGTATGAGTAGCATACTTTGTACCTCTTAAAGGAATCCAATAAGAGAATTCCAATTAGGTAAAGTTAGGATTGCAATATAATTTAATTAAGATAGGCTTATAACAAATAAAGAATTTTCCTCATTGTGTTTCATTACGTAGATCTGTATAAGAAAATAGGGCAAAAGTATACGCAACCTTATTCTAATAAGAAATTGTGATAATAGAATAGAATCTAATAAGATAGGTAGGATAAATAAATAAAACATGTAATTTGTTAATATATAACTTTAATAAATAAAGAGAAACGTAGGAGAGTCGAGGAAAGAGAGGTCTGCGCATGCGCGAAGCGCAGACGCCCGCGCCGGCGCGGTGCGGGGGACGAGGTCTTTAAATATGGAGGGAATAAAAGGCGGTGCGCCGGCCATAGGAAGCCATTACGAATCGAGCAGCCGAGCAAGAAACACCTCTCCAAAAGAAGAAAAGAAGACCTCTCCGACCTCGACCCTCCTGCATCTGATTTAAGAAGAGCTCCAGTTGTTTTACTCCATCCTTGCCGCCTATGCCGCACCCTATACAGTCCACACCCCTACGATAGATCTCAAGATAACAAGATTAGGGCCTAACACTCACATTGTTTGGTCCTTCGAGCCGGATCTCTGAAGCAAGAAAAATAGCAAGATGGCAGTAACAAGAAGCAACCACGGCAGAGAAGAAAATTCGTCAGATGAAACGCAGGACACGGACCAGACCGGCGATACATCTGGTACAGGAGAGACGTCAGGCACAGGCGAGACGTCACGAACAGGCGATACGTCACGCACAGGCGAGACGTCAGGCACAGGCGAGACGTCGGGCACGGGCGAGACGTCAGGCACGGGCACCACCACAAGAACGCGCGCTGCAACAGAAGCCAGCATCGCCGGCACCAGCACGAATGGGGGCCCAGCCGACACGTCGGGAATCAGAGCAACGCCTGCAGTTAGCACCGTCGCCACACTCGTCGGGCGTGATTCCGTCGAGTTAATGCCACCGCCGCCAGTTCCCGCTAAGCCCGCTCGGTCACACCGATCCAAGGCCTCCAGCAAGAGACTCCTCGCGGAGTTAGAGGCCAAGGAGAAGTTAGCCGAGCTGGAGCTGAAGCGCGTACAAGCCGAAACAGAACTAGCAAGAATCAGACAACAAAGACTCGACCTCGCCTCGTCAAGAGAAGAGTCTGAAGAGGAAGAGGACCTTGCTCCACAACGCATTGCCGATTGGTTCAACCGCCGCCCAGAACAACCGACAGCGATTGAAGAAGAGCCCGCCCATGAAGAAGCACACGTGCCGGCCCCGCGCGCCACTAGAAAACACGCGCGGCCGGAGGCCCCTCGAGCCGCCCACGCCATGGACGTGTCATCGCTGACCGCCGCCCTAACAGAAGCCATCCAAGCCGGCAAGTCCTACAGAAAATACATACCAGACCTGCCGACATTCAGTGGCCTATGCAACGAGTGGCTACAATTTAAAGCCGCGTACAACGAGTCCGCCCCCAGTTTCGCCGCAAGTGAAAACGTCGCCCGTATAAGAAAAAGCCTCAAGGGAGTAGCCTTGGAAGCCGTAAGCGCCCTCCTCATCAGCCGGCCGCACCCCGAGGACATCATTAAAGCACTAGAAAGAAGATACGGAAGGCCAGACGCATTACTCGTCAACGAACTGGAGAAGATGAAGGGACTGCCGCGACTCACCGACAGCCCGCGCGACCTGTGCATATTCGCCAGCAAGATCGCAAACACTGTCACGACTATCGAGATATTGAAGAAGCCTCAGTACCTCTACAATCCAGAGCTACTGCGGTCGATGGTCGATAAACTCACGCCTATACTTCGAAGCAAGTGGTACGACTATGCGGCCACGAGAGAAGATACGCCCGAGCTTAAGAAGATTGCCGACTTTCTAAACAACGAAGCCGACAAGTGCACGCCTTACGCTCCGCCTGAAAATACGACGGAGAACAAAGAAGTGAGGACCGCAAGAAAGAAGCCCGAGCGAACGTACGCCGCTACCGCCGACACTAAGAAGCCAAGAGAAGAGAAGCAAGCGTGCCCACTATGCGAACACGCTACTCACCAACTGCCGTCGTGCCCGCAATTCATCAAAATTGACACGAACGAGCGCTGGGAAGTAGCGAAGAAACACAACATTTGCTACCGATGCCTCGCTAGCAAGCATCGCCGCTTCGCGTGTCGTGCGAAGCCCTGCGGCCACCTGGGCTGCCCCATGAGACATCATCGCCTACTACATCACGAGAAGACGCCGCAATCAGTCGCCGCTGCGCAAGTCGAGCCACCACAACAACATAAACCGGAAGAAATAGTGGCCTCGGCAGTGAACACAGTCGCCTGCGCACAACCACGAACGAGCCGCGCCTACCTGAAGATAGTGCCAGTAACACTGCGCGGCCCGCGAGCGACGCTAGACACGTTCGCCCTATTAGATGAAGGCAGCAAGGTGACAATCATCGACTCGGCACTGGCGGACGCACTCGGGCTAGACGGTCCCACTGAACCAATGTGGGTGCAAGGCGTAGGCGGGAAAGAGATGGAGCACAATCAGAGCAGGAGGGTCGAGGTCTTCATCAAGAATAAGCACGACAGCCAAGAACAACGCATAACGAACGCGCACACCGTCGGCAGCCTCGGCTTCACCACACAGTCGATCGGCATGGAAGAAATAGACGGCTGCGCGCACCTCCGGGGTATCAAGCACAAGTTAACCTACCGCGGTGCAACCCCACAAATACTCATCGGCCAGGACAACTGGGACCTGATCGTGTCACGAGAAATAAGAAAAGGCCGGCGCGGACAACTCGTCGCGTCGAGAACCCTACTAGGATGGGTACTTCACGGCTGTCGCACCACAAAAGCGAAGCCGATCGCCTACTGCTGCGCACATCTCACTCGTACCGGGCCGACCGAGAACATAGAAGAAACCATGAAGAATTATTTCGCCCTCGAGTTTCTATCAATCGAGCCGAGGCGACCCCGTAGTGATCCCGAACAACAAGCTCTACGCATACTAGAAGAAAAGAGCCGCCGCCTACCCAATGGCCGGTTCGAGACGGGGCTACTGTGGCGCAACGAAACAGAGAAGATACCTAACAATCGCACCGACGCACTCAAGCGGCTGCACACGCTCGAGAGGAAGCTGGATCGTGACGCAAGCCTAAAGCAACAATATAACGAACGCGTCAACAACCTACTTACCTCAAACTACGCCGAGCGCGCGACAACGCCCCCGAGTGACAGAACGTGGTACTTACCTCACTTCGCAGTCTGCAATCCAGAGAAGCCGAAGATTAGACTGGTCCACGATGCTGCGGCCACATCACACGGTCGCAGCCTCAACGACATGCTACATACGGGCCCAGATTTCCTACAATCGCTACCCGGCGTCATCATGAAGTTTCGACAACATAGCATCGCAGTCTCAGCCGACCTGAAAGAAATGTTCATGCAGATAAAAATAAGAGAAGAAGACCGGGACGCCCTCCGCTTCCTATGGAGGGGCGATCGCCGCGAGGGAGAGCCAGAAGAGTACCGCATGACTTCCGTCATATTCGGCGCGTCATCATCACCGTGCACCGCCCTATACATAAAAAATAGGAATGCACAAGAACACGCGACACAGTACCCGCAAGCCGCGCGAGCGATAGAGCGAAATCACTACATGGACGACTATCTACAAAGTTTCGACACAATAGAAGAGGCAAGACAAGTAACAAGAGACGTCGACTATGTGCACGAAAAAGCCGGGTTCCAGTTGCGAGGATGGGCCACGAACGAAAAAGAAGCAATAAGTAACGTCGTCGGCAGCGAAGAGCGAGAGGGAAATACTGTCCCTATCGGCGGGAGCGAGATAGAAAAAACGCTCGGCCTGCTATGGAACACAAATGAGGACAGTATCCGCTTTCGCCTCAATACAAGAAGAGCGCAGCCCGAAGTAATCAACGACCTGCGGCCTCCGACGAAGAGAGAAGCACTCAGTGTCATTATGTCAATTTTCGACCCGCTCGGCCTCATATCACCAATCACTACGCCGGCCATGCGAATCATGCAAGACACGTGGCAACATAGCACAGGCTGGGACGAAGCGATACCAGAGCAGCTACACGAACGCTGGAGCGAATGGCTACGACAACTTCGAGACCTAGGTACCCTAAAAATACCTAGGTGCTACGATACTACGCCCGCCGCCACACACGAGCTGCATACTTTCGTCGACGCCAGTGAAGAAGCCTACGCCGCCGCAGTGTATTGGAGAATGACGCGAGCCGACGGCTCAGTCAAGATAGCCCTAGCCGCCGCAAAAAGTCGAGTCACACCCAGGAAACCGGTCTCCATTCCTAGATTGGAGCTACAGGCGGCCGTCCTAGGCGTACGGCTAGCAAAAACAGTCATAGAAGAACACGATTTCGAAATCACTTCGAAAACATATTGGAGTGACTCTCGCACGGCACTGGCATGGATACGCGCCGAGCCCCGCACATTCAAGACGTTCGTGGCACACAGACTCGCCGAAATAGAAGACTGCACTAAGAAAAACGAGTGGAGATGGGTACCGACAGCACACAACGTGGCCGACGACGCGACCCGCGCCACTCCGGCAGATTTCGACTCGCAACATAGATGGTTCACCGGTCCGCCCTTTCTCTATGAACAAAAAGAGACTTGGCCCCACGAGAATAGGGTCGAAGTTCCCGCGACCGGCGAAGAAAAAGAGACGTGCGCTGCGATCGCCGTCCCTACGCAAGATAAACACGCAGCTATACCCGAGATCGAACGCTTCTCAAAATGGATGCGGCTGCTGCGAGCGACCGCGCGCGTGCTACAGTTCATCGACCTAGTGCGCCCCCAACCCCGCGCGCCCGCCCCGCCCGCGACACAACTTATCGCGGCGGCGAAGCGCAAGCGGACACGAGCAAACGCGGAACAAGACGGCGCATGGAACAAACGCACGCAACACACGCGCGTGCCCGCCAAGAGTGCAGCTACCCAACCCCAAGAAGAGAAGAAATACTTAACGCTAGAACACCTAACCACACAAATACCTAAACGCCGCCGAAAAGTTACTAATACGCGCCTCACAAGAAGATAGCTACGAGAAAGAGAGAAGGCGAATAGCGAGCGGCCGTACGCCCGACAAGGACGACCGACTGGCCAAGCTGAGTGTTTATATGGACGAGGACTGTATCATACGACTACGGGGAAGAATAGCGGCGGCCGGCAACATACAAGAAGAGACAGTGCAACCAGTAGTGCTATATGGGAAGCATCACTACACGAAATTGTATGTTTCTCATGTGCATGAACAATTACATCATGGCGGTACGGAAATAGTGGTGAACGAGTTGCGACAGCGAGTGCACATAGTGAAAATAAGGCCGACAGTGAAACAAGTGATCGCTCAGTGTCCGAGATGTCGACTACGTCGTGCGAAGCCCGCGGCCCCGGCCACTGGTGACCTACCGGCGGCACGCCTGGCGCATCATGTGAGGCCCTTTACCTACACGGGTCTAGACTACTACGGGCCGCAAGAAGTCACAGTGGGACGTCACAGAGAAAAAAGGTACGTCGCGCTGTTCACATGTATGACGTCGAGGGCCGTACACCTAGAAATGGTAGCCTCACTAAGCACGGACTCGGCCATCAACGCACTACGCCGTTTCATTGCCCGGCGCGGGTGCCCTACAGAGCTGTGGAGTGACAACGGGACCGCCTTCAGAGGAGCCAACCGCGAGTTGACGGAAGCCATGAGAGACGCCGCCCACGCGCGCCGCATAAACTGGCGTTTCCTACCCCCCGCCGCACCCTTCATGGCGGGCGTGTGGGAACGCATGGTGCGCACGGTGAAAGAAGCTATGAAGGCCACACTACATGAAAAATACCCGAGCGACGAGACTCTACAAACCCTACTGGCGGAGGCGGAGGCGACGGTCAACTCGAGGCCCATAACCTACGTAGCGGTGAATCCAGAAGACCCGCCGGCACTGACTCCGAACATGATCCTGCTCGGGCCGGACTGCTACACCCCGGCTCCCGGCACCTTCGAAGAGAGCGACATGAACGCGCGACAACACTGGAGGCGCGCCCAGCAGCTGGCCGACACCTTCTGGCAGCGCTGGGTTCGCGAGTACGCGCCGCTACTACAACACCGGCGGGAGCCCCACGGCGCAGGAGTCACCCCGGCCGTCGGCGATGTCGTAATAATATGCGACTCCAACCTCCCCCGCAACATATGGCCACGTGGAATAGTGAAGCAGACGTATCCGGGCAAGGACGGCGTGGTACGAGTCGTGGACGTCACCACCAGCAGAGGACACGTGCTGAGGCGGCCAACAAAGAAGATCGTCGTGCTACCAGTGGGATCGCAAGGCGACGGCGGGAGAAATGTACACGACGCGCATAGTATTTTGTAACTTAGAGTCATTTTAACATGTAATAATTTTAAGTCGCGTCACGTATAGAAATAAATGGTATTTAGTATGTTTTTATAACAGGACAAAGTATGAGTAGCATACTTTGTACCTCTTAAAGGAATCCAATAAGAGAATTCCAATTAGGTAAAGTTAGGATTGCAATATAATTTAATTAAGATAGGCTTATAACAAATAAAGAATTTTCCTCATTGTGTTTCATTACGTAGATCTGTATAAGAAAATAGGGCAAAAGTATACGCAACCTTATTCTAATAAGAAATTGTGATAATAGAATAGAATCTAATAAGATAGGTAGGATAAATAAATAAAACATGTAATTTGTTAATATATAACTTTAATAAATAAAGAGAAACGTAGGAGAGTCGAGGAAAGAGAGGTCTGCGCATGCGCGAAGCGCAGACGCCCGCGCCGGCGCGGTGCGGGGGACGAGGTCTTTAAATATGGAGGGAATAAAAGGCGGTGCGCCGGCCATAGGAAGCCATTCGAGTTATGCGCCGCCTTATCAAAATATCTTCTAGAGATTTCCTTGAAATGTTTGCTTACAGACTGCATGTCCAGGTCAGCATGCAGTCGAATGTTCCTGACATAGAAGGGGGCGTTAGTAGCCCTCCTTAGGAATTTATTTTGCAAAGTTTGCAGGGTTCTGATCTTAGCCCGCGTGGCATGAGCAAATGCCACGCTGGCATAAGAGAAAACCGGTCTAATACAGGTTTTATATATGGTTAATTTATTCCTTAAGGAGAGCTTACTTTTAGCCCCCACCAGACATGTCAACCTGGACACGTAGAAGGCGGCTTTGTTCCTAGTTTTCCGAATATGCTCACCGAAGTTGAGCCTTCTGTCCAGAGTTACTCCCAGGTATTTGGTAGATTCAACCCATGGTATCCTCTGGCCAAAAAGCTCAACTTGGCCATGCTTACGCACTTGATCATGATAATTTAGTCTTCTGCTGAACAGCATGGCAGCACTCTTTTCCGGGTTGACCTCTATCCTCCATTTACGGCACCAATCCCCGAGGGAACTGATAGCTCGTTGGAGGAGAGAGGCCAGCCTGTTCGGGCATGTTGATGTGGCAAAGATCGCCGTGTCATCCGCGAAAAGCGCGTAATTGACCTCGGCGATCCTTGGCAGATCATTCACGAACAGCGAGAAGAGAATTGGTGAGAGCACAGAGCCCTGAGGGACTCCAGCATGTATTGGGTGAAGGGGAGACAGGGTCCCCTCCACCCTATACCTAAACCCGCGGTTCTGCAGGAAATCGTGGATTAGTAGTACCAACCTGTCTGGGAGATCATATTTGAAAAGTTTAAAGATCAACCCACCGTGCCATACTTTATCGAACGCTTTTGCGATGTCGAGAAAGACGGCACCAGTGGGGACCGATCTTTTCCACCCTGTCATCCAGTACAGGATGTGTTCCGCGATCCGGTGGACCTGGTGAGTGCAGGAATGTCCAGCCCTAAACCCAAATTGTTCGTTTATAATGAGATCCTTCTCATGTATAAACTCCCCTATCCTTGCTTGGATAACACGCTCATAAAGCTTACCTAATGAGCTCAGAAGACTAATTGGCCTGTAGCTAGTTGGGTGTATCCTAGGCTTGCCTGGTTTTGGGATTCCTATTACATGCGCCACCTTCCACTGATCAGGGAAGTGCGAATTCGCCAGCGCCGCATTGAACACATCCGCTAAGAAATGTATTAACCTATTAGGGAAGGCGCGCAGCAACCGGTTGGGTAGACCGTCTGCCCCTGGAGCCTTCTTAACTTTCAATTTCCGAATCAAAAATCCTATTTCTGTGAACGAGGTATTCCTTAAAGTGGGACTATTTAATGGGAGCACCAACCTCCCGCGCACCTCCTCTTCCACCTCCGCCAAGTGGTCTGGGTCGTGAGGCTCCTTGCTCAAAGAGCATTGGGCCTCCAGGCTGGACGCCAGGCACTCAGCTTTTTCAGCATCAGAGAAGGCTGGCGGGCAATTTGGGGGCGCATCCGGTATGATCAATGGGGGCATTTGAGTTACTTCATCAATTTTGAAGGTCCTAACAAGATTCCAATACGCTGTGTGACTTGGAGAAATTTCTTTCAAGAAATTTCCCCATCTATCATTCCTGAAATCTTTTACACCCTTTTTGAATTCTTTACATAATTTATTTACTACAGCCTTACGTTGTGGAGAGGGACAAATGTCGTAGGCCTTTAATGCGGCGTTCTTTCTTCTTTTGATATCTTGTAGCTGAGGTGGCAACTTCCATTTGTTATAGTCCGCCTCATCCGTAATCTGTTTGCTATGGCGGGACAGTAGGTCTGATAACTCAGTCGTCAGGTACGAGATGGCATTATCCGTGTCCTCTCTGGACGAGATATTTGTCGGGAGGTTTTTGATTATATCCGAGTCTTCTTGCGCAAGCTCCTTGCTGACACCATCCCAGTCAGTGACTAGTTTGGTGACAGGGGTGGCCGACGGAGAAGGACCCAGTTTGAGGATGACCGGTCTATGATCTGAAGTCATCACATGGATGACTTCAACAGATCTGAATCTTAATGAAATGTTCCTAAGAAGAAAAATATCTAAAATGTCAGGGGCCAGACCGACAGTAGGTGGAAAATGGGTGGGCTCTAGTGGGGTAATAATATCTACTCTTAATAAGTCAGTGCCTTTCGCTGAAGATGTTAACTTGTATAATTCCCTACCATTTGGGTTGGCCGTTCCGCAGTTCCACAGAGTGTGCTTTGAATTCAGATCGCCAGCCACAATGACTGACTCACTCAATCCAAAAACACTCTCCAAGTCGGACCGCAGAACAGCCTTCGCGGGCGGGAGATATGCTGAAACTATAGTTATAGCTTGATGGCCAGTCATAGCTAAACGACAAGCTGATATTTCCAAATTAATAAGATCGGGCAATTGAACAGGTGAACAGTGGAGGGCTTTTTTATAATAAATAAGAGTCCCACCACCTCTTCCGCCTACACGGTCATTCCTAATAATATTATAGTTTGATATTTTAGGATCTCTATGGGCTGGTTTTAAAAATGTTTCCTGAATCAGCAATATGTCTAAATCATGCTCTCTAAGAAGACTACTGATTTCGTCCCTTCTATCTTTCATGCTATTTGCATTGAAAATTCCTAAAGATAGGGAGCGCGGGGCTATCCTGCCGTTAGAGGTGAAACAACTTCTAGGTCGTTCACAATCCATTATGGTTGGATAAAGTTTTTGATTTGCCTAAAAAGTGATTCATGCTTCATCATGACACTGATCTGTTGGGTGGGCCCAATCGCACTCCTGATCTCGGCAGCCGCCTGCCGGACCTGTGTAATGTCTATTTTGGTCACCAAATCAATCAGCAGACTCAGCTCACAGCGGTAATAGAAATACATCATCTGTGAAAATTTCAACTGTCTAGCTATCACGGTTCATGAGAGCCTGGTGATAGACAGACGGACAGCGGAGTCTTAGTAATAGGGTCCCGTTTTTACCCTTTGGGTACGGAACCCTAAAAAACAGAAGTTTGAAAAAAACTTGTTTTTATTTTGTTACCTTTATTTACCGACGTTTCGACACAGCCGGGCTAGCACATGATTGGCGCGAGAGTATCTCGCCGCGACATAGACTACCCGTCCCTCTTTAATTCATACAGTTAGTAAAAGACGGGTAGTCTATCTCGCGGCGAGATACTGTCGCGTCAATCATGTGCTCGGCTTACAGGTTTCACTGGTCGTGGTCGCGGCGTTTGTAAATGTGATTTAATGTGTTCAAACCGCGAAAGTTTAAAATGTTATAAACTTGTTTTTGTTTTCGGCTTTATTCGTTTTTGTAACTAAATTTTGCATTGTTTTTTTCAAAAACGCGTCGTTTTAAAATTTTCCAGTATTTTTTCGGGTTTTTTTAACGCTAGTCTAGATATAAGCATTTGAAATATATATGTATACATACATACATAGTTGTATCTCTTAATCAATGAAATAAACATAACAATTTGTAACAGCCAACAAAAAATATCTTTGATATTTAATATGCGACCAGATAGGGACCCCTTAATGTCCCATCAACTATCAAAACTTATACGATTATATCACAGCAAATAAACATAAAGGTCTCTTCACACAGAACAAGCTCTCATGTTTACATTGGCTTGGCAAACAGCGAGTAAAGAGCGGAAGCGTTATTACAGCTCAGCACGCACACCACGGTGCCAAACAATATCATTAAACACATGTAAACTTACCTTTACATATCATACACCACGGGCTACCTTACACATTTGCCCGCGGTGTACCCTACTGATACCGCATTGGATTGTTATCAATTCAATGAGTCGATAAATGTAATACATTCAGTCATTGAGGTTTATGAATACATACTTGGAGCGTAAACTGAACTTTTAGCAAAGCTTTACAGTCCTAATAGGAAGTTATGCGAACCGGAAATGAAATGTACGCTGAAATAGATGGAATTTTGGCAAACGGGTGCTATATGACAAAAAATTCAATTACATTTTAAACACACTCGGATGAATGCCGCATAAGATAATGGTATACAAGTATGTATTCGGTATGCTAATATGCTTCATTAGCCTGGACATCTAGGTTGATCTGAATACTGACCATGAGGTAATTAGTAATCCTAATATTCGTGACGTGACCGCCGTCATACATGACGAGGGGACAGATGGGAATAATTCATATGAAGGCATGTATTTCCATCTATGCCCGGCGGGGACAAATGGGAATACACCAAATCTCTGCTTATGCTCAACTATCAAGCTACGCTTGCGAAACTATATCAGACCATTTTTTTTCTTCAGTTCCAGTTCGTTGACATAGGCCTCATTATTTTGATTGCACAGCAATAGCGGAAGAATTTTTCGTCGGCGACTGAGCAAAAAAACTGTGCGACTTGTCGAAGTTCAAAACCCCCGGACTCATAAAACGATAAGTGCGTTATAAAACCATAACTGAGGCATTGAGTCGATCGTAAATATAACTCGGCTTCGCAACTACTTGTAATAGTGTTGGCGCCAACTTAAGTCTAGATTTATTTTGATTTATTTTTTAGACCAGAGGCGTATATTCGGAAAAGAAGTCATAGTATAATGAAATTAAATAAAAAAACCTTTATTCCAGGTAATTAGTGGCCCATAGATATGAGTATGTAAATACCTTAAAACTAGCATACATATTATAAAAAATATATATCTTAAAGCTAAAAACTACAAAACACATTGCGGCTGCGATGCATTACGCAACCCTGCAGTGTCAGGGAGCCGGCCGTGGAACCGCAGGGAACTTGACACCCTGTGACCAAAACTGCTCCTTCCTTGATGAACAATACAATAGGTCAGCTACCATACAGTCTTCATGTTTTGGATGCTTATTTTTTATTTGTTAAATTGTCATCCTACCAATAAGCAATATTATTTCTTGATTTCTTGTAAATTATACATAGTAATTTTAAAAACTACGCTACCTACGGTCTATATCTTATACGAAAATCTAATCTTAGGTTCTAAGCTGTGGTGGACACTGGTGTCTTTATCCTAAAACCTGTTTTCTAGATAGACCTAGCGTTCGGGGCACGCAGTCGTCTGTTCTGCGTAGTATGATTGTCCTGCTTCATGCCATAATTAAAGCAGGCGTCTCTGTCTGGCAGGTGAGAAAATGAGAAAAGGATGCATGTTTCATCTACGACAGGAACGAGGTTAATTACAAGTCTAGCCTAGAAAGAAGCGAAACTGCATTTTTCTTGTAGGTCTTTTTTCCAAGAAATCTTTTTATATGCCGACTGTGCATGCATAGGTATTTTAATAAACAACATATTATAGTTAGGATAAAAATGTTTAATTAGTACCTGTAGGAATGAGATAAAACAACAATTATGAACATACACAAACACATCTACATTCCCAAAAATAATAGAATTTAAAGGGCTTAACATGAAAAGTAACAAATTATAAATGATCATTCAGCGGGAATAAGCTTTTAAAATAAAAGTTTTAGTTTTAGTTGTTATACAGTGTTTGATAATTGTCCCATCACTAATCGTCGCCAGGTCAACGACCTCCATCAAAAGAAAATGATCTACTTGTCTTAACCGAGTAACGTACCGGAAAATTGGCACATACGCACACATACACATCGCTACATACACGACACGTGTATGTTTAATGATAACTACAAATTAGAACTTGCACGGCGTGACGCTGACGCAGTATTTGCTGTACCCAGTTTAATTTTGCTCCAGATCTTGAGAGCGTTATGGGGTCTGATGATACAATCAAGATCTATAAGTATTTTCGAGGTAGTGACTTTGTAAGAATAGATAAGATAAGATAAGATAGAGAGAGATAGGTTAGTTTAAAGGAAGACAGTCTGTGAAAGTGACAATAAGAAAACTCCTAGTAATAAAAAAATCCGCAAAAAGCCCTTACTGCATTTTATACAATTGACTTAAAATAAACCTCTTAAAGGTAATCTGGAAAATGTTTACATTAGACGCTCAAGTTGTCCAAACAATGCAAAGTTACCCCAGTTTCCCCTTTCATATCGCTTATTTTTGTTTTTGCCCGAAACACGAGGGATGATAAATTCTACCCAAGGCTTTATAAAAATTTCACCCCAATCGTCCCTTTGGTATTCATATTTTATGGGAGTAGTGTGTTTGTCACATAGGACTCATAGGAGTATTATGGGTATGTCTGTTTTATTTTGCAATTCGGGCCGGCTTTGGCTTTAATACGTGATACCTATACACCAAATATGGTTAACCGATTATCAGACAGAAAGGTAGATAAATTACTGTGCACTATTAAACTGTCGTTCTATTCGCCATTTATATCGCGAACCATTAACGCGCTGGCCACGACATTGCGCGATTAACTTAGGCTAAGGCTACAACCATAGGTTGGAGCGAGACACAGCGATCGGATCTTTCGTTCCTACCTATGGTTGTCGCCAGCCTAAGCTAGTCGCGCAATGTCGTGGCCAGCGCGTTAGACGCGTCATTGCGTATAGATCTACCCTGCGTCAAGGGTCCATTTTAAGTTCACTTTTTGTAAACAAGTTTCGACAATGTTACAATGTTTCAAACTGACCCAGTATTTTATTTATACTACGTCGGTGGCAAATAAGCATACGGCCCGCCTGATGTTAAGCAGTCTCCGTAGCCTATGTATGCCTGCAACTCCAGAGGAGTTACATGTAAGATTACCCAGTAAGATTCGAACTTATATCTTATATAGTATTATGTACAAATTTAACATTAGTTCTTAAGTTATACTAACAAAATATGGATGTAAATCTGAAATAAATGTATTCAATTCAATTCAATATCGATACGCCTTACCGAGGCTAAGATCACTACCTTCGTATTTATTTATTTTTTGCATTATGGGACACGGCATGAGTTCGATTCTCACTAGGTGATTGTTGTTGATACTTTATGAAAACCACGCTATTGATTTTCTATATCATGGTGGTATATTCAAATCATTCATAATCACTATAATCATGTCTATAGTATCTCTATTGCTTAACATATGCTTTCCAAGATATAGGTACAGATACAATACAGTAACAATATCCCAAAGGGCATAATTGATATAAATTCGTACGCCAAACACATCTCCCTGAATGATAAATTTGAACCTAACTACTCACGTATGCGTCCTGCCTTCGTATATCTCAAACTAGACTAATTAATAGTTAAATAATAGCCTCTAGTACTCATACATAAGGCACACAACGCATAAGCAGAGGTATTTCAGTCACGTAATGGCATAAGCAGTTTGGAGGTTAGGGTGGTTAGGCCATTAATGTTCTAATGCTTATGTAATTTATGCCTCTGTATGGATCTGCCTCGTCTCAATTAATTACGCAGCTCATAATGATATGAGCTGCGTAATTAATTATCAGTTACGCGCATAATCAATGGGAGCGTTTCGTATTTATATGTACAGTTTATACCTACACACACATATTAATTGATATGCGTAAGTGAAGCGTAAGATATGAAAGGTGTGATTTTTTCTACTAGGTTTTATAAACGTCTATTTACAAACGTGTTGATTTTCTTGTATGCCTTTGTGAATAAAAAATTTGGGATACATTTGACTCATCAGAGTAGCTAGTTTACTCCTAAATTTATGTAAAAAGTGGATAAATGGTAGCCACGTCACACCATGGCTCGAGTTTAAAATGGGCCTCAATTTTTCTTTTTTCCAACAATCTCCACAAGTCGATACAAATTGGTCGTATCAAATCAGAGAAACAACACACTTTTCTGTGCAAAAAAATGCTATCGCTACTGAGTGAATTCTCCAGAAAATAAAAACCTAGCAATTTTTATCACAATTCACCGTAAATTTAATTCCTTCCCAGACTGTAACGTATCTCATATCGCGAGCGTAAATTTCTCCATTCTTTTCATCTCCGTTTGATTTATGTAGCAATACGAGAACGCTCGACAATATTTTCACAAGATCTATTCTCACCTGAACTGAAAAGGCCTTTGCGACTAAGATGAAGCCTTTACATATAACTTTTACCATTATACTAATACTATTTCCCTGCTCAATGGAATTCGAAAGGAAATCTGTTGAAATTAAGTAAATATAATGTCGAAACAATCGACGAAGTATTTCCTATAAATTTTATCGAGTAAGTAATGAAGGGGAGAGCGGGGCATTAAATTATTTTTAAGTAGCGGGTCCGCCCTGAAAGTTGGCTGCAGGCACTTCATTGATTTTAAACGCTGCCTTTAGATTAGAGGGCGGGGACACTTATACCAACTGCGATTACTCCATTGTGGATTAATGAGTCGTTTCATTTTTAAATATCGGTTTAGTAAAGTACTCACAGGTATTGCTTAATCGTATAAAATCATAGTGGAACAATGCTGGTATTGCTATAAAATAAATACAATTGGTACATCTTGCTAATATGATTATAATCCATTTTATATGTTTAGCCTCAGATATTGCTGTCCCATGAAAGTACGGGAAAGCCGTCTTATAAAAATTCACACTTTTCTTAGAAATTAGTATGAAATTCTAGAACACTGACATTCGGTGTTTGGTTGTTTCATCATGATAATCTCCTGATTATTTTCCTTTAAAGGCATGTCATAAATAACTACCAATATTTATACGAGTATAAAGAAAATATTATTTTCATGGACAACAAAGAAGATCAAAACGACTTCGTAATATAGTTTAGCCACAAAGTTTAACAAATTTTCCTTTTAACAAGTCTAAGTTTCCCTATGAAAGTGACAATTAGAAATGCGAAGCCTGATTGTGCCAACTAGAAGCTGCATTAATTATATTAACAGCCCAACAATGAAGAGAAACACAATTAGGTATGCGCTCAGTAGAACCGACGGTGGAAATTAGATAAGAAAGTAAGGACTAGACCTGGCTTGGCCGTGTATTTGCCAATGCCACTGGTTGTTCGAGCGAGTAGAGTTCCCGACAAACCAGTGTAACGTCTGTGGTATATATATCACTCAAATACTAATGTTTATTCACCAGAATATGTTTACAAATTGAAGCTTACAGATAATTAACTTAACTGTTTTTTTTACAATAAAGCAAATTCCGTCGGCACCAAACTAGGCGCAGCCTGTATCTTGGGAATTGGGAAAACTGATTTAACTGATAGTGTGTAACATTACGGATTACCTCGATTTTAATGTCGTTAAAATTTTATGTCTGAACAAGAGTTATAAGATTATGTTACCAATTTTTAAAGCAATTTAAACACCCGAATCCGAAGGACATCCTAAACCTAATTTATGTTCAAACAATATTGTAAGTATGCTTGCTCCATTCATGTCCAAATAACTCTGTCTAAATCATATGTTAACTTGCAATATTATAGTTCACGTACAGCAGCGTTAATGTTTTTCAGAACAACCACTGATTTCGGATGATCCTTACAATTCGGAAGCTAGATCGGGCTACGAATACATTCTACAAATCATCATTAAACAAATAAACACACCATGTAAAAATCCAATTAAGTTCATCTATCAATATATTTTTCTTGGTGTAAGTCAATCAAGTTTAGAATTGTAAAAAGATAGGTATTTAAATTCCAAAAACCAACTTTCGAAAAATGTAAGTGTTGTTTTACTGGGTTTCTCTGGACAGTCAACTCCACCTCTAGGCGAGTGATTGGAACGGCAAACTTGAACGTCACTTAGTACTTTGTTAGATAAGTAAATACCTGTATAATTTGTATGTGCACTCAAAGGATTAGCATAATGCACTGACAGGTAGAACTCATAGTGAAAGGTTTCGCATAACATTAACCGTTACACAGGCACCCATAAGTTTACGGTGGGGTAAAGAGGTACAGAATTATATTTGCAATATATTGCGGAGTACAGTCACCTGCAATAATCTCTTCGAAGGCCGCAATAGTATGTGACATGTGACACGCTCTTATGGCTCTACAAATAAGAACGTGTCAGATATATTTGCGCCCTTCGTTGTGTGTCACATATTATTGCAGATGACGGTACCATCGTCCACACTGTAAACTGACTGTTCGTCAACCTTATTTCAAAGACATAAGATACTGAGATTAATAGTCAGTTAATGTTGCTGTTAGTACACCCAAGCGGTTGGGCCGCAAAGATGCCTAGAAAATGTGACAATCGTACATCAACAAACACCAAACGAAAATAATAAATGTATTAGGATGACAGATGCTAAAAAGGTCACGTCACTATTTACATGCACTATTTAAAATGCGATTGGCGTTTTCTATCAACCATCGGAGGTTTCCATTTTACTAAGTCACGTCGGTTTAGTATACGTAAGCCACAAAAACATTAGGTATGGAAGATTATCTTAAAATTAAACTAAAGGAATCCTTCATTAAGCTTTGTACTCGTCATCTTCATACAAAGGCTTTTAACGATTTTCCTATACATTTCCCACACAAAGCAATGAATAGAGTTTCATTCGCTCATATCGATGATTAGTCCCATTAGCGCTCGGTCGGGTCTCATTAAAATTAACATCGCGTGTCGTACTTACACAGGTATCCCTTTGAACAACTGCGAATTTACCTGAAATGAAATGAATACACAATTAGCGAGTTGGAAAATACATATTCTGCTTAGAATTATCTATTTATTACATTAAATAATCTCTTTGTTACATTAAAATAGTACAAAGAACACTGAATAACTAATTTGAAATACTGAATACAGCAATAAAAAGGTACATACTAAAATACTTATTTAAATACTTAAAGTATTATTCGTTCTAATATGGAAAAATATTAACGGTTGTCAATTTGCCATAAATTAACCGTCTATCTGATTGTCTATCTGTTTTCTGTCAGAAATAAATTGCTACGTGATGTTTAACTTCTTTAGATTCGTTATGTACGAAAGCTTACGCCCGATAGAAGGCTTATTTTATAATTTAAAGTGATCATATTAAATCTACCCCCGGGAGGGAGGCAAAACAACTACTCCTAAGTGGTTGGAATCGTAGTCAATGCTAGTACCGCCCCTACAGCTAAAATAAACAATTATCTAAACATATATACTTATACTATTTATTAGGTCTAGACGCAGCGCCTACTGTTTCCGTCATAGCAAGCTGTTACGTTACTGCCACAGTGCTCGTAAAACGACGCATTTCAGGGCTATGCATGATAATACTATTACGTCTATTACTTATTCTGTGGCTATGCTCATGGCCCATACAATACAACTAAAGCAGTTTTACATGTATCTACATTAATTAATTTGTATCGATCGATAGTTTTTATATCACATGAAAATATGTATGACTATTTTTGGTACCACGCTGAGGGTATAAGGATCAAAAGCCTCTGGAAGTGTCCTTTAAGATAATGATAAAATAAAGGATGTCAACAATATTTGATATACTATGGCACCCACTTCTCCAATTATTTAACACGAAACAGCGTCATATCTTGAAACTTTCCAGACAAATTCCTAATCAAGTTACTCGGTTAAAAACGTAGGCGTCGCGTAAAAAATGTCTCGAAAGTCATTAAAGTCTTAAGTCTGTTTAATTAAAGCTGTCGCAGGCCGGTCACGGAGGCTTGGGAGGGAAATAATAATAATAATGGCCGGAGCGCGAAAGTCAGACGAAAGATTTTGCTTCCTGACTCTTTATACTTTTTTTAGCTTCTTCCGCGTCCTGCCTACTTTTACAAATATTTCTTCTATAAATTTAAGTCTAAGAAAACTTGACCCCTTGTATCCAAATAAATATTCGTATTCGGAGGTCAAACCTATATTGGTCCGCTTGTGAAGAATGTTTGTTAGAGCTTGTGAATCCTGTTCCGTCCATTATTGTTCTGCGTTCGAACGACACTATTATGGAAGTTTAAAATTGTGTCTGTAAAAACAAGAGAAATTTTTAAAAACAATCTTGAATAATTTTGAGTCTATTGTTACGAGAACTGAGTAAAAAGTAACAATTGTTTGAAAAGTAATTTTACAACAAAAATAGGAAACTTAGGTTACGTTCCACATCTGTTCTTCTTTTCATCTTAAGGGGCCCACCCATTACCAGTCCGCAGGACGATATCGGCCTGTCAGTGGTTCGGAACTGTCAAATTTTTGTTCTAACTGACAGGCTGATATCGTCCGGCGGACTGGTAATGGGTGGGCCCCTGTAGCATATTCCCAGCGAAATTGTATTTCGAACGAATTCGGGGTCCCTAAATTAAAATACTTATATTTTTTCAGGGTTGTGAAGGAAAACCTGCACCGTAAGAAATAATCATAGTAAAACCAATGAAGCCATGCCTCCTTTCCGTTTCTTCTACGTTGGAAGTTCAGGTGGTGATTTCTTGCGCAGAAATTAGTGCTTATGCAATTCATAGGCTGATTGCCAAGCGTAGGGCCAACTTAACAAATTATTAACTGATGTTTATAGATTTTTAAATTAAAGGAAAAATTGAAAAATTTACACCTTCGCCAGGACTCGAACCTGCGATTATTGGAACACCGTGCACCGGTCCAATCGCTTCTGCCAACTGAGCCACGGAGGCCTACCATATATGTGCGAATTTTTCCATCCCTTCCTTCAACGCCTAAAGGGTGGCATAAATTTTTTTGAGGTGACGCTCGCAGGCGTTGCTGCTTCAAAAAAAAATACTTTTGATGTTTACAGAATTATGCAAAATAAAGAAAAATACATGACTGACGTATTTTAAGTGCAAAATGAACATGCAAATGCAAACAAAGATGGCAAATTTACCCAGAATTATGATACCTACGCATTATGAGGGTCAACATTGTGTTTGCGCATGTCTGCAGGTGTCGCATAGACAAACATGTTATAACAACTTCTGTTTATTACGTTTATTTTCAACGATAAAAATTGATTATAGTTTATAGTCTATAGAAAGTCTATAGAAAAATAGTTTATAGTCTATGATTGTTCATTATTTTTAGTATGTGGGTATTTTTGCACTTTGTAATTTTTCCTCAGTCACCCGTTGACCACGAACGCTGTAAAGGGTTCGAAACATCGGGATAAATTCAATATACGCGATATAATCCGTTTTCATAGTTTTATTTCATGAATAAAAATTGAATTAGATACTTAGCCCTAAGCGCCACTTGGACCATTCCACTAACCCGGGGTTAACCGGTTAACCTGGAGTTACCATGGTAAGTAAGTAAGTAAGTAAGTATTTATTTGCAAAGAATAAGTAGGTACAATAGTGTCCACCACCACCAGTTACCAGTACCAGTTGTGGTTACCAGTACAATTTGACACTGAGTTAACGGTTTAACCGCTTAACCCCGGGTTAGTGGGATGGTGCAAGTGGCCCTTAGTGTTTATCGTTTCAACCTTAAGTGACCTAATAAAATAATTGACTCATCAATGACAGGCTGCCAGTGGGCATGACCACCAAAAATTTTTCATAAATTTCCATGAGTTATAACAACCTGTCATTCTGACGAATCAATTACACCCCAATTCCCACGCATAACATTTCTACAAATTGTACGTACAACTCTATTTCGTTTAAGTACTTTGTTAAATAAACGTTGCGCAACAGCAAAGTTACTGTGGGATCAGACATGTTACTCCCTTTCCGGCAATCATCATTATTTTGACGCGGGGACGCCGGGGAGAAGCATCTTCGAGACGGCTAATTGAAACTAATATTTGCGGGGAACGGGCAAGGCACTCTGCGATATCAAAACAACTTTGTTATTTGTGATAATTAAACATTGTTGCTAAATTTATATTGGCTTTACTTGGCTTGTTAGCAATAGGATATATTTCACTTTTGAGTAATCAAAATTTTCTTGGTTAAAGCTATGTGCTTCTATAGTCGTTTTTTTTCTGGTACCTTTAGCCGAAGATAAAAGAAAATTGACAAATCAGTACTGCCCGCATCAATTAGATAGTGACGGCAACATTGTCAAATATATTGGTACACGTCCATATATCTATGGCAACAAAGGTGTGTTACTATAGGTATATTTAACCACTGGTCGTAATTATCTATTTGATGATGACTGCAGGTTGTACTACAGCTAACACGTTGACATGTAGCAGCAAACATAATAAGGCTAAGCCATAAATAAAGACGATATACATATATTTAAAATTCCGGTCATTCAATATGACATTTAAAACTTTCGCGTTTTGAACACATATTAAATCACATTTAAAATCTATCGCGAATTTACTTTATTACGTCGCAGCGACATCAGTTAGCCGCGACCACGACCAGTGAAACCTGTGTCGAAACGAAACGTCGATAAATAAAGGTACTTAACAAAATAAATTCGCGATAGACCCGATTTTAAATGCATTCAATATGACTCGTAAATAAAGTGTATTTTATCACAAACTTCCCCATAATTTAAAAGCCACAAGTAATAAATTTCTAAACCGAATTCATAACAGACTAGTCCTCTTGTTCGGAATTCTTGTCACAAATAACTTGTCATCAGAAACTGATGAAGTGCCATTAGCTAGATTCAATTTACTGGCGAAGCCTTGCGATTTTCGGGAAATAATTGTTTGAGATCGGAACTCAATCATTATTAAATTTGAGTGCATTTCGTCAAATTAAGTTAATCATGTTATAGACTGTGTTTGCGAGGTTAATATTAATTGCTTGGAAGGGTACACGGGCTAAGACACCTAGTGATTAGTCTAGGGTTTAACGCGTTAGCTTTCATGACTCTCAATTAGCTATAGAGTTAGAGAACGTAATATAAATTAGTAGGTAATATTTAAGCTTGTCTTCATCACGTGGATTTATTTTGAAATATAAACTTCAACACGCAGTAATATCTACTCTTCCTGTGTACACTTAAATAAAATACATTTGTGTATATTGTTAACGCCTAGGTCCCATAAGAGAGAGTGGTAGAGATAAGTGTTACTAAATAGTATATATTACTTAAGAGCAAAGAAAGCAATTGAGCAAAGACAAAGCTTTTCTTCGACGGTACACACGACTTATATAGAACTTGATTTTGTAATAGGTATAACTCTGTCTTCGGACATGTTATTTATACTGGGTTGCCTATGGTAAGGCTGATGTCTATTGCAGGCACTTTTCAAAGGCAACAGTCAGTGTAAACGCGCCTTTATTGTATTTTCTTAAGACTGATTCAGGGCTTACCTACTCCTAACTATAATAGTTATTTGTTATACAAGGGTGCAAAGTTGTATTTTACCCGCGAGTGTGGAATTGAAACACGAGCAAGCGAAAGGATTCTATAGTTGAACCACGAGCGAAGCGAGTGGTTCTAAAATAGAATCCTGAGCGTAGCAAGTGTTTCAACACACGAGAAGTAAAATACATTTGCACCCGTGTGTAACACAAAACTTTTCACCTCACTATAGCGAGGAAAGTGCAACATCCACAGGCGTTAGATCATCTTCATCACTGAAATCACTCATTTTTTTTACGATATTATAACAAAAAACTGTGAAAATTCTGTATTTTTACGTGAGAAGTTTTTAAGTAGAAATTTTGTTGACAATGTTGACATTTCTGACGTATGAAATGTCAATGACGCGTTTTGAAATTGCATCGACTCAACTTGTGCGTTCAGAATTATATTTAACATCATTATTAAAAAACAAACGTTTCTTATGAAACTTTAAGGTTTATGACATGAAATCAATAAATAAAGCTAAATTTGGTATTTTTTATTAGATTCTCAAACCGTTTGTTTAATGATGATTAATATCAAACGAATCATTATTATGAGCGTTTTACGTTTTGTTATCTGTCAAGCTACTTAAACATGCTCCATCCAAGGTCAAATTACTTTCCCCACTAGTGGATAAAATGCGTTTTTCCCCGCTTGTTGTAAAGGATAAAAGACAACTTTCCGAGCTAGTGAGGGGAAAAAATATATTTACATCACATAAAATTTTAACGAACAATAGCGCTTACTACCGCTCACGCCTTATACAAACAGAAAATTTGAATCGTTACCATAACGTCCATAACTTATCAGGTTGTCGCAGAATAAAGGCTCGTATTGCTTATTAAACACGAAATCCGAATCGAATTAACCCTGACCCATCACCATTCTCCCAAAGCTATGACATCATTTGTGTCCTGCCATATCCTGCCGACGCAGAAACATTGTGCACATTATTTATCTGTAGGCACAACAAACAGGAGTTTCATTGCTATAGCTTAACAAGCTTGGGCGAATGGAAGGTTTATGAGACCAGTAAAAGATCGCTCTACGATTACCCACAGTTGTAACTGATCTTGGGGTCAGGGTACATTGGTCAGCCAAGCACTTGACGGCAATGAGAATATACGGTCAGATATAGTAGTTTAATAATTCGCCGCAATCGCCCACACAACGGGCCTGTTATTATCAATAACACACTGAGGACTTTGAAGAAGGACCCATATCATTGAGGTCTCCGTTTATGAAGAGTTAATAAAGATTACAAAGTTACTGTTATACTGGTTTAACAAATGAAATATGCTTGGGCGGAGGAAATCATAACCCTGGCCGTGACGGAGCTATTGTCATCAATTCCAGTAACATTCTTCGTGTTATAACCAGTTTTATTCGTATGGCGGATATTTGATAGTGTTTAGAGTTCTGCACCGCCCTTGGCTTTAAAACAAGACTGATGTTAAAATAAACAAAGAAGTAAACTATAGAACCATACTTAACAATTACTATTTCACTCTTTAAGCAACTTGGACAACTCTTAATCTACATTTGTATGGTAAATATTGATCTTATTTTTAAACAAGACACAAATTAAATATATTCTTATGTAGCTACAGTGATGAATTGATGATCTAACTAATATGTGTGCAAGTGACAATTAGTAAGTTACGTTACGTGATACTCCTTAAAAAAAAAGGTATTACAGGAAGAAAATTTTTCAGAAGCGTTTCAAATATTTAAATATGTAACATGAAAACTCAATGAAGAAATATATTCAATTTAACTTGTCAATGAAATGATAGAAGCTCTCAACTTCCCTTCAAACTGGCTCACAATAGACCAATTACTTAGACAATTAAGCAAACTCCAGACAGGTACCAGTCGAGTTCATGTCCTAAACGTTCTACTCAAGAAAAGCTTTACTTACCGAAGTAGACAAACACTTCAGCAACGAATTGTGAACCTTAATTCACTGCGATAACGTCTACTAATGCAAATTAAATGTCTCCATTGTGTTGTAAGATGTGCCCTTTTTGTGAGATGAGCTATAAACATGTCCTCCATTCTGTCCTCTCCATTAAACTATTTACCTTAAGGACCTCCCTATAGTCTACTGAGACATAAGTGTGCTTAAAGACCTACGAACATGGGTTGATTTAGAATGACTTTTTAGCATAGGAATCAACATTTGACGGTTTAGAAGCGTATTTTATGTGTGTTTTAAGCGTGGTTTAATGGTGTTGGAGCCACGTAAAGCACTTAACATTAAACGTGGTTTTGAATAAGTATTAGAATTGCATAAATAGTCAATATAATACAGACTTGATTGCTTAAATTTCATATGTATATTGGATAGTAATAATAACAGTTTTTTTAAAAGATTATGATATCTAACTAATTAATTATTGTATCAATCAAGACGTCCGCTACTAGACAAATGTTCCCTTAAGAATGCACAAAAATCGTGTCCATGTCAGCGACGGATTGCTCTGATCTTGACCAGATCATCGTTTTTTTATTATTATTATAAACTGATCGGCGATTGGCCCTATTCACACCTGATGGAAAGTGAGGACAGGGCCTAAGATGGAGCTCACCGGTTCAGTAATAGCCTATTTACTTTTGCTTCACGTGGTCGCTATTCGAGAATTTTCTGCTTAAGAGGGCATACACACTCTTACATAAAGACCAGCTACCCCAGCGTAATTATTGCAAATTGCAAATATATATTTGCTACCGACCGTTAGATAGAACTCTAACTGCATAAAGTCTCTAACTAACTCCTTCATTGAGTCTGAATTGTTAACTGCTGTCCTATTAACATTCTACATAATCACGCCTTGCTTGGTCGTGATGTAATCTCTACTAGGAAATATAAATAAGCAATCGAGTTAAATTCAATTCATTGCTTTCACAGAAAGTTGTGTCGATAACGAGAAGGCATTGACGGCGAAATGTCAGAGTATTGCGATATGGATGACCTTAATGTTCATTGATAATTAAATGTGTCGATTTAAGCTTTCACGATTATCGCAGATTACAAAAAGCAGTAGAGTAAATATACCGGCGGAAAAATATCGTTTTGCTAAAAGAAGTACCTGAATGTAAGTAAGCTGACTGGGTAACTTCAATAGCTCGTACCCCTTCAGTACCTAAATTGCACCTTACAAGTTTCAAATTATTCTTTATTTAAGCAAATATAAATCACTTTACTGATTTCTACTACTACCTATACTTCTCTTTATGGTTTTAAGGGTTCCGTACCTCAAAAGCAAAATAACGGAACCGTTATAGGATCACTCGAGCATCTTTCTGTCTGTCTGTCCGTCTGTCACAGCCTATTTTCTCCGAAACTACTGGACCAATTAAGTTGAAATTTGGTACACCTATGTAAGTTTGTGACCCAAAGATGGACATGAAACGTAAACAAGTGAATTTTAAACAACTTTTGGGGGCTAAATGAAAAAATTAAAAATAAAGTTTTTTAAACTATTTCGTGTTATTATATTTCGCCTTACCAGCGAAGACGGACCTTTAACTATCTAATTTAGGTATACCAAAGATAGATATAACTCCGTAATAGATGGATACAGTCTAAGGAAAAAACGTGCCTCGAAAATCACGAAAATTTGATTCTCGATCAGATGGCGCCACTAGTTTTGGCTTACTCTCGTATAGAGGGCGTTGACGGTTTCGTTTGTTATTCGTTAACGCATATCAGTAAAAGAGCATGGGTCAAAATCACATAAAAATAATTAATGCAAATAAAAAAATCATTTATCCATATTTAAATACATTTTAACGTATTTTTATAAATCTCCATTTTTAGTTTTAAAGTATGTCGATAGATGGCAGTGAATTTACTGGGGTTACAAAATTTACTATATCAGTAACGCTCTAGTATAAGTTACTCTATGGGTATACGTTCGTTAAATTTGACCTTTCTCTGCAAACCTGTACCACATTTACGAGCAGCACTCACTATTGTGAATTAGCACCTGGTTCCATTAATCAAATTTCCTAACTTCTATACAAACTGACATTTCAATACTTATAATTTCAGGCTGATAACGGTGTTGAACTGCAATTGCATAGGTTTGGGTGAATGCAGACATTTAACAAGAGGCCGGTATTGTATTACTGATTTCCTTCGATAAGAGAACAGACCCAAATGGGTGCAGGTAGCTTGGAATGTGAGGCAACGCAGTGCAAACGTAGTTCAACTTTAATAAATTAAACATAAATGATAAGATATAGATAAAAAATATTTTCATTGCACAGAAAAAATACAAATGTAGTACATAAACACAAGTTTCTGAAAAGAGTTGGTGCGTAACTTACTTCACCCGCACTAGGCTAGGCCTGCATCGCGGGAGACCAGATGTACTTTACATTTTTATGTCATGCAAGTTAACTAGAAAGATGAAATAAAATCATATTTAGCATTGCAAGTAGGTACTTGTACCTACAAAGGTGATATACACATGTATACTACAGCTCTGAGTCGGTTGGTGCGGTAGTTGAAAGGTGGTGTTCTAGTAGTACGTAGCACTAGTTCATCGGGAGGTTATTTAAAACGCAAGGCCATGAATGAAAAAGAAAATAAAGACACTTTTGGTGGGGAATATAACCTGTATCTAATAATAGCTAACCAATTTTTGATAGGGAAAGAAAATATCAATGGCAATCGTTAGTCCTGCTGGTGAGCTAATATTGTTAAAGACTCAAATCCCCACCTATTTTAAATAAATGAAAATTGGTACTGAATAATATTAATACAAAGCACCTACACGTATGTATTGCATTGCATTAACTGCAATTGATCGAGTCTACCTGCGTTCCTGCTGTTTAATATAAATTCCATTGCTGCAAGCCGTGCCTAATATATGTCGAAATACATACATATTTTAGGTACCTCGTAATGATCACAGTCGCAGCGCCATCTCGCTGAAATGCTTCTGCATATGTGCAACCTTACTCATATATTATTATACATATATTATTATACTTATTATACAATTTTAGGATTGAAAAAATAGAAGGGTTACTTAACTATGGCACTCTAATCGTTAAAAAAATTTATCAATTAAGTACATCGTTGCGTCTTTCCCAATATTTAGCTTCGTGATGCATAAGTGCGCAAAAATATATGACGCGCTCGTGTATGGCCCTATTCTGTTAAATATGTTTGCGCACTTTATTGTAAAATATATAATTACTAGTGTGTGCCAGCGACGTCGTCTGAATGGGATGATGATGATGATTGATAATAAAGAAACTCGCAGACATACATATATACCTAGATACAAACATGAACGCTGAAAACATTACACTCTTTTTTTTGGCAGTCGTGTAAAAACTGTCCTATGTTCATCCCCGGCCCTAAACTATCGTCATATCAAATTTCATCTAAATCGTTTCAACGGTGAAAGCGTGAAGAGGTAACACCCAGTTTTTTTCGCATCAACCCATATGGGAAGTAATTAAATGATCAGCCATTTTTAAAACTGACCTGCAAAAAAAAATAGCGGTTAAATCATTTGGGCAGCATACAAATATGTTGCCGGCAATAAATAAAAATCGAGCTGCAACTCTTGTTCAGCAAATAATTCACAAACGGTCAACATTATAACCAATATCCATCTGCTTAATAAATAGTTGAGCTGCAAAATTATTATTTGGTCAGCAAGATTTAAAAATTGGTTGGCAGTTTAACTGAGACGTATGCATATTAAACAAATGGTAATCTGATATAATAAGATGGGTTGCGTTTGATTTGAAAAATCGGCAGAGTTGCAGGCGGAGCGGAATCGTGCGCGTGCATTTCATTCGATGGTTATTAGCAGTCACATTGCGGTGTTCTAAAGTATTTGTTGGTGATATTTATCCGTTTTGGTACTTTGAGAGTAGTATAGGTGTAAAATGGAAGATATTAGCTACTAGAAAAGTGGGTTAGGTTAGGTTACAATTGGCGCATTGGCGCTATGCCTGCTACCGTTGGTTTTTTAGTGGGTAAGATGGGTTGCGTTTGATTTGAAAAATCGGCAGAGTTGCAGGCGGAGTGGAATCGTGCGCGTGCATTTCATTCGATGGTTATTAGCAGTCACATTGCGGTGTTCTAAAGTATTTGTTGGTGATATTTATCCGTTTTGGTACTTTGAGAGTAGTATAGGTGTAAAATGGAAGATATTAGCTACTAGAAAAGTGGGTTAGGTTAGGTTACAATTGGCGCATTGGCGCTATGCCTGCTACCGTTGGTTTTTTAGTGGGTAAGATGGGTTGCGTTTGATTTGAAAAATCGGCAGAGTTGCAGGCGGAGTGGAATCGTGCGCGTGCTTTTCATTCGATGGTTATTAGCAGTCACATTGCGGTGTTCTAAAGTATTTGTTGGTGATATTTATCCGTTTTGGTACTTTGAGAGTAGTATAGGTGTAAAATGGAAGATATTAGCTACTAGAAAAGTGGGTTAGGTTAGGTTACAATTGGCGCATTGTCGCCTTTGGTGCCTTTTGCCGAGTCCCACATAACCCGCACCTTCTCCCCCGAGGGTGTGGGTATGCATAAAGCATTTTTCCAACGGAAAAAAAAAGGTTAGAACTGCGACCTTCGCAGAAAAAGTTTGAAAACATGGCACTTATTTACTTGGATATTTTAATAGTGTAAAATAAATAAATGACTAGAAATAAAAGTAAACAACAAATCTTGAACTATTTACACGAGTCAGGTTAAGAGTTTTCAACAGATTAACCGGTTTCAAACCGCTGTAACAAGTCCGGCAAACCGGTTCGAGCCAGTTTCAGCTCATCTCGGCTTTCCTTGTTATCTTTTCTTGCTAATTGGCAACAAAACGCACTTTCCTCGAGGCGTCTGGACAACTTAGAGTTTCATAATAATTTATGGAACATTACTTACATTTTACAGAATTCTGACTTTTAAAAAAAAGAGAAGATTCTCCCACAGAAAAGGACTTTTTTATTCAGTCTTTATCTCATTGTATGGATTTTTTTTACATTAATTATAATAGGTAGGCGAAACCTTATACGGTACAGTCAGACATTGTTATTAATAATCATAATATAAATAATCAGATGTTGTTATTCTAATATCATCAGAAAATTAAGATTAAATCAAACTTATGGAAAAGTATCTAGGCTAGGTAGTCTACGTAAAATCTCCTTAATAGTAAATAGTCTAGACATTATGTAAAATGTTTTTTTGTATTATTATTAGTAGGTGGGCACTGTAAACCCATATTCAACCGTATATTTTTACCGTGTATTTTTATTGTAGACATGAAGTAACAAATAACCAGCTTGTACACGGGTGAACGATTGTTTTAAATTCGACGCTGTGATAATTTCATTACCGACATCTTGAAAACGATAAATCACGAAAGCGGAATTACACAGCAGATTTATGAGAGAGCAGTTTCACATCATTGATAAACAAAATGGCCGATAAATAACTGTCGACACGATATATGGAGTGATTGTTTTTTTTGGACAATGTCCATTGAGAAAAAGATCTGTGGCCCTACAGGTCATAAGCAAACACTTTTGGACAGTATGCAACTACTTATGCACGTTGGTGAACCTAGTGTCCATAGGAAGCCACTGGTGATGCTCTCCAAAAACGTTAAAAATATACAAGTTCCCAATAAATAAATAAAAACGACAGTCATGCAGCACAGTCAAATAATAAATAAATAAATATTAAGTATAGGACATTCTTACACAGATTGACTAAGCCACGGTAAGCCCTATCAGGAGGCTTGTGTTATCGTACTCAGACAACGATATATATAATATATAAATACTTAAATACATAGAAACACCCGTGAATCAGGAACAAATATCTGTGCTCATGACATAAATAAATGCCCTTACTGGGGTTCGAACCCAGGACCATCAAAGGTTTTTACCTCTAATAACTAAAAAAACAGGGAAATTCAAAATTATAAAAGATAACAAGGAACTGTATCAGCTCGATTTGTGTTTGATTTGTGTGGTAGAAACCAATTCTTACAAAACAGAAACAGTTGAGGATGTAACAGAATAAATGCTAAGAGAAATAATTTATTAAAATATCATGAATTATTTATATACCGTCCCAGTTAAAAATACACCCTTTACCAATGTATACCGGACAGTCGGCCCCAGAAAGATGTACTATAAAGGAATAAAATAAATAAGTTAGGCGTTTTGTTAAGTCAATAAGATTGTTGATATACAACTTATTTATTTTTGCACCGTGTACATAAAATAAAATTTGCATAGGTATGGCGACGGCGCCGTAGTAGTAATGTATGATGGCGCGAATCAGGGGTGTCGTCCAATCGCTTCCAATAGCGTGGCCAGCGCGGCGAGTAGTTAAATATGTACATTATTTCAAGAGAACTAGTAAGAGCATAATCTTCGTTTTGTATTGTTTTTGCCTAGAAAACCCTAAGGCTTGACCTAAGGAACTTATTGACGAAGACTTGCAGTTTGTCTTGTCTGTCAGTCCTTTAGTCACTTTTCACGTTTCACAATCAAACAGCATCATCGACTCGATTGCTTTATTAATTTTTACAAACCAATTATAAATTTGCGTAACTTAGAGTGGCTCAAACTTACGCAATGCACATACAATTGGAATAAAGTGGTTAAATTTCTATTGCGCAAAAATTCTTTGCAACACGAGCATAATAAAACTGAATGACATACTCTTAGGTTTTGCATTTCCATGAACATTCCTGAGCAGCCATTCTCGATTATTATTCTGGTAATTTCTCAAAAACGGCTCTAGCGGATCGATGAAATTTACACTATAGGGGGGGCGTATGAAAAGGAAAATTCGATCAAACTAGTGTACATTTTAAAAATATTTAGTTTGTCCGAGTTTTCGTGGTAGCCCGGTGGGTATTAAATTGTAAAGTAATGATTCGATTTAATTTTCAAACCAGAGGCTAACGAGGGTGAAAAAGTGATCCAGTTAGGTTTCATTGTTGGTAAGATTGGCTTTTGAGATTTTTCAAATAAGCAATTTTTTGCCGCTACTGTGTAAGTACGAGCTGATTTTAGCCATTCTGTATAAAACACTAATACGATAGGCGCTCCCTTAACGTATCTATTAATCGCGAGTATCAATCTGCCTTAAGGTTCGTATTTACATTCAAATATTTCTAATCAGTTTAGCTTCTTTACTAAACATTCCTATATTAACTTAAAAACAAACGATTTTAATTTACTTAAGATGATTTTATCGTCTTCATCTTTTATCAACTTCAAACTTTACTGTTTCATGCCAAAAGTATTAACAAGAACTATTTTGTTTCTCTAGTGTGTTGGATGGTCTGATTTTATTTGATTTGATTTTGAAAAGACGAATAGGACCCGGAGACAAAAAACCGAAAACTTACACTTGTCATTGAACGGAAGAATCCTCATCCTCAATAGGCATAAAGTGAAATCGCGTAAAGGTTGGTTGCCTCACACAGTTTATTAACCCGGCGTATAAGGTCCTTCGGATAACCGACGCGGTAAACGGCTATATTGTGGATATGTCGCAGGCAAATTATAAGAATCCGCCGTTTACGAAATGCGTCGTCATTTTACACGTTTTCACGTTTGTAAAATGACGACGACGTTTGTAATTTGCCGCGGCATTTTGGTCAAATTAGTTTAATTTACCACGCGTGGCGCTGCACATCAAAACTATGAAAAACGCTGGGGTGTCCAACTGGCCATCACATCTGGAGTTCGTCGGACGTATTAGGGGCGTAGGGGGCGGGGGAGGGTTTTGAATCTGGGTGGCTCCGGCTCTGCGGAAAAGCCTCCCTTCCGCCCTGGCGTGACGAAGCATGGTCACAACAATCGGCTCTGCAGCTTCGGCTTGCTCGTCTCGCTAGTTTCCGCGCTCCGTCACAGCAGGCGAGGCCTGCACTTCCTCCGCGCCTCCGATTTCGCAATTGCTCTCTAGAGGTAGGACGGACAAGACCACGTGGATAGTGGCTCTGATTCGGTTTTGGGTAACCTTGAGATTTTGGTGGCCGTGAGAATGGTGGTGACATAAAAGTTAATATAAATTTATAAAACAGCAAACCATGGTCACCTTCAGACAACCATCACGTTTACGTTGACACTATAGAGCCTACTAACAATTTGCTTTCGGCAATTTGCAAAAGTGAAAACGTTTGTAAATTGACGACGGCGTTTGTAAACTGCGGATTCTTACAATTTGCCTGCGATAGATATACCACCACGTTAGACAACAGTTCATCGCGGTATAGAGGTTTCCTCGATGATGGATGATGCTCCTGACCGATTTCGGCCACAGCGACTGTGTGCTCTGGAGTGGGCATTTTTTTCCCTTTCGAGTATCATGCAAAGGACATCCGGAATTTTTGAGATCTTTGAGTGACCTAGAAAGTATGTTTTTTTTTGTGAGACGTATTTCAAGCCGGCTGTGAATAGCAGCAGCATCATATGAATTGACTTTTTGGTAGACCTTATCTCGTAGAGTTTACGAATGGGCATAGTCAGGGGGCCTAGCCAAGATGACAATCGTTGATAGAAAATGCCAATCGAAACATAAATATTTTATCAAAATAGTCACGTGACTATTCGTAGCATCTGTCATCCCGATACATTTTTTCTTTTCGTTTGGGGTTTGACCATGTACGATGATTATCTTGGCTAAGCCCATGTTCTAGATATCAACAACATAACGAGCTTCTGAAAACATCTTCACAAATCAAAATATTTTCCTTTTCAAAGTTACGGTAGTGCTTTTTTGTATTTGTTTAATTGAGGAAATAAGAACAGCTACTTATGCACAATGTTGTGCGGAATCCTTCATAGCCCGCTATTATTGGTGTGTCTTTAGCAGATGATCTAACGTTGTCACAAGATTAGGTAGTTGTTTGTTGCTCTGTTTTCACTGACATACAAAATACGTTCTTATCTGACTAGTTAAGTGACCATAAGAAATGCAAACTTAGTGAAAGATAGATGACTGCTTGCACATTGTTTAGTAATGCTAGCTGGTAGTACGTGAGCTACTGCTCCAATTATTTAGTTTTTTCTTATGTTTCTGAAATACAGTCATGACACATTTACGTATTCTAACCACCTATCCTATTCGAGTTCTTTTATTTTGATTATCGAAGGATTTGCAAATAAAAGAACTGCATTAGGATCACTGGGTCGCATTACTAAAGCCACGCGAATTCGCTTTGAAATTGCCAGTAAACTGTTTGGAAGATTATACGAAATCTTGTACTTAAAAACATAATTTGAATACTTTTGGACTAAGAGAAGGTTCTAAAATCAAACACAAAACTATAACTTCTGCGCCTCAAGAGTCTTGAAAAATTAGAAACTTCGCTTTCGATTTGCAAACATAACCAGTCCTGTAAACATTGTAAAATGAGCGACGCGACGTCGGTACCGTTTCGAATTATTTCGCGTCGCAATCAAATCCTCTTTAGGCGAAGCAATGGGACGATGCATTCGACACGGTACCCTAAAAAGCCAACACAATATCCCCGATATCGCCGCGGCACAAACCCTGGGGTATGATGTTAATCGCTTGGACGAGATAATCTCTCAGAGACCAGGGTACGGGGCGCTCTCTAAAGATGCTAAAGGACCGTGGAGGTTTAGACACGGAATTAATAAGTCGACATTTACATTTCACATCGATAAGCAAGGGGCTCCTCCACTCATAAGTCCGCGACTTTTATATCAAGCACGAGTGTCACATGGAGTCTCGCCAGTAGAGCCAAGACGTGCTCAACGTACTGTGCTGACCCCTTCTGTTCAGTGTTCACGCATACACGTTAAGAGTCTACCATCTTATGACCTGAATTGACAGTAACTCGACTTTGACACTTCAGAAATCCAGCAGAGTTTTCCAGTCCTGTGCAGTGCTTCTCCCTATTAGTTCACGAACGTTTCTTTACGAGTTTGGACTCGTTGGAGTCTACCTTCTTTCCTGTGTGACCTTGTGTCTTGAACAAACAGGGGCCTCCCCTTACAATTCATGGACGTTCTTTATACTTATTAAGGATCACGAAGTCACGATACACTGGTTGATCCAACAACTCGATTCGGTGGCACTCGCGTCACAGTAAAAGTGCACGGCATGGGCATTATGCAACAAAGAGCATTGTCCGGGACATTATCTTGCGGATTTATCTTCGGCGAGTGCCTCGAAATCGCAGATACCATCTTACGAAACGAACAATCCTTTAAAGCACGTGTATAGACAGTGAATAACTTACACAAAATCTTATTAACCTCGACAATAACGTAGGAATATCACTTCTGTTTCAAAAGGAGTAAGTTCCAATTTCCCGGAAATTTTCACATGATTGTAAGATCTGATGAGAGTTATGGTGATGCACACGAATGTGGTCAAGTCCAGACATCAGAGCTCTGTTTATTGCTATCTGGAGGCTAACAAATTAGTTGTTTCACGGCACATTTGTAAGTGCAAATAAGGTACGGACCTCCGGACACTACCACAAAACCACAGGTTGTGTTAAATAAAACACTCAGTTTCTTTCAACAGAAAGCTAAATAAGTTTCAAATTTCTAGCTGTTTCGTTATCTACTTTTTTGGTATAACTTATTATAGTTTTTCTTTACTTAATAGTAATAAACCAACATTAACTCTTTAAATGGCGTAATTACTGATTAATACTTAATTTGAAATTATAACATTAAATTTTAACTTGATGATATGTGATAACAAAAAAAATTATGTTCCCGAAAATCAAAGAAAATGTTACTTGTTTTTAAACTCCAAAATTGGCAGTATGAAATAGCGGTTTAAGGTTAATCTCCTAACACTTTCACGTCCAGCTTTGAAGGACAAAAATCACGATTATCAAGTAGATAACATCACGCCGTTCGCAATCGCAATGATCTCATCCACAAGGCACGATAACCATCCAATGCTAACTGCCCACGGCTACCAAATCAACGGAGTTGAATCCAGCATAAAATTAGAAAACCGCTCGCTGATTATTGCATATAGATGTAGAATGTATGAATTCCGATTATCGATCCGATATCTGGCCTTTACCAGGACAGAAAAAAAAACATGACTCGATGATGTGATTGAACTATTTACAGGTAACTGATTTAGACTTTCTATAAGTTCAATATTGCGACGAATTAAGGTCTCTCAATTAGCATTGTACAGCCCTACCTACAAGTAATTGTAAAAAATAAAAGAGGGCGCCACTTCCTACGTAACTGTCACATTTTGACGTAAAATACTTAAACATGGCAACAATTTAGTATGGAATTTTTTTAGTTCCATTTTATTTAATTTCTACCATTAAAATTGTGTCGCACTTTACCTACCTATTACTACTACTATAACACTCGTCTAAGCTAACTTTACACAGACTTGTCCGAGTGTTATTATAAACGTCATATTTCCATCGAAATTTGACATTAATGATGACATGGCCACACTTTGTCATTGCAAATGACATGCAGAGTTAGCTTGGTCTGACTCTACCTAACGTTGTGATTGTGACATGTAGAGTCTAAAACATGTTAGTAATTGGTCAATATTTAGCAGCTGCAGCCGCACCGAACGCATAAATGGACAAGGAAGTGTCCAATTTGGGCTCGTTTTTGACCCGATAAAGATACGAGTAACATGCTCCGTAAATTTTATTATTTCCTCGCCTCGAGAACGGTTACCTTAACCTATAAAGGTGCATACAGTTTAATGCTGCTGTAAATTTTATCCGTTATTTTTGTATACTTAGGCAGCCTTTTAACGCTAAGTAAGGCCAACGTAGATAAGAAGTAGGTATAAGAACCTACTAAGTACCTAGTCTGAGATGTCGCGAGATAAAATATAGGTACGGTGACGGCTATAGTTATTGGCCACTATATAGTAATAATACTTCTATTGGCTTGTTTCTTTCTGATTTGTCAGAGTGGCCAATTACTATTTCATCCTATAAGGGGAAGTACAGTTTTATAATTATAATTATTTAGTAATCGAGTGGCAAAGGAGTAATTATGATGTGTTGCCGCACAAAGCGATAATATTTATGTAATCAGTGGTATTTTTCAATTGTTTTATATATAAATATATATTAAAATTACCGGTGGCAAATGTGCAAGAACTCGATAATCCTTAATCTTTCCATGATTTGCATATCGATAAGCGAAATGTATAAAAAAGCAACTCAAGCGGCATTAATACCATCACTATCACATCGGATATTGATAAAGTATCAATTTAATATTCCCTCGACGAAGCACTATTTACATCCTCGTAAAGTACCGGTCTTGTCAATCCAAGCGGCTCAATGCAATTGAAACTAATAAAAATGCAATTTACGTAATGCGTCTCGCCTGTATAATGCCTTCCAATGCCAAAGGGAGTATGTCCATATAAACTTCATATATGGTTGCTGCGTTTCATCTAAACTTAGCAACTACCCTTTAGGACCAAGTCTAATGCATTCGATGAATAATAATATCCTTTGTCGCAGCACAACATACAATATATAGGTATATACCTACTACGGCGTGTGCAAAAATAGCGTTTTATAAACAGCATTGTCTCTACGCTTTACACATGTGCGACCGATATTTGGATAATTGCTAAATTCAGTGCCGGATTAAGCCAGCGCGGAGCCTGTACCAAATTCTATTATAATTATTTTAATTCCCCATGGATTATTTTAATTTTGTCGGACGAAGTGAAACTTAGGTTTTCTACGGCTACAATGCGTAGGCGCGCGGGCCCCCAAACGCAGGGGCCCGTGGCATTTGCTACTTTTGCCACGTGATGGCTAATCCGCCTCTGCTGATAATTTACTAAGTGCGCCCGTGTTTGGAGTGCAATTTAAAAATGGTTGAAAAAAAAGTATAACGGCTCATCATCATCAATATCATCATACTATATAAATAATAGGAAATCTACAAGTTTTGTTTTCATAATATCTGAAACGCACACAAGAAACAACATCGACAGGAGTATACTTATATGTGGCCGAGGCAGTAGGAACATTGTCCCTCTTGTTCCAGAGTCAAATATGTGAGACGGTCTCGCTTGATGACTCCGTGCGTACCTACAATCAGGTACAACTGGTACAAGCATAAAATACACACATTTCAGAGGAAGCATGTACGCGTACAGCGATCCTCCATACAAACGATCTCGAAGATTTTATTCCGGGCTTTTAACAGTAAATTACTATGATTTTTCTTTTCAATAAGCTCAATATAATCAAATGTTTGCATTTTTTAGCATCGTTATATTTCATATTTAGCGCTGAAGCACTACTTAGTGCTTTATTTTATTTATTATAATCAAATGTAAAAATGTATAAAGCTCCACAAAACTGTATTTAGGTTGACTGTGGAGTCAAGTATCAACCTCTTTTTATACTTAGTTCTATTTACATTAAGGACAATATAACATAATTTAACTCACTTAATCTAAAAGTTACATGAAAAACAAATTTTGAGTAAGTAGTTATATCCAGAATGCTCTTTAGAAAGGGCCTAATTGCATATCATATTTCTATTAGTACCTAGTATACAAATCCAATAGCATTTAGCACAAAAGGTAAAATTTCTAAACTTCAGCAATCTTACGTTCCACTTCGTTTTATTTATTTTCATCACGATTGGCAAAACTTTACACTAAAGTTTAGAGTAAGAAACGAAGAGAAACCAAACTTAATTTTTTCAGTTAGCTAATGTTGCTTCTTTAACGCGTGTCTATCAGTTTTGCTAGTCAGCAGTATAATTACCTGTAACCAAGATGGCGCCGCCTGACTCGTCGAGTCCTCGAGCCGCTGTCCAGGGAAGACCACCCACCGCTGTCAGAGCGCGCCAAAGCCAAATTCCTGGCTTCCGTCGTCCGCGCGCTCTCCAGCAAAATCGCTGTGTATTTCGTTATCAACATGTTGTTAGATCACTGTTGCACATCGATCGCTTGCACTATAACTCACTGTTTTTGCACTTTTAATAATGCGAAAGTTTCAACGCTTTTCTGCGAACCGTCGGAAGTTTTTAAACGAAAAGCAACAAATAAACTAACTAAGTCGGGCCCGGCATCCGTCTGCCGTCATGCCGCGCTGGTCACCACATCACATATCATGATTATTATCCCTCCGTACAACGGGATATTGTGAATTATGTACTCCTACGCTTTAAGTTCAACCGAGTGTTAAGAATAAGGGCACGCTCACATTCGACTTTCAGTCTACGATAAAAAATCTGATTCAACTCGTGGTCGATAACTGAAGTCACATAGTGAGTTACAATTAAACTTTAAGCATAAAGCCCTAACAAAGTAAAAAAAAAACAAACGCTTTGCAACATCAACTTGCATGAATCAAGACAGCAACACACAGACTAATTGACAGACAGCTAAGCAAAATAGATTAACATTACACCGAAGGACTTATACATTTAAATCAGGAATGCGGAAATTTCCACATGAATATGCATTAAGTGGGATATTTTGCCGGCGACAGATAATTGGGTAAAATGAGGTGCCTATATAGGGAAACTTATTTAACGTTTTGAATAAATTATGTGGTAAATTAACTACGGCAATGAACATTTAGTATCCATACATATGATAAAGAGCGTTTAGAGAGTAAAGCCAATATTACCTTACCTACTCTACCTGTCGTGTTACCTTCGGATTTTACTCAAACATTAAATAAAATTGAATCCCCATGATATATTGTTATAATTATATCAAGTGGCGCGTGGCGTGAAGCTTACAGACTTTCTGGTCGAGTTTGAAACAATATGTTAATATAAAATCGCTGAAATTGTATCTAATGAATGGTTTAAGGAACTGTCGGGAACGTATTCGTGTAAAACTGTAAAGGATACGGCAATTAAAGACGAAACGGCACGGTCGTTGACCAAGCGAATCCTGGCGCAAATAAACAATCCGCTGTAGAAATAGTAACTGTATCGCTTACTTGGTGTTTGAGCCGAGTTTAGGACTTTCCGCAAATAAAATCACCAAGAATGCCTTGTTTATTACATTTTGTGTAAATAAAATAAAACATTGCCTTATCACGAAATAGACTTATCATACAGTGTCGTCAAGCAATTGATGTAAATGATGTAATCAATAAAAAAAATGCTTTACATCTACAATTTCGTGATAGAATAACAACTTTTTGAGAAATACTTAACACTTTTGAAATTTTTATCGCTACTCTACGCAACGCTACGCTACACTACGCAACGCTAACGCACGCTAGAATGGAAGTGATTTACAAAAAAAATACTGAATATTGTTTTAATCTAACTGCCCTTCAATTACCAAGTGTTATTACACTATGCATACGTGCTATTTACAGAGCTTATAGATCTTAGAGAGACTTAAGACTCATCCTTGACTCTGAGATGAAACAGCGTGGAAAGATGAAAGCATCGTGAGCAAACCGAGCGTGGAAACACAGTCTACCGGTAACGGATTGGACTATCTCTATCTGTAGCTCGGATCTGAGATAATTACCGTCTTTAGTCCAGTCAACGATGGCAATGACCTTGGGCAACCTGGCGATCATTTCATATGTCATGACATTGATAAACGTACAAGTATAGTATGAATTTTCTCAAATGATATTTACGCCTAAGACCCGTGTCTGATAAACAAAAGCCATTGTTTCTTTTGGGCTGAGCGGTGAGCTCCCGTTGCTCCCATTTTGAGCGCGTGGCAAAGCAACAATGTCGTTTAAAAAGCGGCTGTATCGTGGTGGTTTTAAGGTTCAAACGGCGTAAAAATCATTTGAGAACATTCATACTTTGTGTGTGAATTGAAAAAAAACCTAACAAATATGTACTACACTTACTCCGTTGGCTCAGCGACCCAAAATGAGACTTGGCCTCCGACACAAGACAGCGCCACTTTTCTCGATCCTGTGCGACCTCTCGCCAATACAAACAAATATGTACATATTTAAATTTGGGGTCGGTTTTTATGGTGCTGCGTATTAGAAAATGGGTTTAGGGTGCCTAGCCCAGATGATAATCGTTGATAGAAAACGCCAATTAAAACTTAAATAATGAATGGAAATAGTCACGTGACTTTTCGTAGCGTCTTCCATCTCGATACTATTCGTTTTTTCTATTCGTTTAACGTTTGTCGACGTTCGTTTATCAACTGGGCTCTGGGCTAGGCTGGGCATCAGGATCAGGACACTGTTTAACTACAGCTAGTATAATATTGTACGGGAAAATACGAGTGACCCCTTAGTTTCAGCATCTTTGTCGATTGGAAATATTGGAATACAAGAGGCCGTAACAAGCGCTATTATCATATTGTGCAGATCTTGGATTGCTTACTGCGATTCTATTCCTGGTTGCAATACTACAATGACTTAAGGATCAGCGACATCTGTATATTGATTAGTTGATTACCTACCTACGATCTATACCATACCATAAACTATCAACTATATTATCTTTCACGGATATGCAAATAAAATGTCAATATCGTTTATTTAATTTGAAACCTAAAATAAGTAACTAAAGTAACTTTGAAAAATAAAAATAAGTAACTCATGTATACCTACAATATTTCCTAAATAAAATAAAAAGACTGCTATATTTATAGAGGAGCGGCATCCTGATACAGGTTCATTCACTTAAAAGGAAGTCCCAACCACTGATGGCAATTTGTAGATTAAGCTTACAAGGAAATAAAACAATTTTCATTTTCATTTTAAAACCAATATATTACCGGTTCGCGTTTGGCCACGTTGTTCTCTACTCTATATACTGATCTGATCAATATGAAATGCAAACCGATCACAATTCGCAATCTACCGCGATTAAATGTCTAACTATAGAGGATGTGGATGGGTTCAAGAAAATAATGTTTGTGATTAAATTTTCTTGAATTTCATAGAAAGTATGTAGGTATATTCTCGTCTAATGCATTGTTTCGCCGTTCTTTTACAATGACCGGGATAGGTTAAGAATAAGAAGGTCTTCGGAAGTCCTAATAAATACAATGACGCCATTGTCTTGTTGACCATTCAAGTGCTTACACAAAACGGCAATGTTAAAATCACAATCGGTACAATTTGAAATGTTTTACTTGTAATAACATTTAATTCAATTCTTAATTGGCATGTGTCTGCAACAGTAAGAATTTCGTACAAATAAAAAAACCAAACGTGTGTTTATATTAATAAACTCAAGAAATGTTCAGCTAAACTGCTAATGTAAGGCACCCGATCGTAAATAATCTTAAGCGACATAGGAGCAGCCTATGGACCAGATATACACAACGATCGCTTAATGCTCTGCGGGTCCAGTACAACGACGCTTTCAGGGTGCTGTTGCGGCTGCCGCGATACTGCAGCGCGTCCGGGATGTTTGCGGACGCGAGCGTTGACGGTTTCCACGCCACGCTCCGCAAGCGTTGCGCCGCGATGCTCGGTAGGGTGCGTGACAGCCGCCACAGCCTCCTGGCCGTCGTGGCTAGCAGGTGGGACAGTGGCCTTCTGAAGCACTGGTCCGCCATGCACGTTAGCCTCATTAATAAATTTAATTTAATATAATTGAATTGAATTTAATTTAATGATGTGTAATTTTAATTTAATTTAATTGGTTCATTTTATCCAATCAATTAAAAAAAAATTTAATTATTTATTTTAATTCTATTTCAATTGTAATTTTATATTTAAACAATACTATAATTTTAACTCTAATTTTGAATTTTATATCTAATTTTTTTTTAAGTTGATTGTATTTTAAATTTAATTTTAATTTTAATATTTGATATGTTAAATTGTATATGGATTCCGAATTGTCCGAAATAAATGAATTTTATTTTTATTTTATTTATTTTTTTATAGGGCCCTCGAGGAAAATAAACCACAAAATACAATTAAGAAGGTGGAGAGAGACGGCCATCACGCGTTGAGTTGTTGTCGGTGTGCTGGGAGGTACCCACGCCACCACGCCTTGAATGATATCGTACGAAGGGCGTTGGTCTCGGCGAATGTTCCATGTGTGCTGGAGCCACCGGGTCTTAGCAGAACAGATGGAAAGAGGCCCGACGGGTTGACCTTGGTCCCGTGGCAGAGAGGCAAATGTCTGTTGTGGGACGCCACGTGCGTCAACACTTTTGCTGCTTCGCATATTGGCCGCACCGTGCGTTCGGCGGGGGCAGCGGCTGAGCTAGCGGCGGCTCGGAAGCGGGAAAAGTATGCGGTGTTGACGCACTACCTATTTGTCCCTCTTGCCGCGGAAACCACTGGCTGTTGGTGTGCTGAGGCCAAGACTTTTATTGGGGAAGTGGGCAGACGGTTGCGGGAGAGTGGTCATGACCCTCGCTCCGGGTCGTTCCTTTTGCAAAGGTTGTCCATCGCTGTTCAACGTGGCAACGCGGCGAGCGTGATGGGCTCCTTTGCATCTGGAGGGGCGCGGGGCGCATTTTGTGAATAGTTTTTGTGTTTGTTAGGTTTTAGTTTAGGTTAGGATCTTTGTAATGTTTTATTTTGTATGACATGTGTGTTATAACTTGTAATTACTAACTAATAAAGTACCTTTGATTAAGAAGGTTGGTCGAAACGAAATAAAATATCGCATCATTTTCATGTAAAAGTTATTTACAAATGAATCTGATACGAAATATTTTTCTTTCATGTTTTTGTTAGTTAGATAGATGGTACGCTAGCTAACACTTACGCTTATGTACATCTTTATAATTAAAAAAAATTGTCGCTCAACCACGTCAGTGGCTCCATGTGAATAAAGCGACCTAACCTAAGTCAGCTCATACAATTCTAACACCCGTGAGCAATTTATGCGTCTACGCGTACCAATTTGCACGTTTCTGTATTTAGCAGACGCAGTAATGCGAATTAATGGTGTAATAGCCTCAAGTTCGAGGCTAAATTGGATCTGTAGCCGTTAGGTCTTAAACGAAGTGCTCGCACCATATACGGGCTCCATCAATTACTTGGTGACATTTCTTGTTAGGTCACGTCTGGTATTTGGTAATCGTTAAGTACGTTATTGACGTTATTGTAAATGAACATTTACAATTTAACTGGAGACAGGCATTTTCTAGATAATGTAAGAATGGTAAGTTTTATATAGGTATGTAAATAATATAAGGTTCAATCGTTATTTGACCCAACTGTAATTTCGGTATATAAATTAGAATTTTATTACTTTTAAGTCCAATACAAGTAAAAGAAAATGTAGCAAATAGGTATTTACTGAATCGTTTTTTAAATGCCAAAAATATCAATAATAGAAATTGTTTTTTATAAATTAAATCACCCGAGGAGGCCAAAAATATAAACAGTTCATATTTTTGGCCTCTTAAGATGCTTGCTTTGTATTCTGCACAAATTAGTTAATTTGTAATTGCTCCGCAGCTGAGTAGAGTGCTGAGTAGACAAACTTATTAAGCTGTTATTAAATAGGGTCATGCCAAATACACTTAGTTTAGCAAAAACGTGTCTATTTCCGCAAACGGAACACGTTTCGATATGGGGCATGCTCTTGACACAGTTTGCTCAAAATGCTATGGTCTGTCTATCTTCGATTACTCATGTAATGTCGTTATTATAGCTCGGATAACATGTGCACGTCTTGATTCAAAACAACATAGGCCACTAAGTGGTGGGAACTTCAGTTGCAAAAACTAATGTAATCAATAAACGTGTTGGATGTGTCTGTAATGGAAACGAAAGGAAGGTTTTTTTCATGTAAATATGTAATTGCATCTGTTATCTAAGTATAATTCGCAATACTCTTATAATAAATATTTAACAAATACACAACTACACTTGATACTTTTACTTAGGCAAATTGCAGGTAAGTTAATTTTTAATTTTATTTGCCTTGAAATCATAATCAAGTAAACAAATCCATTTTTAGACAAAAGGTTTTCCCGATGCCTCGTTAACAAAAAATAGCGATGAGTAGGTGTCAATTAGATCATCTCATTTCCTATAAGCTAGCAAAAAATATGACTGAATCATTTCAACTAGATATAAAGTACATAGTCAAGTGCCTAACAAGATATGGATTTAATTTTAATTGTGCAACCAGTCACTGAACTCTGAAACTTCACTTTAATTAAGCTCAGAGCTAGATTTACGCTGACCAATTGAGTTTATTGGCTTGACCGCAATAACACAATCACTTTTTTTTGCACAGTAAACTTCACTGATATCAAACGATTGCAAGCAAGATTACACACTTGTGCATAATTCACGGGCGCGCATCAAGTGTTCGCGAAATTCGCGCACGCGTCGTCGTGCTGCTATCCAATCGTCCGATCGGAAACATCGACTCAAGCGCACTGAGTACGCGCGCCGAGTCCTGCTGCCTAATTCACAAATTACGTCGACTGCACCGCTCATCACTAGTACAACTTGATACCAAGAACTATTAAAACTATAGTAATTGAAGACAAGAAATAAACTGGTTCGGCTGAAGCGATGCGCACGCGTCGTAGAAAACAACGGAACGGTTTAATTTGAACTTGGAATTTATTAGCAAACGGGATGTGAATTTGGTCTTCTTGTGTGCGATGCCGTTGGTGTCCATTTGGGATACCGCAAGGTCCTTCACCCTTCGTTTTTTTTATATAAATAGAAAAAAAAGAGGTTCACATGAACACCAAAGCACACAAGGAGAAATACAGGACTCTACCTATAATGTATTTATTTATAGCACACTGTTTTCTTTTACCTATAATCAATAATTTAAAGGAATACGCAAGGCTCTTACCAGCCATACAAGTATTATATTATCTCTCCTATGATTAAATAACACTTTTTTTTTATAAACCGTCGGTCCGCTACAATCAAACGGGAACCTTTTGCAAAACAAAAAAGCAAAATATGCACCCAAGTGTTGATGTCGGCGAATCCTTTATTGTGATTCAAACTCGATAGTATACGAGGACGTCCATTTTCCTGTTCTCGTGTCCAATAAAAAGCACAGTGGCCTTAAAAGGGCGGTGATTTCTAAAAAAATGTTATATAACTTTCCATTTCAAAGGGATGGGACGCATTATGTGGAATAAAGTTATCTGGGCATAACCTTTTATGGCGGCAATCGTGGCGCGTATTGCAAAAAAGATCAAGAACGGGTCGTCCATTGCGTAGAATAGTCGCTGAAAGTAAAATTTATTCATGGACTTCTATTTTTATACGATGTTAAAATGCAATCAATCTTTTGACGGCCTATTATTACATAAATATAACGCAGTAATGATGTTAGCGTTTACTAATAAGTAATGGTTTCCTATAGTATTTATGTATGTTCGTATCATTAGTTTCAACATTGCAATTTTACTTCAAGATTTTTAATTTGATAGGTAACGATCGGTAACGGTCTGAACGCTGGACACCATCTAGCAGTAGATGTGAAAATGAAGTATTAAACTCGATAAAGTTTTCCTTACCTTACCTTACCTACCGGTTTCTCCAAATACATTTAGGTCTGATTTACAGGAAACATGTAATAATTTTGTGTTTATTCCATAAAAATCATTTACCAAAAAATAATAAATGAGAAGCAGGTATTTTATTTAATTTAACTAGCACCTCCTAAAATATATACTTTATTTCGCAGACATCTTCTTTTTAACACCAAATAAACCGAAGGTCTAACACCTCTCAAGGGTACATCGGTCTAAAAGACAGTTCTTCACTCCAAAGCTAATGAAAATTATATCAATTTTACCAACAAGGTTACCCTGGGGAGACTCACTAATGAAGCCTGGACTATGAATACATATTGGCGCATTACAGCTTCAATGAGGCTGCATAATTAATAACAACTGCTCTTAAGTCTTGCATTGAGACCCGTTTTAGTTATGCACTTGGAAATGGATAGAAGGGGACGTTTTGTAACCTTTTTGGCGGTCGTGTCTTACTGATAGATCAAGGTTTTTTTCGACACAGTCATTAATTATTTACTACCTATACATTACTAGATTTATTAGGAACTTGGGATTTATAGCTACCTACTATACTCGTTTTTTAGCATTAGAAAAAGCTCCGGAGATGTAAGCATGAGGGAGTAGGTAGATGGAAGATAGAACACTTCGCATGCAGTATAATGTTTTTACTGATTTAGTTATATTTTTAATCCTAAATATGTATAAACAGTGAGTATTTGTTTTTTTAATAAATCAAAAGAAAAAAAATGTACTACGCTACTGTTAACTCTGCCATTTCATGTGATGTTGAATAAAAATATTCTATTCTATTCTATTCAAAAGCTATAAAGCATATTTTGTCGCAAAAACAAAAAGTATTCATTTGTTCTAGTAGCAATATACATATATTTAGGCGGTGGTTTGAACTGAGATTAGGTACATGAAATCTGCTTGGAATCCTACTTTTTATACCAAGTCACAATCCATATCTTGTACATTCTTAAGTCTGTGACACTCCTTAATTAATTTACCGTCTAGGGAGACTCGAAACGCTAAAATGCTGTAATTGGTGGAGAGGACCGATTTCGCGGCTCTTAGCGTTTCTACCGGGCTTCATACCGACTCTATCAAGCTTTCCTACCGATACTCCACTCTATTAAAGCTCTAAGTACCAGTAGCGAAGCGTCGAACTTACTGTTAGGCAAGCAGGAGCTAATTTGGCTTCATTGTGGAACTTAGGTGTCCTTTTGTCTCAAGCAGGTAAAGCCAGTGGAAATTGAGACGTATGAACGCCGTTGAGTAGCTCTATTGTATACCTTAGTATCTTAATTCGACCACCTTTCCAGACAAAATAATAGAAAGTCTAATTGTGCAGGATAGACAAACGCAACCAGGCTACGTAAGGGGCCTCTTTTGCGATGAACTGATCAGATCTAATCTGCTTGGAACAGACAAGGGACTTGAAGCCGTGAGACAAGAAATTACACAGCGAACAACATCTTTCTTACACTGCCAATGGGGTTGGCAAATTGTCACAAGACTCTTTATGATGACGCCATTGATGACGCCATCATGAATCATGATTCTAGTTTGGTCCTATGAGATTGCTTAACAGGCCATAAGTCCCAAGAAAATGAATCTGATATTTTTCTTAGGACTGACTAGAAACCCTATGCTGGCACCATCTGTAAATACTTCGACCGGCCAACTCCATTGACCAGGACACACTAAGAAGACTTAACGACTGAGAGACGAGTAGTAAGGTTCAAACTCGTGTAAAAGACAATACTTCCTTGTTGCAAAATGAGCAAATTGTCTAAGAGTTAAGAGCAATTGGCAAATGTTTAGTTTATGAGTTCAGTTCACGGTAATTTTGTAGGTTTGAAGGTGTGTAGTTAGTAGTTAGCAATTATGAGAAACAGTAATAAAGTAGTCAATTTGTTTCAATAGTTAACAATTAAAGCGTAAACAATGTGATTGTAGTGTTTGAGGATTGCTTAAACAAAATAAATAACTACACAGATATTTAACATAATATCAATATAATACCACACACACATACTCGTAACATTTAGAATCCAAGCAAATAGGTACCTACATTTATTACTCGATGTGTCATTTATGGCATATTTTGTAGAAAAGCCCGGCCAAGTGCGAGTCGGACTCGCGCACGAAGGGTTCCGTACCATTACGCAAAACACGGCAAACAAATCAGGAGCCCCACTTAAATATTTCAACAACAGAAATACATCATCTGTGAAAATTTAAATTGTCTAGCTATCACGGTTCACGAGATACAGCCTGGTGACAGAGAGACAGACGGACAGAGGAGTCTTAGTAATAGAGTCCCGTTTTTACCCTTTGGGTACGGAATCCTAAAAAAAGGGACAATTAAATAACAATTTTGGATAGTTGGGAATCTTATCCGTAATGCTGCGATACACATACGAACGTAAATTTGACTGTCCGCCTGTTATGCCGAGTCCACATATTGGGCCAACGTAGACGAGTATAAGGGAAGCATTTATGCGTTAGAGGGAGCAAGTGATATTGCTATCTCATTCCACCGCATAGCTGCATCCCTTAGATTGGCCTACGTTGGTCTAATAATATGTGGACACGGCACTACCTTCTAATTATACGGCTGCGACTTAAAAATATTAACCGATTATGATTATGTTTAGTATGAAAAAACCTGCTACTGACTTAGGCATGATTATAATTATTGCTCTTCTTTTATTTTAAATTCAGTCTTCACAGAAAAGGAGAGGAATCGGGGCATCTGAAGATGAAATACCTAAAGCATAGTGTCCGACCGACCGACGAGTTTCAGTTTCAGTTTCGGCATAAAAAAATTATCGGGCGTAGGTTCGGTTTCGGCAAAAAAACGGCCGAACCGTTCAGCATTTTCGGTAATGTCCGACCGAAGATTCGGTTTCGGCATAAAAATCATGTTTCTGTCGGATACTGATAAAATAAAGCATGACACCTTTTTCATCACTGTTTTAATAAGACCTTTTTGTAAAATAAAATTTCTTTGATATAATTTTCCTCACGTCTTCCAATATCTCTCTAGCAACCCTATTATTATCAGCGTTCGAGATAATTCCGTACCTGATCCGAATCAGGTCTCAGTCCGGGTACAGTCCAACCACATTGACCAAACAATCGCAAATACTTTTAACCCATTGACTTAAAGTATATTTTTCCTAAATTCATAACACAAATAAATTTGTTAGCCAATACAGGGAACTGACATGGACACGTGGGCGAAAGGTACCCAGAACTGGTGCAATTAAACGCTGTATAAATAACATCAGATAAACAACTGCTTAGGTTACAGTGATAGGTAACCGCACAAATTTTTCATGGAAATCAAATATGCTGAAGTAAAATCTACCTTAGAAATAGCACAAAAGGTTGAGAATAAAGATAGCCGCAAAAGTTACATACGAGCTTGCGTTAGTCACCATGTATACAGTGTAGTTACCCTCGTATATATGTTTGTATATATATACAATTAAAATCAAGGCTAAGGACCAACATGCACTTATTTGAATTATGTAATTCAATTTCATATAAAACTGTTGAGATTAAAAGAACAGAACTAAATAAATAGGTAGTCAAAAAAACTATATGTACGTAAGTGTAATTACGGTTCTATATTAGACCAATCAAAATAGTTTAGATCAATCAAAGATCTATTTCGAAAGTTACCCAAAGCAAAAGTACCTATATGTCAACGAACACTCAAAAATTTATTTCCAATGACATACAATAAAACTAAAATACCAACGTACACAGCACTTTCAGTGGCATTCTATTACTTATATGACTTATATCCAAATGATATGGAATGAGACTCAAATATATTAGATTGTTTTAAACCGGGTCACTCACGTAAACGTAGACGGTCCTCGTAAATTGGACCGAAACATGTCGAGCTATTCGACTTAATAATACGTGAGTGACCAGGTTTAAAATAATCTGATATGGAATGATATTTTTCGTGATACAACGTAATGATGACTGTCTCTGTAAAACCACGGCGCAAAGATGAAATGTAATGATAAGAATAAGAATAAGAATAATTTATTTGCAAGAATATGTATGTACAAAGATGTCCTTAGCCATTTGGCATGCAAATTTTTGGAATGACTGTCTCTATAAAAACACGGAACAAAGATAGCCGTCATTTCGCAGAGATACACTTCTGAAAATACACAAATCATGTACAATTATAATGCCAATTATCTGCTTATAGTCACACTTTCATTCAAACAAAAGAATTTACGATTGTAAAAATTAAATCAAGAATTTATTGACTCGACTGAGTTAGGTTTTTTGGGGAATTTGAAGAGTGAAATGAATTGCCAGTCACATACCATTTGGAAAAGGAAACTAACATATGTCTCGTAGCAAAGAAATTCTATTATCATACATCCTAAGACAGATATTGCGATTAATTAACAATAAGTCAGTCCAATCAAACGAAATTGAGTGTTCTGCGATCAGTTGATTAGTATTTATGTATATACAATTTTGATTTTAGATAGGTGCTATATATAACCTTAGGTTATTATATTCTATATAAGTATTAACTTGGTTATTGATAACTGCATACACTAATATAATATCTCTCCAGGATATTGTATTATATTGTTGTAGTAATTAAAACACTTTAATACAGTGGCGAACTTTACTTATCTCAATTCTGAATAAAATAGTATGTATTAATCTTAATTTAAATTCCCTAGATTGTCTAAAAATAAGGTACAAAGCCGTGACAATGTTTACACACAGCTATAAATATCAACAAGCAAAGAGAGGCATTTTTACAATACTTTATCAGTAGACAACTTTATAGGTCGGGAAACCGACCGGCTCGGCATCTCAAGGACCAGAATGTATGACTCAACCTTTCCATACATAATGTCATTATTTTATCATGGACGTTATTGACATTAATGCCTTATAGGCCCGCCTACGTGCTTATAAATACGTTCCTTATGACACGATAAAGTTAATATTAATTGTGTGATTATTAACTTTAAATAAACTGTAGGTACATTTGGCATGCATTTGGCTCATACAGGTACAATTTGAACATAAAATTACTTTTTATCTAGAGGTATATTCTAGTTAATGAACTATAATTTTTAGTAGATAAAACTAACTTGTTTTACTACCGTCAAATATGAAAGGAGAACAAACGAGGAAAATAGTATGCCAACAAAAACAAATTCATGTAAAATGTAGCCAAGACATATGGTTCGCACTATCAAAAACTTATCAGATATCATGTAGAGTCAAGCTTGAACTCTAGACGCCCTAACTTCACAAACTCTACACCTTAGTTATGATAATACTATTCCTTATTCTGTGCCTTAGTCAAATGTGGCTTGGTAGTTTATATGGTTTCTATGATCAACGAACGCAACTGTCTCCATCGCACTAGTACGGACGAGTGATAGAGAGAGATGACTACGCTACGCCACAGAGCGTTAAGGATTTGCACGTTAGCTATTGACCCTGAGAGTAATTCGACAAGACGTAAATCGATTTGTTTTGATATGACACAGGCTATATTTTTAACAGACTTCGAAAAAGAAAGGAGTTTATATACAAAAACATCCGTAGTCAGGCTATGTTAAACACGTAATAATCTGAATACCCCCGTCATGGCCAATATGTTTTGGTACGAACACCGGTTTGCATCAACAATGACCTTCGTCGGAATGTGGTGATTCACCCGCGTTGTCTACAGTTTGCACAAAAGATGGTCGGACGTGTGACGTGACCAGGCGATCATAGAACTACGATATCAAAGCTCCGTTCTCGATTGTTACCTGCTCTAAAATAAACAATGTTTTTTTGCGTGTGTTTCTGGCTTAATTGCTTGGCTTTGATGATTGGCTTAATTGGCTAACGTAGTCATAGGCCAAACTAACAATTCTATGGATAACATTTATTTGAAATAAAGAATTAATAATAATAATAATAAACAAGTTTGAGAACAAATCAAATTATTATTATTATTTTTTAAATATTTTGATTTGTGTGATATATGCTATTACAGTTTTTAATAATAATAATAAATAGTTTAGGTGCGGTTAATTATAAAACGCTTTAACGTCTATGTTATTTATTACGATCTACAGACGACTTACCAAAAAACGAAGAAACTAAATTAAAATGTTGAACACACCTTAATATATTTGAAAAAACCTGACAAGTGCGAGTCGGACTCGCCCACCGAGGGTTCCGTACTTTTTAGTAAGTCAAAAAAAGCTATAGGAAATATCCAAAGAGGAAAATGGGAATTACGCTTTTATGGAGTTATATTAGTCTACAGCCAACATGACGTTTACGAGACGTATAGAGAGGTAGACAAGCGTGGACAATACGGGCTCGCTTCGCTTCGAATTAATTTATGATACCGGAATTGATTTCTGCGCGTATACATATGTATTTAAATTGGCAACGTTGTTGTAGGTTTGAGAATAATTTATTTGTTTACATGAGAAGAACTGTTAAAATATAAGTAGGTAGGCGAAATAAAACGAATGATTCATTTGATGATATGTATATTTACTTTTTTTGTTTACTTAATAGGCCTATACATATATGATTTAACAGTCTAACATTTTATTGCCAGATAACAATAGTGGCACATAGGAATATAAAACGAAGGTTTAAATTACAACTAAGACTTACAAGTCTTATGAGTTATAAACAAAGCTTGGAATGTAGGTATATAAAACTTAAAATCTACAGTAGGCCGAGCACATGATTGACGCGATAGTATCTCGCCGCGAGATAGACTACCCGTCTTTTACTAACTGTATGAATTAAAGGGGGACGGGTAGTCTATCTCGCCGCGAGATACTCTCGCGCCAATCATGTGCTAGCCCGGCTGGTATAATTAATATCAATTTTAAGTTTCAGTTTCAAATGTTGTAATCCGCTTGCTGTTTAATTTTCAAACGCTACGTGCAACGCGTGCATACAGTCGCCATAGGATATATCGGAGTTCGGAGCAGCCAAGGTGCTGAAAAATATCTGAACATGTACTTCAACATTATATAATTTCACGGTTTAGACTCACTTGTTTTATTCACTCGCGCGACATGTTTCGGAGAGCCTAGGTCTCCTTCCTCAAGCACTAATAGTGCGAGCAGCGTTCACGACGGCCGTGTATCGCGTACTGGTACAGTACAGTACATACGCGAAATTATCGTACTTTAACATCTTGGTGATTATAATTACACAAAATTAAATGGTGTGCTCACATGACCGCAATGTTCGCGAACTTTTGGTAACAAGATCGGCTACGTCAGCCACTTGCGAGCACACCAGACAGTAACGGAGTTGAGAGCAGTCGCCGTGGCCGAATCGGCCGTGGAGTTAGTATTATTATTATTAATAGAGGTTTATTACATGTTTGTGACCACCTTGGCCGCTCCAATATATCTGATGGCGATTGCACCACAACCCTAATCCACAACCAAATCCCATAAGCTCTGCATAAAGCAGGATTTTACCTTCAAAGTGCAATGAAAGGCGAGCCACAGCCGAGCCGCGCAAACCGTTCATAATATCCCTATCATCGGTGCTTCATAACACATAGTAATCGTATTATGCACTTCTGTGGCCATTGTTTTGATTCGCGCTGCGGGGCGACTGGGAACTCTAACTATCAAAACCTCGTAGTTCATTCGGATATATGCCTGGAAATCAAACTTTATCCATATGACATTAGGATTCACTTTTAACTGTATACAAAAGTAATGTGTGCGATTGTGAGAAATGGTCAATATCTGATAAATTATTGTTTTCAGTGCTAATGGCCTCGCACTTAACCCTGCGCTTTGAGGCGCGTCTGTTTGTGATTGTGTGCTTATAGAAAGATAAACGATTGCGAGGACATTATCGTTTTGAATGTAATCTAGTGTTCAGCAAATATGATTAGGAGTCAACGTCCTTTCAAGGTAATTGGCACCTTAACAGTTTAAGGTAACAGTTGTAAAATTTGTAATTCAAATTTATCGAATAGGTACAGTGATTCATAAACTATTGCGCAATCTTGTCAACGAAGAGATGTTTTAACTCTCGAGGTTCTCATGCACGACGAAAAGTTGTGTGATGATGGGTTGGGATCTTGGGACGGAACACAAGTTCACTTAAACGTTGTTAGTTTAAGAAGTTTTACAGATGCCTAAAGGCTGTGCTAAAGATAAGAGTAAAAATTGAAAGATAAATTGTGCCTCAATGTGTGGTATGTACATTTATGTATTTATTTTATACCAAGTTAAAGATAAAGTCAACGTAGTGACATATCAGGAGCTATAAACAGTAGCAGAGGGAAACAGAGAATGGCGATGACTCTACCGACAAGAGCCAGGCTCTTAAGTCCCCAGCTCTCATTTGAAAATGACTATAACTAGATTCCTCTGAAATTTTGCATACTTACAATAGCTTCAGATATCATAGCTAAAAAATACATCGAATTTAACTTTTTCGTACTGATGATGATGATGATGCCCTCCTGACCGATTTCGGCCACAGCGACTACTTGAGCTATATGAACTTATTACAGGACTAGATATACCTCGTGTCATTGTGTGTGCAAAGTTTCATTACAATCCAATACGTAGTTTTAAAATGAGAACGAAACTCCGTTTGTATGGGAAGGTGAAATTCGGCCGAGCTTGCTGGGGACTTCAAATTATGATGACGATTATAAATATAAACAACCCCATTCATACATACAGCCCATACAAGTATCTTTAACAAGAACAGCAGAATAATTCATGTAGCAAACAAACCCAAAGAAACCCTAAACTCATTGCCTAAATAAATAACTACATTTCCACGAAAACAACACATGACTCACACAAATCACTAACTTGTTATGCCCTTTTGTAACTAGAATGGAAGTACAACCGAATACAGCAATTAATTATTAGTTACATGAACTAATATCGCGGTATTATCGTGCGCAAAACAAATAAGTTGCTTGTATAAATAATGCCCCTTTCTCTCTGTCTTTATCTTTCGAAGTTCGGGAAACGTTGAGCCGGGGTCGTACAACTTACAAATAACGAACATATTAATTTTGTTCCGTTTCTAAATTAATGTAATCATATCGTCGACTTCGGGAAGTTGTATGCATAAGAACTGATGTGGAATTGGCATCAAAATTCAAATACCGAAACATAATTACTTGGACTTACTTCTACATAGACAAGAGAAAACATTTGAAAACTGAAATATAGATGGGAAACGAACCCGCGTCTTCAGCTTACGCGGCTATCGACCTGACCACTATAAAAAAAGTATTTCTAGTTAGAAAACATTTATTTAGTTTTTGAGATAGTATGTGTGTGTTGATATTTTTTCTTGTTGTTAAACTTATGCTTAATATATATGTTTTAGCGATGAAAACTTGAACTTAAAAGCCTATTATTGAGTGGAAATTTACAACTGCGATACCAGCACTAGCTACTTAATCGTGGGCAGTGGGCAAGCAATAAAAACCTCTCCATTTAAACTATAATTTCAGTCCACAAATATGCGAGTAAATATAATAATAAAGAAATGATTAACTTCAACCAGCTAATATTTACAAAAGCCACTTAAATCATACTGAGTTACACTTGTTCACGATGTCACAATTAATCATTCTGACACCGAATAATTTAACTTTTGTTGAGTGTTCAGCCCTAGCTAATTCCCATTGATTATGTGAGTACTCGCGAGTCGGATTCTCGGACTAACCAATATAGCATAACCTCAAGATTATACGTACAGTGATTTTCTTATGCAGGGATTTTCTTATCCATCTTAAGGGTGAATATGTAGGTCATACTGAACAAATATTCACCCTTCAGAGTATAGCCAGACAACAAAATCATCTAGTAAATATAAGAACTATACGTAGTCGAAGGTCGCACTTATACTATATCGTCTGAGCTTTTGACTCGACTGTGCTCAGAAAACATTTGGAATAACAACGCTGCCCTGTCCACTAGTATATCACAGCATCGAGCTATTCGAAAATAAACTTTATTTGAAATCATACAAGGTTCAAGGCTCAGTACCTCAAATCTATTATTTGTGCAAGCCAGCGGGGCTACAGTTTATTCATTCAGTTAAAATTTCGAGGGTTGTCACTTGTTTATTTGTTCAACATCAGTTATGGTGGGTAAGTGACCTGTCATGGTACAAATTGTAATAGTAATGTAAAACATAGAAACTAACTCATGTTAGTCAGTCATTATTGGTCTATGTGAAACCAAGTCTTATATACCTGTTACGTCGTGTATGTACTTGCTTCCTGATACTAGGGGAATACATATTAAATCACATTTACAATCGGGTCTATCGTGAATTTATTTTGTTACCTTTAATTACCGACGTTTCGACACAGGTTTCACTGGTCGTGGTCGCGGCTAACTGACGTCCCAGCAAAATGTCAAAACAGAGATTTGTGTGATTTAATATGTGTTCAAAAACGCGCAAGGTTTTTAATGTTATACTAGGGAATACGCCTGTAGGCATCTAACGTAACGTAAATTAAAGTAATTAAATTTCTTAGTATTCTATTAGGTACACTGAAACTGAAAATATACACTGGTAATGAAAATATAGCTACTTCACTGCGTGATGCTCCTAGGTATGCAATTATACATAAATACTTCAATATGCCCATTAGATTTCTCGTTAGACAACCCTAAGTATAAGCCGAAGTAACGTCCGTCAAGCGTCTACGCCAATTGTAGTGGGAATTAATCACCTCAGCAAAGTACCTGGTCTCTAGGGCTGACTCTTTCCCTTTTCAGGATTCCGTACAATATATACCTAACCCAACGAGCCTCCCATAATAATAATAGTCATGGCGGACTGCCTCTTTAATAATAAAAAATAAAATGTCTTAAAAATGATACGAGTGGTTCTCACGAAAAAAAAACATGTTAAATATACCTAGAACTTTTCCAGGCAAAAACAAAGCGCATGACAAAATGAAACATCGATATAACTTAACTTATCGATGAGTCAATACTACGGAGTACGGTCAAGGAAATTGATTTCTGTTTCTGTACCATTTCGTAACTTGTCAGTGACAATTCGAGATCTCTAGCGGACAAGGTACGAACTGAGAAATCAAATTATTAGCTGTACGTACCATCATCATCATTATCATGATGTACCACAGAAAAATGCTAAAAATACTCTAACTCAGATCTCAAGATAAGAAAAACTGTTTTACAGTAAATAATATCATGATTATGCACTCCTACGAAAACCAAACTGAATGTCAGTTACGGAGCACTGGGTGCCCGAGTCCGACTCGCACTTTGTCGATTTTTTTCGATCTCACTGAGAATACGGGAGATTTGATAATAAAGTTACAGAGTTCGGTGAACTTTGGTACAATTTATTGACAAGTGTGCGTGACTTGGGTTTTGTTTTGTGAAACTTCTCCAAATGTCAACACAACGACATAAAGAAAATTTAAGAAATTATACAGGTATTTTTGTGTATGTATTTCTGGCAAATATGTACATAGAAATCTGCATATATGGATATTTTGGATATTAGCAGGAATAATCTTTTAATATTGTTACTCAATACATGCTAAACTCTACTAAAGTCAAATTTAAACTAGGTAAAGGCAAATACAAGTTAACTTTCTGAAAAAATAAAAATAAACCTACAATACAAATAAATAAATTTATTCATAACCAGCTAGCGGTTGCAAATTATTCGTAAAGCTAAATAATCCTATTGTATAACAATGTGAAATTATCTAATATTCTGCCCACTGCAACCATGAGAATTGGCTGTTCGCTTCCGTGGGAAAAAGTAAATAGCATCGTGACTTTACGATCAGAGCCCATTGCGGTCAAATTGTATTATGTACTTATGTGATGTAAATCATCTATTTTATAACTTAACATTATCAACGCATTCAGAATGACAACAAAAAACATTCCATTGCTTTGTAAAAATAGCCAATACGGCTGATCTACTTATAATAAGTTTGATGTTGCTTGTACTACTAGGTACTTGTTTTACTGTACAAGTACAACCACCCACGGGTATCATTGAGTTAATATTTGTATGTCTTTCCCATTACGGAACAATGGTGTTCCGGACCATTGGGAGGCGTGCGCGGAGCCGAACCCAACACGTAGAGACCCTTTTGACACTTTAATGAAATGTAAGGGGTACACCGAGCGGATGATGCCTATGACGTTAGTAATAATAGTTCAATGACGGGTATCTCTATATTTACTAAACTAAAAGCCTGGAAATTAAAAAACTCGATAATCGCTATTCGTTTTTCTGTAACCCGGCAGCTGTCTTAATTTGGAAACAAAAAAAACTTCTACATGACTCATATTTAATGTATGCTCATAATCATACCCCGGGGTTTTGGGTGCGGGAATGTGTTACACTAACCAAAAAATAGGTAAAAACTGTAAAAAAAAAAGAAATTATAGTAACATTTCTAAGTACATTGTGAGCTTACTACCTATTTATAATTTATAGTTTAGTAACTTCATAGTTAGCAAAGCACGTGAACAATCAATGGGCGGGCCATTTGAACATGCGTTTTTTCCCGGCTGCATTCGAAAAGATTTCCCGGTCTATTTGGCTGACAAAGATCGGCAAAGGCGTCTCAATACTCACAATGAAGTATTTCTACTTAACCAGTAAAGTGATAATATCGTAATCAGCATTTAATCCCAATCTCTGTTCCGTGTTCGTATTCGGTCGAGTCAGATCGCCTCCGCCCCTTTGCGGTTCAGAGGTCTTATTGCAATTGCTTGCCAGATGCAGGCGAATTGAACCCTAATCAAACCAATTAAGAACATCTCATTACTCATAGTAGTAATGGATCTAAAGGTCATGTTACAATGGTAGGTTAAGAACTTGATTTGTCCGCGCTTGTGTAACAGATTGAACATTGGCCGGGTAGGTCGGTTGTAGTGTAGTGTAATGAAGGACCTAATTCATTATTCGCCACTGTTACATTACAGGTAGGTATGAGTGGAAACCTATGTTCTACGATTGCCTCGTTGAGATTGAAATAAATTATTTACGTATGGATAAGTATAGTAGAAGAGAAGACAGGCTCTGGACAGGGACTCGTGGAGGAATATGGGAGAGGCCTATGCCAAGGGCAACCAGACAAGACGTCTGCGGAGAAAGGCTAGCAGTAAGCAGTAAGTAAGTATATTAAGTATACCTACAGAGTATCCATTTGTCTATCAAACGACAAAACGAAAGACCAGTTAAGGGTTAAGGCGTTTAACACATTAAACGCGAGATATTGATTATTGCAATCGGGCTTTTTGTAATTTTTTGTGTCTATATTAAAAATTATAGACAATTTTGAGGTAAATAGGTTGGTTTTTCAAACAGGTAGAAAAACTTACATTTCTGATGAAAATTTCGAAATTACTAAACTTTATTATTCTTTAGGTTGGTTTTTCAAACAGGTAGAAAAATTTACATTTCTGATGAAAATTTCGAATTTTTTATTAAAACTGGGAAAAGTTATTTATTCAAACTTACCTCCGAATTATTAGTATAGCGGCTATAACAATTAAGGTTGAGATTGATTGGCACACTATAAAACGAGGAGATAACAATATTGCGAGATTTGCGAGTGCTTAAGAATAGTAGCTTTAGGGAACAGAACAATGATTTGCAAGCTATTTGCTGTCTTAATTGAATATCAGTTTTGAAAGGCCGTCTGTCAAACTTCGAATATCGTTTCACAAGTAGTCCGCAGTTGTTGCTTCGAGTGAAACAGTTACAGCGATTATCTTATTGGAAATTATTACTAAAACTTATAATAAAAGTGACGTTGAGGGCATACAGACAAGGCATTAGTTACTAAGTAAGTAAAGGGTAAGTAAGCATGTAAGCATTGTAAGATTTGTAAGCAACTTCAAATCTATCTATATAACGATTTGGTTCAAATACTACTCAAAGTTCTACCAAAACTGTAACCCTATCAAGAAGTTCCGTCGTACGGGCAGCATTATGTAAATATCTCTCTTGTCGGGGTGTTTCAATTATCACATGATACGGACTAACAGGAATGTATAGACCTAGAACCGTCATAGAATAATGAGAACTTTGTTGTCCATTAAAATTTAATTATAAAGCTAAACTGCAATTACTATTCCTTGTATTCGCTTTATAGTAGTTTAAAGTAATGAATGGCTAACATGGGAATAATACACATTATTGCGGAGTGAATTTAACTAAACACACGCAAGAGACGTTTTCATAACTACTGACATAAAAATTGTCTTTTAGAGATCAGACACCCGATTCTAATTTAACAGTTTGATACGGTTTTGATCTTGGTTTGATACAACCTTGAAGATAGCTTTCGCTGATTGGTGCACGCAAAAAACAATGAAAGTAATGCGTGGAATGCGCACCAATCACCAAGACACAACAAGGCAACGCACTTACAACCCCTTGGGTGTTGCGGGTGTCCATGGGCGGCGGTTAACCGTCTGCTCGTTTGCCTCCTATATCATAAAAAAAAAGGATTAAAATCATAATCATTAGAATCGGACATCTATTTTTTTATTTATAGGGCATATTTTATCATTTGAACAAGAATAAAATTAGCAGTTGTTAAATAAACCCTACTCATCAGAATTTGTTAATTAGTTTCATTGGACTAATAGCAGAGATGTTACGCAACAAACGAACAGAACGTTGTGCTTTTAGAAAATCGTTTGAAAAAAGCTATTGAATGGGAAATCCGTTGGGTAAACGTTCCAGTTCCACGTGCCATTTTCAAAAGTTTCACTGTTAAAACGTTCGGTTTCCCACTGTTTCCACGCAGAACATACGTGAATTTTTATTGGAATTCTGAAGGTGTAGGTTTTGGAGATGTATGTTTTGCAAAGTGTGATTTTTATAGGAATTTCAAGTGAAACTACATATGAAATAAAACTATGAAAACGGATTATATCGCGTATATTGAATTTATCCCGATGTTTCGAACACTTTACAGCGTTCGTGGTCAACGGGTGACTGAGGAAAAATTACACCCGTAGACCACGAACGCTGTAAAGGGTTCGAAACGTCGGGATGTATTATGAATTCAATATACGCGATATAATCCGTTTTCATAGTTTTATTTCATGAGTAACTATCGCGGTAACCGAAGACAATATTATGAAACTACATATGTCAAAATGGCGTTAAAACTCATGGGTGTCTATTACCTGCCAATTTTACATTTTGTAGTGATTCAGAGTATGATTCATAAGTGGGAATGCACTTTTGCAGCTGTGTGTACAAGGAAAATCCATTTTTTTCCGTAAAAGCAGGACTCTTCTAGGCATAAAATAAAGTTAGTTTATTTAACTTGTACTTTGCGCCCGACGATTCAATGCTCAGAGCAAAAAGGAGAGCAAAAATTGAATCAGCATCGCAGATATGGATGCTCTCCGTGTAATTAATTGAGAAAAGCAATCAGACTCTGATCCTGGCCTATACTGGCCTGGTCAGTACACATCTATAATATAAGCCCACTCCAATATGAATCAAGAAATATAAGGATGTCATGTCAAGTTGCATGAAAGCGATCGTCAAGGTCGTATCATGACAAGACAAACATTTGACAATTTGTTAGTAGTTAGTATTAGTAGTTTTAGAATTACCCTTCTATTCTTGGACCGCCAAAATTATGCTTCAACGTTGCTGTACAACGTTCATGCTGCCGCCTGCACTAAAATCAAATATCCAGGACAACTTATGAAATGTAATTTTATCAACACATTTATTAAATTAGATGTTTTACTGTTTTGTTTCACCTGCTTGTCTTTTCTGAAAACCTCACATGAACCACCACAGATATATCACTTTCAAAGTAGATTAAACATTCGTAAAAGCGTATGAAGCAAATTTTCTAATTCCATTCGCGTGTGCTCTTCTATTAACAATGAATCAATTGCGGTTATAGCTGTATAGAAGCGCTATAGAAGCGATAAAAGCCTGCAGGTGGCAAGGGTCGCGCGATATTGAGACATAACTCAGCCGAGCTGTGCTAGCGGTTATTTCATATTTACGAGCGATGGCCCTTTACAGCGATTTGGCACTGGTTCGCTGTTCTTCACAATGCTGGCTGGCCATGTCGATATAGGTGGTTTGGCGTAAACCTGACTTCCAATTAAAAGTAGTTTTTAGAGTTCCGTACCCAAAGGGTAAAAACGGGACCCTATTACTAAGACTCCGCTGTCCGTCTGTCCGCCCGTCTGTCTGTCACCAGGCTGTATCTCATGAACCGTGATAGCTAGACAGTTGAAATTTTCACAGATGATGTATTTCTGTTGGCGCTATAACAACAAATACTAAAAACAGAATAATATAAATATTTAAATGGGGCTCCCATACAACAAACGTGATTTTTTTGCTGTTTTTTTCCGTAATGGTACGGAACCCTTCGTGCGCGAGTCCGACTCGCACTTGGCCGGTTTTTATGAGTTCCGGGATAAAAATATACAAGGATAGGATGTCTACGGTAGAGAAACTATGATGTATGAATGAGATCGTAACTGTCATACGTAGGTAAATAGGTAGGCTTAAAGTTAAGCGCCATTGGTGACTAACGTCGCAATAGGACTATCATTTTCAGTTCAATGGGTATCATTGAGTGTGTTGTAGAAATGAGAAAAAACAATTGCTGACTGAATACACCCTGTGTAACCTCCACAAGTGTAGTAATGCTAGAAAATATTTATTAGAAGCGACTGAATCCAGACGCCTGCATTTCGCACACTATGCATTTCCTCGATATCGAAGGATCTTTGAATTTTGTAATAAATAAGAGTGACTTGTTAGATGTAGCGTAGTCAAAAACGCCCCTGTGCATTTTCCTGCTCTAAAAGATACGCGTAGATAAAGACCCTTCAAGACATTGTGCTCCGGAGGAGTAAGTTATGAAGGATACCGTCTCATTTCGATGGCGTGAGATTTATGCACTCAATTATAGAGCCACCCGCCGCGCCGGTGGTTTCGAGTCCCGAAGATTCACTGAAAAAAGGGAGAACGAGTGCGACCACATTTGAGACAAGTGATATTAAAATAGTACTTATATGCGCTGAGTTACGTAAAAACTATGTTAAGTAGAAAGCACAAATTATTGAAATCGAGGAAGCATACATTTACTTTACTGTAATTCATATAGTCATACTTACTCTGGAAAAAATGGTTTACCTGCATAAAAACGAGCATGCAATATTAAATTAAATTAAATTTATACAGATCGAGTTCATGTAAATAAAATATATAGGCAGGCAAACGACTGCTGTCGTATACTGTTACAGTTGATTCTCAGTAAATAGACCACCTATTGCATAAAGCTTGATAATATCACAAAATAAAACATTTATAAAAAAGGTCTTCATCGAACTTAGTGATATCACTAAAATATCAACTGTTGAGTTGATTTAAAACTACGAGGTTTAAACAAGCATTTTTAATTTTGACTATCAAGTAAGCTGTCATTACTTACTTTCAAAGTAATTTTATTTAGAGGTAAGAGTCCTTTAATAACCGCATCATTTTGTTGCACAACTTGCTAGCCAGTCCATAAAACTAATGAAATAAGATTGGAATTAAAACTACAAATCAATTTGGCTCTCGCCTCCTCGATTGGCCCTTCACAGTACAAAATCCGCCGTAAATCAGGATACCTCGACAGTACTGACAGCCACCAAATCTATTAAACTTGGGGTGTTTTCTATAGTAACCGTACTTTACAGCCGCAACTATTTAAGTTATTTAGGGTCCTGTAAATCTTAATCGCTGAAAGTTCGCGGATGGACGGTCCGAAACGGAAAGTGTGTTTTATGGAGACCAGAGAGGCTTAAATTGTTGGTTGGCCAGTGCTATTAATCACAGGGACTGTGGGTGCTTTTGTATCGTTTGGACCGTTTTGTTGGTCTTGAGGGGGTTTAATGGCATTTTGATTTGCATGTGATAGCCGTGCTCATAGTTGTGTGGTGAGATAATAGCGATGTGTAACATTTAGCCAAAACAAACATTAAACTATTTAATAGAAGTTTATATTACGAAAGCCATTTGCAGTAAATGATAATGAGCTTAAGCTTGCCTCATTATTCGTAAGCCCATCTTAGTGTGTGCTGCGGGTTTCAAATTACCTGTAATCAAAGTTTAATATGCATTACTGTGGTAAACTTTGGATAAGTAACGTTTTACGACCAAGCTGCCTACATATAGTACAAAGTACATATTTACAAAATATACTTATTTTGCCAACTAATACAAGAAATTTAAAAGCCCTAATGATAACATAAACATTGCGGCATATATGACTCTCCTAACTACGACGCATCTTATAACATCCCATACTACAAAATTTCGTTGAGACTGCAGTGCATTTGTTAATACCAATGTTATATAAACTAAACATATAAATGCATAAAGTTCAAAAACATCCCGTCTGCATCATCGCCTGTATACCTAAGATGATATATTTTTTCTATTACGAATACAATGTATTAAATTCGGGTCACGCAAGGCCTAATAAACCAACACATGTCTGCCCCTCCTCACTTCTGCCAAACTGGTAGAACAAATAAAGGTCGAGGGCCAAGTGCACACAAACAGACGTTTGGTGTATCGAAACAATTGTTTCTTTTAGTATGAGATTCGCTACGTTTCACATTTTGAATGTCGTAGACATGTACACATACAAGTATATAGCAAGAGTCCTTCACTATTATATAATTTCGAATAAATGAAGTTGATATGATATGAAACGACCCAACAGCCTTTAGTTTGACGAATGGATAGTAGACTGAGATAGATATGAGACTCGCTGGATAGTGAACTCCTAAATAATAACCATTTTGCACAACAATAATATATACCTATAAATATCCAGACCATGAGGCCTGTACGTGTACGTAGTCCGCCTGGCGGCAATGGACCACGATAATTATTTGTTAGTTGACAGACACCCAATAATATAAATATTTAGGTTGACGAAAATTTACATTTTGCGCTAGTAACTACGCACATATTTGTCTCAAGATATAATATTTAAATCATCATTTATGTGCCAATGTTCATAAAATCTACTTCTTTCAACTCCATACTTCACAAAACTTCCTCCCTTTCACTTTTCATACCCTTTGGCATACCACGTTGCCTCCGCAGGGCTGATATTACTATAACTCACTGAAAAACTATTATAAGTGTGGTCTCCTTTTACGCATAGTTACTATAGGAATTGTGGATCATAAATAAATGGTTTATCTGTAGCAATGTTCTAGGTAAGTGCCAACTAAGCCATGCATTTGGTAAGCCAGTGTAGAGTTGCGGAGTCAGCGTGACCCTCGCCCGGTCAGATTTATCGACGCTGCACTGCATGGTAATGGCCGGATTACACACATTGCTCTAGCACAGTGTGTGAACAACGAAGAAGGGTTATACACAGACTTAGGTGTTAAATTGTCATGTTCCTGAAAATTAAGAGATTCATAAAACTAAACCACCACTTGGTCTTCCTGCCAAAACCACGACTTGGACGGTTTTGTTCGATAAAGTTACAACCAACATCCTATCAAAAACACTACATGTAAAAAAATGCGTGTCACGACCACGATGCACTTATTTTAATTTAATTTAATTTAACTTAATTTAATCATATATTATTATGTAATTCGTTTTACATGTTTTAACCTCATATGGAAATATTTTCTGGATTAAATAATTTCATTCATTCATTCATTCATTATTCTATAGCAAAAAAGTTTTGAGATGTACATAATGCAATGACCAAGTGCGAGGCAAAAACCAAGTCAGTTAATTTATTTAGTACCGTCCTATCTACCGGTCCATATAAATCAACTGTCAAAACAAATTGTTACCTAATAATAATTAGTTAACTTACGTAATTATCAGGCATCGTAAACTGCGAGCGAAATCCATTGAAGTACTAGGGTTGTAACTGGTTGTCAATGTTGTCATACGTCATTTCAATGGATTTCGCTCCCAGTTTACGATGCCTGGTAATTATATCGACCCCATCTAAATTAGAGATTTTTATTACGAGGCTACAGCTTTAGTTTACTATCAGACTTTGCAGTATTCGTAGAAAATAGCAAATTTTCTTATATATTACCGAGTTTCACTATTTAAACGACTAAACCAACGACCCTTTAAATGACCTAACTAAACAAATCTCCTGCCGGTACTTGTTACTCAATAATTAAGCTTTGCTGGCTCAAAAGGCACTATTTACACAGTGTAGTAATAACGATTTTAAGCTAACATGATCATTTCTGAGTTCCCGATATTTGGGCACTGGTGCGAAGAATCGGGAACTGTAAATTAAAATACCTACATAATAAACATGCACCCCATCTTTAATAGTAGCGTAGTATACAATTTAAAGTTAGTTTTATGTTATTACCGGCGTTGTGTGGCAACAAGAATAGTTAATATTTTCGCATATATCGCTCGCTCGAGTTCGCTTTGGGAAGCGAACTCTTTAGGAAGTAGTCAGTCGCATGAAACTTAAACTGTGCAACAGTAAGATTTAGTAGATCTCATAAAACAGCAGGTTCCCACTTCCCAGCCCAAGCCACCCTAAATCAACCCAAAGCCGAGCCGGCTTTAATATGCGTCGGAGAATCTAGATCTTGTATGAAAACAGTTTCACGAGTAGAGGTATCCTAGGTAGGTCTTAGGTTAAGTATAAGGAATAGTTTTGCAAGAAATTGTATTGTTGAAAGATAAGATAAATGGAGGAAAGAATGGCTGTTACTTTTCATTAATTCAACAATGACTAATATGTGTTATTTTCTATAAAAAGGGACCTTAATGTCGATGGCGCTTACGCCATTATAAACGATGCTCCGATATAAATACAATCCCGCGCAACGCTGTGCGGCGTAAGAGCCATCGACAATAAAGGTCCCTTTTCATAGAAAATGCCCCATATATGCAATAACAAGCTCATCAGAGTTTACGTCAATATTCTCTCTAAAACATCCAAAACAAAATGAAGAACGACAGAAAAAAAATCTGACCTAGCTTCCCGCAATCATGCGATATATTCTTATTTACATTATGGAAATACTCGCAACATACATACTAACATATTACAAGACAAGAGTTACCGAAACTAAGACAACAACAATCTCGGTAAAGTTTGACTGTCGGTCCCTACAATACTTTTCCCGTTGCTCCGTGATTAATTTCTTGTCAGAATATATCCAGACTGACGTAGACAATACGTCACTGTACGTCAGGTCAGGGCTGCTACGCGCCGTTACTTACACATGGTTTGAATTTTATCGAATTTAATATGAAACTGAGATGCGTATCAGTGATAGTCCTGACGACACATATAAAAATTATTAGAAACCGACAGTGAGATTATAATTTGAGAAAGACTTGATTAAATTTCGCCGCCTAAAGTTAATCCTGAGATATGTTTTTATGTACTCGTACCTATACTCGTATCGATAAAAACGCACACAGCCGCAATGTAGTTTTTTCGCTACCTTGTCCGCCCGTCTGTCTCTCCGTCAGTCCGAGGTTTTCCTTCGTGATTGGTAGGCTAGAAGCTGCAATTTTGATTAGATATATAAATCAATCATGCCGATGCTAAATAAAAACTAGAAAAAAAATATCAGGGCACCTCGGCTTCCTTATTTATTTATTTTTCAATTTAAGCCTATGGTGTGGAATATCGTCGGATATGTCTTTCAAAACGAATAGGGGTTTCAACGTTGAACCATTGTAAAAAAAAGGACACAATGAAAACTAGTAATAGTTAAGCCGTTTTTGAGTTTTCGCGAAAAGTCTTTCCAGAAAAGACGTTTGTACAAAGCGCTGCGAAGGTACACTTATAGGCTTGTTATTTAGATATTTATCCTTACTAATGGCCCCCGTTCAAGGCAGCCTATTGTGACGGACGAGTAACTATGGAACCCTACACTGAGCATGGCCCGACGATAATATTTCCTAAAAATAACTCTTAAACAATTAACTCTCTAAGATTGCTGAAACAAATATTTTTATTGTAAAGTGGCCCACCCATTACCAGTCCGCCGGATGAAAACGGCCTACCAGTTGTTCGGAACTGTAAAATTTGTGTTCTAACTGACAGGCCGATTTTGTCTGGCAGACTAGTAATGGGCCCCTTTAGTCCTTTTTCAGAAAAGTTTTCTGACCCTTGTTCTATTTGATCCGGCCAGCCCTACGACCGTAGCACTCGGTATAAATAATGTATCCGAAGGCACGAAGCCGGAGGGCACTCGGACACGGCAACACGTGTACTGTTGCGACTCGCTGAATATTCGTGGATAATTGAACATTAAACAACCATCTTACATGAGAAATAACGGGGGCGAAAATGAGAAAAATACCAACAAGTTCGAACTAAATACAATCGTCAAATCGAATGCGATTTTTATTGAAATGCCTATCATTATCATTTTCGGAAGGCATCAAAAAGTTGTGTCGCTGAACTTCAAACTCGGGTAAATTCATTCGACTCTCTCAGCAAATATCTACCGTATTACCTTTCCTTAATACCAAAATTGCAAAATCTAACAGATGGATGTACCCGAGTTTGAAGTTAAGCGACTTAGTGTGCCTACCAGTTTGGCACTGACATAAACGCTATCGAGAACGTAACTTATTTCTCGTACTCGCATATTAGTGCGAGCGAGATGTATAGAAAGTAAGTTACGTAGACCTTAGCGTATATGTCAGTTTTGACACTGTCTGTGACTCATTGGCTCATGGTACGGGTACTGTTGTCACATTCACCTCGCGATTATCCTCCTTATTCATAAAAATTAGCAACCTCTTACGAATCTCTTAAGAGGCCCACTGACTATCAGTCCGTCGGACGATATCGGCCTGTCAGTTAGAACAAAAATTTGACAGTTCCGAGCAACTGACAGGCCGATATCGTCCGGCGGACTGATAGTCAGTGGGCCCCTTTAAATTTTGTCTTTCTAACGAACAAAATATCAAGATGAGTGTTAAGGACAAACGATTATCAACGGTTTGTTAGATTTGACAGATATTTATGAATGACGTCGTAAAACACTAAAAATTCTAAATGTTTTTTGACTCTCCATCGTTTAATGCGCGAAATACGCGAGGACCCGCCGGGCTTTCACGAACACATTGCCAGTATAGCGAAAAACTTTGTAATATGTACGTACTCTAAAAAAATGATAACTTTTCCAATCCCAAGCCACGTCAAAAGCCTCGGCAAAAGGGCTCAGTTTTTAATCGCCCCGAATACAAAAGGGTCCCACAGCCGCCTTCCAAAGCGAAAATAACTTTTGCAACAAAACGCGACCATTCATCTCCCGCTATTCCAGGTGTCAAGGGAGAAAAGTGAAAAGTTTTTATTGTTAACAGTAAAGACTTTATTGCGCAGCATTTTCACACTCGAAAAGAATCCAAAATTTCTGAATGCGATTACAGAATTCACCCTTTGAGGGATAGGAATTCTATTTGATCGAAATTTAGTAGCAGTAATGAAAAGGTAAAGGACCAATAAGTAGCTCGATAAAATTGCATTATCGCTGTGAGCGCCCCCTAGTGGGGTAGAGAGTAAATTGAATTACGAATCCCGCAACCTCTGCCCGTCTGTGTAAAAATCGCCTTTCAATTGCCTCGCGGACGTCGGACGCAGATAACTAATAACATGATCGGAGTGCTAAATGGTTCCGTGAAAATACAATTTCATTATCACCTTTATTGTTCTCAAGATGCGAGTTTTATGGAATTATATAAAGATCAGCCATTTCCTTGGAAAGTAAAATCTCATTTATTCGGAGGATTAAAAGGTTTAAAAATAATTGAAATGAATTTCCGATGAGATCAGAGCAGCATGGGACTACTTACCTAAGCAAATCGACCTAGTCCCACAATATTTGGTACCTATATAGGTAGTATTAACGGGGGACTACCTAAGTGACAATCGTTTATAGAAAACCTGTATCGAAACTTTAATAATGTATGGAAATAATAACGTGGCTTTCGTCGCATCTATCTCTATCATTTTGAATTACTTTACTTTTCGGTGGGCGTTTGTCGATAAACGCTTATATTTATGGCTGTGGCCCCTTCGGTTGTGGTATGGCCCTAATTGGGCCTAATTTGACATTTTGATAGTGTTGAATTGAATGTATTAAATTACCTACTTACGCGTAACAAAACCATTAAGTAGCATTGTGTAAATCTTCAGCTACAAAATATCGAACATCCCCGTCTAGTATAAATACTTATTTCAATTTCAGAGGACCAACCAGCCCACCACAATAATAATTATCTCTCTTATTTAACTCCAACTAATGAGACTGATTAATTACAGCATTAAATTAAATATTCCCAAATGGAGTCTGGTGCGGTGAGGGGTCCCAACCACTACGGTTCCGGCACGGCACGCAATCACGGCCTATTGTTACCTGGCCCTATAACCTGGCCCCGGCCTAATCTTAACTACCCCAGCCCGACCAGCGTAAGTGGGACCTTGAGACTCGTTACAGCGATCTTCTTCTGCGTTGTCATATCCTTTCTATCCTCATGACTGAGAGACGTGACGACTGACCAACCTTGATCAACGCTATCCAAGCCACTTAATCTCGGGACTACGATGCCTGCTAGATGTAATGTGAATTTAGTTTCCGAAGTTATTCTGTCCGCCCAACGCGTGGTGAGACGTCATACGCTTCCTTGCCATGCGTCTAGTGGTCATGAGCTTCACCACTCTCTAGTCCAGATCTGCTCAGATGAGTAGACGCTTTAATATTGAGTTTACCGAGAATAGACGCATTTTTACGGCGTTCGATCCATGAGATCCGGAGCATTCATCGCCAGCACCATACCCACACGAGTAACTCGAAAACTACTAAACGTATTTTCATGCGGTTTTCACCTACCAGTAGAGCTATTCTTGAGGAAGGTTTAGGTATATAATTTATTAAGGTTTACCCGTGCGAAGCCGGGGCCGGTCGGTAGTATTCTAATAAATGTATTATAACAAAACAACTATAGCTAAATGGGATATCAGACTTATACTGGTCATGCGATAAGGCAAATGCCTTCCTGCGATGAGCGGTGGGAACAAGCCGGTGCGGCAGAAACCTATTTTAACGTACATTTCAATCAATCAGAATAAAAAAAGTTATAAGAGAAACCATATTTGTTTTATTTTAAACACTATGAGACTAAAATCAAGGTTGATATTGCTAACTGTTGTCTGACGTGTTACGCTTTACTTTAAAAGATCCTTATACGTAACTTTATATAGGTATATACCAGAGGCTTAGTGCGTTGTGATATGGTTTCAATAAGAGTGGATCTAACAAGAATGTTTTCAATGAACTGCTCTTCAAAAACTAAAGCGTACCTAATTCCTTTTTAGAGAGCGGTGCACGCCGTTTTGAAGTCTTTTAAATTTGCTTTTATTCCTGTACTGAATAGAAAATTTTCTTTCATGTTTTATTAAGAGTCGCTAGCAGAATAGGCGGATAAGTTTTTCAGTAGAATTACTTGTATTTTACTCATCATGTATTAGATGTTTCTAATGGATGTTTGTAATAAGACTAATGAGTTTTTTGTTTTGAATTCAGAGCATCAGCATAAAAAGGTTTATTACACACTTACAATAATAAATAAAAAACTGGGGCGTTGGAAGTTGACAAGTATTACACACTGTCCAACTATGTTTACCACTACATTTTGCAAATAAATATATCTTATCTTATTATCATTGAACATAAAACCACATGACATAACAATACTATGTTAAATTCATCTAAAACAATTGGCACTAATTGTTATTTTACTTTTTAACCTCTCTGCAACCATCGACCCTAAAGTTTGCTACGCCGTAGCCCGTAGCATTGTTTTCAGATTTGTGACGAATATCGTTTGAAGACATCATCGTTACCAGAGCCCACAGCAAAGGGTTGTACAGCGAGCTGGGCGTACATTTCAAAATGCATTGTTTACAATATAACTATACACGCCAAATGCAATAAAACTGTTTTATCACCTGAACAAGCGGCAATTAAACCTGCAACCGTAAAAGCCCACAACTTAGTCAATTGGCCAACAATTTCACACCGTTTTAGTACCAAATTTTAACTGTGTAAGTCTCGACACTCGTTCTATAAGAGCTTTTAGCTCATTCATTGGTTTTGTTACGAAAACTCCCACTCCACAGACTCCACTACATTACTGATTTTGTATTAATTCAGCTTTTTAGTTTATATAAGCTCAACCTTGCTTGAGCTTTTTAGTTTATAACTTCATCATTACCACTAACTGACGTGTTGTTATTGATATGTATATATGTATGTTGAAACAATACTGTATTTACACTTGGCGAAATGATATACGTAGTTAGGTAGTAGATATACCTAAAACGTAAAATTTACCAAATTAATTTATTGGTAATTTTAATCATACAAAATTTAAATCGACTAATATAAAAGAAAAAAATATCAAAATAATAGCAAAAACAAAAACAGAAAAAAAAAAACAAAACAAAAAATTAAAAAAAAAAAAAAAAAAAAAATATAAAACAAAAAATTAAATTATTTACACATAAAAAACATAAAAATTACACACACATTTTGACCACAACCGTTTAAGATTCTCGTTAGTAAAAAGTAAAACCGGATGCGCATGAACCAATATAATCTAAGTTTAGCGTTATGAACACATACTAAATAGTAATTTTTAACGGGTCTATAGCGAGTTCATTTATACCTTTATTATCGACTTTTCGACACAGATTTAACTTGTCTCAAATTCCTATCATACAAATCAAATATAGGTACAGTCAAGATTCTCTTCACATGTAACACCCTGCATATGCTGCATAATCAGCGCAATGTATATACATTGCGCTGATTATGTCAGACTGCGACGGACAACAGTAATTTACTGGCAATTTGACACACGCTACGTGAACACAATGAGGCGAATGCACCCGTAATGACCCCATGACGTGTCAGTGCGCTTGTCACAAACACATGCTAACATCATTAAACCTCATTGAAGTGTGTATGATACGTATTATACGGGTTAACAAGGAATGTTTGATGATTAAACTTTTCCCTATACGATTAAACTATTTTCGTATATACTTAACGTGTTGGTTGTACACGTTCGGCTTGTCTGGTTTCGAGATTCGACTAAATTGTGAGTAGTCACATGATCGTGGTCTGCAATATTTGTGAATTTATTTGTGCCTACTTTAATCGTACTTATGCATCTACGGTGTCACCTTTTAACCGGATATTTTCATTAACCGTAATTCACTATATACTTCCATTTTACCGAAATCGCCGACAGTTCCACTTTGACCAGTGATTAATATATATTTCTCAAAACATCCTCAGGGCAGGTCAGTGACACGATTTACGCATCACGCTCTAAACGCGATTAACGACCCGCGATTAGGGTGCCCACACGTTACGATCGCCCATAAACCTGAATAAACGCCCAGCGATTCCGCGGGATTTCATTTGATAACCTCAATTTTTTTTTAAGAGTCAGATAAATTACGCGCCGAAAACGGAACGTTCTATTTTTAGAGCAATGTTTTTATGGAGTGTCCTGTAAGGTTTTCAAGGTGCATGGTTAGCCTATTAATGTTAGTACTAATGGAAAAAGCTTGTGGCCCGCGGCGCTGAAGGGTTTTGGACGCGAGCGGCTTGTAATTTGATTAAAAGCAAAGCGAGTGCCATTAATTTGACCAGATGTGTTATTTTGGCAAGCTGATGTGACATTTTTATATTACTTGTTTTTTGTTTATTGGCGTAAGTAATTAATTAGTGGGTTCGCGATGAGTGCTGATACCGGTATTCGTTAATATCAAAAAACCTGGACGGCTACCACGAGTTGGCATTTGACATTACAGTTGACTGCGTGAACTCGATCGCATTCCCTCTCTGTCGCACCAACCCATCAGTGCGAGCGATTTGTACTGCGATCGAGTTTACGCAGCCGCTAACGAAAACGTCAAGTGTCAACTCATGTACTTATTCTGTGCTCATGTACGGCTACTGGATATCGGACCGAATATAATAACGACCACAGAAAAACAAAATGATTCCGAAAGATAAAGTTAAACTAAACGATTTTGGAAGAAAAGACAAACTAGAAACTAAATATCTATAATACAACCATATCCTCGATCCTCTCTCCCAATAATCCATTTACTCGAATATTCTGCCTCTCTAAAGGCGGAAAACAGTTATCCATGGAAGCAGTCCATTAAGGCCTGTTTACAACCCGGCCAAATTTAAAACACGTACAAGATGAACGTAACGGTAAGAGGATCCGCCACTTTCCCGAGTGGGTATTATTATTTCATAGCGTTGGATAGCATTAGCATAAAATACCCGGGTTCGCCTATTCTGAGGTGGGCGATATTTTGAGGCGTCGTAAAACGGGGCGATATTGGGTCGTAAGATCGTAACCATATTTACGAGTACTTTTTTAAATAAGGAGTATGCTATTTTCTTAAAAACAATGTGGAATTTTGTATCCACATATTTAAGTACTACCTATTTAGCCTACCATCACCTATTTAATGGTTAAGTGAACAAATTTTAACAACAACAGTATTCTTAGCACGAGTGCGCCGCGACAGTATCTCGTAGCGGGTGAACTATCTCGCGCGCGTGTTGCTGTCGCGGCTCACTCGTGCTGACAGTACGTAAGTACAGATCACTCATGTAAAAAATGATAAGACGACCAAACTTCCTACATTGTTATTTTAAAATAGATGAAATTTCAGCACTCCAAACTAACATTTCGTGCAACTGAAGTGTTTACTGGTTTTTCCTGTGATCAATAGTAGATTGTGTCACAAGGGAGCAAAATTACATATTTACGGCGAGGGCGTACAATTGCGTAGTAGCGAGGGGTTCTAAAGTAGAATCCTGAGCGTAGTGAGGGATTCAAGTGTGTAAAGGGGCCCACTGACTATCATATCATATACGATATCGACCTGTCAGTTAGAACAAAAATTTGACAGTTCCAAACAACTGACAGGCCGATATCGTCCGGCGGACTGATAGTCAGTGGGCCCCTTTACGCCCAAGATGGATATAATTTTGCTACCATGTGACACATATTGCTTTTCACATAACCTATGAGGTAATTATAATGTTTAAAACTATTATTTAAGCTAAAAAAAATGTAAAAATAGTGTCCTAGAACAGAAAAGTGTTACTTTGATCCCTCCTAGCAGGGAAGAAAAGTGTCACTTTGATCCCTCCTAGCAGGGAAGAAAAAGCCCTTTTTCGAATTGGTGATGTGAAAAATATTAAAAGAGAATAATTAAACAAAACTGTAGCACCCTCGTTCCAGAATACCGCTTCATTACAGCTGCTGTCTGAAACTGAAATTTATTTCAGCATCGGGAGTGTCCGTAAGAGACCCACTTCGGTTTATTAAACATATCCGTGTTGTTTATTCTCTACCCCTTTTGTATTATTAAAATTCACTTAGCTGGACGTTTTGCTTAAATATTGAACTACACAAGTTGGTATAGGTATCTGTAAATAGTTCAGTAGGTAATTCATAAACCTTTTAGAAGTATTAAAACTGAACCGTTTCAATGTTGTTGAGGCAGGTTGTCTATTTGTTTTATCACTTGCAATTACACAAATCATGGACTCTCCCATCACTGGAATTCTTAGTAAACATTTTCATTTTCAGCTCTAAATTTTCTAGTACTTATCATCTTGTGTCTATTGTCCATTTCTTTAATTCGTATTTCTACTTATGTTGGCATGCTTCCTAACTGTCAAAACTGTCGCCTTTCCCGATCATTTTCTAACAACTGTATATATGTCCTATGTTGTCTGTGATGTCCATAACAATAAAGGTTATTTGTTTTAGGTACTCAACACATTTCCCTTTAACAAATCAAAACTTAATTATACACCAACCATTCATATCGTGCGTGGTATGTCTTGAAACGTCGGCATTCGCAAAATCCCTCCTGCCAAAGCACACAAGAGGGGAAAGCCATAATAATAAAAAATACGTCTTTGCTGCTCTTTGGTATGACATGAATATGATTTTATATGTATGTAACTTCAGCAATGATATTGTGCCAATAGGGGGTATTACTGCGATGTTCTGCCACCAGAGTGCAGCACTAGCCCCTTTAGTAAACCATAGAGTAACTTATACATACTGTGCCTATAACAGTTTTTTTGACAAGTTTTCAGAGATAATAAAATATGACATTGATACATCAAGGCGGGTTGTTTACAGAGGACCTACCGAAATTTCACTATCTGCCTCTTTATCGCTCGAATATGCAAGAATGCCAGAGATGTTAGATAACGAAATTTCGATTTTCTTGTTTCGCGATAGACCCTCAGATTGTGGTATTGGCGCCCCCTACGCAGAGTTTCGCGTGATATTCCCTATTTAAGACAAAACATCGAGATTTATCCATTTATTATTTCAGCTAAAACATAACACAAATTTTAATGATATTTAGTGAAACATTGCGAGGTAATTATTCAGTAAGCTTTATAAAATTGCAGTGGACATGTGGATATGGCAAATTTAGTGATAATAATAGCAGCTATGTCAAATGCTGTAAAAAAAATTAAGAAAACGCTTTGTAAAAGTCTACTGTATACTCGTACCGTAGATTTATATACCATTATGCCTAAACAATACTGTATTTTTAGCCTAATGTCAGTACGAAAACAAAAATCCAACACCTTGGACTTAAACTGAGTTATCTAATGAGCAAATCAGTTATATACTCGTACAGACGTCAAATATTTGATTGCATTTTCCGCCTGGAGGAGAAAGGTGCAAGAGAATAAACATAATATATGACTGCGAATGTACGCAAGGGATATCTGTTCACGGTACATTACCGCGGTTAGGGCCTAATTAAATCTGCGGAGTGACGCTCGACTCAAGGGGCCCTCATGTCTCGTGAAGTAAGCGGTTGCGCAGCGTCTTACTAGACCGATAGTGGGACCATATTTTTGACCTTAAAGTTATGATAATTCTAAAGAAGGAAAAGTGATGCTTATATGGCAGGGGACATGTTTTTAAGCATATTTGTAATTTAAGACGAAAAGTTAGAACGAGCGTTAGGTATAAATTAGGTATTTATATATTTTGATCGATGCTTTTTGAATATTGAATTAAAGTGCAAAGTTTAAGCTTCATCGTTTAAATTATGTATGACTCTTTAAACTGTTACATTTTTAGAAAAAAATTTAACGTGCTTCTTTGTCAAACTAAAATTAGCTTATTATTTTGTCGATATTGAATTAAAGTTTTAAAAATCCACAATAATATCTCTAAATTCTTAAGTTCATAGAAAGCCGAAAAATTAGAAAAATAGGATTGCTGCTTAAATTTTAACATGCGTTTTTTGTCCTGTAAGGTCCAATATTGAATTAAAGTCTATAAAGATAAGTTTCATACTATAAAATAATATATGCAACCATATTATGAATAGTAAGAAATTTCTGTGTGTAGCTTCCATTGTTATAGCCAAATCTATTTTAAAAGGCGCGAAATTCATACATACGCCGCGCTGGTCCGTCAAGGTGCCGGCGCGGGCGGCGCGGCACGCGGGAGCCTATCGTAGCATTCGTATCTATCTATACCTATAGGTACCTCGCCAGGTCGCCCCACCCCCCGCTCAGCTTCGTAAGCGCTGCTTGACTTTTCTTGTCATTCATTAGTTTGTTTACCGTGCACATAAATTAGATGCCGATATTACGTGAAATTAATGTAATTATGACTTCAAAATGAGTACAAAATGTTTGTTATGTGGACTGATTATTTGTAGTTACTTAGTGGTCCGAGAGCTGGTAGACATTTTGGAGTAGGTCCTTGAGGCAAGCTGAAAATTTGCCTGATACTTCTCCTATCATACCCTAAATCAGCACTGGAGGTCTGGCTGCAGGGTAGCGGGGCTAAATCAACCCTTATATTTTTTAAGATTTCTTAGGGCTCCAAAAAAGTTCGTGAGGCAATCTGTAATTTTTACAGATTGAAGTTAAGTATCTAAATAGTCACAAAAAATAAGCCTGAACATTTGGTCGGGTCTTTGACCTTGCCAGAAGAGATAAAAAGTGACGTATAGCACTTACTCGTACGTAAAATTAAGTTTGTCTACTATAGTAATTGTATGCATTACAAAGTAATTTTTGTAGTACAGTAAATTAAAGACTACTAGGTAGGATGTACAGTCAGCAATACTATTCGCTTAGCACCGTTGCATACAAACTTCTTTACAGGGGTGGTATCTTTTCTCTGCAGCTGACTGTACAATGTGATTGTAACTATGACGATGGTGTATATTTATGATGTATGTTATTTATTGTGTTTTTTGTATGTTACTTAAGGGCTTCTGTTAAGGGAACGAAAATTTGATTATTTTTGCGCTACAACGCACGGTTTAGGAGATACAGCCCTGTAAATATTTTGTTTTTTTTTCTATTTGTTTTTTTTAATGTTATTAAGGGTCCACTGCAAGCGAACGAAAATGTTTATTATTTTGCGCTACGGCACACGGTTTAGGAGATACAGAATTATAAAGGTTTTTTGTGTTTTTTTTTAATATATTAATTAAGGGTTTCTTAGTGGAACGAAAATTTGATTATTTTTGCGCTCCGTCGCACGGTTTAGGAAATACAGCCCTCTAAAAAAAAATTAGTTTTTTTTTCTTTTCTTTTTAAATGTTAATTAAGTTGAACGAAAATTTTATTATTTTACGCTACGACGCTATTATTAAATTATGTTAGATTTTGAAATTTTTATAGTAAATATATCTACTTATATATAAAGTTGAAGTTTGGTTATGGAATTTTATATTATATAAATATTCAAAAAAAGAAATATAGGGCTATATCTCCTAACCCGTCCGTCGTAGCGCAAAAATAATAAAATTTTCGTTCCCCTTTAAAAACACTTTTAATATACAAAAAACACAATGAAACACAATAAGAAAAAAACTGCTTAACCAGAAATCAATATCTAGAGAAGCACATTGTCTACATTTCTAATTTTTTACATGTTCCAGATTTCTAAAAACCGAATATTGTGTATAAATTAAAGTGGTATTGAATATGTTAAAGTTTTTTGTAACTTTAATTCTATATTTACAAAGTTATTAGCAGAAACTAAAATATTTCAATATATCCGAACGCTCACCCTAAAAATTTCTAACTTTTTACGAAAGTCTTATTTAACATGCTAACAATGACATATCGAAAAAGAAAAAACTTTAATATTATCAAAACCCATTTTTGTTCCACCGCTGGTCTATACCACAGGGCGGACACGCTATACATCAAAACAAAGATGATATATAGGATAGAGGAGTACTGTCATAGTAAATTTTGTAGCCACAGTAAATTAACTGCCATCTATCGACACACGATTAAAACTAAAAATGGTTAAAAATACCATAAAATATATTTATATATGGATATTTATTGCATTTATTATTTTTATATGATTTTGACGCATGTTCTTTCACTGATATGCTTTAAAATTGTTAAATAACAAATGAAACCGTCAGCGCCATCTAGTCGAGAATAGGCCAAATGTGGTAAAACGTGGTGGCGCCATCTATTCGAGAATCAAATTTTCTTAATTTCCGAGGCACGTTTTTCCCGTAGACTGTATCCATCTTATACAGAGTTATATAAATCTTTGATAAAAATCACTTGCGTTTCTATGTGTGAACGGCACGTCTGTACACGCGGCATGCGTCATTGTGTGAGTAAGTTGCTTAAAAACAGTACTAAGCAGTCGGCAAAAGGTCGTCAATCTAGTGTCGCGAGGCGAGGTAGTTCGAATCGGGGCGGGGCGGTGCGTGGCCGTTCTGTATGATAATACTATTACTTATTCTGTGGTCTTACTTAAGCGAACAACTCGCGAACGCGAAGCGAGGCGAAGCGAAGCGAAGCGGTGCGGCACGTAGTACGGTGCGTTACGCTTGCACGGCACGAATGAAGAGTACCTATTTAATTAGTATATTATATCATAGAGTAACTTATACTAGAGCGGTACTGTCATAGTAAATTATGTAACCCCAGTAAATTCACTGCCATCTGTCGACACACTTTAAAACTAAAAATAAAGATTTATAAAAATACGATAGAATGTATTTAAATATAGATAAATGATTTTTTTTAAATGCATTAATTATTTTTATGATTTTGACCCATGTTCTTTCACTGATATGCGTTAAAATTGTTAAATAACAAACGAAACAGTCAACGTCATCTATACGACAGTGGGCCAAAACTAGTGGCGCCCTCTGAACGAGAATCAAATTTTCTTGATTTTTGAGGCACGTTTTTTCCTTAGACTGTAAACATCTATTACGGAGTTATATCTTTGGTTAAAGGGATCAAGTCCCTCAGTGAAATGAAAATTCTTGAGCTGTTTCTTATTTAGGCCAAGAATATTACATTCGTGCTTGAGCCGTGACACGACTGAACGACGCGAGCATGAAAGCCTTCTACGATATCGGCCTGTCCGTTAGAACAAAAATTTGACAGTACCGAACAACTTGGCAGGCCGATATCGTCCGGCGGACTGATAGTCAGTGGGCCCCTTTAAGTTGCTTTTCTTGCTCGGTTTTGTCCCAAACGTCTTGCGATTTGACACTTTAATACATTAAGTAAGGGGAAAAAAACAGAAATTGGATAGGAACGTTCCATGGGAATGACGGTGGGAATTTATCGTATTTTTATGGATGTTGCTTTCATAGAAGTGTCTCTTACTTAGGTACATATGTAAAAAATTCTTAAGCATAAATCTCGGAAAAACTTAATGAAAAAAAAAAAACATAAATAAGTGGCAAGTATTTACAGATTTTTTTAACAAATTTAATTAAGTTTCTACATATTTCATATCAGTACATATTTCATCATATCACCATAAACAGTCTTGAAGATATCACTTGAAATGGTACCTGGATAATAAGGAAACAAAAGATAAGGCGCGCTGCGCGAAACTTGCGACGGAAGATTTGGCCGTCACGCGGGTTTTTACGAATATCTCAATTACTCTGAAAATATACTTGTGTATAAAATTTTGCTCGTCAGATCCCTCGGCCAGGGATCGGATACCGGTATTTTTTGTATGGGAACGAAAACGGTATTTTTTCGTTCTTTGTTAATGTAACCGCCGTGCAGGTTTCGACGACAAATACAATGACTTCGATTTGAAGTAAACTTATAATTAATAGGTGCTGGTTATGTTACAACAAGGTACAGTTGACGAAAACGGTTCAAGGGTGTAGAAGTGGTGGTAATGGTATGTTGGCTGATGCAAGAGTGATTAAGCTAAATTTGAATGGTAAAAATGGTAAAAGTAGGTATTGGTGCTTTTTAGAAAGCCTCCGCATAGTAACCGAGCCCGACGGCTGCGTTTAGCTATTGCATTATACAAATAAAAGGTTGCGTTCGCAACAGTTAATTATTTCATTTCTAATTAGGCAATTAAATACGAAGTCGTTACCTAAAAACACAGCTGAATCCTACATTTGGAGTATAAAATCATTAGAAATACATGTATATGTATATGGTTATATGTATAAAAACCGATTCTGATCCCCTCGGCTAGCTATTTTGTACTAAAATTATGCTGCTACGGTATGCAGGGTAACAACATACAACTGAAAATGATTGAAAGTAAAACATTTATCAACTTTTTTCTATTGGGCCAACTTTAACCTCTTTGGTTTGAGTCTGCCCTTGCAAATTTTACGTATGATTTTTTTCATGACATTAAAACATTATTATTTGCCCTTGATTAAAACATGTAAATATTCAATATAAAAACTACAATTATGCGTTAGCCCCTATTAATACCTAATCTACTCGCAACCCAATCGCATCACTTCAGAAGGGTAGGCTAGAAGTAGAAAGTTACGATTGTATGGCAACTCGCAAGTTGCGGAGTCTCATGTCAAACAAGGCTATGCACTCAGCCCCCGGGACCGAGAACTAATCTAATGCCTAAACTTCTGCAAGGAATCTAATATAGGCTTCGAGACTGGTTTGCTACTTGTTTAAGTCATATGTTTATGTATAAAGTGCCATGTGCGATGGCTTTTAGGAAATTAAATCGTTTTATACAAAATAAAATGGGCCTCTTTTATTTTGATGGTCCAATCAACTACACTAGATAACTTATGAAACCATGTGTGACAAAATGAATACACAATTTAAATCGTCGGAATAGAATTGGTAACTATGTAGTTATTTTTGTTACTCGTTATTTTTTGCTTGGGGAACTTGGCTGACACACTGCCATGTATCCAAACTTGGGTGGCTAGGCAGTTTATTTAATTTATTTTAGAGTATGAAAGAAATAAAATAAAATTAAAGTGAAATATAGTTTTTTTTTTAATATTACGTTCTCTAAGTTATCAATTTCGATGCATCCAAAAAGCCTACCGACGTACATTTTAGTACAAATACCGATTTCGAGAAGGGTTTACGATTGTAGCTTCCGCAAGCTTTCACGCACAGTCGCACAAATATAACCTTTGCGGTGCGTTATGTTATGTATGTGTCATATTTTATTTATACGTGAATATGCTGGAAAGCGAAATATGTTTTCGAAGAATGTAACGTTTGCAATAACTTATTATAGCGAAACAGTAGGTTTCCAAACGCAAAAATGTTAATAATAATAAACTAACAGATGATGTATTTCATGCTCATTCTCAGTGAATCACTTAAATTACTTATGTGGTTTGTATTTGTCCATATTGATTGAATGTTACCATCGTCCATACCTACTGTTAGCTCACAATTTTTATAAATACTTGAAGTAACTTACTTCTGTGTTACTATTAGGCCAGGATTACTCTTGTAAGTTTTACTTACGTAAGTAGGGACACAGCTATACTACAGAATGATATATGAATATCGTTATCTAATTCTAGCAAATAGCTTTGTCACTACTTACGTAAGTAAAACTTACAAGTGTAATCCTGGCCTTAGAACAGTCAGCATCAAACAGACAGTGATGGCCAACGTGGCCAAATATACCGGAACACATGCTTATTTAATGGTAACAAAGGTGTGCTACGATATATTTGGCCACTTTGGCCGTCACTGTGTGTTTGATGCTGACTATACAAGTGTAACATAACATAACACATTTTCGGGAATTTGCCGAATCCTACACCGGAACACACTACTCAACTGAAAACTATGTCGCCGATATAATTTTTAGTTTTTAATATTTTTATTACTGTATGTATATTAGTTTGTAAGGTATGTAATCTATAGGCCTGTTGCCTATAAATTATATTTAATTTTAATTTAATCACTTTTCATTTTATAATATTCTTTCACATAACTTGGGTGGGGTGATATCATCTCCATACATTTATAATCTTAAAACGCAAAATTGTATTGAGATGACAGCTGTATGTGCAAAAGACTATAATAATATTAATAATAATGCGTGTCGTCTTAATTACGTATTAAAAGTTACTTAAACTTAATATCCGAATACCCCATCCATTTCCGAATACACTAAAACAAGGCAAGCTTTATCCATGCTATAAATTTCACGGGCTCCAAAAATTGGGTCCATTAATTCTAGAAAAAAATCTTTTCCTTATATTTTGGGCGCACGCAGTATCTAAGAGTAATTATTCCACCACATCTGTGCGTTCACAATGAAGGGATCGCTTTTTGTCTTAAGCCGGTACACTCATCCGAGGAAAAAGATACTGCTGTTTTTATTTATATCCGTGTAAGTACATACTGTCTTATAAATATAATCTAATAGTTAAATTTGAGGTAATACCATGTAATTTATAATTGTTCAGGGAAATTCTTTGTTTTGTGCTGAACTGAAAATTATGAAATTTCAGAACAGAAATAGAATACAAAGGTTGTCAGTTTAACTCATATTAGTTCTTCGTTTCTTACTTACATATTACAGTGTTATTTTACTCCTGTAACAACACTGTAATATTTAAGTATTGTATTATTATTTCAACTGTACGTGTTCTCACAATGATTCTTGAATTCCTACGTATACATATACACCACAAAGGGATATAAGCAGGGATTACCATGGATTTGTGCGCTTGAAAATATCTTACTATTTATTCTTCTTCAACTGTTTTCACAAGTTTATGACGGATGATAAATTAGGGAAAAATGTTTTCTTTAAGAATGGAATTATTTGTAAAAACAAAGGGCTTTAATACTCATAGATTCATAATTTATTCAGACTTTATTCAGACTCATAATTTATTCAACGTGAATCACGTAGTCATAATATTTAATAGAAATAGAAATACTTTATTTGGTGTATGTATTTCTTAAGTAACTCTACTTGGGTTATTTTTAATTCTTACTATTTATTTAATGGGAACCATATATGCAATGCAATTTAATTTAATTGCGAATGGAACGAATTAATTACAGTCTCATTCATCATACTTATCATAACATAACAATAGCTCTGTCTACTTAGCTATGTATCAGCTAACCATACTAGGTTCACAAAATGTACCGTTGATATCAAAAACTTGTTTTTATTTTCAGTGAGAGTTTCGATTTGTTTCAGTGAGACAGCGTGAAATAGATTAAAAACATTTTGGCGTCGTTTCATTGGTGAATTAACAATGATTTTTCGAAAAAAAAAACCACTATATTTCTAGGTCTAATTAATTTTTAGCCCCAACTACTATTAAAACAAAACGAATATTAGCTTATTTCAGATTCGCAAAATCCGGAATATTTACAAACATCAGAATCTTTCTATTAGCATACGAGTAGCCTTTGTAACAACGCTTTAAAGTTTGTTTTTGGGTGGCCAACATATATTTTGTAGTGAGCAAATGTTCCTTTGGGTTTGGTAATAGTGAATTGGCTTGGTAGCAGTCAACAACAGTGTATTACAAATGCTTACCGAGCGCATGCGCATAAGAAAATCGCTAAAACGAACAAGGAAAAATAGAGGCGGCAAAAATATTGAAAAGGCACTATAGAATTTTCTGACAATAGAGCGTATTATTTGAGAGCGATATCTGACGTTCTGAGCGTTCCGGGCCCCTTCCCACTGATTATCAGTACGCCCGACGATATCAGCCTGTCAGTTAGAACAAAAATTTGACAGTTCCGAACAACTGACAGGCCGATATCGTCCGGCGGACTGGTAATCAGTAGGCCCCTTTAGATACGGAATAACTAATCTAAGACATCGGAAAGTGCAGTTATGCGGAATCAACAAAATAGTTTCCCATGTCTGTCTATCATCAAGCTGTATATCTCATGAACCGTGATAGCTAGACAGTTGAAATTTTCACAGATGATGTATTTCTGTTGCTGCTATAACAACAAATACAAAAAAGTACGGATCCCTCGGTGGGCGAGTCCGACTCGCACTTATTCGGTTTTTTTAACCCGTTGTCTGTGTTATGGATCCTGACCGATTTTTTAAAATATCTTTTTACTTTTCTTTCCCGATAGATTTTTTCTGCTCTACATATACAGCTTCTTGAGAGAATGGATGAAGATAGGAACGTGAAATGAGCATACCTGGGCCGCCCAACAGGAGGACGCCCTATCGGACGCCCCAGGTATCGCTGGTGCGACATGGAGGCGGATCTGCGCGAACTTCAGGTCAACAATTGGCGAGAGGACGCACAAGACCGAGAAAAGTGATGCTGTCTTGTGTCGGAGGCCAAGTCTCATTTTGGGTCGCTGAGCCAACGGAGTGAATAGTACATATACAGCACACCGAGATTTGAACCCACCCATTTTATTTTTTATGTCCTTTACAGTCTTTACACTGGTTTGCCTGTAAGCATTGGTCTCAGTAAGCGCTTGTAATAATACCCAGGGAAGGCATAAACAAATGTTATGGTTAGTGTTACAGTTATTGGCCGTTGTCTTTGTCGCTTCGTAATGGCTGCCAGTGCCAACACTTGCGGTGCGGCTTATGACCTAATATTTTTATTGGGGGAATAAATGTTCCTCGTTCCCTGTGTTTGTGGGTAACATTGGATTGTTGAAAATAAATGTAAATGGTTGAAGACAAAATGTATCCAAGTAAAGTAGGTTTTCTTAAGAGTTCAATAAAATAAATCGTAACGTTACTAAGAAACGTTGAAGCTTTTACAATCAGCAAAACTATTAGCTGCATAATAAACGGACGCAATGCAGTTGTGTTTCTTTAAAAAAATAAAAATAAAGTTTCCTTTAAGTAAAATGAGCTAACTTAAGGTTTTAGGGCACTTTCCCTCCAGGGACCATTATTTTTTTCCACACTGTATAGTAGTGTGACTACTTAGTTTTCTGGAAAACTTTTCGTTAAGTAAGGTAAGCTGTAAGTAATTATTACAAATCACAAAATATTTTCTGTAGTTTCTGAACCATATCAGATACTCGTAAATACAAAATAGAGTAGATACAACATATATAAGTTTTGAGGTTTTCAAGCCTAAAAAACGTTTACGTGTTTAGATATCTAAAGGTTTAGTGACTAATATATATTTAATTACTTTCTACTTCTATCAAAAAACCCCAACAAACGCCATTAGCCGCACATTTGCCATAGACGCAGACCCTGATGGTCCATTACAGGGTAAACGCGCCGATCGTTGACCATTGGGGCCGTCGTTCGATTTAATTTAGCGCAGCCGTTGCCCCAGCCGCGGTTAATTTAGAAATAATTACCGCTCTCCCCTTGATGGGAAAGAAGGAATGCAACGATATGGGATGTACGCGAAAAGCTGCAAACTTTTTGCGGTCATTCATCATCTAGGTGAAAGATGATGGTAACATGTGTAACTCCACGGTATACCTACGTAACGTGTACGTAAGTAAGGATACCGCGGGTCAACCAGAGGTCCCACATTAAGATCCCCACAGTCGAGCGCAGGCCTGCCATTCTGCCTTTTGTCAGGGAGGTCACGGACAGGATCAGCCACATCTTGAAGCGTCATCATCATCATCATAACTCTTAAGAGCCTGGCTCTTGTCGGTGGAGTAACCGCCACTCCGTTCTTCTTTCTGCCACTGTTTTGAGCTCCTGATACGTCACTACGTTGATTTTCTCCTTGGTTTGGTCCAAAAACGCACGTCTCGGTCTTTCTCTGCCTCTCCTTTTTTCTATTCTTCCTTCTATTATAGACTTTATGTAAGTATCGTGCCGTATCAGGTGCCCCAACATGTTTCCCCTTCTGTTTTCAATCATTCTCAGCAGAGATCGCTTCTCACCTACCAAATCCAATACTTCTGCATTCGTTTTCCTCTCCTTCCAGCTTATACCTTCCATTCTTCTCCATGTCCACATTTCAAAAGCGCTTAGTCTGTCTCTATCACGCTGGGTTAATGTAAACGTCTCGCTACCATATAACGCTATACTCCAGACGTAGGTCTTGATAAATCGCTTTCTAATCGCTTTTTTCTTGAAGCGTGCTTCTATAAAAACATATTTCAAGCCAATGAAGAAGATGTCACAATTCCTGAGGCCTGTAAAATGCAATACCCCACTACAGATTGCAGGAGTATACAGGCTGGACTGTGAGTGTGGCCTATCATATGTCGGGCAGACGAAACGGAGCATTTCCACTCGGGTGAAGGAACACATAGCTGATGTCAAGCACCGTCGACCTAGGTCTGCAGTCTGTGAGCATGTCATGGATAAAGCCAATCACTCAATCAAGTTTAATAAGCCTCTGGTTCTTGCCAAGGAGAAGCGTTACATACCCAGAATGCTGCGCGAGGCCATTGAGATTAAGAAATATCCAAACTTTAATAGGGAAGATGGCTTTTCTCTACCACCAGCTTGGGATCCTGTAGTCCATCTGATAAAGGAGCAAGCGAGACATAGACTGTAAGACTTTAGTGCTGGATGATGTTGGACATTCTGAGTATAATATGTTTTGAAAAGATGTGTCCCGCCGAGTTTGCTGCCGGTCCCATATTGGGATACCCTCCTACAATTTAGGAGGGAATTAAATCTTGGGTTGGAGCCGGCGTTATTTTTTATCGCGTATATATATATATATCTTTACTTGAATATAATTGTAGTGTATAACTAGCCTTATGAACTGATTTTGCATGTACAACCAGCCTTAAAGTTTATAGTCTATGATTGTTCATTATTTTTAGTATGTGGGTATTTTTGCACTTTGTAATTTTTCCTCAGTCACCCGTTGACCACGAACGCTGTAAAGGGTTCGAAACGTCGGGATGTATTATAAATTCAATATACGTGATATAATCCGTTTTCATAGTTTTATTTCATGAGTAACTATCGCGGTAACCGAAGACAATATTATCTACGTAAGTATGACAACCACCCATCAACTGTTCGGGTATTTTCGGAATCCTGTAGTAAAATATGCTTAATTTATGAACAGCTTATTTTGTTGAATCTGACGTGCTTCATACCTGTAGGCAGAGGATAAAGCTGCAGTATTGATTGCGAAAGCTACGGCGTTGCACAAACAGCGACAGTCATACAATATTCCGATATGGCGGCGGATTGACTCGCCGCATTGTTTGCGCCTGCAATCACTCAAAAGTACCTCTAGTGATGAGCATATACTCGACATTCTGTTTACGCACAATATTTTTATATACATCTGTAAATAGGTTTTTTTCGAAAGGTTTTAACCATTTTGACAACTAGAACAAATTGACGTGGACAAACATAATGATAAAGCTGAGTTTTATTTTTAGGCGAATTTTTATTCATACAAAAATAAATAAATATTAGTGTCGAGAAGGTGATCTGTCTCTATCTAAACTAAATATCCAGTTGAGTGTTGGTAAGGTAAAATTAAAAAATAACAAATACCTATCTATTACTAGAGTGCCTATTGGTTTTCTATATTTTAGCGTCAGCTTTTAAAAACTCATTTCATCGATATTAACACTAACAAACCAAACAAAACCACTCTCGTTCAAAGTTACCAACGCAATTTTTAATCCTTCACATCTTTCATAAAATCTCAAATCCCAGCACAAACATCCCTATTTGCGACTGAAAGGGTTGGGGGTTGAGAACTAAAAGCGCAGTAAGTAGAGATATGGCTCAAAACCACAAAAGGGTAGTCAGACTGTCAGCTCACAAAAGCATTGTGGGACGCAGACTTTGGATTTGCTTTCAATAAAATATGTTTTCAATGGCTAGTTCTTAATATTTGTTAAAATTTGGTTTCATTCTAAAAGCATGGCTGCGGATTATGATAACATTTTTGTAAGGGTTAAATGTCATTAAAACGTGTTTTTTATTTACTTAATGATGATTAATTGTATAAACGGGAATACCTATAGTATTTTTCAAACTGGAAGGCTACGATGATAGATGTCATCTCCATACAATTAATAACCTAAAAATGCCAAATGTCGCAATATTGTATTGAATTGATATCTATCATCGTACCCTTCCAGTTTGAAAAATACTATAATACCTATAAGGGCATTTCTCCATCCCTACAGTCTTTTGTTTCTTTTCTCGTACACCTCTATCAATAAGTCACTTACTGGCACACCAGAAAAGACGACAAATTTAAAAAATTTAGACGCGAAATCGATCTCCCATACCAATTCTACACACATATATCACTAGCAGTACATATACATATATATATCATTAGTGTTTTCGAAACAATCAAGATAAAATTAATTATTTATCACTTTTATCAGACGAAGTAATTTAATTATTTTGGCACATTCATACACATAAAAGTAAAACTCCTTCAAACCTGACTCCACGACTTCCGACTGAAGTACAAAAGCTTGAGTAAAATGAGAATGCCTTTAGAACTCCGTCCGCGCACAAGAAAACGCCATAATTTTAATATCAAACAACTCTTTACAATTAGTTAGAGAAGCATTCCTCGGTATAAAGACGTCATAAAACTTTGCTCCTCACCCGCAACTTGAAGCGTCTGTGTGGATGCCACCAGACCTTTTAAACCACATCACGGCAGGTTTTAAAACTTAAATTCTGTCTGGGTAGATTTTGGTACGTTATAAAAGTTTGAATTAGTCTGACATTTTTAGTGCTTCATTTAGCAACACGGACTTCGTCATGTTCGCAATCTTAAAACTTTTTAAAATGTGGTATGCAATCTAGACGATAGGGTTAAAGCAATTCGAGTGGAAAATATTTGAAGTCTATTCTCTATTTCTTCTGTGAACTCAAAACGCTATCGTCGTTGTCGACGAAACCAGACGGAGGGTCTGAATTCTGTACCTAATAGCCTATTCAGAACTCCTAGGTGCTTCTGAATCAAAAGACCGCCCGCCTTTGTTAAAATGACGGCAGTTAAAAATTATAAATCAAACTATAGATTAAACTTTTTCAATTATTCCGAGATTTCTTCATTACCGCAAGACTGTCACGCGGATGTCGTTCATACACCTCGTTTTAATTTATCACTCCGTAAGAGATAGCTGAAAGTTCCATAACCGAGAAACGGGGGACCTTTTGGGGCAGTCTTCAGGGAAATTCGCGCTAAAGTTCTGCTTTAAATATTTTAATTAACTGGTATTAAAGCCGTAAAAACACTTTGTGTCCCCATTTTTTTCCCTGCGTCACCCTACCGACGATGTTACCGCAAGTTCTGAGAGCGCTGCAGTTACGTGGTTGTACTTACTTGTACATCTAGAGAATGGGCTCACAGTCGAGCTTTGTACAGAGGGTGTTTCATTATTCATAATGCTTTGTCCGGAACTTCGGGCCTCTGTTTTGGACACGTGCTGTTGTTTTTGACGGCTCGCTTCATATAATACAGTAGATATGAGTCTATTAAAGTTCGAATGAGTTTGTATTGTGCAGTTCACACATTGTACGGTCCTAAATAAACGATCCGTACCAAACTGGGGGTAAATGAGAAGAGAATTATAATTTACTGGTAAAATCCACGTAAAATCAAGTTGTTGTTTTCAACTGACTTCCAAAACAGGATTTTCTTAATTAATTGCTGCTGCTGTTTGTTCAGCAGTTATAGCTTAAAAAAAATAGAACATTAACGTGCTCAGTTTTATTCTCGTTACTGTATTCTAAGAGTCCCCGGCAAGCTTAGCTCGACCGAATAGCACCTTCCCATACAAACGTAGTTCCGTTCTCATTTTAAAACTACGAGTTGGATTGTAATGAAACTTTGCACATACAATGACATGAGGTATATCTAGGTCTGTAATTAGTTTATATTGCTCCAGTTTATAAAACACACGAAATAGAGTAAAAACAAGTTTTGTATGAAAAACTTAAATTCGCTATATTTTTTAAACTATGGTATCTGAAGATACATAAACTAATTACAGACAGATATACCTTACCTATTGTAAGTACACAAAGTTTCAGAGCAATCTAGTTAGTCGTTTTTAAATGAGAGCGGTACTACGTTTGTATGGAGAAAACTTTTCTCATCTAGGTAATATCATTGATTACTATGAATATTAATTCAATCCTTAGGTCCTCAACTGTATTAGAAAAAATGTTTTGATTCGAGTGCGAAATGGAAAAACAGTAGCTGTTAGATTTAGCCGCGGGTGATAACATACGGTACGTTTATGATAATGATGCAACGTTGTATAATGCGATGGCGTGTCGGAACGATATCAGCGGATTTTTGTATGCAAAATCTGCGTGGGTGGATTTTATGCGTGCCGAGTGCTGTGCACGGCTTTTCCTGTATGTGTACATAATATGTATATTGCACAATACATCTTTATTACCTGTCTACAAACATATTTTGTATTCATTAGAGCTTTTTATCATACATTATTACCCATTTAGTTACTAGTTGGATTCGCTTAACCCAATTTATCAATATTCCATGTCGAAAAGAAGATTTTACAGTACATATGGTGCTACTTACCCGCAGAAGTGGGGAAATGAGCACTTTCCGTGTCTATGTCGAAAGTTTTAATGGCCACATGTACTGTAAAACGTTGTAGGATACACGTGCGAATAGGTAATTCGCAACTCGTTGCGAATTTCCTAGTTTCCGCACTTGTATCGTAAATATCATCATCGTCTCAACATCGTTATCGATTATCTCTCTCTCTGTGGTCGCTCCCTCATGACTGAGGATCGTGGTCATCAGTGGATGTGGATGCTCCACACCTGGTTCGTTTAGGTTATCGATTATAACCTAAACGATAAAACGAATGATTGCCGAAGAAAATCACGTTAGCATATTCCTCAACAGGAACGACCTAAGACGAATATTCGTAATCCGTGCATATGTATTGATGATCCAGTGGTCGTAAGAGCGTTTTCACATTGTCCGATCCGATATCGGATGTAGGATCCTACATCCCCGTAGTCAGGCCATGCACACAAAGCAGCTGTCGTCGCTTTGAAGTGCCCACGTGTAAATTGAAAGGATTAATAAACGAATTTTCCAGCGGCCTCCCTTAATCCACGGCTACACCGCATGTCCTTTTGTTGGCACATGCTCTCTTATTCTTATTGCATACATGGCGTACTCTGTTTAAACAAAACGCATGAAGGTTTGGACAAGAAAATTTCCTGTTGCAACGTTATTGCTGCAGCGTTGCCGTGGGCGATCATGAAAAATTGGGTTGATGTGATTAAGAAAATTGACAGTGATACCGCCCGCGTCAATGTTACATCAATGACGTTGTAATTACTGCTGCAATGTTACTGCTGCTAAAGTCGCCATCAGAATGTCACCTTACTGTCATCACAAAGCTAAGTGAGGGCTGTAGTAGCTACAAATATCACCAACCAAAATTCTTAGTTGAAAAGCCCGCAAATGTTCAGTGAATCCCATTCATTCAGTCATTCACTGGCCACCCAGTCAAGTTTAATTCACTCACCTGGCTAAGTTTTTGTCGTCACAAAGCTCCGTCAGCATTTCCTCCAAATCCGTAGACAGGGTGTTCAGTAACTGCGAAAGGAAAAAACAATAATTATGAACTGAAATGGCTCGAACATAAATTAAGTATAATCTGTAAAGGTATTTGTCTATTTAAACTTTATTCAACAATAACAAGACTAAATAAAATCACTTAAAAGTATAAGTAGGTAGTAAGACTAGTAAGTAAGTAGTAAGTCTTTAATTTGACGTTTTACCAACACTTAATGTAGGTACACAAAACATGAAATATTCAATATAAATAACAATCAGTTTTCCGAAAAGACTGCAACAATATATTAGCAGGAATGATTTGTTCCCAAACTTGTTTATTAGCAGGAAGTGAATTTATATAAAAGTGTCATACATTTTTTTTTTCATTTATTACGAGTATTGGAATATTAATTGACAAGTCAGTTAAAAGATTAGGGTACACGTGACATGTAGTTTGTACATTGACACTTAAATATGTATAAGTTCAAAGGGTTACCAATTAGTTAGGCATTTACAGCAACCACTTCAACGTCAAAGTTGTCGTACAAAAAGAAAATCGCCAGCTTTCCGCCCTCACCACTCACTTGTTCAAAACGCCATTCCAATTTGAAATCGGAATCCAAGTAAAGAATGAATGAATGATCGATCCGTTCACCTTCGCCCCGGGACCACATATTGGGACGGTGTCCGGGAAATGAGTTAAACCTTGTTGGAGCCGACAGTTTAGGTATTTGATTTGGGAAGTTACTGGCGCCGCTACTGTCGAACTACCCAGTCGGACTACACTCGTAAAATTTAACTTGGTCTAGAGTTCTTGCCAAATTACTTTCAGCGTAGTAAATGAGTATAAATGCAAAATTTGGGGCTCAACCACAAGGATAACTGACAAGAGGTGACTCTCATCATTCTTCTTCACTCAATTCAATTTCTCACATTCATATTGTCTTCGGTTACCGCGATAGTTACTCATGAAATAAAACTATGAAAACGGATTATATCGCGTATATTGAATTTATAATACATCCCGACGTTTCGAACTCTTTACAGCGTTCGTGGTCAACGGGTGACTGAGGAAAAATTACAAAGTGCAAAAATACCCACATACTAAAATAATGAACAATCATAGACTACAAACTTTAAGGCTGGTTGTACATGCAAAATCGGTTCATAAGGCTAGTTATACACTACAATTATTTTCAAGTAAAGATATATATATATATACGCGATAAAAACTACGCCGGCTCCAACCCTACACCACGGACCCGAGAAGATTTAATTCCCTCCTAAATTGTAGGAGGGTATCCCAATATGGGACCGGCAACAAACTCGGCGGGACACATCTTTTCAAAACATCAGAATGTCCAGCATCATCCAACACTTAGGTCTCACAGTCTATGTCTCGCTTGCTCCTTTATCAGATTTGATTTGATTTTTTATCGCGTATATATATATATCTTTACTTGAAAATAATTGTAGTGTATAACTAGCCTTATGAACCGATTTTGCATGTACAACCAGCCTTAAAGTTTGTAGTCTATGATTGTTCATTATTTTAGTATGTGGGTATTTTTGCACTTTGTAATTTTTCCTCAGTCACCCGTTGACCACGAACGCTGTAAAGAGTTCGAAACGTCGGGATGTATTATAAATTCAAATACGCGATATAATCCGTTTTCATAGTTTTATTTCTCACATTCAATTTATTTTCCTTGGGGGTTGATTTCTGGTATACTCTCTAAACGATGATCTAGCTAATACCACTGGTTCCCAAAGTTGGCTGGGCTCCGACCCACCTAACCTAACCTAACTGTCATTTTTGGGGCCCAACTCTTGGACGTCTTAAAAAAGGGGGCATAAAATATTATTGGTAACGTTCAGATTTTCTATAATAGTTTCAGCCCACTTGATATTTGCTCTTGATATAGTTTAGTGGTTTACCAAATGTCATAGAAAACAATCACAGATATAATTTCACATTTTATCAACTGTGTATCAACCCCACGTTCAACTAGGTACTTTTTTGGGTTGGTAATAGTTTGTAAATGTTTGAACCTGCGGTAAAAATTTTTCATGTAGAGTTGAACTAGTTTTCAACCCAAAGATCGTCAAACACACTAGCCCTGTGTATTAAACTACGTATTTGCTGAGGCCGCAGACAGGGTGGCTAGGTAAAAAGTTGCTCAAATAAAAATCTTTCGCGGCTGACGGTGGCGCGTGCACCCTGCGTTATGACGATTCCCTTATTAGCACACCCTATACGTGGAGTAAGGGTTGCAATTTTTTTTTAGGTTCTAGTTTTAATGCCAATTCAATTTATTGGTATAAAAATGAATTGGCATAAAACATTGGCAAACATTGGCAAAAAAATTAAATGTGTATTTTTTTTGCAGTCGCCTGACGTGCGAGTCAGGCGGGATAAACTTTTAATTGTTATTTTAGAAATCGTTAAAAAATAATTTTTAAATTTGACGGATCAGGGCGCCGCCAATTAACTTTTAACAATTGAGGTTATAATCGTGTATAATCGCCAATGATCGGAATAGGCACAGTATAAACACCTAAACTTGGACTTAGACATGGAGATTGCCTTGTGATAATATTTTTTTCCGGAACTAAAGTCCCGGAATCGTACGAGGTAAATAATATTGTTATAAATACGGTAAAAAAACCTTGCATTCCACGTTTTAGTCTAATACAATCAAATCAATAGGCGTAAAATAAAACAACCAATTTTTTCGTAACTTTCTATAATATATTTCTTAAATCTAAATACACATAATCTCGGTACTCAATGTGAATACTTTCAAAATTATTTAAATTATATATTAGTTGTGAATATGATCCTGATTCTGACGACACTGACGATAATTTAAATAATTTTGTATTTACATTGAGTTGCGAGATTATGTGTATTTAGATTTAAGAAATAGCAATGTCTTCGAATAGCAAATCTGGCGTCAGAAATAATTAAATATATTCTTTCGTAACGCCTAGAAAAACTAATTCAAGTAACCTTCCTTACTTCTGATACCCCGACACATTAAATCAAAATCACAAAGTAAGTAGACCATATTTCTCAGAAAAATCAATTCAGACTTGTTTATTGTAAGTATATCATTTTAATGTGTCATCGTGTCAAATATACTATGTAGGTCTGTATCAAGTTATCAACAAATAATTTAAGTGTTTCTAAGTATGTCATCGTTTCCTTTGACAGCCTACAGAAAGTTCAACGAACTCAGGCGTACACAAATGGTTGCCATGGAAATTTTAACAAAACACCAAATCAAAATGTTAACTGTATTTATTATCTACGCCATAGGGGGTTATTTTTATTGATTCCTTTGTCCTATTTTGTAAAGTAGGACATAATATTTTGTTGTAATTGTAAACAATAAATGTAATTAGCGTATTTTAAATTAATTAATAGCATATTTAAATTAAGTAAATTAACTAATTAGCGTAATATTTACAAAGAAACGTAAAAAATCATTAGTTTAATAATTTAATTTTTATTTTGACATTTTAGGTCTCCTTAAACGCAGCCATATTTGTCTATGCAATTTAAAACTTTATATTTAAAAAGTTTTGTACAAATGTTTCACAAAGCATAATTATGCGGTTCTGTATTGTGTATAAATTTGTAAATACTTAGTTTAAATCAATAACTTTATAATAATAAATATAAGTGATGTCAGTCTTCATAGTGTTCTTCCGAAGATTTGGTTCAAAGGGGTAAGAGCTAATTTGTTACCAGAAAAATCTACAAAAATAATGTACTTGATTTTCATTGTATCATTTTAGGTGTTTGCTGCTGTCTTTGAAAAGGTACATAATTATGAGCTGTAGGTACTTTTAATTTGTCAGTACAGTCACGTCTGAAAATATCAATACGGACAAAGTGCCAGAAGTATGTACTTATACTAAGGTCGTGTATACATATTTTTGGCACTGTCCGTATCGATCTTTGCTTAAAATAATAATATTTTGAAACCTAATTATATGTATGTAATTTCCTCATAGGTGATGTGAAAAGCAGTATGTGTCACATGGTAGCAAAATTATTTTCACCTTGGGCGTTAACACTTGAATCCCTCACTACGCTCAGGATTCTATGTTAGAATCCTTCGCTTCGTTTAGGATTCAATTGTACGCCCTCGCCGTAAATATGTAATTTTGCTCCCTTGTGACACAATCTACTATTGGTTAGTGGTGTGCCGCAATCAGTAGTAAATAATCAATGGTCAAATATACAGTAATTTTTTTTGGCATATTTATTTGGGTGTTACACTAAGAAGAAAAAAATTATTGCATAAAGTGAATGAGGTCCTGGTATGTTACAGAAAGTCTATGAAGTTACAGATCATTTTGCAATAAAAAATTTGTTGAGAACAAAACTTTTATCTCTGGAAAACAGCCAAGTCTCGCAAATATCTTTTTATGAACTACTATTTAACACGGAAAAAAATGAACTACTAAAGTTAGGAAGTTCAATTTAAAAACGACGTCTGTTTTGAAGTACCTATTTGAAAAACCCAAAAACACCCAAAAACCCAACGCTCACGAATTGACTATTTAAGTATGCATTTTTTAGACCAAAATTAAAACAAATGACAGTCGTGCCAGCCGTCCTATCTCCCGAAACGAGCCAAGTCTCCGAGTGCAAAATTTACTTTTTATGAACTACTAAAACGGGAAAAAACCGGTGGAAATCGGCGTAAAGTTAACGAGCTCCGTCTAATTGTTTGGAAGTGTCGCCGGGGACGGGTGACGCGGGACTTATATTTCTTTTCGCCATTTAATGTTATGAGATGATATTTCATTTTACAGTATACATGTGTGGTTGAGATGAAGCAGTGCCTGGGATTACTTATTCTGTGGCCTGGGGGCGAGTATAAGGGGCAGTTTGACGTTTGACTAAGTAACTTTTTAATTTATTGTCGATTATCGATTTAAAGACGGAATTTTATTGAAGTAATAATGAGTAAGAGGAGTAATTTATACTCAAAATCCGCTTGAAAACTCTAATACCGTCGAGACAGCGTGCTGCGTCGCCAAACCATGTATATTTTAAATTTACATCTCATACCTTAACCTATACCAATCCCCATTTAAAAAGATCTTGCAGGGATCACGCCAAAACGAGTCCTTAGTAGCAACGTGTATTAACGGTATTAACCGTGATCAAATGTATGAAAACAAGTTTCAAGAACTGTGTGAAATGGCATATTACGCCGGAAATCGTATTAGGCGGGTTCCACTGTTGTATGACATTGGGAATTCTGTTGCTATGGCACATAAGATATCTGGTCTACTTTACATTCAAAACCATGCACATAGGTTTCCTTAGTGTCAATCTATAGTTGTCGATGCGGTTTTCACACAAACGTTCTGATTTCATCTGTGCTCCCTACAGATACTGCGGTATGCAAATTTGGACATTAAACTGCGTCCCCCGGGACACCCCGCACCGGCTTATGAATAATGCGTTCCGTTACGGTAAAGTGTCATTTTCATGCCCGAAACAAATAAAACGGTAATCGATCGCCGAAGCCTTCCAATTCCGGACACATTTCGGGGAAGGTAAAATATTCATTTGATTGAGTATTGGTGCCTGTTAGATAATACTTATTACGAGCTCCTAACACAATAGCTTACTTCACTTCTTTTAATGAGGCGCGCGGATTAATATACTGCATTTAGGTAGGTACCTAAGCTATAAAATTTTAGAAACAGTAAGTACGTACAAACTTTTAATGACTTATAAGGAAGGAACAGAAACTACGAGAGACTTGTTAAGTTACAGAGTTATAACACCATCCATAATTTGTATAGAAATATGCACTGAACAAAGATGATATAGCCCCTAATATGCGGCTAATAAATGTATTATCGATAACTAGTACAGCGAATTCGATGAAGACATCAGAAGATGGGCTAAATCTCCCAACGGCTGAATTTTAACTGGCTAAATACGAACACCTGTCTTTCACCAAGAACTGGACTAGACAGAGCTGAACAATTTTTGCGACGCGACAAGTATGCTATGACACATAATATAGATCTCTCTTCAGTTTGTCCAATCCTGCGATTTGACAGTTTAATTAAACGACGATGTCGATCGCAAAAATAAAACAACTCGCAGAAGAAAATTAATGGCATCTACGTTCACAATAAAAAGATCTAAAATTGCAAATAGGAAACAGATAAAAGAGCATTTCGATAACAGAGACAAACGGGTCTTGTCTCAATCCTTTTGTGAACAAAATTAATTATAAACGGGCTATTTGTTTTGGATATAGATTTAGAATGGACGGAATTAGAAAGGGCGGGGCGGGTTACGTGAGTTAAATAAGCAATACAAGACTGTTCAGTATATAGTATAGATGGAGTTTATTTATATTCGTTTTCTTTAAGCTTATAATTCACAAAGAGCTAAATTATTTAATTTGAGCACTTAACTTACCTTTTGCAATACATCTTCATCTTACGAACTTTCAAAATCTCAAAAAAGAAGACTAGGGAAAAACGATAACGGGCTATTTTGACTCCAATATATCGGCCCCATTCGTAGTGCTCGTAAGGCCGGTCTTTACGAAGTAATATATATGTCTACCCAATTTTTGTATCCATGACAAACGCTTTTCCGGCGAGGGGCATTTTGGTAAGTAGGTGCTGATTTAGGCTTGTAAAATTGTAGATATATAAAATTGTCGCTTGCCCGTTTAGTACAACATCTACAACATTGTTTTGCGGGAAGTTATTAGGTGCTAATACACGTTTTGAGTTTTATGTTTACAACAACTTTTGTTACTCAATTTTGTGATAAAACACGTCTCACTCGTGTTCATGCATCGCGATAAAAAGTTAAAAATAAACAGTCCGACTGAAGCGAGAATTGGAAACAACTAATAGGCAACTCGGTGTTGTTTACAGCGGTGCAAATGAAGAAAGTTCTGCATTGATGCCTGTCGTTGGGGATTTTCAATACGGGAAACGGGGGGCTTGCAGGGTTCCCGTGGTTATGAACCTTTTTTACACTAACTTTTTAGCTTCTAATTCTAACCTAAGTAAGTGCGGAACATACTTCGTTTAACCTGAACACAAACACAAATCTTAAAGTTTAGGCAGAAAAAATCACGCACCTTCTTCTATATTTCAATGAAAATGAATTAAATTTTGTCTATTTCTTTGTACTGAATATTTATATATCAAGATTTCGTTGCGTTTGACAAGACTTGACACTACATATTTAGGAATTATCCAATTCCTACAAAATTTTCAGATCCTTACTTGATGGTTCGAAAGCGATTTAATAAATTGTTTTCACAATATGACGTCGGATTGTTTAAGCTTTTGCAAAATCTTCATATATCATCAAAATCAGCCCAGGAATTTGGTGTCAAGAGTGCAGTGTACCTTACCGCAAAGAAAACAAATATACAAACATAGACTGATAAACACCCTGCTGCTGCGTATCTAAGTTTTTTGCGCTGTCGGGCAAAAAACTTAAATACGGAACCTAACGACAATTAGCGAACCGATAGAGAGCGCGCTTTCCCCACTTTTCCTTGCAAGCGATGTAGCCACGTCTGATTTGCTTCGGTATTTGTTATTTTCCCATTGATTCTCCGCGATTGTTTATTCTCTTTATTAAGGCAACAATGCAGGCAGACGGAATTTTTAATTACGCTCTTACAAAGAAATGCTTAGGTGATTGTGATTAGTTTTTTCTAGGTAAAAATTATTTTAATATCTACCTTCAACATATGATTGGATTGGTAATAAAAAGAAATCTAACAGAGGAGAAACAGATTCTTTAAGGACCAAAACAATGTTCAATTGATATTTTCTTATTTATACCTATTTGCAGCCATTTCTTCCTTTCTAAAATATGAAAGAAAGAAATAGGCTGATTTACCTTAAGGCCTTGTCTAAACCACATTAACCATATGCTAGTATAGTCGCCATCGGTTATATCAGAGCGGCTAAGTTGCTCAAAAACATCTAAACATGCACTTTAACATTTTGATAATAGAGCTTTTTGTTCATATATTTTTGAATACCTTGTCCGCCCTGCTTGTAACTGTAAAATGCATTAGGTATCCCCCATCATTTAAATGATTATGGTTCATGCCATTTGATGTAGATAGTCAAGAGTAGCCTATTTAAAACAGCTTATGTTTACTATAATTTTAGAGGACCTAAGACTTTTTCGAACTGGAAAGTGTCCATCACGTATGCCGGCACGCGCGGCGCCGCTCTGCGGTGCGGTCGGAAATTGAATGGCGCCGCTTCCGTTTACAAACTATCTGCCTTTTGTTTATGTCAGCCTGGTAGATGAATAGCAGATTTCAGCCATCACGTCCCTTTTTGTTGCTTTACACACGATGTCAATCAAATGGGCTCTTGAAATTTGATGAAACAAGCCTTAGTGTTCATAATTTTAATTACAACGATATTAAAATTAATTTTTATTTTTATAACATAATAAAAAGCCACCGGTTTTATACAAATGTTTTTCAGAAAATCGCTATCGAATCGGTCTATACGTTGCGGAAAAATCGGAAAAAATAATTCATGCACAAATAAACAAACAGCATCTCACATTGTACCTAATATTAAGTAGGTACGTTTACAATATTCCGTTCCATCGAAGGTGAAAATGAGAAGTTAGGAAGCCAAATAAATTCAGCTCACTTCAATCAGAAACAATAAACCCTTTAGAAGTTTTTTATCAACAGAAGTTACAAAAACAGCTAAATTTTCTAAAGCACTACTAATTAACAATCATCCATTAAAATTTTAATAATCTTAACGAGCTAATAGAATTCTCAAAGACAAACGCTAATGAAGTGACTTCCAAGTCCGAAAGGGCGAGGACCTCAAATCGTCAAACAAGAATAATTAGAGTTTCCGATTCCTGCACTGGTGTTTGCTTATAAAACGTTCACGGCTGTTGTCGACCCCTGCTAATGGGCAATTTTCATGATTTCATCGCGAAGTTTTAATGATCCTTTTGTGAACTTTGCCGGAACGCTTCTAGTCTTTAATTTTATTGGAATTATGAGATTCGACCCCTGAGTGTTGACAAACTCTGAGATTTCACCCTGTTAGATGTCTGTGACTTTTTGGGTTGCAACTACTTTCAAGTGTAAACTTTTAAACTTTCAATATCAAGAGCTCTTAGATTTATTTTTGTTTCTACAGGCTTTTAAATGACTTGGTCGTTTAAAATACTAATAACCACTTACTGGATGATAGCTAAAGGGACTATAATAAAACAACCAAAGCAACTTTATCAAAACGTAGTTAAGGAATAATGGTTTGTAAAAGCTTGTCGGTATAAAGAATACTTAAGTATATTACGAAAACATATTGATTTATAACCAAAAGCGCCCACCCGTACGGATTAGCACCTCTTACATCTTACATATTGCTACACAGAATTGAACAGGCGCTTTTAAGTTATTGCTATTGAGACAGAGACAGCTACCGTGCGTGCGTCTGCTGTGTTTAAAACAATAGGTGAATACATGCGTGAACACAACATGTGTAGAAGAGCGCAGCTGCTCTCGTCTACCTGTAATTATGGCGAAGATTATGCCTAGATGAATCAGCATTACCTTACCTACATGCTGCTGCTGGTTTAATTCAATCTTAAGCAGGATTATTGCATAGCTAAATATCGTACCGTGTACTATTAAAATATAGTACCTTATTGCTATAATTTGAATTGTGTTAACATAACAGCACTTAAACAAAACGAAACCCTTAAACTTTGGTACAGTCGAGTTCATAAACATAAAAACATTTTTTTACCTTAAGTATTGCAAATTGCAATGGATTAAGGTGAAGAAATGTATAGTTTATGAATTCAACTGTACATACTAAACGGCTTTCCGTGATATACACGTAGTCAATAATTATTGGGTCACTAATCTACTGCTCTCTTTACATCTATTATTCGGAAGTTCGGAACAAATGGTCAAATCACTAGACTTATATTGACAACAAAACAAGTATTCTCTACGTTCTGTATTGCTTTACATTCTTTACAAAATATATCTAGTTTTACTGCTCTTATAGGTTTAGTTAGAGTTCAAAGCTAAGATGTACTGAGAAATGCAACCCTATTTGATGTTGACGGCAAAATTCAACTACTCGGTACAGTACAGAATGGAGTGGTATTACATATACGTATGTTGTAACGTAACATGCCTGTCCGCAACCATGAAGCATAGACATAAAGGAGTCGCTCGAAATGTATTTTATTAAGATGCTGAGTAAGTTGGAATAACAAGTTGCCTGTTGAAATAGTCAATCGAATGCAAACAATTTTAAACCATTCTAAAAAATGGCTTATTAGTAGAGTGTTCTGCAGCATGAAAGAATTTGACGATTATGATAATAGTGCATGCATGTATTAATTTTGTTATTTAGTTATAGGTTAGTCTTAAGTATATTGTACGTCCGTGATGGACAAACTGTTGCTTCCTAAATGTATTATTGCCAACATTTCTGTACACAGTTATTCAATAAATATTATCTTATCTTATCTAATATAAGATGCTTTTGGGATCACTTCGAAAGCGGGGTAATTTTGAAAATCACTAACATGCACTAAACTAGAAACACTTTCTACTGTAGCAACAGTAAGCAAGATACTTTGATAAGCGTTGCAGTATCGTAAGTGTTGCCAAAGTACGAAATTGTTTTAAAACAATGAAAACGGATTATATCGCGTATATTGAATTTATAACACATCGCTCGTGGTCAATATTACAGCGTTCGTGGTCAACGGGTGACTGGCTGGTTTTATTTTTATGCATCAGGTATTGTTCAGACTTTAATGAATGATTATCTGTAATATTCCTCTCGGTCACAAACATACCTTTTTAAAAATCATTCACCTCCGCTCTCAGCCGCAGTCCGTGCGTAATGGACAGAGCATTATCAGCGCGTGTCTATCGGCGCTGGACGCAGGAAATGGAAATGTCAAGCACATGCATGCGGCTTATGAGAAGAATTACACAAGCGATCAGCGAAGCTAAATATTGTGCGCATGTGCAATCTATTGCAGTCTATATTTACCGATCAAAATGGGCTGTGTTGTCTGTATAATCATGGATTAAAACTTAAAAACGATTTTTTATTTTTTATGATGAATAGGCAGGCGTTTGACCACGATCTCACCTGATGGTAAGTGATGATATGGTCTACGGTGGAGCACGCTTACCTATGAGATACCTATGAACTCTTGCCTTGAAGAGCCCCAAATTGTACTCATGCGGAAACACAGACTCGGGCAGGGCGTTCCACTCCTTGGCAGTTCGCATAAGAAATGTGGAAGCAAAACGCTTTGTGCGTATTTTTGGAGTTCCTACCATGAAGCGATGCCGGAGTGCCGTTTGTCTTGTGGTCCGATGGTAAAAATGGGACGGAGGAATAAGGTTGTGCAGTTCCTCGGCACACTCTCCGAAATGTATCCTATAAAAGATCGACAGGCTGGCAACCTTGCGACGATGCTCCAGACTTTGGAGTCGAGCATTCGTCAGATTGCTGTCATTGATGATTCTCTTGGCCCTCCTCTCAACTGACTCGAGCGCCTCAAGCTGGTACTTTTAAGTTTAAGTTAGCAACTCTTGGGTTGATCATAGCACTTTGAGTTTGTGACGTCTTTGGACCCCTGTTAGACACTAGTTACTCTACCTTTTAACCGTAATTGGATGTCGAATATTTAGAATAGTAAGAGCGTTGCTTACTTTTACTGGCAAGGGGGAGGAAGGAGTTAATTATAGCAAAAATATCTGCTTACGTAATCTTGAAATTCTTGAACCCTATGTGAATATTAAGTATTTAAAAATATAAAAACTTTAATCGTTTTATAATTTATCTTGAACCTATAAATCTGTACCTGAAGGCTATAAATAATATAAATATCACGTTTATGTTATAGTTTGATATTGCGTAAACTTACGAAAGTCCTTTAAGAGACTGGCATAATCATCCATAACGCAGAAAGTTGTGTCTAATCATGAACTCGATCTCCCCACTTTATGAGTCCATATCACGCGAGGAGTTTGAACATAGCAATAGCAGTTTAATAAGAGTTCTTCGACAGCGAGACACCCACGCTGCGTCTTACGTAAGCGAACACTTGCGAACGCGAAGCGGCGCAGCGCGGCGGGAACAAGGCGTTCGCGTTCGCAACGAGATCGCCCACGTAGGACACTTCTATAGGTATCAAAGGATTGATTCACCCTGCTCCGCGCCGCGCCGCTTCGCGTTCGCGTGTTGTTCTCCTACGTAGTACGCTGCGTTAACCCATTGAACACCTTTGACTTATTTTGCCCAGCATAAAACTACATACGACGTAGCTTAATATGCGATTTGTAAGAGCTTTGTACTGAACTGTACCTAAATCATAATTCTCCTATTAAATCCACGCCATCTTGCATTTAAAGTCTGTAAGGTCAATGTCGGGAAACTATTAGGCATATACAATTTACTGCTAGGAAGACTGTTATAGTCACAGCTAGGGCAAGAACTAGTATTTGTATGCGTAAGTACGTATGTCGCTTAAGGCCGATACAGACAGTCTGCAACCCGACTGCAATTTGTATGGCAACTACACGCCAACTGCAACGTCGGCGTGCAGTTCCCATACAAGTTGCAGTCAGGTTGCAGTCCGTCTGTACCGGCCCTTAGACACGATCAGAAAAGCTTCACACCTGCCCTGTTCTGTAAGTGGAGTATATGTTCAAACACAAGACTTAAAAGCGACGAAAGAGCTCGTAGACGGTCTTCCCTTACAAACGGTCTTCGCCATTTACCTTAGACCAATGAGTCCCATCACGTTGGAGATACAAACAAATGGCGGTCTCAAGTTAAATAAGTATCGATTTATATTACCTTCATATAGGAGCCGCCATTTCTCTCCTCGCAGTGCCGCCTGATGTACCGTTGGCAGATGTTCGACATCACTCATCCTGGAAAAGAAAGTGTTTGTTAATGGTCTGTTGTACCAATTCAATATATCTTGAGCCATATATGGTTTAAAGTGGGCATTAAAATTAAAACGAGAAGCTTAAGGCATTATTCTGTTCCCTTCTCGTCTCGCTCTTGCTCGTCTCATCTCGCGCTTCTCCAATTGAATTGTAGCGGTGCCGAGACTCTCAGCGAGAGGCTCTCGACGAGTGTGTACAGCCGACATTAGAATGATGAACTTTTTGTACTTGTTTATTGAAAGTTATAAATAACAGTATGCCACCAAAGATCCAAAGTTCAAACTTATAATTCAAGAGAATTCACGTCACCTAGATAAAAACCTCATAACAATAAAAAACTCACAACCTAAAACTGCAAAGCATTTATATTATCAAGAATATTATCATATCACTTACTGTAGAGTTAAGTCTCCTCTTGAACTCCCTACTTTTCGTGCCAGTTAATTCTATTAAGTAGTATGACAAATTTACGGAACCAAAACTTAAGTTTATATGCTTAAACTATTAATAATTAAAATTTGCAATAATTTACGCAAAATTCTAGCCTTATTATATTACTCATGCAAGTATGTCACTTAAATGTCAAACCTTTAACCTGCTGGCCTTTTCAACGCCAAATGACGCAAGTAATCAGACCTCTTTTAACCAGATAAAAAAAATACATTCTTCCGATATCCGCACAGACCTAAAATTTATGCTGTCATCCTAGTTCTGTAGATATCCGCAACCTTTACAAAAGGAATAAGAAGGACGGACAAGAATATTTAGATCATATACAGTGTCCCGAAAACAATCATGAAATGTAATGAATGAACTGATGATATAGTGGGACGTTCATGAGAGAGAGAACAAACGCAGAATAACCATTACCTATATTTTGCTCTAAGATGCGGTTAAACCTTTAAAGACCCGGAGATTTTCGAATCTTAAAATTATCCAACTATCTTTTTGTCTACACAATTGAACCTAATTATACATTAAGAGACTACTTCCATCTTGACCACAATTCAACGATAAAAGCTATTTTATACAATATAAAAATAGGGACTAAGCTACGAGCCCCGATGCAAATTAGTTCGTCTAGTTCCACACAACAATTTTGTTTATTCTAATAAATTTTACACATGAAGATAAAATGACCCAGTAATGGGAACCATAATAATAATGTTTAATCTAGTTTATTTTGATCGTATAATTAAATTGCATGAGACTCTTATTGTGAAAAGAATGTACTTTTCAAAAACGTTCTCCAAATCATATTGTCCTATAGCACTGCTTCATGCATGGACTCGAAACAAAATTGTCAGTACATATTGGTAGAGCCGTGTTGCTTTCCCTAGTAATAGCCCTTTTCACATCTGTTATATTCCTACCCGTCAAATAAAAAGTAAAAAATAGTTTTTTTTTGTTTCAGTACAAACGGTATTTCTTGTATTTGGATTTAGTTATTAGAGAATATTACCATATAAAATTAAACTACATTAGCATTAGCATTAAATGTTAGTGATTTTTAAACTTAAACATTATTTTTGTACAAACGCGAGAACCTCAAAAAATGGTCTGACTAGACGAAAACATATGCATCGAGGCTCGTATAACAAAATGTGATGCATCGTGTTACGTATTGGCCAAACTAATCAGCTTTTGTAAACATTTGCATCTCGGACATCAAACAAGACGAAACTCTTCCTATTCCATCTGCATAACATTCGTTTACCGTTTGAATATGGAGGATGTTCGATAAATATAACTGGAAGGGTCAAAGTCTTTTTAATACTTGCTATATGGTAAATTTGTATATGTTGTTGCTTGTGAAATTCGTTTAATATATACCCAGTCAGCGTATATACCCCGTAGCAGTAAAAGAAGACGGCTAACATAAATAAAAAAAACTTTTTCAAAAGTAACCTAACCTATCCTATCCCACACGCAAGAGGTGAACGCCATGTCAAATTTGACTTGAGTCAGTTTCTTTACATTCTTCCCTGAACTACCGGTACCGATGTTGTAATTTTATTTAGGTTCTAAATAATTCCACGATTCAAAGTGAAATAAAAGTAAAAAAAATATTATCGGTGTTATTTGGACGCTGCGGATATAAAAAATACCGTGGTTATAATTTATGATTAATAACGGTAAATAGTTGTGTTTCTTTTCTCCATACTAAACTGGTTAAAACGACTACCTACATGTTTTCGTATCCACTTCCTATCAGGTGAGTGTACATACGTCTGCATTATCCATACATGCTTTAGTACTAGACTCTTCTAGCGCCTCCAAGATCGTGGGAACCAGTTGGGCAGCCAGCATCAACAAATATAAGCAATTCACGCCCCATCCGGATCGTGTAACTCAAGAACATTAGGAAGTATTGAGTGTACGTATTCCTCGCACGCCTTAATAGAATTAGTTCGGCTATTTTGATTTATATTTGAAATCCTTGTTTATATCCTGCATCCTGGTGAAGACATGTACGCGGTTATGCTTGCTGTTGTACCTACCAAGTAGTGGATATGGTGTATGGGTTTTGGATGTTTGGAACAATAGCTATAGAAATAATTATTTAGGCAAAACTCCCTAAATAACGAATACCCATTTCGAACTAGATTTGTATGTTAGTACTACAAATAAACAGAAGATTAAATATTGATTTAGTAACAAATTTTTCCTAAGAGTAATGAGAGAAAAACATCAAAATCCGTTAAATAGTCACCATAAATAGCCTTTATCTATTTTCTGTCAATTACTTCAGTCAATTAGTTTTATTTATCTCTTTTTTGAACTTATAGCGAGGTCTGAATTACTTTACAAGTATAAAACCTAATCTATAATTTTATTTTCCCGAAGATAATTTTACTCAACGACTCAATTTATACTTAAATTCTCATTTTCATTTAGTAACAAGTACGAACAATGTCAGCTTGAAAAGGTAACCAAACTAAAAGACTGAAACTATCGAGAAAGTATTGCAGACATAGTTCAAGCTATTAAGGACTTTAAAGTTCAACGGTGCGGCTCTGATAAACTACCCAACTTTATTTTAAACGGTCTCATTTTACAGATAAAAGCTTTAAATTATTTATCGAAGCGTATCTTGCCCTTTTATAAAATAAATAAATACGATGTGCAAGTTGGTCAGTCTCGGCTAAAAAATAAATGTTAAGTAGCGACTCTCTTCAATGTACAGTCAGATGCAGAGAAAGGTGACCCCCTATGCCATTAATCAAGAAAACTGTCAGTACCTAGTCGTAGTCACGTTTCGCGTCAACGCTGCACTGCAACATCGCTGCGTCTTACGTAGGCGAATACTCGCGAACGCGAAGCGAAGCGGCGCGGCGCGGCGGGCGGCCCGCCGCGGGCCCAAGGCGTTCGCGTTTGCGTGTTGTTCGCCTACGTAGTACGCTGCGTAACGCTGCTGCAGCCGCCAACCGATGTAGCCTTTGTCCTCTTAAAACACAGTGATTTTTGTGTTTTTTCAATTTGAAATATGCTAAAACCTGGCTTCGTTCTGGTTTCATGATATTACTAATCAAACAAACTCAATATACTACTTTATTTTTATACACAATGTGAAGAATGTCCTACTGTTTACATTGTCCTTGTTGATAAGCCCTTCTAGGTCCGACATTAGCGAGTAGAACTTCCTAGTCATTTATGTATCGTGGCCGTGAGCAATAAATATGGAAATGTTCGCGCGTGAGCTGTCCGCGAGACTGGAGATTACTAGCGCTTTGTCCGGCTGGGGAGATGTCTGTCGTGGATCTATAGATAAGGGGTTTTTATACATGTCTGTGAATTTATGTTTGAGTGATAAGGTAAGACTTTCTATTTGTTTTTATTTGTGCAATTGTGTTTGTTACGTGTGTTGCTTTGAACACGCTCTGAACATCTGCGTCGTGTTTACTTAAAAAATCGACCACTACAGAACTTGACGCAACGTAGGTACACATACATTGCACTTTGGTCATACATTTTGCAGCAAAGTTATTTTTGCTGTGTCTGGCCGATCCTTTATAAATAGTAGTCTCATTTTTGAAGAGGATAGAAAGAGGTCCCGCAGATTTGGGATACTTCTGGAAACAGAAATGCCATCAAAATCTAGAAGTAGGTATTAAGTATTAGAAAAAAACGAAAAATCAATCAATAAACGAAAGTGATTCGGAAATAATGTCAAATAGTGACCCTCCATCAAGAGCTAGCGTAAAAAACATATTCGCATACAAATTTCAGTGACGTTTGGATGAAAAGGCGTGGAACGTCACGTTTGGTGGTAACTTAGAGCCAAATATGGACCGCGCAAAAATTAATATTCACAGCTGCATCTCTAAATGATGAATATTGTCCCCTGCCGCGAACCACCCGCATAATCCCCTTCCATTGCCACCTATCACTGTTAACACTCACGAAATTCGCATATTTCCCATACATATAGATGCATATATGCGGTGCGTTTATAATGAATGATGATGTAAAGCTTCATACAACAGTTACATAAATTTTGGATTAGATTATGTTAGCTTAGTGAATTCTTTCGCTATTTAATGTATACCGCCTTTAACTATACCTGTAGAATTCAGACTTGCTTCGGTGTCCTCAAACCTTGCCCACGCATGCCTTTCTTGGGATTAGGTTGCCAAAAGTGAACCCCGGTCTCCTATAGCACCGGAAAATCGGTAAGATGTGAAGTTTAACTGTCTTTTATCCATTCAACCTTTGATATTTTAGCCGTAATCGCAAGTCACTGAAATTTTCCTAAACACTATTTTATACCTACACTGAAAAAATGGTTCCTACTCTTGTATCAGGCCACATATTTAGTAAGTAAGTAAGTAAGTAAATCTTTATTGTAAACCATGGTATGTACATAGATGTTACAAATTATGCAAAGTTTCACATGGACCCCGGTGGGGTGTAGCAATTTTTCTTATAACTAGCTTATACATAATTATACAAAACTAAACTACTTTCATAATGAAAGCGCTACGTATGTTGTACATTTATAATTTGTGGATCAAGATAATATATAGGCTACATTATAAAAAAATAATTAATTGTGTCTTCCATAAATTCTTTAACAGTGTAATAGGTTTTTATTATCAAATGTGTCTTGAGTTTACTTATGAATAAGTTTTTGCTCTCGATGTTTTTCATATCTGAGGGTAATTTGCTGTAAATTTGTGTATTTAAGGCTTTACTTCTTAATTACCTCAATCGTACGAGCTATAATGTTTCAAAAAGTGTTCCCGTCGTCCTATATAAACATATCTGTGAACCTCTCACGCAAATTGGTGCCGTTCTACGGCTACTACATAACTCACGCACGGCCGGATGCAGGCCCTTTTGCCGACTGACACATACGTTGAGCGTTCACTAAGGGCTTGGACATATGGGTACCTTTCTGAATGTGTGTTTCTTACTAGATTAACGAAGATTGGGTAATGTTTTCCAATGTCTGTATGTTTGTTTTTCTACGAGACCAACTTTCTTTTTCCATCGCTTCGTAGGTTTTAGCGCATTAGGATTTTAGCAGCTATTAAGTTTGGAGAGTAGATAGGCTATATAATTAGAGGCATTTTCTATGAAAAGGGACCTTATTGTCGATGGCGCTTACGCCGCACAGCGTCGCGCGGCTTGTATTTATATCGGAGCATCGTTTATAATGGCGTAAGCGCCATCGACAATAAGGTCCCTTTTTATAGAAAATACCACATTTATGTTTACTGTTTCATTATGATTTTCATTCATTCTGATCCCGATATGGATGGAATACCTGGCTCTGGAAAGGTGAAATCACTCACAATTTATAATTACTTTTCTATTGTATGCTCTCACTCGTATCTTTTACTGAATATGTTATACCTAAGTATTGACAATGGATTATGTCACGATATTCTTTATTCTTTATTCTTTATTCAAACAAACACAAGTATAAGTTTACAGCGACCTACGCCAAGACACTTATACTGTTAATACATAGTCAGTATCATAAACATGTATACATTTTTCGAACTACGAGTATCTCTAGGAACTTAAATTAAACATACATACTACAAAGTTACATAGGTAGAGTTTAAAAAAATCCTGACACTACTTTGGAGATATTATTAATAGGATATGAAATGCTATTGTCGTTATGGTCCCACGCGATCAATGTGCATGCTGCTTTACTTGCTTTTTAGCAAAGCAAACCAACACTCTTTCGCATACCCACGAATTCGGGCCTTATAACTAGAGCAAGGGTAGCTGGGTGCTTGTAATAAACGCTTTAATCTTAGAGCCAATTTGTTAAAGCGGCCGCGAAGGGGATCTGGAGTTATATGAGTTTTGTTTTATAATGTAGGCTTTTAGTCGAAGGAGTTTCACTTTAGGAAAATTACGGTGATAAAAACATGTATTTGCGTATGTAAATTGATGTTTTTGAGTTCAAAAGTTTGTTACACAACTTTAAACATTCAAAATGAACATTAAACAAACATATATGTACTAATTAGAAGAAAAAAAAACCAAGAGATAAAAATCGTGATTTATTATATTAAAGCAATAGGTAATATATTTTTATTTTTAACTGGGTAAACATATTTTTTTATCGTTAATCTTACGTGGAGATATTATTATACTTAACCCTGTTATTTCACGTTTTATGACAGTCATTTGAGGAAACCTTCCTGCGATTCGATTGACCCTTTTACTAAGAAATTACCCGTGTTTTTTTCTCTCACCGCACCATACAATGGGTTCTTAGCACATTTTCCTGATATTTCGTTCTAGTACAAAATATAGTGAATCAGTGGTCTTCTAAAGGTGTTTTAATTGAAAATTTAAGGTAATTTTCATATATGGGGGATGAATTGAAATGAGTCATCAACAAATTTTATTTACACAACCATCATAAAATAAAAATATTTTACTATAAACACATGTTAGAAAAAGGTCACTTCTGTCATAGAGAAATAAGAGTAAAGAAAGAGTGTTAACTCCATACATCAGTTTTCTTATCAAAACGCGAGTTATTTCGTAGTCAACATCTAGCGTCATGTAACGGAATTTATCAGTACTGGCTAGTTAACAATAGAGTAATTACTAATTACTCAGCTTTTATAGGGCGCGACGGTAGGTATTTCGAATGCACAGACTTCACAGTTCTACTTACACAAATTGTTGCGACCCTTTACAATTGTTAACCCTGATACAATGTACCTATAGGTATAGTATTGACATGGACATATTTGCAGATCATAGGATGGTTCTCGATAATCCTGTACATCGTTAAACCGCGGCACACCTTACTCGCTGTGGATTCAGAAGCACGCTCCAAAACGTGTCATAATTGTCATGTGGGATTAAATCTAAAATGTAGACAGTCTAACTATAGGGGTGGATCGTGAAACAAATATTTAGCGACTGGACAAAGGCATATGAGGGTTCAACAAAAATACGACGAATCGCCTCGAGATAAGGTAGGTAGTGCCCATGGGGTTCGCTTTGCTCGTCTTGGCGTTGTTAGATTCCTACAATCTTTGACTGCAACGAATAAAGGTGAATAAAGAAAATTCTTCCTGAATATTTTCTTTAACTATAAAAATATATTTTACTCGTATTTTCTCGTTGACTTGCATGACATTTAAATGTTCCCGCGATACAATCCTAGCCTCCTGAACACTCCGTAGTCAACCTAGTTATGCACCAACTCTTAGAAACAACTGCTGACTCTTTTTAGGCTTTTAGGGTTCCGTACCGTACCCAAAGGGTAAAAACGGGATATTACTAAGACTCCACTGTCCGTCTGTCTGTTTCTCTGTTTGTCTTTCCGTCTGTCTTTCACCAGGCTGTATCTCATGAACCGTGATAGTTAGACAGTTGAAATGTTCACAGATGATGTATTTCTGTTACCGCTATAACAACAAATACTAAAAACAGAATGAAATAAATATTAAAGTGGGGCTCCCATACAACAAACCAAACGTGATTTGCCGTTTTTTGCGTAATGCCTTTTTAACAGTTCAATTGGTTTGAGAGAACATGGTAGGTAATTATAATTAACGAAATATGAAGGTGGTATCACATAAAACATGTAAAAATAACCATAAAACACCCAAACGACTAATTGTTTGTCAATACAATTTTATTACCAGTTTCAAATAATTAAACTGAGTTAGATATTATAGTACCTAATATCCATTAGTAATTATAATGCAGTTTAGAATAATTAGCATGCATATGATAAAGCTACCAATACTACCATAGACCCGTGACACATTTTACCATATCCCGAGAGATAACAGCATACCTAAGGATAACAAATGGTTATTGTGTGAATGGGATTTATATAAAAAATATAACAATGACGTGTTCTCACAATGAGCATTCCTACGGTATATATCATCTTCATTTTCGTGGTACAAATCCAAAGCATCTCAATCATGTTTTTTTTTAATAGGCGGAGGTCATCATAACAATTAGTACTGTGTTTATTGGTTCCGTACCCAAAGGGTAAAAACGGGACCCTATTACTAAGACTTCGCTGTCTGTCTGTCTGTCACCGGGCTGTATCTCATGAACCGTGATAGCTAGACAGTTGATATTTTCACAGATAATGTATTTCTGTTGACGCTATATCTAACAACAAATACTAAAAACAGAATAAAGTAAATATTTAAGGGGGGCATGGGAATACAACAAACATGATTTTTTGCCGTTTTTATAGATTATGGTACGGATTACGCTTCGTACTTAGCCGGTTTTTTTTTTCATTAATGTTCATTGAATTGAATTTTATGTCTCGATTGTCACGCATACAAATAAAGATGGACATTTCAAAATTATAGCTATTTTTTATGAAATATTTTAGTATACTTTTGAAAACCTTAATTTTTTTAATTTTTTTTTTTTTAATTTTTAACAAGCAGAACCGTCTGCGATCGATGCTATTAAGCTTATAGAATAAATTTAATAGTGGAAAAATTACTGCCTTGGGTGAGACTTGAACTCACGGCCTCTGGATCTTAATTTTTTTGTCACACTTCACGAACTCTTGAAACCACGTTTGCGGGTTTATGTCCACATAAAAAAATTCAACCAAATAGAAGAAAAGGTCGTATCATATCAGAAGGTTAAGGAGTTGGCAGAGGACCGGACGAGTTGGAGATTGCTCCACCGACTCCAGCTCTTAAAATATAAAGAAGAAGAATTCATAGATACAGGTCGTACATGTAGGTAATATTTTATTTAGATATTACAGCCATACAATCTGTTGCAGTATTTGCAGTAAACAAACTTTCAATGTTTGCTAAAATGAACTAAAGCCCGTCACAGACGGAGCGATAATAATTGTAAATTAATATACCGTAAGATACCGAAATATGTCTTATAGTATAGCTCAGCACCACACACGACAACCATACCAAAATATATATCGCTGTCTGTCTAGCACCAATACCAAAGTACCAAATATCTGTCAAATAGTATGTAAAATATATCGTAAGATGCTTTGATATATAACATATCTTTTGGTATTTTATCGCTCCGTCTGTGACGGCCTTTAGTAGGAAGGCTAGATTGGGTAAGATATACGAAACACTTGTAGGGAATCCTCATACTGTTTCTTTTGCCCAGAGCAAAATAAACTATGTTTTTTTTTTCCATACATGACATGACCTTATACTTATTTGTTCCTGAACTCTTCCTCGAGAAATCTTCCAGTATGAAACTAGTGACCAGAGGGCCTACAGCGAAAACCGAAATTCTCAAATCGGGCATCTTTCTCTTTTACTCCAATGAAAGCGTAATTAGAGTGACAGAGAAAGATGCCCGCAATTTGCTAACTTCGATTTTCCCGGTTATAGCCCTGTACCGAAGCTATCGATCGTCATACAAACTACCTCCAATCGACGAGAAGACCCTATATAACGCAGGTAATAAACATAAATAAACCCCGACAAACAAGAGCGAAGTCTAAATTTGAATCCGGGTCTGTTCGAATTCCGGATTACCGGATTGTTCGGGTGTCATTTTGGTTTAGCAATTTATTTGCTCTCACCTACCGGTACGAGTGCATTGTTTGCGTCGGATACAGTATTTTATATCATTGAAAAATAGGTTTTGAAACTATGCCAATAAGGTTGAGGTTTTACTTCAGCCGTGGCGCCGATCAGTAATGGTATACGCTGAATAAAACAGTGTACAATTTTGTAATTAATTAGTTATTAGACTAATCCGGATAATCGGATTAGTAGGCTTGTAATTCGAACATCATTGCACCTATTGCGCGACATTTGCTCCTGTTTCCACCAAGGATTATCTAATAAATGACAACGCATAACGCGAAAGCTTATTTGAAATTTACAAATTACCGCGGCTCTTGGTAAATGAGGAACACGCAAAAATTCCATTTCACCCCAAGAACAAGTGAGAACCGCGTACCGTAGCGAGGAATCAGATAGGCATTTTATTCCATTTTATTTGCCATCAGGTGATACAGGGTGCGTCTCATTAGAGCTCTAGGCTGATCATTTGTCAACGCCCTCACTTCCGAATTACACGGGGTTTTTTATTAACGCCAATTCCTCTGGTCTTAACGAGGGTAATTTTTCCTGGAATTTCCGCGTATTTTTCTTTTCGATTGTGCAGAGGTAAAGTGTTTTTACGGGTCGCTTTGGGTAGTGACGAGTGACCTTTGTTTAAGTAAATGGCACGTCAGCTTGAGTAACTACGGTTGAGGAAACGTTGATGCTCATAAATCAAACTTGGACATTTGTTGCTTGAATTTAAAGTCACTCTTTTGAATTACTAATTACTATGGTAGAAAAGGACTATAAAAGTTCGTCCCGCAAAAGCGTCCTGTCTGCGAAATATCTATATTTTTTTGTTTTTGACATAGTAATATAGTTAGGTAACTACTATAGTTCAATAATTAGAAGTCGAACTCTTGCTACTATAGACTGCTCCTGAACATTTTGCTCTTTCTTTTCTTTGCCGATTTGATAGCTAGCTCCCTAACTCTGACACAACAGAGACAACCTTAGATATCTACTTTCTTTTCTCACCAAGTCAACACCCATTTGTCACAACGGCTTCCATTACACTACAACGCCTACCCTTTCACCGCAAGAACGGCTGCGTACGAGACGTCTCAAAGTCACCCCCATTCTATTTTAAGCCCACATTTGCACCCTCGCATATTCAGATGCGTTAATGCCAGTGCTCGGTATTACGGCATTTTTCAGCCCACATTACTCATATTGCTGGGGAGTCATCGGCAAATGCATACGTCATATAGACGAGATATGTATTCATGTGTATATGTACTGGACTGGCTTTTGGTATGTAAAGTTTAGCAGATACAACCAGTTACTAGTTCCTTAACCTTCGTTGAAGCGCCGCTTATATTTGGATTTTTTTAAATAACTTAGTCAAAACTTTCTTTCAGGTACTCAATTGTTCACGAGCAGATTCGTTGAAGTTAGTATCATCATCGTCACCAATCCCTAAAGGTCTCACTCACTGTTACTGGGTAAATTACTCATTCGGCACATTCCTTCCTGAAAAAAACGTATTTTAATTTGTTGTAAATTTACTTACTGATATGATTATTTTAATATTATTTTCTTATTTTTAACCGACTTCAAGATTTCAAAAGGAGGAGGTTATCAATTCGGTTGTATGTTTTTTTTTCTTTTTTTTTTTTTTTCTTTTTTTAATGTTTGTTACTCCATAACTCCGTCATTTCTGGACCGATTTTGAAAATTCTTTTTTTGATTGTAAGTATATACATACAGATTGGTCCCGTTTTGGTCAAAACGCAGTTCTGATGATGAGATCCATGAGGAATCGAGGGAACTCCTTAAATGTTAAAGGCATACATATAGTGATTTTAGTATTTTCATCAACAAATCAAGCATTTACATATAAAAAAGTGACATTTGATGAAGTGGAACTGCTGATGATGATCAGAACGGAACTCTTCAATGACGCATAGTTCACGTTTGGCGATTTGTCCTCTTCGTTATGATTGGTAAGCAAGTTAGGTTTTCAAGACACATTTTTGTCAAGCTCGAGTTCTGATGATGGGATCCATGAGGAATCGAGGGAACTCCTCAAATGTGCAAGGCATACATATATTGATTTTTGTATTTTCATCAACAAATCCAGCATTTCCATTTAAAAAAGTGACATTTGATGAAGTGCAGCTGCTGATGATGATCAGAAATATCAGAATGGAACTCTTTAACGACGCATAGTTCACGTTTGGCGATTTGTCCTCTTCGTTATGATTGGTAAGCAAGTTAGGTTTTTAAGACACATTTTTGTCAAGCTCGAGTTCTGATGATGGGATCCATGAGGAATCGAGGGAACTCCTCAAATGAGAAAGGCATACATATAGTGATTTTCGTATTTTCATCAACAAATCCAGCTTTTACATAGAAAAGTGAAATTTGATGAAGTGGAACTGCTGATGATGATCAGAATGGAACTCTTCAACGACACATAGTTCACGTTTGGCGATTTATTCTCTTCGGTATGGACCCAGACCCAAACTTGGACCTGGACTTTTTTTTGAACTGCGATCCTCACAGAACCGAACTGCTATCAGAAAAGTGAGTTAGGTTAGGTTAGAACTGTGACCCTTACAGAAACGAAATGCTATCAGAACATTGGGTTAGGTTAGGTTAGAACTATGACCCTTATAGAAAAGAAATGCTACTAGAAACGTGGGTGGTTTTACCTCATTTTAGTTAGGCAAAAGATGCTGTCTTTTTCATTTCATTGTCTGGAGTGCACCATCAACAATAAGTAACCTTTCAACGGCATCCCCTATTGAAGTCGGTTTTTTTTTCTTAAAAATTATACTGTTTTGATTGACAATATCAGCGTATTTTTACCTGGCATTCCTACAGTTGCACTATATTATAGATAGTGTACCTAGTTGATATTTTAATATATTATTTTGGTACAAAATATATTAATACATCTGAGGGTAACTTTTTACAAAATCGAATCACCCCAGCGCAAGTACACCCATCATTTAAGCCGTTTATTTTTGACTTACACACTGTAAATAGCTGTTAACAAAATTCGTTTACTAATGTAAACGAAACACACAATTCCCAAAACAGAAACTTAACCCAATTAAAACTAAGCTCTCTCCGACAACTCTAAACACACTTAGCGTGACTCATACATAAAAATCTGTTGATTTAACATGCCACCAAATTCTGTTATTTTAATAGCCTTTAACCATTAAAGCTAAGTTTACACCGGCAATGCGTTTAAGCTCCTTTTTCGCCTTTCTTCAACGTATTGCTTGAAACGACTTAACTTGAACTCGATGAATAGCTTCATAAGCTACTCGTAAGGCTCACGGTTTTGCATAAAAATGACATGTAACTAGACGATGGGTCTATATGGGTCTGTATGGGTCTTATAGGAATCAATTTACCGTGCCGTGGTTTTCTTATGAGACAATATCTGCGTCTCTTAAGAAAAGTTAAGTAAAAGAATCCCAGTACCTACTTACTGATGTGATGATATTCAAAACAGTACTATAGGTACAAGTTTTTGAAGGATCAGAAATCCCTGGCTTGGAATTGGCGTTGCTGATGCTCTTCTCTTATTTCAATTCGATGATGTGGACGTGGACATAGCTTTACAGTCATCAATCCGAATTGCATTCGATCATTTAAACCAAACGGTTTCTAAATGGTGTGACGCAATCTCGGATCGCGTAAATCGTACGCTATTGATACTCGATTTGAACTCGATCTATCTCACGGCACCTGCTTAGGCTCCGGTTGTGTTCTTTGATGTCGCGAGACATTGATCGATGTAAGGATGCTTGAGCTCGAGAACAGGGTTTTTCGATTTGTTGAGTGAGCAAACGATTTTGGAGTTTGTGAGGGTTGTTTCCATTATTTAATTGAAGCATGAAATGAACTTCACAATAACACAAACAATATATAATTGTGTTCAGTTTCCGTGATTAGTGCCTACTAATCCAAATAAGACGGTTTTTATGATTGTCATTAGGCCCTCAGCTCTTGTTTCGACAGAATCAACAGATCTCGTTCACCAGTTTTTGGCAAAAAATGGAAAATTTCAATAGATTTCTGAAGTTAACCCCAGCATAAAACTTAATCACTATTTAGAAATTCCCTCGAATTACCAATTAAGAATACGAGTATAACATAAAAACGAACGATCAACAATGGATCGTTTTCAACTCCGCAAAACAAAGGCTTTCCACTTCCTGCAAGATAATCTCAGCCAATTTCAGTATTTTTATTACGTATACTTTTAATTGAGAAAGTATACCTGACCTAAACAAGAAACATTATATTAGCTATTTTTACCTAGTATGTCATAAATACCACGAAAGTATATAAAATATGATACCTTAACGTGCCTTAACTTCCAAAAGAACACTCGACAGCAATAAGTACAAACCAATAAATTAAATAAAAACAATTTAGGAAATAATTTAAAATCGTACGGCACATTAATCCACCCCAGGGATTTATTTGTGGGCCATTTACCTTGCTACCCTCTTCGCAATTTCCTTCGTACACACACCAGGTTTTTCACCTATGGAGCTTGTGAAGAATTTAAGATCGTAAAATAAAGGGGGCCTGAACGCTACCTGCAGGGCGATGCCTAGAAATTGCGAAGGGATACAAATGTAGGTGGATACTGGATATGACATGGGTAAATATTGCTAACAAGAGCTTGCACTCAGCGATATAGGATATAAAACAGAGTCGGACCAACTCTGCATGGAGTTTGCAATGACAAAATGTAGTAATGTCATCATTAATGTAAAATGTCTATAAAATTATGAAGTTTATAATTACACTCACTCACTTTCTGTTCAAATCAGTGCAAAGTTAGCTTAGACGGGCTTTAGAGCCAACGCATTGTGTTAAAATTAACCCATTTAGGCCAAGAACTATTTTTGCTTTTGCTTAAGTTTAGATAGGATTTTTTTCAGAGAGTCGAAAAGATATTAAGATACCACTTAAACACCTTTTAAAATTTATTCCTAAATCAGGCGCTAACACGCACCAAATAATTCAGGGGCGCCCTCTATATTTAAATCATTGACAGCGCTTAGCACCATTCAGTTTAAATTTAAATAAATGTGATCTGATTATTGGTGCGTCGCACTCTTGCACATTCGTTTCGCTTCGTTGGTGGAAGTGTGGACCGATAAGTTTCTAGTCTAATTACCGAATGTCAAATTATCATGCGAGAATTAGGGATTTCAGACAGAATGGTTTGCATGTAGCTGGCAGTATTTCATGGTATGACATGACGTCTCGGATGATTTAGGAACCTGACTTAAACTTGTAGTTAATAAGCAAATTTGGGGTTGAGACCCTTGGCCCGTGGGGTCCCAATAACGTTATTCAGCTTTTCAAAGAGCAAGCTAATAGACTGGTCAACATGACTGGCGACTGGAGAGCTGGGGCCCATTTCTCGAACGGTATTAGACTAATATTATTAGTCCACGAACTGTCAAATCGTATGGGTTTCCATTCCGAGAAATGAGCCCCTGGCACCTCTCATAATGCCTCGCATGTGCCTACAATTAGGCTCATTGTGTGTTTATGTTGCCATTTTCAGACGCTTTATATCCCCGGTAAATAGAGTTTTATTGGCGGGCTGCTGATATATCGTGGTGCCAATCGTAAATCTGTTGTGGCGAAATAAATAATTTAAAACTAATAAAACTGACTTCGTTCTCGTAATGTTGAGGTGGTGGGCTATCTAGATTTATTTGGGCTCCCGAACGTGATTTGCCAGAAATTGAGAAAGCTATTGTACCGCAATTTGCTGTTATTTATTTTATTTTATTTACTTGGGCTAGAATCTAAAAGTAGATTGCTTTTGGAGCCTATAGGGAATTGGTGGAGAAAACTTAGTTTGAGTACAATTTTACAATGTAATAGTGACTGGATTGGATTCTTTAATGCGATGCCATTCTTTGGCCTCTTATCAGAGGAGTCTGATGACTCTTTAAACATAGAATTACAGCGAATAGCAGAGAATCAATGATGACTAGTACCCTAACTACGTAACATATTTGAAGCAAGATATGCGATTGTGGTTTATAAACCATAAATGGCGGCAAACTTTTCCACAATTGAAGCATCACTCATAATTTCATCAATAGGTACTGACAGATTTTTAAAACTGCGGATGGTAGTCGATGCTACGTGTTACGTTTACATTACATGAAAATCTCACGATAACAAGTGGGTTGGCACAATAATTTCCAACAAAGGCGTAATTCTATTGACAACTGGGTAGTACCAATCGTAATGATATTAACTTTGTAATACATATCTACTGTTCAACATAGCAAGCCCCGCTTACTCAAGACGCAGTAAACCAGTTAGTATCTGTGGCTTGCATAAGTTGATTACAATTGTTTGCCGCAAGCTACAATCGTAGGTACGCTAACGATGAGAGAAGTAATCCTCATTAAAGTTACAGGCCATAATGCACCTTACGTCTACTCTGCTAGGTAAAATACCTTACCGCTTTAATGCGTTAATTTCCCATAACTTATGCACTGCACGTCTTTCTAAACGGTCGCAATTATTCAGTATGTTTCTTATCCCACATCAGCGTTATGCATGATTTGCACTCGATCGATATAATCATATGCGGAAACTCTTTGTGCACAGATTCGTCAAGATAACAGTGCAGTGCTAAGCATTGCATTAATCTCTTCAAGTTGAGCAAATCTATCATCATCAGATACTTGAGATCCGGTTTTTCAATTCGAAGACTGCGCGAAGCATCCACCGTGAAACAATCCCGACAAACATGACCATCATTATAAATTACGAACAAAGCTGGTGAAACGGCTACGCAAGACCCAACGGGCTGTAGCGATAGCTCGGACGACACCATTGTTTAGACTCCTATCAAATTGTCAACCCCCACTTTCATACATTTTATAAAGTACAATATGAAGTGGCAGCTCGCTATGTATTGTGATCCCAGGCAATATTTCTTGCGCGTTGTCGTGCTCTGTGAGTTACTGCCGCAGAACCGGACTTTGCTATGTGTGGTGTATCCGGGGAATTCCTTTTACGAATTCTGTTGTTGAATTTTGTGTATATTGAGAACAATTTTGTGACATGTGAGGAACTTCCGAATAATGTTTTCAACGCAAACATAAGAGATTATTATGTGAAGGAGGATGATGTAAGTACGATACTTCTGAAATGACTTTCTTTAAATACATTCAATAGCTTAGGAGTCTTAGGACAGTAGCATAAAAGGCGTACCTAACTGGAAAAAGAAAGGGAGGCCTAGAAGTGGCATTATAGGAGGCATCCAAGATGTGAAACCTGTGAAACCAAATTCTACCGTCCTGGTTGCCTCATAGTTGAGTAGTCATTTTCAGTCGACGGAACCATATCGGCTCCATGCCTAGGCCTTAATATTCTGAGTTTTATAGTGTCCCTCTAAAGTTGCTCACGTATTTATTTTAGAACTCGACTAATGTGAAAACCCTGCAGAAAGAAGAGGTAGGCAGATATGCCAGCTTTGCTCCAATTCGCAACCCAATACGATTTAAGGTAAGATTTCTAAATGCAACAATTACCTTCAACAGTCACCTTTTACTTTTTGAATTTTTATCAATTGTATGTGTAAATACAACATAATAGGCATTCCACTGAAAATTACAACTGTATTTTCTTTTAAGTAAATCGAATAAATTAATTGTATCTAACAGACACCCTGCCACAAGTATGCACCAGCCCTAACTGTATGCTTAACTGTAAGTCACCACTTGCTTTTGTTTTAATATGACATCCCAGTCTTAATTGCGACTAATTTAATAACTGTCGCAACTTGAAGGATGCAATTACACCCAAGGAATTAACCCTAGGTAAATAGGCTGTTATTAAGCCTAGAATCTCGCGTTGGCTTATAATAGCGGCGGTTTGAGGTGTAATTACCGTCACACTTAGTCCATTCATCGCATTTCAAATGCAGAACTGTGGGAATATCATTCGCCGTTCCATATTCCTGATAACTTGTCAGCGGAAACGTGACTCAACTGTACAAGTACAGTCGAAATAAAGTTTCAGTTTATATGATTTTTTGGCTGTTAATGTTATATTCGTAATTTTCGTAAACGCATCGTGTCAAACTGACCAGTACAAGATTGGTCTCCGAATCCTCCTATAGGTACGTAGTAGGTGCCTGAGATCCTTATCTCAGGTGTAACAACAAAACAGACGACGGCTGCTATAAAGTGTTTATTGTTTTACAATACTATCACCCTAGTTTCCATTCTAATCTAACTAAAATATGATAGATGTGAGGCTTAAATTGTGTATTTAAGGTTTACATTCTTTGGGCTTATGATATAGAAAGTTCGGATCCTGTAGGAGATGAACAGACAGACAACGAAGTTATTAAATTTTCATACGCGACCACAGAATAAATAGAATCATAATTTGTTATCGGAATTTAAATTATGCTACTTGCTCACATGCGACTCAAAACGTTTCATAAATTAGGTGGTATTGTAAGGTAATGAAATTCTCAGCATTCACAGCAATTTGCCGCCTAAGTGGGATCACACCGCGGCATAGCGGGGAACACTTTCCCGTGACGGCGGCCTCGAACGGTTAGCGATATCAGATTCTCAGTATAATAGATGAATCAAGGCAATGAGATGACCTCTTGCTGATTCATTGATTCCTGGTAGGATAACGGATATTTTAGAAATAATAACAAAAAAGTTTATAATTTCCAATTGCGAATAGCCAATCAGCAGATGATTAAATTTTAATCAAGAAGATTTAAGAGAGGAATCTTGATTTTTTATTGTTTATTTCCATTCCTATTCGTTGACTCTATGGAAACTATTTATGACGTCGTATTTTTATACATTGTATATCTGCAATATAATTATTCCATTTATATGCATTTCTTTAAATGTATATCTACGAGTACCTACTCGTACAATATTGACAACTGTCTTAGCCATTAGTTATACATTGGTTCGTGTACGTGATTTATGAGTCATTCACATGCCTATTTAGTTTAAAAACAAAAACGTTATCCTATTTACGCCAGTAAGCATCGAAAATTAAGGAATTATTTTATTATGTATTTGTATAAAGGGGAAAGAAAAAAATAAAAGCTTCTACGCCAAACAGGTATTTAGCGAGCGAAGGCTAGTCTCATAATATTTAGAACAACAATGTCAAAGGCGTCTCGAAGACACCTCGGGACTGTTCCGTCAATCGTAAAGGGCCGTGTGAAGGGGCAGTGCCCAGACGATCGTATCGAGCCAGCCAACCGTGCCGCCCAACCTTCTAATTGGATTTAATTATATAAAAATAAAAAAACTAAATTGTACCTCAATTTGATCGAATGTCTTTTAAGGAATACGTCTAGCGCCTTTTCGAGGAAAGGACAGTCGAAAGATTTTATGATTAAGCTCACGTATGGCCATCATTGTTTTCGTAATTTTTAAGCATGCTTTACACTTGTTAATTTTTATTACATTTATGTTTTTAGGAGATCCCTGACAATGCTCTCTCTAGTTCAAGTTATAGTCGAGGGTTGCTGCATCACGACCACGGAGGGCATGAAGGTATAGTTCTTAATTATTTCAAGTTCTTTAATACCAAGATGTTATCCTAAAGGTTACATTCCGGTTGCGATAGCAACCATTGCTGCAACGGCAGCGGGAAATGAGCAATGTCAATCTACTTGACAAAATGAGGGACGGACACAGAACTATATCAAGATAGAAGGAAAGTGTGTATGTACTTACCTCGCGTGGCGAAACGACGACCCCGTGGCTCCATTGCTCGCCGCGAACTTCAGTCTGCTCCCGATCGATGTCTGCTTGCGACGTCAGGTTTTAAAAACAAAATGGTTTGTTGCGCAATAATTAACTGTTCAAACACTACCAATAAAGTTGGAGCTGTTAATGGAGGTATTTCCTTTCAAAGGTAAGTATAATTTGTCCTTAAATAGCTGTTATTAATTAAAAAACTATTTATTTCATTATTTTCATCAAAACAGTAGCGGGCGATTGTGTGCCAACGCTAGCTTTCCATTGCGGCTTTAATTTGACGAGCCAGACTTGGCGTGCGTTCAAAACCAGCGATGTAAAAATAAGCTATTCAAACTGTCGAGTCACGCTCAAGGCCGATTTCTCATTTTTTCTGTCAGAAGTAAGAATAGTGTTGTACACTGCGATTTTCTTACTAGATTATTAAAATCGATTTTGAAAACAGACGAAATGATAATTACGTTCTTATATTATTATGCAGCTATATAATGTACGTAGTGCAAAGCAAATATTATTAACAAACAGGTTATGGTTACTTCTATATTGCAATTTTGTTTTAGTTTTCCGAATAATCCTAATATTAAAAATAAATGGATTGAAGCAACTGGTCGTAAAAAATGGTTTCCTACGCAAAATGTTACACGCTCGGTCTCTCTACAAATGGCTGAACTCTTTCCTTCTACCTTGATATAGTTCTGATTTTTATTTTAAAATTTAATTCGGGCAACAAGGCCCATATTACATATACCTTATAGACTAACATACATATAAATTTCATAAACTTAAAAAATAAACACTATTTTGGCAATAGAACGGCGTGGCTCCGTTGAATCGTCAACGTGAATTTTCATTTCCTCTGTCGAAAATAATTATCATTTCCTCTGTCGGTTCTTATCGATATTTTAGAATCGATGCCGTGTTCTAATCGATCTGTGAATCGATGCTTTTGAATCGTTTCGCGCGGCTTATGTTTCTCATCACTAAATTACGCTCGTGACGTCAAAGTACCTACGCAAAATGTTATACGCTCGGTCTCCCTACAAATTGCCGAGCTCTTTTCTTCTATCTTGATATAGTTCTGTGGGGACGGAGTTGAATCGAACGTTCCAATCGCTTCAGCAATGCGGCAACGCAATTGAAAGCGGTGAGTCACACAAGCGGTGAGGTGATGCTGTTGCCGTCGTAATTGAAATGTAGCCTATAGATGTCACACGAACTACCAAGACCTTGAGATAAAGCGTCGAAGGAATCAACCTGGTTTAGATTTGTGTAGTGTGTGTGGGTGTCACTTTCGTTTGCCATATTAAGGAAAAAGAAACCACATGAATATTTGTTTCCTTTACTTGGGAAAATTTAGATTACAAATTACGATGACGATTGGAAGCATAATGCACTCTAATTTATGAATTTATCTTATTTAATGGCAGATGGTCTCTCTTGGATGATTAAAATAAATTAATACTTAAGTTCGTCCGTACATACTTACTTAGTATAAGTGTAACTAGTTACACTTATACTAAGGCAATTACAATTTCCAATGTTGGTACCTTTCGCCAATAAAAATATTACGATATAAATCCTCTAGCGAAGTAGCGACCGGTTCAGAAGCTGTTCGCGACAGGAACGAGAACAGGTTCTGAATGAAACGCGTAAAATGCGCAAGATCCCTTGCCACCCGAAATAAGGCAAGACATCCGGACATGTCTTCTTCTTATTTGTAGGTAGGTATGTTTTACTCGTAATTGTATGTCTTTCAATGGTATCGCAGCGAATTGGGAGGCGTGATCGGGGCCGAAGTCAACACATCTTAGATGAAAACTATGTTTTATATTTAATACAAATTAGACCATTGTTGACCTTAGGTGGGTACTTCGTAGAAAGAGTCGACGGTACCGAAGATGTCGGTACCCGCTAAAATTAAGTTTTTTTTTAATTGTTCAATTGATAATGTAGGAAGAGCTTTCCTTAAAAACCTTAAAAATGCAACTTTTTATACTGACGATGCCTTAGATTATTTGTGCAAATGTAGCGTAATTACTTATACCGTTTACAAGCTCTTTCGTCGCTTCTGACTATTGCGTTTGTTCACATACCTACTCCACTTACAGAAGGTGGGCTTGCCCTCTATGATGATCTTCTCAACCAAAAATGTTATTATGCCGGTCTTCCACACACTGACCACTGTACTTAATACTTTCGCAGATTACGGAATACACGATGGCTACTATGAGGACGGCTCTCCTTACGGTCACGGCTACGCCTATATCCACGACGACCACGACTACGATCACGATGGACACGGACATGGACACGGACACGGACATGGGCACGGACATGGGCACGAGCACGGACATGGACACGACGGGCATGGACATTTCGGACACCATCTGGGACACGGACATCATAAACACCACGACCATCATCATGTAAAGGACACTTTATTTATTCATAAACTACGTTCCCCGCCGCTGGCATTGGGGACTTCATAAAACCCTTTGATTTTTTTTGGTAGGTAAATCCATCTTTTTCACACCGTTTTGCTGAGCTGAAAGGTTTATTCAGTCAAGAAAATTACGAGAAAGTCGTATTCGCCCAAAAATATATAATACAACTCGTCTACAGATGAGATTGTCTCATATTTGTTTACGCTTTGTAATACCAGCCAGGATTCATCCTCCTGTTTGAATAAAAGTTGCTCGCCTAAACTGACTGTTGCTGCCGCTTCTTGGATTATTATGAATATTGTCTTCTTTTGTTTTGTAATCATTAGTCATTATGGTATCTCGAGATAGCGTGACCGTTCCGCTCTTCATTGCTCAGCATCTCATTGTTACATAATTCTGTGACAAGACATCCGATCTCAATAGGTTTGTTGCTTATGTGACGTCGTCGGACAGTTGTTATGGAGGCTGGCTTGCTTAGGAAAATTACGATCTATTAAACGACTTTTGTTATAAACTGAAATAGATGTCATATAGGTACTAAAGAATAATGACAAAACCTCCCAGTGGTTGAGGCCGGATTCAAACCGGCGGTCGTCTTCACCTCTAGGGCCTAGAGGGGTGACGGTGACGGTGAGGGTGACGGGTTAGCCTAGAGCCTAGTCTAGGCTAACCCGTCGCGGCGGTAACCGTCCCAATTTCTCGAGTACTGATATGCAATCTTAAAAAGACTAAGCAGCGTTAGCTATAAAGACGCCGGTTCAAATCCGAATGGTATCTACGAGTGATTCAGTTTATTAAGTAAAATTTGGTTTTCCTCGGTAATCTAGCCCTAATCCCATTTCGTTAATCTGCCGTTTGTTCTTCCATACCAAAAACCAAAATCAAAACCTGTGCAATGTACTTACACAAAATCATGCATTTTTTTTTTACTACGTCGGTGGCAAACAAGCATACGGCCCGCCTGATGTTAAGCAGTCTCCGTAGCCTATGTACGCCTGCAACTCCAGAGGAGTTACATGCGCGTTGCCGACCCTAACACTCCTCTCCCTCGAGCTCTGGCAACCTTACTCACCGGCAGGAACACAACACTATTAGTAGGGTCTAGTGTTATTTGGCTGCGGTTTTCTGTAAGGTGGGGGTACCTCCCCAGTTGGGCTCTGCTCTAGATCTGGAATGACATCTGCTGTCCTGTGCCCTACCACACAAAGCAAGATGTCATTCACAGTTCCCATACCTCTCTTTTGGACGTAGTTTAAGGACATACCCGGGCAATTTCCACTTTTGTTATTTTTAAGCTTCTAATCTTACTTAATATAAGTAATTTTTGTTTATTTATTTTTATTATCCAGTTAACTAACATAACGGATGAGCAGGATCTCCTGCCACAGGTATTGTATACCCACTAGATGTCTACTATTGTAAAATAACGTGTACGTTTTAACAGAAATAAACATTTTTCATTTTCATTTTTCAAAACGAAAATTTATAAGACGTTATATAATAATATTATAGTCAGGATTTAAAAAGAGTATACAAATATTACAAATAAGGTAAATGCGGCCAATTCCCTCTGTGGGAAATTCCGTACACAGCGTATTTTTAATTTTTTTCAACCGTCGACTACAGAGCATCAGGCCCTTTTGACTGCTAAAACTAAAAGCAATCGCTGCTTTACCGATTGTTACGTAACAACAGTGTATTGTTAATTTGAAAAAACGCTTTTGTATTTTTACGGATTTTTCTACAGGCGAATCTAGCCACATTGAATTCAGTTTAGATAGATAGGTAGGTTACATTAGTTTAGGTTTTATTAATGACGATAAATATGTCGTCCTTGTCCACTTAAGGATGAACTTGACATTAACATTTTAAACTGATGCTGTTACGTTTTCGTGTGTATACCAAAATGCATTGAATTTCAATCTACGAGGACTACGAGTAATCATCGAATCCAAATCCTTTCTAAATTCAAATGTACGGTTAGTGCTACCCACTAACTTCCTATGCAGCTGCTTTATCCCACACAGTATCCTGTTTAGGCGTTATTTATGCAATGTTTCGAATGTTTACGACGACATTATCCCATCGAAAACAACAGTGTGCAGCCATTTCTAGTGTCTTTAACTTCTCGGGTCTCTTTAAACTGACTGAGTACTTAGTACTTAGATTACTTTTATTGTTGCTACTTAACTGGTTTAATATCCTCTTTTTACCACCTGGTGCAACCTTACCTGTCTAGTTTTACGTTCGACTCGAAGTTAAGGTTTCTGGTTAACTAGCTTTTGCCCGCGACTTCGTCTGCGTGGACTTAGTAACAGCAGCTAAAGTAAGTATAGTGCCTGGAAAAATTCTCATCATTCAATTTGAGCATTTTACGCACACAAATTAGCAGGCACTTCATTAATTATCTCAATTCCACCCCGCTTTTTACTTTCTTAAGGGATGATCTTCGGGATAAAAACTATCCTATGTCCTTCTCAGGGACTCAACCTATCTCTATGCCAAATTTCATCCAAATCGATTCAGCGGTTTAAGCGTGAAGAGGAAACACACAGACAGAAAGACAGACAGACAGACAGACTTTCGCATTTATAATATTAAGTATGGATTTAAATATGTGGTGTGTCAATTATACAAAAACTTACTTTATGCAGAACGGGCGTCTTATAAAAATGGCGTACGATTTCTAACTTAGAGAAGTTAAATTGTGGCTATCCATCAGAGAAGGGCTTCATGTGCAATAAGGACCATTCGATCAGAATTTCTGTTGGAATTTCAGATAAAAGGTCCTTATTGCCCTTGAAGCATTAGGAAAAGGTATGGCCTATGGTCTCTCACGGATATCCATATTTTTGTATATGTAACTAATCAAGGTTTATTTAATTGTGGGACTGTGGGTAACACATGACATGACATTCATCAGCAAAAGCAGCCATAGCGGTCAAAGTACCTATTCGAAATATTCTAAACACAATTAAGAACATGTGCACTGATTATTCACACCACACACAAGATAAATTCGATCCTTAAAAAATGGGTCACCTTGACCTAAGGATCAACTTTTTTTTTACCAACAACAATGCCAGCTGATCCCTCGAACATCTGCCGATAAATTCACTTGTTTTACAGCTGGCCACGAAAGCGTTGTTATGGCCCATAGCAGGCATCGCCCTACTCGGCGCCGCAGCCGCCCTGGTCACCAACCCAGTCTTGCTTCAACTTGGGGTCGTCTCCGGGAAACGACGGAGACGCGACACCTTGGAGATATCAGGAGAATCAGGATCTGACGAAAACTGGCCGCTTAATCCGTACAGCGTCGAAAGAAAGCGCAAGAAAGGATCGCTTGTTAAGAAAGTCCCTGGTCATGTTACAAAATCAGAAAAGGTGAATCGATTTGTACCGATACCTCTTAAGCTTAATAAAGAGCATTGATCTATATGTGAGTTACTGCATTAATTATAAAATGCAAGTAGGTACTTACTTTCCATCGGTTCAATGTTTCATGTTATTCCTAATTAGCTCTAATTGGTGACTGATAGTGAATTTCCTGTGATAATCTGGAAATAGTACTTAAGTCTAGTAACTACCTAAGTGTTGTAATATAATAAATTCTTATCAAAACGATGTATTTACAATTACTTACTGTTAACTCCCTCAATAACCCAAAACACTTTCCAAAAACACACACAAAACCTAAACCAACAAGTTCACAATGCACACACTACGACACAAACATAGGCGAATAAAAACACGAACTGCAAATTAACAGCCACACACAGTTTTGTCAATAGCTATCGATAAAATAATCTAAACAAACAGTAAACTGTCAATTGTTATAGCGAACGTCATCTGCGCGTACCGATCATACGGTGTTTAGCTTACGAAAGGAGTGAAGTTGGGTTCAAGGCAGTTGCATGTCGCGTGTAGTTTTGAATGAAGTTAGCACCTGATTGGTTGGTTGTTTGCATGTGTGCGCGGCGCTCGCGCCGGTGTTGAAAAAACTCGTCCAAGATCTATGAATATACGTGCGTGAGTATATGTGCGTAGTTATTCGGAAGGGAACCCATTATTTGAATTTATCTTTTATTTTTTTGGAAGATGTATATTGTACCTAGAAGAGGGTTGCTTGAGGGGCTAAATTAAATACTTACCGCTCAGTTACAGTTATACCTATTTTTCGGCTTTCACAATTAATACGATTCAATACCGATTACCTAATGTTTTAACTGTTTGGGTCGACGGTGGCGATATTTTTTATTTACCGTAAAACCTCCCACCAGTCTCACAAGTTCAAAAGGAAATTAAGTATCAATATCAATGTACTTTTTGGTTTACTCCGAGTTTTTTCCTCCATTTAATAACCATACCTTGCCTTAGAACTAAAAAAAATACAGTAAATAGTTTCACGGTGATAATAAGTGTAGGCCTAAATGGCCTAATAATTACTACAGTTTTCTCTATTCTAAAACCTTTCAGTTTGCCCCTCGTATATAAGATATGTGATTATACATATAACACCGGCGCAAGAAAATTGGTGTGAATTTATTAATATTCAAATCAAACAGTACAACTCAATTTACTTAAGCTGATGCCCCCTGAATAAAAGGTTAATTGTTCATTTATAGGAATTTATAATTGCATATGTACAGTCAGCAATACTATTGTGCAGCTGATTGTACCATTTTAATGCGACAGTATACAAAACACCATGGCGCCATCTATAGGTATAAATATAAATCAAACGCTGCGTAACTAACGCGTAACAATAACAAGCTCAACAACCGGTACTATTATTACTGCGCTCACTTCCTACGTTCTCAACCACAACCTAATGTCATAATGCCAGTCTAGATGGCGCTTTAAACAATAAATATTCCTACATTTTGTTTTTCATTTGGGTCGTAGCACAAGTCGTAGACGTCGTAGTATAGTTTTCACGGTTGAATTACAATTTGTAGGATGAGGATGTAAGGTGTCAAAATTAAATTCAATGAATACACAGTCTTGTAGTTTTTCGTTTTTATTACACTTTATTAAATCTCCTGGAGAGTTCAAAACCTAAGAGTTCAAAAGTTGCATTCGGTTCCTCTCGCATCTAGGTATTTAAAGTTTGAAGCCCAACTGAAAAAGAAACAAAATAAAATATCAGTATTATCTCTTCTTCTTCGCTGGACATGGCCATTATGTAAACTTTTAAGAGACTCCTTAAAATATATAATCGCTTCTTATAATCAATATTATAGCCAAACTGAAAAAGAAACACAATATCGATATTATGGAATGTCGGCATTAATTTATTATTTTTTCTAATTGTGTTGCAAACGCATGATGTTGCTTTGATGTAGGTACTATGTATGCTACTCTTATCTTTATTTTTTTTATTTTCTCTTGTTTCCTAGACTGATTTAAATTAATAATAATAATAAATAATAATAAAATATTTTATTGTACATAAGGAGCACGTTACATAATAAACAATTACACAAGGGTTTGTACAAACATGACAGTATGGAGAGGTCAGACTTTCGACCCCTAAACTAGGTAAGCACCTGTGCCTTAGGGGCTAAAGTTCGTCTAAATTCGATGTCGAAACAAAAATGAAGGTCGTGTACAGCAGTAAGATAGTAAAACATTAAACTAATTGCTATAAATAAATAGTTGCTTAAGTTATTTAAATTTATCTACACTTTAATTATACATTAGCTAGTTGCCTCTGCCTATGTTATTATAACGAGGAGATTTTCAGTCTCATTGTAAGTTAGATTTAGCAGCCAGTCTTGTACTTTAATTTTGACTTCCCGCCTTGTCAAGCTATAAATTGCGATTAAATTATTAATTTTGTTATATAGACGTGCGCCCTGCGCTTCGATCTGTCGACGGCCAAACGCTGTGCGGCAAGACACCGTTTTACAGACAGCGTGTCCCTGTCGTTTTTGGGCGTTAATATTATTAAATAGCACTAATGAATGCTGTCTCAAAATTGTACGCAGTAAGTATATCTGCCTTACAGAGAGCACTTTGGACTCTAAGTAGAGTTGAGTTGTAGGGTAGTCGCGTTTTTTAAAGTGCATCACTTTGAGGATTGCCCTTTGCGCTCTCTCTACCCTGAGCAGTGTGGTTTTATAGGTTCCGCCCCACACTGGGATATTAATAATAATGTACAATTATCACTGTTCAAAGTTCCCTTTAAGCGTTTCTGTTTTATTCCATTCGTTTAGTCAAAGATACAGTACCGCTCTAGTATAAGTTACTCTATGGTCATAGTAAATTTTGTAACCCCAGTAAATTCACTGCCATCTGTCGACAGTACCGCTCTAGTATAAGTTACTCTATGGTCATAGTAAATTTTGTAACCCCAGTAAATTCACTGCCATCTGTCGACACACTTTAAAACTAAAAATCAAGATTTATAAAAATACGATAAAATGTATTTAAATATAGATAAATGATTTTTTTATTTGCATTAATTATTTTTATGATTTTGACCCATGTTCTGTCACTGATATGCGTTAAATTGTTAAATAACAAACGAAACCGTCAACGCCATCTATACGACAGTTGGCCAAAACTAGTAGCGCCCTCTGAACGAGAATCAAATTTTCGTGATTTTCGAGGCACGTTTTTTCCTTAGACTGTATCCATCTATAACGGAGTTATATCTATCTTTGCTATGACAGTACCGCTCTAGTATAAGTTACTCTATGGTTTAGTGGAAATTGTTTTGTCTCATGTACGAGTCAAAAAAAAAAACAAAAATGTTTATTGTCTTTAACAGACGAGTATTATATAGTAAAATATGTCATATAATATCTACATCCTGTATTATAGTAAGCGGTTTGTTTCCCAATAAAATAAAAAAATCTATACCTAAGTTTTTGTAGCCGGCTTCAAATATATACATTAGGGAATAGCTGTCCTGTAAAAAGTACTCAATAAACATGAATTATTTTAATCATTAACCTTACCAGTGGGACTACGTCGATTTATGTAGTATTGTCCAGTATAAATTGATTTATTTATAATTGGGCAGGTAAGCCCGGAATTTCAGTCGAAAATAATTATTTTACTATATTTATAACTTGCTTATATGTATAACTACAATAATTACCTACATTGTAGATCATAGATAATGTAACTACTACCAGTGTTTGTAGGTATAGGTGTAATCTTAGTGTAATTATATCAATGATCGCTGACCATGGTCAGAAATTGTTTTTTTTTTATATAGTCATACTTGTTATGAACAAAATGCTGCACTTCATGATAAAAGCAAGCCGCTTTGTACAGTGATAGTAGGGACCAAACTAAGCAATTTGACCCGCAGCAGCGGCAGTTTCACCCCTTAGGAACAGAGATGGCGCCACTTATTTAAAAAATATTTCAAAGAATTCTACAAACTAAACCAATGAACCGATTTAAATATTTAATATCTCAAATGAAAGCTCATTATATACATTACATTTAAAAAAATATATAAAAAATATATACTGAATACTTTTGACAAAAAACGGCATCTTAAGTTTTTTTTTTCTCGATTGATAGTTTTTACTTGATTTCTCAAAAAAATGTACGGAACATGAATAGTTTAATGCATGTATATATTACTAAATAAAATAAGAAGTATTATAAAAAAAACCCGACACCGATACCTCTCATACTTCACGAAATATGAATGTTTGACTGTGAGTATAAATTTCTTTAAAATATATTTCAAAAAATTCTACAAGCTAAACTACTTGACCGATTTCAATGTTTAATATCTAAAATAAAAGCTCATTATATACATTACTTATAAAAACATACTCAAAAAACATATACTGAATACTTTTGGCAAAAAACGGCATCTTAAGTTTTTTTTCTTACTCGATTGATAGTTCTTACTTGATTTCTTAAAAAAAAAAATTATGGAACATGAATAGTTTAATACATGTATATATTACTGAATAAATAACAAGTATTATAAAAAAACCCGACACCGATACCTTTTATTCTTCAAGAAATATTTAAGTAATTTAAGTTCAATTATGCACGCTCTTACAAATAAATTTATTTAAAAGAAATCTTCAACCGCAGTAAGCGCACTGATTTTAATATGAAATGTGTCATATGAAAAGAAATCACTCAATTTAGTTTAATAAATAAAAAATAAATAAATAAAACCTGAATAAAGTTTTTTCCTGGTGCTGAATTACAAAAAAAAATATAACAAAATAGAAATTATTTTTATTTAAAGTGACTACATTCGTAAACAAAAAACTTAAATGTCCTCTTCGGGTTCACCGGTAGATGTAGAACTGAAAAAGAAAAGTCGTTTTGAAGGACTCGTACCATTCCAATACTACAAAATCACCGATCATACATGAACTGGTTGCTGTAGATTACTGTTGAATTATTTTTGTGCCTAGCTGATTACCATTAAACCTATAATTTTGTGCCAAACCTATAATCAGTGGTCAGTAACTCAGCATGCAAAATATAACCCTGGATTGAAAATTACATTAACTTAATTTTAATTTGTACAGCCACCTTTGCATGATTTACACTGGGCTGTGCATGGTAAGCTGACGCGACGACAGTCGACACCCACAACGCATAGTTTCGCAGCCAGATTGGGAGCCACAATGGTCCAAGAGGCTTAATTGCGACCAAATCGCTGTAACTGCAGACAATTCTGCAGTGCAACTCTCTTTTTCCTTAGTCCATCCCTAAGAAGATTTACATGGTATGGAAACTTCTGGTCCCAGAGGAGCGTTTCCCCATATATGGCCCGCTTGGTAAGCTGCTCGAAGTGCATGTTTATAGGAGCAGCTGATGTAGGTGGCAGGCTTGTAACAAGCTTGTTTTTGGAAATTGTAACTATAGCAAAACAATAACACAAATCTAGGGTTACTTTATACTAAAACTAAAATATGTAGGTACACACCTAACAACTGACAAAATCAAAAACTTACAAGTTGACGTACTCCTAATTTCCCGTCTTTTTATAGTGGCCAGAGAAAGGCAGCTTGATCTGAACGAATTCTTCCAGTACGAAAACCAAATTTGTCCACGTTCGTTGTCAGTCAATGGAGGGCTTCGTTCAGGGAACAAATCTCTCGGCCAATTTCAAAGCAGATGATTTGGCCGAGAAATTGGAACCTGCCTACCCTGCCACCTACATCATGCACTTCGAGCAGCTTACCAAGCGGGCCATATATGGGGAAACGCTCTGAAACCAGAAGTTTCCATACCATGTCCATCTTCTAGGGGATGGACTAAGGAAAAAGAGAGTTGGACTCCAGAATCGCGGTAGTTACAGCAATTTGGTCGCAATTAAGCCTCTTGGACCATTGTGGCTGTAAATCTGGCTGCGAAACTATGCGTTATGGGTGTCATCGCGTCAGCTTACCATGTACAGCCCAGTGTAAATTATGCAAAGGTGGCTGTACAAATCAAAAGTAAGTTAATGTAGTTCTCAATCCAGGGTTATTTTGCATGCTGACCACTGATTATAGGTCAGGCACAAAATTATAGGTTTAATGGTAATCAGCTAGGCACAAATATAATTCAACAGTAATCTACAGCAACCAGTTCATGTATGATCGGTGATTTTGTAGTATTGAAATGGTACGAGTGCTTCAAAACGACTTTTCTTTTTCAGTTCTACATCTACCGAAGAGGACATTTAAGTTTTTTGTTTACAAATGTAGTCACTTTAAATAAAAATAATCTCTATTTTGTTATTTTTTTTGTAATTCAGCACCAGGAAAAAACTTAATTCAGTTTTAATTTATTTATTTTTTATTTATTAAAATAAATTGGGTGATTTCTTTTCATATGACACATTTCATATTAAAATCAGTGCACTTACTGCAGTTGAAGATTTCTTTTAAATAAATTTATTTGTAAGAGCGTGCATAATTGAACTTAAATATTTCGTGAAGAATAAAAGGTATCGGTGTCGGGTTTTTTTATAATACTTGTTATTTATTCAGTAATATATACATGTATTAAACTATTCATGTTCCATAATTTTTTTTTAAGAAATCAAGTAAAAACTATCAATTGAGTAAGAAAAAAAACTTAAGATGCCGTTTTTTGCCAAAAGTATTCAGTATATGTTTTTTGAGTATTTTTTTATAAATAATGTATATAATGAGCTTTTATTTTAGATATTAAACATTGAAATCGGTCAAATAGTTTAACTTGTGAAATTTTTTGAAATATATTTTAAAGAAATTTACACTCACATTCAAACCTTCATATTTCGTGAAGTATGAGAGGTATCGGTGTCGAGTTTTTTGTATAATACTTGTTGTTTATTCAGTAATATGCACATGTATTAAACTATTCATGTTCCATACATTTTTTTAAAGAAATCAAGTAAAAACTATTAATCGAGTAGAAAAAAAAATTAAGATGCCGTTTTTTGTCAAAAGTATTCAGTATATATTTTTTGAGTATTTTTTTAAAAGTAACGTATATAATAAGCTTTCATTTGAGATAATAAACATTTAAATCGGTTCATTGATTTAGCTTATAGAATTTTTTGAAATATTTTTTAAATAAGTGGCGCCATCTCTGTTCCTAAGGGGTGAAACTTGCGCTGCTGCGGGTCAAATCACTCAGTTTGGTCCCTTCTATCACTGTGCAAAGCGGCTTGCTTTTATCATGAAGTGCAGCATCCGGGCAAAAAATGGCCATAACAAGTATGACTAATACCATAACGTTTGATTATATTATAATAATAACACCACAGTAAATCAATTTAAAAAAATGTTTTTTCTTTAAGTCAGTATTTTTGTGTTCTTTTGATGAACTACATCGATTTTAATAAAATTTGGCATTAAAAAGCCTACGTCCTAAAGGATCGTCATAACTTTTTTTTAATGATATTGTGCCCCTTAGTGAGGGAGGGATTGGACTGATTGGGGATTATTGACATAACCCTAATCCTATCTATTACCTATCTACCATATGTAATGTACTTATTAAATATAGTTTAATTTTGAAATATTTTTGTTTGCGTAATACCTTTGGGCCATTTTCAGCGACACATTTGAACAGCAAAGCAGCCCTTTCACATCCCTTTTCACCGTCGCTCACTGACTCGTCGTTAACTACAAACAAAATATTTCATCAGTTTTATTTCATACATAGACCTATATATACAGTGTGTAAATCTAATACGGCCGAATCTCTTCGGTGGTTAGTATAGGACATAAGAAATGTAATTAGATAACTTTTACTTATAATTATAATTAAAATTTTAACCATACAAAATAATTCAGCTCGCAATGCTACACCACACAAGTTTCGAGATACGAGCGTTTTAAAGTAACTGTCAACGCTTGTTGGCAATTACTATAAAAAAGCTCGTATCTCGTAATGTCATGTCATCTTACCTATGTTTCATAATGTGTGCAGTACATTGCTGCTCGGTAAATTAAAATAATAATAATTACGGCGTCATAATTAAGGGTAAATTAAAAAACACTTTTTAATAAATGATTAGGCGAATAAATTCTATATCTGGTTTAATTTATTGTCCGTATTAGATTTTAAAAAAAATTAAACTGTTTATTACATAAGAGGTTAGGTACAAACATTCGTCTTAACTAAGTTACAATCTCTATATTTTGAGATTATTTTAACTACCTAAGCTTAGCCTTAATTATATGTGTTATTTGTTTTAGTTAGTTAGTGCTTACATGTTATTTTATATTAGTTTTAACTTACATTAGTTAGTGTTAATCAGTGCTTTCTTAAGTGTATTCTTTGCTTTATCAGGATATTTTTCTAACATTTCTACTACTTGTTTGGGTAAGCTGTTCAGGATTCTAAGTAGGTATATTGGCCAGAGCCTATTCCCATATTCATTGGTATTTTTTTAGGTATTTTAAAGTATGGTTCATTGGTTAAGGTCCGGAGGTGGGATGGTCTCTTATACCTGTCCAGGTGCCCCAACAAGTGTTTATATTCTAATATCACAGCAAGTTTTGCTTTATCATATACACTAAATATTCTACAGTATTTAAACAATTTATGATAATTATTTTTATATTGAAGTTTTATTTTTAAAGGAACAATGGTTTTTAGTAATCTTATTTGAATATAGTATATTTTTTGTAAGTATGTATTATATGTTCTCCCGTAACTAGAGATACCATAGGTAATTACAGTCTGTAAGTGCCATGTATAATAATAAGCGTAGTATGGAGTATGGCATTTTATGTTTTAGTATACTAAGGTTGCTTAATATTGCCCTAAGTTTGTTGCACACATGGTCGACATGTGGACCCCAGTTAAATTTGGTGTCTATTTTTAATCCTAGGTAGGTATGTTTATCAACTACTTCTAGATGTTCACAGTTACAGCATGTTGGCCCAGTGTGCATGCATACATGTTCATGGGCTACAATTCTAGGGGCATATGTTGTTCTAATATAGGGTGAGTGAATATACATTATCTTGGTTTTGTTATAGTTTAAGGATAATCCTGCATCATGTGCCCATTTACATAAGGTATCAAATTCACTTTGCATCTGACTCTCCACTGATTTACACACTGTATATATTGGTTTTACGTTACAGGGTTACGGTTTTTTTACTATACCAGCAACATACCGGATATGATGATTATATATGTGTGACCACTCTGAGGGGTGAACGATATAACATACACAACATGATTTATTTATACTATCGAGCAATGGTCACAAAATCACAAAAAAATACATGTACACAATATGATTCACCGAAACGTATGAAACAGATTTTATGACCTGCATATTTACCCATTAAGTAGTTAAAATAAAAATAATCAGTATTTAGGTATACACCTATAGTATACCGGCTTGGAGCCGATTAATTGGCAATGAGGAGTTACTGGTTATGAATTATTTGGTTATTTGTTGTGGAAATCCTTTATTCAGCAGTAAAATCTTCATAATACCTATACCTAACATACCAATGTGGCTGTTAGCAATTTTTGTAGTTAATTAAACACACCCGTTGCCCGTTAAAGGTGCGTCCACACTGCAGCTAACTTTTTTGGAGCAACTTACATAGAACAACATTGTGCAACAATAAGTAACTACTTATAGGTAATAAGTTACCAACTTATTTAACGTTACACAACAGCTAGTGTTGCTCCACAAAAGTTAAGTGCGGTTTTCATACAGTTACTACAACCTTAGTTCCTGAAAACTCAGGATTTGTTTAATCAAATTACCCTTAGAACACGTATCGGCCAATTTTTTCGCATTAGCAATTCTTTTGTCATCGCCTTTCTGCGTCTCCTCAGCAACTTTGTAGGCATGCTCCAAATCGTACATTCCTCTATCAGTCATCTGGAAAAGAAATGACGTGAAGGCATAATATAGATCTTCTTAAGGTCAGAATGTCTGTCTTAAGGTGCATTACATTGGCCTACGCTGGGTCATCGTGTAGAGGAGCCATTAGACTTATTAGTTATTAAAAACTGTAAAACCCAACTTACGGAACCCTCAGCTCTATAAGCGCATGCCAAAAGGCACTTAGTCTCCTTATTAGTCGGAGTTTTCATACTCTGCAGAGCCACCAACTCGGTCATCTCCACTGGATGGTCCTTCTGACACTTCATTATATACTTCGTGAATTTAACTTTTACCTCCTCGTCTGTCACGGCGGCCTAAAAATATAAAATGGAGATGTTCTCAGGGCATAGACCCACCATCTTCAATCTCAATACAGCCAATCACTCAGTCAATAACTACTTTAAAAAAAGTACATTACAGTCAACCAATTTGTTTGATTTGTAGGCTTAGTACAGTGACAGTGCCTAACAGTATTTAAGATGCCACTGTGTCTAGATAGGTACGATGTCGCCCAGAATTAAAATTGTTTCAAATTCTACAGTCAGCACCAAATAGACAGTAACGGCGGAAGTGGGCAAATATATTACACACCTTGGTTTTTAAACGATGCTTTTTATCAAAAATATTTACAATGTAATTGTAATTGTCCAGGAGTGGAATTGTTGAAGGGCATAACGCCGCTAGTAACTACGGAGAAAGCGCAGCACACCTCTCGACACCCCTGAGTCGCTCACTCCGGTGTTGCGCCTGGCTGTCTCTACGACGGCACATCAGGTGCCCATCTAACGTGTGGCGAGTCACCACCTGCCTCGATAACTTGTGCAAGCAATGTTATGGCAGGTGCCCGGACTTCTTTGCAATAAGTAGCCCAGTCTTATTTTCCATCCAAACTTAAACCATAGACCAGTACTCTGTCCATATTCTCTACAATAGCTTCTAATGCCTGCTGAAATCGGTTCACGGGGTATCTATTGATGTACCTGTGAATGGGTTCCAGCAGAGCAGGCGTTCTACATGACATCAAATTTCTCGAAACGGCCTCTACGTATTGGATCTATATCCCCACGCACGCCTTTTAAATGACAGGGCTCGAAAGACTCGAGAGTTTACACGGAGATACAAATAATAATAATAACCCCGCGGGGGCAGCTGACGGTGAGTGGCGACACCGCGGACCCCTATTCCAGAGGGCTCTTTCATCTGGCTCTCGCCTCTGTGCTTGCCTTGACTGGCTGGCCAGAGTGGAGTCCCAAGAGCGGGACATATGCTCCAGGTTGGAAGTGTAAAATGTCTCAACGCCGGCGGCCTGCTCAACGGATTACCGGGAACTGGCTACCGCAGACTCACCTCTCGACAACCTCACAGCCGCTCTGAAGTGTTGCTCTATTGGCGCACTGTGCGTGCGGCTGTTGTAGGGACCACTAAATGAGTTGGCGAGCCATCACCTGTCTTTCACAATTTTGAGACAAGGTCGTCATACATAGGCTATTGATATGCAAGTTGGATGGACTAGATAATGGGGGCTATGGGAGGAGACTAGCGGACACCTGCCGTGACGATCAGTCTCAAAATTGTGAAAGACAGGTGGTGGCTCGCCAACTCATTTAGTGGGCCCTACAACGGCCGCCATCATACCACCTGCGAACTGGTGCTGCGAACTCGACTGGACTAGATAATGGGCTATGAGAGGAGACTAGTGGGCACCTGCCGTGACAATCAAGTTCCCATCGCAGCACAAAAGTCCTTCACTTCAATAGTCTTTGCACCCGGTGGCGGGGACCATTTCTGGATGTCATCGAGCGCACAATATCATATTGTGCGCTCGGGGATGGTATCCGCCACGTACACCACGTATCCCTTGCTTTTAGATTAGATTGTCTTAAAGGGTCTCTGCGCTGTTGGCTTCGGCCCCACGCACGCCTCCCAAAGGTCCGGGAGCCTATGGTCCCGAGATATGGAAAAGACATAGAAATAATAATAATAAGATATATTTGGCCACTTTGGCAGTCAATATCCTTTTGATGCTGACTGTAGGAACATGTAAAATAAGTGAATACACAACATATTTGTCAGAAAAAGGCTCTATACTGCAGATATACAGTATACAGGTCTCCACTGCTGAAAGATATATATACATAAATCAATAAAAGACAAAAAAACTTACGTAAGCATGACTGCTCCAAAGTGCCAGCGCAAGCAGCATGTTGAAGAACATTTTTATTTTATTTTATTCTTTTAGATTACTGCAGACACACAAAACAAGCCCGTAATGATATAAAAACATCAGCGCTCATGCAGTTTATAATACCTCAAAAATAGATGTTATCGCGATTATTATAGGCATAATTATAATAACACTATTTCAAAGTATAAAAAAAAGTATAATTACAATATTTCGGGAGGTATGTTATTTAAAATCAGCTTATTTTGATAACAATCTGCATAATGTATTGACCTTGCCGGTGACACCGGTGTCACTGAAATATCCAAAAACCTAAAATAATTTTGTTAAATATCGGAAGAGAAATGATTAAACTATTATTTTAAATACTGATATCCATCTTTTTTCATTTCATGCATTTACTGGGTACCATACATTACCCGAAAATGAGTACCTACCTGTAAGTACAGCTTCTTCCAGTTCGGAAACCAGCGGGGCTAAGATGGACGGCTGTCTATCATTTGTCACGATACCTGTCACGTTCTAACAAATATGTAAGTGCGAAAGTGACGCATGGCATGACAGGTGATAAAAATGCGACCATGATACCGCTGCAGCCTGTGGGGTGATGGCGTCTACGTTGGGTTAATTCTGGCCATTAGAACTCGTTCTAAGAGCTTAAATATGCAGCTGAGAAGGGCAATTGGTCGGTATTAGCTGTCCGGTTGAAGCCTATTGTGCTGACGGGATATAGGTATATACGTGACCAAAGCAGTTATCTAGCTGATAGCAACAGGACCCATGTGCAAGATAAATTCGTTGTATATATTATCAGGGCCAGTTGCTTTTCTTTAGAGTTTAGCGGCTTTCATTATCTCAGTGATTTCGAAGGGTTATTATTAGGGTTAGGGATAAATGCTGATTCCTTGGCGAGCTTTGCTTAAGTGCCTTGAGGTCATTCTTAATTTTCTTGGTGAAGACTTTATCGCGTTTAGCTCTAGTCACTTCCACCATGCGGTCGGCAATGGCATCCGGTTTTACGCTGCCCGCTTGCGTCCGTTGTTGTTTTCCTGTCAGACTATCAGTCAGTGCTTGAAATCCATACCTTCGACGGTTGACTTCCACTTATTTTGTCGGGCAGCGTCAAGGGACTTCAGTAGTTGTGAGCTGATGGTGGAGGTTGGCAGGAGGCTCTGTGCCCAATTTATCCTTGAAGGTAGATGTTGGTAATCTGGACGTAATTTCAACTTTCACGATTTCTAAACATAATTAAATTGTAAAACGGGACTTAGTTTGAAGATTTACCTCCGACGTTTCGAGGACGGCGTTGTCCCCGTGGTCTCGGAGAAGACTGACTAATGTTGACATCAACTTCTTCTAGTCGCGCAAATTTTTCGAACTACCCGCACTGGAACGTTTTGCGCACTAGGGATATTACTCTGTCGACACAACACTAACGATATTCGATTTATCGACTGTCGATATTCGTTTCCGCTTATATACATTTACTAATGATTGGATTCCATGTGGAAATACGCGATTAAGTCCCGTTTTACAATTTAACAAAGAGATTATTGTCGTAAAAAATAATAAAACTAATCTGAGTACTCGAAATCTACAGTTTTATTTTTCTAACTAGGTAAGTAATTTCATTAACTTTTTTTTCGTATTTTTGCCGCAGCCGAATCATACAGCAGCGCTGAAACGAGAACACGACAATATTTAATTTAATAGTAAAGTGATTTACTACTGCTACTACTAATAGTGATAGGCACAGGTACTGTACAAATTCTAGCAACTTGAAAAAATCAGGCATATATTTTTGTACCTGTCTACGTTTTTGATTTTCAGGTGCCTGATTCAGTAACTAGGTAATAAAATCTTCCAAATACAGTCCAAAGCTGTTTTCACACGCATGAAAAATTAAAATAAAATTATGTAAAAAAAATCTAGTTATTATATTATTATAATGGTGACGTTTTCAACCAAAAGGTACCACATTGTCGCTTGTTGATAAGGTTGATTTCTAATTGAAGCTATGTGGAAATGGCGCCTTACTGACAAGCGACAATAAGTACCCCTTTGGTTGAAACTGGCACAATATTTATTATTGGCGGATATTCGAATATTTTGAATATTCGAATATTCGGATTGCAAACCTTACTCAAAACCCGAAACCATTTGCCTGAATGGAAATTGTTTCGAGTCCTGAAGAAAGATATAGGGACTCCCTTGCTATTCTTAAGTATCTAAAACTCATTAAATCTGACTTGATGGGCGAGGTTTATGCCGATGAATTACAAAAGTACAAATTTCGACTTACGAATCGAAATTGTCGATAGCGCATTTGAAGATTTTTGCTGCTCTTTCACATTCCCTCCTATCTCCACTGATTTCTTCTTCGTTTACTGCAATGATGTATGTTTATACAGAATATATTAGTATATAAAAGAAAGTAAATAGATTTACATTTACAATAGTATCTAGTGAGAAAAAACTAACGTCAAGTATTGCAGTATCTATAGTTTTAATCTTAGAATTTTATAAATTAAAGTTATATTTTTTATTATTATTCAAATGCTGTCAATCAAAGGATGACTCACGTTATACCGGGCCGGAGCTTCCGGCGCTTACTTTTCTATGGCAGATGACCCGGTGATCACATGATGCTTTCCATAGAAAACGTAGCCTATAACACACACTGTAGGGATTTCGAAATCCTTTATTTGGTTTGGTCTTGTTACCACACTGTAGGGATTTCGAAATCCTTTTTTCTTGTGCAATAAAATAGTATTTTGTACAATCGTGATATAATAGAGAGCTTTTCAGTCGAGTACCGTGTTTAGGCCACGAAGCTTGCTGAGTGGCCTAATGAAGGTATGAGATTGAAAAGCTTGACTATATCACTATTGTATACAATACTTTTTCTACGAGTCATCTAAAATAATACTTTTTCTACTATAAAACCTAAATAATGAAAGAAAATTAGGTATCTCAGTAGTACAAATTACATCAACGCATGCATTATATATTACTCATGAAATTGTCGCACGTTGGTGTCTTTTCCACTGAACCGCGGCGCCACGTGATTGGTCAAATTCATTATAGTTGACTAAACCGTTTCGAAATGAATATTATAGTTGAGTTGGGAGCCCATACATGAAAAGTACCCAATTACGAAGAATAAACGAAGGTTACCACGTAAACAAGTTTTGGTGAAGTCCTCACTCTTCTTCTTTTTTTCCTCATCGTCAGAGTACGCTGTCTCCGCAATCTCTTTCATTCCTTCAGCCGATAGTTTTCCAGCTTCATCAGTCTGCAAATTAAGAGTTGTTGAGGTAAATTTAAAAAATTAAAGGTATACTGTTGCATGTAGAAAAAACGAATAAATATAAAGTACCTACCTAACAATTTTTTTGTCAAAAATTTCACTTGATGCAAGCTTTTATTGCTGGCTGTACTTTTCTTTCAACAGTCGAGTAATATACTCATACTCATCGAGGCAATTTCAACAGCAGAACCCTAATACAATGAACCCTGATACAATGAGGTGCGTTGTTTTTTCAGAGTTCCTAATATGACTACCTCTGCAATGGTCTCCATCATCAGATCAGCTCGATGGTACCATAATATTGCATTATCGTTCCTATGACCACCTGTCTCCATCATCAAATCAGCTCGATGGTACCATAAGTATGTGAAGTTTTAGCTTAATAGAAAAATGGCAAATGGGTCTAATTTAGCTTGCATGATTTGATTACATATACTCACAACGGGACAGGTGAAACTCAAACAAAAGCTTGTTAAAAGGAACGTAAATAAGCTATATAGAGAAGTAAAAATTAAATCTACATACTAGAATACCTAGTAGTTTCACCGATATGCAGAAAATATGCTATAGTATGCTATGATAAACATAGGGATATTATATTTTCACCACACCAGCTGGTAAAGGCTCTCTTGATTGTTCAAGAACTGATGAGAAATTTGCATTTTATCCACATGTGTGGCAAAGTAATCTGATTCAAATTTTGAATTGTTTTCTTTTCTTGGTTGGTGGAATTAATTGACTTTTAAATAATTATTTGGAATTACATTATGTAATAACCTAATAACGTTCATTTGGATTTGATTTTGTTTAATATTTTACAATTAGTATTTTCATTCGGTTTCCTTCCGTTGGTGTGGTGAAAATTTTGTGTTTCACTCGGTGGCAAAGTTTGTTTAACCCTTGTGCCTTGAAACCCTCGTAACGCTCAAGATTTCATTTTAGAACCACTCGCTTGCTCGGGTATCAATATTAGCACGAGGGGTTAAACAACAACTTTGCCCCATTGTAAAACAAATAACTATTATGTATAGGATTAGAAAATAGGAATACTAACACAAATATAATTTGACTCTGAACCGTTTTTATTTTCATCAAAAGTATATGTAGCTGTAAAAGTGTATATTACTGTATACTCGTGTGTGCAATAGTAGTAGATTGTATTGCAACGGAACCAAATGCAATATTTCATCTAGAGAGGATTGTTGAATCAAGAGCGAAGCAAAATAACCCAATCCCCAACTGACTGGGGACAGTTCCATCTATTTGGCGACCAACTATTTACACACACTCATGTACCCATTATTTTGAATCCAATAGGATAATATTTTAGCAAAATTAAGCTAATGAGGTATAATGCATGGCTGTTTGTATTGTCTAGTGTTCACCACCGTGTAATTGCTTTGCCATCGGCGACCTTGTAAATAAATAATGAGTTCGAACTTTGGACTCTGATATGAAACAATAAGGACTATTTTACCTAGTGGACCTGGTATACCTTCCTAAGTAATACCTATAGTGATTTTCTAGCTTCTGATGCGCGAATAAGATAATATTGAAACATGTTATAATTGCAACAACTTGCCGGTTTTATGTATTGTGTTGAGATAAAAACAAGAGTGAAAATGCGATTTTTTATCGCAGTACTAAGATAAAACTTTTGGGTCTGAAACTTTCGGAAAAACCGGCGTTTTTTCTGTGGACTACAAAAATTAACGATTTGATACATTTTTCTAAAATTTTAATGATACAAATTTTAAGATAAGTAGTAGTATTAGAAGGTTTTAATTGAACATGCCGAGGCATGTATATACACCATCAGGAAAACAGATTTTTTAAAGTTATGTATGCCCAACCAGAGCAAGAAACACAACTTATAATGCCTAGGCCACAGAATAAGTAACAAGCTTAAGGCAAGTAGGCAAATATTGAACCCCAAAATTTCGGCCACCAATGTGTTACATAGTGAAACGCTTAGACGTTTCGAGCAGTAAATGTACTATACAGATGTACAAGTTGCGGAGTTTCAAAAAAGTCGGAAAAGTTCTCGCAATTATCGGAAAAAATAATAGGAAATTAAGAAAAAAATCTCCATACAAAAATAGGTTAAGTTCCCGAAATTTTTCAATGTGGCAATTTCGCAATTCTGGAAACTTTCTGACGGCACATCAGTGTGTCAGTAAAAACTTACCATCCCGGTCTTTTTATAAGCGCAAGCTAGCATACACTTGATGTTGTCGCCCTTCACCACCCTATTTATAGCCAAATCCCTTATGTCGTCCCTGGACACGGAGTGCTCAGTAGCACACTCCAACACATACTGGAGGTACTTCAGCTTTATGTCCGTGACGTTTGATGCCTGTAAAATATTGATTTATTTAATTAGCCTTTATTCTACAAAAAACATAATTAGGTAACATGCGGATGGGCAATGGCAATATTGGCATAAAAGGCATTGTTTACCTAAAAATTGAGCTTGTTTTTTGTGATTCTGCATAGAAAACGATTCTGATTCATTCAGCCAGTATTGGAACAAACCAAATTTCTATAGTTCATCTACTAGATTGTTCATGCCTATGTATGAACAATACAAAATTTGGCTTGTTCATTTATTAGATTTTTATTAATTCTATGTATGAGTGTTCATAACACTGTATCCACGAACAATGCAATTAAAAGTTTATTATTTTAAGCATTATTTGCTGAGCTTGACCTTTTTTCATCAAAGTATACACGTTGTTTCTTGTTTTAAAGATTGATTCCCTTTTTCTTATTAATATGTAACAGGTTTCTGTGTTATTGGCGAATAACCGTTATTTTATTACATTCTAATCTATTTGAAATCAATATGGAGGGGATAAAACAATATGAACGCTTTCGCTATACCTAATACTAAAATAGAGCTAGAAATGGTTTTTGTGTTAAGTGTTTTTCAATGCTGATTAAAAGATTTGAATAATGTTCATTCACTGGGTTTTACTGTGTTCATTCATTAGTTTTTTTGTTCATTCACTAGGTTTTTGGGTACTTTTTGATAAACTCATCTATAACTCAATAACTAGAAAGTAATAAAAAATCGTAGAAATTATATTCTTCTTCATTAAACCAAAGTACTGACATCTACGATATCTTATAGTAGTAAAACACTTCATTGTACAAAAAAAAACCGGACAAGTGCGAGTCGGACTCGCCCACCGAGGGTTCCGTACTTTTTAGAATTTGTTTTTATAGCGGTAACAGAAATACATCATCATCTGTAAAAATTTCAACTGTCAAGCTATCACGGTTCATATATATATAAAGAAATCAATGAAGAAGGTAGATTAGGCAGTAAGGAATTAATTATTTACTTAGGCAGCCTAAATATTATATTTAATCAATGACTAAATTTTAAGACTAATGTCATTACGTCACATACCATCGAATAACTAACGCACATCGTAACAAAAACAACAAACTTGCTGAAGCTCATCGTCACTGACGCAACCACTCGATTCAAACTGTCACTCTATAAACCCAACCTGCGAATGTGTAAAGTATTCCAAATAAACCATTTTATACTTTTAATGATAATAACCATGCCGCTACACAAAGAGGACTATTTACACCTCACATAATTGAGGAGTTATTGCAAAATGTGTTTATTATTAAGCCCTATTTGTGAACTGTGTCACTTTCATGGAAAACTTTAGGTACTTGGCAGCAGCATACAGTTGGCGTTAACGTCGTTTTTGACAGTATTCCTATACAAATACTGCCGTTGTTTACATAACAGCTGATGCATTAGAGTCCCTTTTACCATGAAAATGGCGCAAAAGTCCGAAACCCTTTATAAATTTCCACGTGTTGCAAGAGAAGTTATTACAGTTATCAATGTGATAGAAATCTGCACTTACACAATGAAGGATTCAAAAGCAAACCTGTAATGTTGTACTAATTTTAGTATTAATATAATAACTAATATTATGTGTGTCACGGTAGTACTTTGTAAAACCTATAGGTACCTAGCCATTAGGGCAAACATTATAGCTTAACAATTGAACTACGAGTAACTATCAATCTTCTTCCAGGAATTTGTAATTTATCAACGCGCTTTTAAAAATGTTGCACAGACACATATATATACATACCGTATAATAATAAGCATAATATATCGAAATAAATATATATGCATATAGCAAAATAAATTATGGTAGAAAAACGCGCCATTTCCAAAGACTAACAATTATACGAGTAATATATATATGTGTCATCCAAACATAGTTTAGCTATGGCTCAACTATATGTTTGGATGCTATCTCGGCAGCTAGCAATGAAAATACTAGCTATGAAAAAGACATGACACGTGGTGTGGAAGGAACTAGAGCGCACCTATGTAGGTACCTGCTTAAACTTATTCTTAGAGGATATAACCAAACGCTTTGCCTGTATATAGTCCTCCTCATCGTTTTCGATGACGGCGACCCCAAATAAACATAATAAACAAGCTTTGCCTGTAACCTGTAAACGACGCCTTGTCTGTAATTTTCTGTACAAAAAAGTCTGCCGATTCTTGCGGGGGAGGGGAACGTCAAATGTATACGTAATTACGTAACGTAAAAATAGCCATGTCAGATAAACGTCAGTCCATACATTATGTATGGCCATTTGCCGATTATGTTCGACAGAGGGGAACGCCTCCGTTTGGTAGACGTTATAATAGTATCCTCTAAGCCTATGCCTGAAATTCTCTAGTTTTACAAGATGGATCCGAAATATGTCATCATTACTCACGTGTTAATTTTAAACAATATCTGGAGCAATCTGGAGCAAACTGTGTACGGAGCTACAGAGCGTGGCGTGGCGTAGGTATTACCCGAAATTCTATCTTGGGAGAAATCACCTGACAATTATTGCAAAGAAAATGGATATATGTAGAGTCAGAAGCTGCAAGCGATGGATTAAACCTACTTGGTACCAACTTTGGTACCGCCACCTGCTCTTATTAGGTACTATCTTTGTATGCCAAATTGAAAGCAATAAAAATACTGTAAAAATACTGTTTTTGTTAAATTAATTCCACGCTTTAAAACCTTTTCTACATAAGATTAGGTCTACTTGGACGGTTTACGAGTCATTTTTTTTGCTTTTTTTTATACCACGTCGGTGGCAATCAAGCATACGGCGGCTTGATATCGTAATCAAAAATCTTTTGTAAGTTACAAGAAATCAAACAAAAAATTGACTTGTAAACCGCCCAAGTAGCCCTAATATTATGTAGGACGAAAGTACACGTACGGATGCATATGTAGATGTGCACGCACACATACATAGTTAGTTCGGGAGCAAATCAGAGATGGTGCTTTCACATGAGTTTCTGTAAAATGCTTCAAGAGGGCTCTTTTTACCTGTTATACTTACTTTACTCTGGTTAAGCGGTTCACATGGTCATGGAGACTATATAAAGGAGCCAAATCTCTATGTATGAAAAGTGTCCATCAAAAAACAGTAATTAGGCGGCGCCACCATACACCGAAATACTACCAAAAACAACCTACGTAATTTGGTCGGGTTATTTGTTGCCTTATATGGTTCATGTTATATTCATGTCCCAGAGTCTAACTAGCGCCACCGGAGAGATTAGGAACTATTATTTAAAGCTTAACGCGGTCACTTATACAACAATTCTGCCATAAGAGATTGCGATCCTTTCTATACCATCCATACACATGGTAACCGGTTTAGAATGAATGAATGACTTATAATATTACTGTTGGAGTTGCCAACAATGGTTAAAGGAAGAATGTTTGGCGTTAGCTATCATTAACTGGGCAGTTTGACCTCCCGAATTTCCTTTAAAAAAATTGATAATAGAGTCAACTACCTAATTTACTACGAGACTAATAATTAGTTCATACTTGTCAACAGTATAAAATGATACGAGTTGCCGAATTTTGGCAATCTGTTGTAGTATCTTGTGTGCTCGACTGTTTATTAAGTTTACTAATTTGAATAAAATGGCTAAAGTATCGGTGTTATTTTGCTCTCTGTACGTTCTCGTGTTGACGTCGTACTCTATGGTAAGTGAACATTTTGTTAGTTATACTTGTAACTACCTAAAAGTAAAGGCTTAAAGAAAAATGCCATAAGGTAAGGTGGGGTAAGACTAACATAGTTAATTTTGCTCGGGGCAAGACTAACAGTATGAGGATTCCATACAAGTGATAGTCTTACAGTTTTGAATTATTCACGGTTAGTTTGAAAGAAAGAAAGAAAGAAAATACATTTATTTAACGCCACAACAGATTACATATATGAAAAAAAGGAAACATACAGACAAAAAACATTGGACGCTAAAATAGTTTCACTAGACTACGTCGAAATATCGGGAGCTCGAAAACAATACAAAAGGTAATCAAGGTCCATATCTACGGTACTCAAGGATTTCCCACACTGGATGCGTTCTGCGGGCAGCGGTCAGGTCAAACTTCAACTTCAAAGGTTGCTGTCAATGTTGTTCATACATAATGCGGGTTTGACCTGACCGCTGACCGCAGAACGCATCTAGTGTGGCAACTCCTTTACATTTCGGCACTTTGAATACTGCCTCTATTCTCTCTCGCGTCTTAGCTTGCGTGCTCGAATGAGTGTATAATTATTACGTCAATATGGGAACCCATGGTCACTAGTCAGTGTACGTAGATATTAGTTAGTGAAGTTTGAAACGTTCAAATTTTATTTCAATATATACTACATTTGATTACATACGAGTCCGAATGACAAACTCTTATAAGCCAATTATGTTTATCTAACCCACTGCGATAGCTGTTCAGTCTATTTTTTTATACCGTAGACTAAAATGACATTTCATGTGTTGCTAGTTTTTTACGTCTTATAAATATAAATATAAGACGTAAAAAACTAGACGGAATAAAAAATAGACTATAGCAAAGATGAAAATCGTACGTCGACAAACGCCAAATGAAAATAAAAAATATACTGGGGCGACGGGGATGACAGAGGCTACGAAAAGTCACGTGATTTTTTTCATACATTATTTGAGTTACATGTGTATACTGCCTGTCCTAACCTATGGTGCTCAAACTTGGTCACTCACAGAAAATCAGAAGTCCAAACCGAAGGCTGCCAACGCGCAATGGAGCGCAGCATTTTAGGTGTTAAAACGACCGACCGCTTTCGGAACACTACGCTGCGCTCCAAAACCCGCATTGCTGATGTTGGCAAAAAAACCGCCAGGCTCAAATGGGACTGGGCCGGCCACGTCTATCGCATTCGCATACATCCGAATAGGTGGGCTTATATAGCCACCAAGTGGATGCCGGTAAAGAAGCGTGGGCGGGGTAGGCCCAGGAGAAGTTGGCGAGACGACTTTGACACCTTCTTACAACTGCCCGGAGGAAGCACAAAATCGGGAGTTATGGAGAACCAGGGGAGAGGCGTTTGCCCCGCAGTGGGATACTCAAACATGCTAAGAAAAAAAAATTGAAAACGATGCATGCTTTTTATCATAGACCAACATTATCAATATCATGACTACTTCCTACTTTCAGGCTATGACAGAAGACCAGAGGAACATAATAAGGCAGCATTTTCGCGAAATGGGTATGAAGTGTATGAACGACAACCCTATAACTGCAGAGGACATCACCGCACTGAAATCTAGGCAAGTGCCTACTGGGCCTAACTCGCCTTGTTTCTTATCGTGCGTGCTCAAATTAACCGGCATGGTGAGTGTATATTACGTATTACGTCAGTCTCTTCATCTCTATTCTTTTCTGTCTAGTCGGATTATTCCGGCCCACCCTGTAGAAGTATTTTCTTTAACTTCAACTCCCCATTTTCTGCTTCTGTTATGTGCGTTTTACCTACTCAAGTTCGTTCGTTTGTTCTATTCTTCTCTTTTATTTAATAACTATGTTCTACCAAATGATCCAAAGTCTAACGTTGCTATCCAATCGCGTTGTGTTGCGCCTCTGGTGTTGCGGGTGTCCATGGGCGATTCGTCGTTTAGATTAGTCTGCTGGTTTGCCTTCTATATCATAAAAAGAAATTGGAGTGTGGATCGTTCGGTGGGTTGAGACGAAGCTAACCATGAGAGCGCTCCATGATAATCTATCTGCCTTAAACCTTAACTTTGACTTCAATAACCAAATGTTTACCGTTATATCGTCAGATGGATAGCAACGGTATGCTGCAGAAAGAAACAATGCTTGAATTGGCAAAGAAGGTGTTCAACGATCCTGAGGAATTGAAGTTGATCGAGGATTACCTGCATTCCTGCTCGCACAGTCAGTATATTCATGTTTACCTTCTTTTGAGGCTCGTGTCACTCACTTATTTGTTATAGTGCAGTATTTCTATGTACCTTTTTCTCTTCTTTTACGATTAGCAATTAAAATTTTGGTTTTAAATGAATTTGTTGTATCCATTCTGATATAACGATATGTTTACCTAAATTGTTAATTGAAAGTATCCTCAAAAAGTACTAGGTACAAAAGTTAAAACTTATCCGTTTTTTTTTAAATGGACATGTATTTTACTTTCCTCGTATTGGAAATGAAAAGTAGTGTTTAACTCGGTTGAAAGGCACCATTTCATTCCTTGGTTAACAATCTACTATTATTTTTCAGTAAATGGCGAGGTAGTGAGCGACGGAGACAAGGGATGTGAGCGCGCTATGCTCGCGCACAAATGCATGGTGGCAAACGCTGCTCAGGTATTATTTTACGTTATGAATCTTTATCCTATTCACTCTGTCTCTAGCTGCATCTCCGCCCTGTAGGCCTAGCATAGGACATGCTAGGCCTACAGGGCGGAGGGTCCGTCAGTATCTCGCCCGTGAGATAGACTACCAGTAGGTATTATTCCTACTGTATTATTTAGAGGACTTTTATAGCCTCTGCCCTGCCCTACCTCGCAGGCGAGATACTAGGTCGCGCCCGTCCTTTGCTAGGCCTACTGGGTGCATGGTTATTAGTACACAATAATTATCTCAGAGGCGGCCCTAGGGCGAATTGCCAGGGACGATACTTAGGTACCTAATTGTTGACGTACAACAGAACATGTTGTACAGTCCCAATAAAATTTACATTTTTATATTGTCGTCGCTTGAATTTCACCCATCACGCACTTCGCACATAGCCAGTTCCATTTTCAAATTTTCTACTCAGCGTAAAGGGGCCCAATGATTATCAGTCCGCCGGACGATATCAGCTTGTAAGTTAGAACAAAAATTTGACAGTTCCGAAAAACTGACAGGCCGATATCGTCCGTCGGACTGGTAATCAGTGGACCCCTTAACGGCACAATGCGAAAGAATGCGAAGTCGATTTGGAAATATCTTGCAATGATAATGGCACATCTTTGCCAACCAATTGATAATTTTTTTAAATTATATAATATCCTTGTTTACAGTTTGGATTCGACGTGTAAAAACCACGGAAGAAGGATTCACCCGTAACGACCGCTATAATCGTCAAATGGCTCATTGATCACAGATTTATCTGTCACTGTTAACAAATTTCATTATACACTTTTAAATTAATATAGGTACCTATGCTGTTGACAAAGTGTCTTATTTTTAGAAGCCCTACTAAATTAACCACCGTTCTTCAATTTTATTATAAACTGAAATAGTGACGAAGCCCTCCAGTGGGTGAAACTGGTGAAGACCGGATTCGAACCGGCGTCTTTGGCTATCGCGGCTAACGCCATGAACCCCTAGGCCACCTCGCCACTGGCGCATAATCAATTAGGTAATATTTTGAGGCAAGTTAAAAGTAATAACGCGAGCCAGGATCAGATTTCCATGACCAATTGCCTCCCGGGCGATAACTCGTATGTCTAACGGCTATGTATGATGAACCCTCGTGGACGTCAGCTGCCGCTCCGTTGGTGGGTTTAGGAATGGCAGCCACCGAAACACGTAAAAAAAATGTTGTCATCGCTTCCCGTTTGATACTTCGTCAGATGATAGTTTAGATGTTATTGTGAATAAAAAATCGTCAGCCGGTTGTATCGCGGTGGAAAGAACGTCAGCTAGTGGCCTGAACATGTAAAAAATAAGCGTTTTACATTTTTATAATAGTAATACTACATTCATGAAACTTTGCTTGTAGCATTTCAGGGTTTCAGTAAACGGATGACGCATTACGCATACTTTGTGGATATAAAATGGTAGGGTGCGTATTTTTTACATGTTCATGTGGACAGCTGACGATTTTTCCACCGCGATACAAGATACAACCGACTGACGGTTTTTGTTTATTTAACATAGTATCTAACACTGACACAATATAAATCGGAAGGCAATGCATAAAAAAATTTTTTTTCCCCTCACTAGCTCGGAAAGCCGTCTTTTATCCTTTAAAACAAGCGGGGAAAAACGCATTTTATCCACTAGTGGGGAAAGTAATTTGACCTTGGATGGAGCGTGTTTAAGTAGCTTGACAGATAACAAAACGTAAAACGCTCATAATAATGGTTCGTTCGATATTAATTATCATTAAATAAATGGTTTGAGAATCTAATAAAAAATACCAGATTTAGCTTTATTTAATGATTTTAAGTCATAAACCTTAAAATTCCATAATAAACGTTTGTTTTTTAATAATTATGTTAAATATAATTCTGAACGCACAAGTTAAGTCGATGCAATTTCAAAACGCATCATTGACATTTCATACGTCAGAAATGTCAACATTGTCAACAAAAATTTTACTTAAAAACTTCTCACGTAAAAGTACAGAATTTCCAGAGTTTTTTGTTATAATATCGTAAAAAAATGATCTAACGTCTGTGGCACTTTCCTCGCTATAGTGAGGGGAAAAGTTTTGTGTTACACACGGGTGCAAATGTATTTTACTTCTCGTGTGTTAAAACACTCGCTACGCTCAGGATTCTATTTTAGAACCACTCGCTTGGCTCGTGGTTCAACTATAGAATCCTTTCGCTTGCTCGTGTTTCAATTCCACACTCGCGGGTAAAATACAACTTTGCACCCTTGTATAACAAATAACTATTTTACATGTTCATGTCATCGACTGGCGGTCTTTCCACCGCGATACAACCGGCTGTCTTTTTTTTAAATTCATGATAGCACCTAAACTATCATCTGACAAAGTATCAGCCGGGGGGCGAAGACTGACGAATTGACGATTACAGTAAAATTTTGGCCGCCAATTTAAAGTTTTTTTTAATGGGATAATAACAAATTGAAAAGTAAGATACGACTCTAGTATTAAGGTGCCCACTGATTATCAGTCCGCCGGACGATATCAACCTGTTAGATAGAACAAAAATTTGACAGTTCCGAACCACTGACAGGCCGATATCGTCTGGCGGACTGATAATCAGTGGGCCCCTTAAGAATAAGAGGATGTGGTATATTTTTATATGTCGGTACGGTACCTATACAATAAATCGTTCAATTGTAAATTTTCTACAAGGGTAAGTATTTTAAATTAGAAACAATAAAACTCTTTAATAGAATAGGGCATGCAACATTTATTCGTTATAATCCTTAAATCCTTGTCATGTTTGTACTTTTTGGGTGGTCAGTTTTCCTTTTTTTTCCTAAAACTTGAGATCGAGGCCATACTGGAAAACAAAAAAGATTAAATAAGTAAATGAACATCCAACATATTTCAAGTTTAGATTATATACAGCTGCTAAGGTGCCTATTTCACCACGCTGACAATTGACACCTGGGCGTTTTCTAAAATAAATATATTTCAAATCTGGACATTCTTGGGCTCATTCTCAGAATCGTCGGCATTCTCCATCCCACCTATAAAAAAAGATGTCCCAAAAACCGGCCAAGTGCGAGTCGGACTCGCGCACCGAGGGTTCCATACTTTTTAGTATTTGTTGTTATAGCGGCAACAGAAATACATCATCTGTGAAAATTTCAACTGTCTAGCTATCACGGTTCATGAGATACAGCCTGGTGACAGACGGACAGCGGAGTCTTAGTAATAGGGTCCCGTTTTTACCCTTTAGGTACGGAACCCTAAAAATTACCGTTCTATTACGTCACGTTTTAGTGTGAATTTTTTTTTACTTTTTGCACATCGTAAAATTTTTTGCCATAGTAATTGCCACGAATTAATAAACTCCGTGGTAATTGCCGCGCACCGCTATGGAACGGACGCCAGAACGCGCTTGCGCCGCCTTGCGCGTAATAGTCGCGTTTTGTTAGGGAGTGAATCTTCTGTACCTAGTTCTATTATTATATTCTGTGCTATGGTGCAGATATTATAGAGAACTTTAGCGATCCAATAAATCTGAAGATTTAAACTTTCACGATTTTTACTCATTATTATTCACAACGACGGGACTTAATCGCGTAAAATACGTTTTAAATTTATCTCCGACGTTTCGAGAACGGCGCTGTCCCCGTGGTCTCGGAGAAGACTGGTCACCAGTCTGAATAATAATAATCCAGTTGTGAATAATAATATCTGAAGATGACCGTATAGTGTTAAATGCTCACCTTGGCTCCATTTTCAGTTAAACAGGAAAAAGCCAAAGCGGCCCGATCGCAGCCCTTGTCATCGGCTACATTTTCAGCATTCACTGTAAAATAAATGATATTATTATTTTTATCAGAAAAAACTTGCAACCTTAGCTTTTAAACGCATTAGGGTATGGTATTATAAAATGTCAGAAAATATTTCGGAACTGTCTTGTTTAAAGGGGCCGACTGATTACCAGTCCGCCGGACGATATCGGCCTGTCAGTTGTTCGGAACTGTCAAATTTTTGTTCTAACTAACAGGTTGATATCGTCCGGCGGACTGATAATCAGTGGGCACCTTAATACTAGAGTCGTATCTATATGGGCACATGTGAATGTCATCTCGATTTGTGTGGGTGGGCACAGGACAGCGGATGTAATTCCAGATCTAGAGCAGAGCCCAACTGGGGAAGTACATCCACCTTACAGAAAACCGCAGCCAAATAACACCCTACTGTACTAATAGTGTTGTGTTCCTGCCGGTGAGGTTCGTGCTGCTGGATGAGGTCGGGAAGCTCTTCGAGAGAATCCTGGCCTCCCGTATACAGCGGCACCTAGTGGAAACGGGCCCGAACTTGCATGACAGACAGTTCGGGTTCCGTAGGGGGCGGTCTACTATAGACGCGGTGGGCGCGCTGAGGGATTTCGGGGTGCTTGCGGCAGGCCAGGGGGAGGGAGTGGTGGCAGTGTCACTGGACATCGCCAACGCGTTCGGGTCCCTCCCCTATACGGTCATTGGGGAGGCACTCCGTTACCATGGAGTGCCTCATTACCTGAGGCGCGTTGTAGAGCATTACCTGACGGGGCGGGTAGTGCTCTATGAGCGGAGGGGTGTCCGGGGCGCGAGGGCCATGGCGTGCGGGGTCCCGCAGGGCTGTCCTGGTTCTGTGGAACCTCGGTTACGACTGGGTGATCCGGGGGGTGCAACTTCCACGCACGGTCACCGTGTGTTATGCGGACGACACACTGGTGGCCGTGCGAGGAAAGGAGCTGGAAGAGGTGCTCAGGAGGGCAGCGGTGGCGACCGAGCTCACGGTGCACCGCATAGGACTCCTGGGGCTTCGGGTCGCACTGCCCAAGACCGAGGCCGTTGTCTTCGGGCGAACGAGGGCATGGGGGCAGCTGCCGGTGGGCACTGCAGTGAGGGTGGGGGGCGAAGATGTCCAGGTCAAGCCCCACATCAAGTACTTGGGACTTGTCCTGGACAGAAGATGGTCCTTTAAGGAGCACTTCACGAGAATGGCTCCTCGTCTCGTGGGTGCTGCCTCGGCTCTGGGCCGCCTACTACCCAACCTAGGGGGGCCGAATGCCCCATGCAGACGGCTGTATGCGGGGGTCGTCCGGAGTATGGCGCTCTACGGAGCCCCAATCTGGGCCGGACGACTCACGGAGGCCACGAAGGCGCTGCTCCGCCGGCCGCAGAGGGTGGTGGCCCAGAGGATGGTGAGGGCCTACCGCACCACCTCTCACGCAGCGACATGCCTCCTTGCCGGCACCCCGCCTTGGGAGCTGGACGCGGGGGTGCTGGCCGAAAGATACTGGCAGAGGGCTGAGGCCAGGAGGCGCGTGGCGCCCATGGATGCGGAGGAGGAGGAGAGGTTGGCCCGAGCAGCCGCAGAGCGCCTGAAAGAAATGTGGAGGGATGCCTTGGAGGACGGCCGTTATGGAACCCGAACCATAGAGGCTATCCTCCCAGTAATGGATGAGTGGGTAGGGAGAAGGAAGGGGGCCCTGACATTTAGGGTGACGCAGGTGGTGTCCGGACACGGCTGTTTCGGACACTACCTGCACAAGATACAGAGAGAGCCGGGGCCTCAGTGCCATGAATGTGGCGCGGTGGACGACACGGCCCAGCACACTCTGGAGGTGTGCAGTCGCTGGGCCGTGGAAAGAGCTGCCCTCAGGGCAGCGACGGGGGTGGCGGACCTCTCGCTACACATCATAATAGCGGCGATGCTGTGTAGCGAGAGGAAATGGGAAGCGGTGGCCTCCTTCTGCGAGGAGGTCATGTCACAGAAGGAGGAGGCGGAGAGGGAGCGAGAAGCGGCTGCTGACGCGCTTCCTCTCCGACGCAGGCGGCAGGGTCGAAGGCTGAGAGCATATGCTCGCCTCGAGCCCTAGGAGGGCCAGCGGGTGTCGAACCCGCATTGTACGTCTGGGGGGGACCAAGCGTTTCTGATCCCCCCTCCATTGTGAGGGTACTCTGGCGACAAGCCGGGGATGCCGGAGGGCGCCGTGGTGGAATGTTATCGATCCCAGTGCGCCCTCACGAACGGCCAGGAGGTTGAAACGCCGGAGTGGGTTTAGTGGGTAGGGCCAGTTCTCCCCCCTCTCGCCAAGAGAGGGAAAAGGAGCGGCGAGTCCCACACACCGTGCGTAAGTGCATTCCCACTCCGACAAAAAAAAAAAAAAGGTTGCCAGAGCTCAACGAGGGTGCGGAGTGTTAGGGTCGGCAACGCGCATGTAGCTCCTCTGGAGTTGCTGGCGTACATAGGCTACGGAGACTGCGTAACATCAGGCGGGCCGTATGATTGTTTGCCACCGACGTAGTATAAAAAAAAATGGTCGGATGAAGCTAATTCTGTATGGCATTTGTAATGACAAAATATGGGACAACTTCACCATAAATTTTTATGAAACTATGATGTTTATAATGGCATTCCCACTCTTTGTTGTATTAAAGTAGGTGCAGAATTAGCTTAGGCGGACTCCATTGTGAAACATAAAATCCTTTCAACTTAACTTCAACAAAAATTTGGCCCTTATACTTTCAGGATCAATTATACAAACAAATACTTACTACACGCGATTACATAAAGAATATTGACCAGGTTCGATTCCCGGTTATGTATAAGAGTTAAAAAAAAGTTTGAATGTCATTATTATTAAATCCGTATAGTGGTATGGGAAGTAGGCAGAGACGTAGTGCGGCCACGTTACTCGTCATCGGCCACTATTCTTTCCTGCATACTTCCCTCAGTACTTTCCATACCACTCGTCGAGTGTGTGGCCGGGGTAACTTTACCCTCTATTTTTTGTCAGTTGAGTAGAAAAGTCGCAATTCGTAAAAACACATCTTCTGAATATTCGTCAGTCATCACGTAGGTATTATGTTTATTATGTGACGTGCATATATACAGGGGCGGATCTAGGGTAGAGCGAGTGGAGCGGACGCTCTTGGCGCCGGATGTCAAGGGGGGCGCCAAAATGGTAAATGAAAAAAAGGGTTAAAAGCTTTAACGAAGGGCGCCAAAACCCCATTTCGCTCTACCCTGATCAAGGACTCGGGCCGGCACTGCATATATACTATGTGTCCTGGAACTCCTGGAGACCTTGACCTCAACTGATTTGATGGATGTAACCTAATAAGCAACATTCCTAGCAATATGTTTAAGAATACCTTTCTCACACTCCTTGACAAGCTCCTCAACGTTGTTGAGACTGGTTTCATCATTAGCGAAGACTTGCTTCGCATTCTGCCGGACATTCGACGCTGATACTGCTCCTGAGTTGTCCAACTGCAGTGAAAAACAATAGCAAGAATTAAATAATGAAAAAAATACGGGTACAGCCCCAGTAGCGTTTGAAACATTTTTAGCCCGCTCCGCTCTCGGTCCTCGGTCTCGCATGGTTACCCACTGCCAGTGGCGTAATTAGGGGGGGCAGAGGGGCAGGTGCCCTCCAAGGGGGGGGGGGGGGCGCCAAAATGGGCAAAAGACAGCAGCAAGATAAACATTCATTCATTCAGGGAAACTTTTGTCAGTCGTCAGGGGGCGCAAATTTGGTGACTGCCCCGGGCGCCATATCCTCTAGCTACGCCCCTGCCCACTGCGCCCTGATTTTCCATGACTTCTACCCTAAGAAGGGTTCGGTCTTTGCGGGACTTTCATCCCCGCTTTATACCACATTTTAGGCAGACAACTAAGTCGTCCGATCTCGAACCTTCTGGAGTTCTGCTCAGCCTTTGGCCTTCACAAATGGCCTCAAAGCGAAGCTCACCGTCATTGTCAGGCCGTGGTTAGGTCAGCAAGGAAAATATAAATGCACTTACAATACCAATATTCTTGAAGAGACAAGCTGTGAAGCACTTAGCGCCGCTGCTTTCGGGCGATTTCAGCATTCTGAGAGAGTTAATGTCTTCCACGGTTAGAGGATTGCTCTTTAAGCAGGACAACCCCCGCGTTACGAACTCAGCTTGGATTACGGTCTTTTGGATTCCTGATATCGCCTGAAATTATTAATTACATATTTTACTATTTTGGATTTACCTTTTTGTAGTGATGGTCTCTTTTATAGACTCAGTAGGCCACTATTTCTCTAATAAATCTTTCCATGCAATATAGTTCCTTGCCGTTATCCATAGGCAATCACAGATCATCGGTCCACCTTAAGCAAGACCTAGCGATAGTCACTCCGCGTTTCGTGGTTAGTCCAGAATGTTGCGGCCCCATTTTTTCTTACTCCTGCTAGAGTGAAGCTAAAAGTCCGCGGTAGCTAGAATCATTAAACTCTCCACACAATATAGACATCGCCATTTCTGTTGACCTGATATAAAAGATCAGTGAAAAAAACCTTTATTTTTAGCAACACTACTCGTAATTATTGAATACAAATGAAAGGAGCCGCTAAACATATTTCACAACTTAATTATGTACTCACCCATACATTATTGGCAATAGTGACAACAGCAATCAAAACAAAAGCTAATCGAGCCATGATTTATTTCTAAACGACACCTTTGCAATGACAATTAAACCTGTATTGATCACATCAATACGTGCTAAGTCAATATATACTAAAAGACAAGCCCGTTTACCTTGTCTGATGAATAGGATGACTTTGTAACCATGATTTTGGTAATGCGCCAGGAAGTACGGTATGTGTAAAACATCCTCAACTATTGTAATAGATATATAACTCTACTGTTTGTTTGTGTAGAGGTCCTATTAAGATTTTATCTATCATTCTATTACCGTTGTATAAGTAAGTGGTAATTAATTAAATGGCCCTTTTGCGTAAAGTCGTTTTTGGTCGCTTGGTCGTGAGTGTCAGTTTTGAATAACAACAAAGCTTCAGGATAGTTCGATTAATTTTGTTTGCTCTTTCAGTGGTGGAAAACCTAGCCGAGAGAAAAGTCCAAGATTTGTTTTCGTTTTTTTTTCACATTTTTTAGTTGTATAATGCTACTATAGTTTTACCTACATTTTCACTGCTTAGGGCCATTATACTAACTTGAATGAAGACTATAATACTTACTACATTACTGAACCCTTCATTTTAGCGTGTAGCAACAAAATTCGGCATTCGGCCTAAATCCACAATGGCTACGTTCGTTGGGCTGTTGATTCGTTTCGGTGGCGGCACGGAATGCTCAACAATATGGCTTCGTCACTTCACGTCATCAGTTAAACGAGTACCTAACTAAATAACTTGGTGACGTATGAGTCGTTTGCTGCTACATATACTGCAGAATTAGAAAGAGTATGATAAGTTGTTAACTGACTGTTGAGGGCGCGTATTTCATGAGATTAAGAGTCCGCAGCAAGCTCGGTTCTCCATACAAACGTAGTTACGCTCTCATTTTAAAACGACTAGCTAGATTGATTGCTTTTAAACTGTAGTTTTGTACTGAAAAAGGATAAGGTTGATCTATCCCTGTAATTAGTTTATGTAGCTGCAGATACAAACAGTTCTTAATTCGTTGTCACAGGGAAGGGAACACTTAACACAACTCCCTCTCCATTGTCCTTGTAGGAACATAGACTTTTCTCAAGACCCGTTATGCCTGAGTCAAAACAAACTAGTACCACCTGGTACCTATATAAATGATTAGGGGGAATCCGGGAGACTTGCCTAGATGGGTGAGTTAAAATCATTTTGATATTTATTTTATCAGTACTCCAATATCATATGGTATCGATACCTATATGTGCATGTCTGCATGCCAAAAACTACATATAGGTATTTTGATATCAGCACTTTTCTATGAAATGGTTCAAGTCTCCCACCTGGGCAAATTTCCCGAACTCTCCCTATGATTTGGTGATTAGATAGTAAGCATTATATGTTCTAAATAACGTGGCCATATTTTTTGGTATAAACTGATCTTGAACGTAATGTTGGTTTTTATAAAAACAGAAACAAAATAGAAACACAAAGAGTTCTAGCACAAAGTTAATTCGTTATAACTTACAACTTAGTTAATTAAAACAACATTTGCAATAAAAATATATTTATTATTGTTATTATTTTATAATATATTAGTTTTTCATAAAAATAATAAAATGTAACTTAAAATATAACTTTTAACAGAGCGGGTTAGGTCATTGTTAGTTTATTCTTCTTGTTTGACGGGTCGCTGGGACAACATTACAAGTGTAACTGAAAATATAAAATTCAGTGAATAAGAATTATGAGATTAATGAGATAAACTAACTAAATCATATTAGTCCATAACTGATAGTGATAATAGTATTCCGGCAAATAATAAGGCAAAGTGGTTTAAAATTATAGTGCCTCGGTTGAAATTATTACCTACTTATCTCAGATTTCAGCTTTTTGGTCATGTATTGTAAAAGCATTCATTGAAATGTCGCTTACGAAATGGCATTTTCTAATACTTCTGAAAATGCTAAAACGCGATAATTGGTCTGATTATATGTCATGCCTTGACTAACAAATTGGCAAGTATATTCTAGAGCTTTATGCATGTCATTGAGGTAGCTGCCTTAAAAGGTAAAAGCATTATTTCGTAAGCGATATTCTCGTGGAATGCCCCTTAATATACAGATACACCGTGGGCTCGGGTAACCCGACAGATTTTAACAACGCGTTCCTGAAGTCATAACTTCATAAGGAGCAAAAAATTTATTACGCGTCGGTCTATTTGGCAAAAAAAAAAAATTTGTAGTTAAGTTGTGTAGTAATTAACTAGATCTCTAAAACAAAACCGATCTCAAAAAAACTTTGTATGACATTATAGGTAGTCTCTAAATGCAGTCAAGAATACACCTTTAAAATCTGTCGGGTTATTCGAGCCCACGGTGTGTAAACAAGTTAGCCGGTATACTAAAAAAACACATGCGCATCTGCACCGATTATTATAGGTATTTACCGGATTTGGTTAACGCTAGGGAATGCAAACCGGTTTTTATTTGTATGAAATTTCGGTTAATAACCGGTTATTAATCGGTTTTTTCATACAATTAAAAACCTGATAGCATTCCCTGGTTACCTTCAGACAGCTTGAGCGAGCCGCCGTGCCGAGCCGTGGCAAAAAGCCAAGACAAGCGGAAAGAAGATGACGATTTTGCAAAGCTTGATGGAGTTGACTAATAGTTTGCCTTCGGCATTATGTCCGACGTTTATTCGTATGTACTATAAAATCTACCAATATATATTTTAATTGTCTAAATATTCTCATAGAATTACCGCTTCTTTTTGCTCTATCATACAAGCTAGCAGCATTTTGGATTTCCCACACTTATCTTCGGGGTTTTTCTCACTCTCTGAAAAAAAATCATCTGTTAACCTACTTTATTTAGCACTTACATTAAGAGATGCAATTTGCGAAAAATCTACAAAAAGTTGGAAAAATTCTTGGAAAATTTCAAGAAAGTTTGTAAAGAAATAAAAAAATCTTCCGTTTTGGAAATGGTAAATTTAGATCTCCATACAAATTCTGGCTCTTCAGTAACTTGGCCTATGATATTTATTTATATTACAGCCTGAGTAAGTATATTTACACTATTAAATGCCGTGACGAAGACCTCGAAACTAAATTACTTTATCAAGTTTATTATTTTTAAAGTGCACTACTGAAAGTAGTAGTAATTAATAACTATTTATTTTTTTAAGATAAGTACATTTTTTTAACGTCGATTGATATTTTTAAGTTTTTACCTTCAGAACAATGTTTAATGACTTCCTCAATTTTTTCAGTTTCAGCTTCCTTCATGAATTTTTTAGCGGTCTCTACCAATTTGTCCACGACAAACGATCCGTCGTCATCCATCTGAAAATAAATTGAATTAAATCTTCTCTCATCTACATCTTTATTTGCCTCTTCTTACAATTACTATACTAAACCTAAACCGAGATCCACGGAACGCACGCACCGAGCGTACATTTGTTTCATTTCAACTAATTACGAGTAAGTAGGTATATGGCGGTTGGCGCCGAGGTGGCGCCGAGCGTCTGTTTCGTGGCCGAGGCGTCACACTAACCATGCCCATCTTCTTGTACATGCACTCGATAAGGCACCCGTCGATGGCCTCGTAATCCTTGTTCTTCTTGGTGGCCATAACTTCCGCCACATTAGCTCCATGCTCCTTGCTGCACTCCGCGATGACGGGAATCAGCGCTTCGTGGATCTCCTTATCTTCATCTGACTCGGCCTTGAAATACAGGATGGTTTTTTTTAGGTGTTACAAGACATGTACGCAACTGCACATTACTAAGCAACTCTTGTTATGAAAGCGACGGACCCTTAAAATCACCAAAAAAATCAGGTTATTTCATACTAAAGTTCCATCCGACAATTGCATGGAGATTAAGGTTTTTTGACCGAAGCATTAGCGAAGGTCTATGTTTTAATTTTAACTAGGGCAAAATGCTTTCGTCTTCTCCTCTGGAGGTAGCATTTCTCAACCGATTCTGAGCAGGGTCGGTAGTTAGATAGAGATTCTCGGCTCCGTTCGGCTCATCATTGCTCCGAGCAATTATTAGGGTTGGCACAACTTGACGTCCCTTTGTGTCGATAATGACTTGAATTTTGACAACCCTAAATAGCCAAAAGGGATAGTGCCATACATAACTGTATCTAATACACTCACTAAGTCACTAAAAGTTTATTTATTTTAGAGTTTCTGCATTAGTAAAAGTTGGTCATAGAAATAAATATAATCGCGTACGTATACATATAGTTTGTCAAAGGACTGTTACATTTCAAACATAGACAGAGAGAATCATAATATCTTTGTCTTACACTAGTACTAGCACCCAAAGGAATAGGACGAGTATAATTTTTTTTGTTTTTATTTACTGACAATTTGGTTTGACCAACTATATATATCTTGTATCACCTAAAAATGTCACCTAGTTATAAGCTTAATCTATGATCGTGAGGTTTGGCAGAGCTGATTGTTAGAATTATCTCTACCAAACCTCGTTAGGCCAGTTATATAATAAAACAGTCTCCTAAATTAATAATTATAAAAAATATGCCTTACAAAGTTGGGGGCGAACACTATTTTTGCGAATTTAGCAAAAGTATCGATAGTTGAGTAATCGATAGAAGATATCAGATATAGGACTCCATACCTTTCTTTAAATTTAGCCCCCAAAACCTAATATCGGTGAAAACTGGAATTTTCTAAAATTCTAAGAACTCACGTGAACTTTCCTCAAAGCCACCGAACACACAGCCACCAACAGCAAAAGCGATATCCTCAACATTTTTCGCTACAAACTTGTATCACTTGTATCACCCTTCCAAGACTTCTGCGAATCATTTGTTCTCGCCACATTTTATATACTAGGGTTATTATTAAGTCATTTGTATGGCAATTATTTCGCCTTATGGCGCGGGCTTCCTAGGTTATAGGTATAATGCTCACGGCGTCATTATGAAGAAGCGGGTAATTTTGATGCTTGTTAGGTTTTTATTATTCCACCTTGTTAACGCCGTGCGCATCCTGTTGGTGACTGATCATGACAAACTAGTGGCAGAAATCTCGTATCCATAAAAACGGTCCAATTTTAATTCATTAGAAATGAGCCAATATTTATTATAGTGTAACCCGTTCGAATTAAAAAACCGCAAATAGATGTACAATTGTACAGGTTAGCCGTTTGGCACACGCATACTAGAGGTCAAAACAAAATTTTTGACCCGCAGTTCCTAAAAAAAATTCCCGGGGGGGTAGTGGTAAAACTTTTTTTTTTTGCATGGAAAAAAATAATCTCCAAAACCTATCGTGTGTGGTATCATACGAAAGGGCTTTTTGAGACGATTCTAAAAATATATCACATCATTACATTTCGACCATTTTTTTTTTAATTAAAACAAAATGAATTTTCGAAACATACCAAGTTTGGGCTCCTCCAGATACGATATGGCTGATTTTTTTTTGTACAATATACCACAAATGATACGTGATATCCTCATATCCAACCCCAAGAAAGCAATTTTAAAAATAATATCAGTAACTTTTTTTTTTAATTTTTTAATTTTACATACTGACACAGTTCTACTTCAATACCTATTTTACGAGACTTATGGAACTGTACTGCAGATATGGTACATATTAATCATAAAATGATACGTAATATCCATATATCGAACGGGAAATACATCTTTAACCCTTTAACTGCGCCTTTTCATCGGTTGGTATAGTTTGTTTTGTTTTTGACACAAAATATCAAGATTGTATCCATCAGATGAAATCCCCGGGGAATTTTTTTTAGGAACTGCGGGTCAAAAATTTTGTTTTGACCTCTAGTATGCGTGTGCCAAACGGCTAATAGACCTGTACCGCTGGCTATATTTTGACCCCTAGGTTATAAAAATATTAAAGTCAATTCTGTTTTCGCTTTTGAATACTTTGTTCAGATGTAAATCTTACATTTTGTTTTGTGTCATATATATAATTTGCTTTTCTAGTAATTTGTTATTTTGTGGTATTTATTTTGTATTTTGAATTATCTTGGAGAAAAAAATATTCGAGAGAAAACATGTAACTGTGTTGCATTTAGGATAGTGTTTTTAGTGTGAAAACATAGTTTGTGTCAATTACGTCCACTGCAATCTGATACTATGTCATAATATTCTAAATGACACAAAAAAAAATTAGAGTTAAAAAAAATTACTTAGGTCGAATTTAATCGTTTAAATAGGTCCATTAAATGATTTTGTGTCTTATTAAGGCATAGCTTCATAAGATATTTGATGATTTTGTTGTAACAGGCTGTCACCGTTACAAAAGAATATTAAAGATATTAGAGTTTACATCTTATTAATTTGAAATGCGGGATAAATAAGATGTATGAATTTGTGTCACTTGCATCCACTGCATAAACAAATATTACAAAAATATTATTTGCGTTCAAACGAAGCTAGCGGGCGGTCTGAATGGGCAACGGAGCCCGTGCAGGGTGGGGCCGCGGCGTGACCTTGCCGTACGCAACGCATGTTTACTTCGCCTGTGCGCCAAATTAACGCAACTTATTCAAAGAAGTTACGCAAACAACACAACAACAAGCAACAAGCAAGCAAAGAATGCGTCGAATTATCTTTTACATATTTAAAACTCATAGATATTGTACAGTGTCACCATTATGCAAAAGAACTGTAAGTACATGTTTGATTTGCGAGCGAGCTGGCAACATTGCGCAGGGAAATCTTAAAAATATCGCGTTTACGTGAACGCCACATACATTTGTGACAGTGATAGGGAAAAGGTACCACTAAAGTAAAATTTGGTTATTAATACCGTGACTTTCTTTCATTCTTTGATAAAAAAATTGCTATTTATGCAACAAGTGCGGAAATCATCTTTACGCACGTGTATCATACAATGTTTTACTATGCATTGTGCGAGTAAATAAAAAAACATGTCATGGCAAATAAGTTTAATTATTAAAAGGAGTGTTTTAAATCGACATGAGTTGCGAATTACCTATTCGCACGTGTATCGTACGTTTTACAGTACATAATTATGGCCCTTTAAACTTTCGACATATGCACGGTAAGTGCTCTTTTCCGCACTAGTGCGAGAAAGTAGCACCATATGTACGGTAAAAAAAAAATTGAAAACAAAAAGCACTAGTGCGGAAAAGCAGTACTTTCCGCACGATATGGCTCCGTAGGAAACGCACTTTTCGAGCACATGCATTGTAAAAAAATATATAGGACTGTATCTCCTAAACCATGCGTCGTAGCGCAATTATAATAAAATTTTCGTTCCCCTTTATGTAACCCAAAAGTAATACATGAAAAATACAATGAAAAAAAAAAGAAACAAAATCTTTATAGGGCTGTATTAGCTGTATCTCCTATATCGTGCATCGTAGCGCAAAAATAATCAAATTTTCGCTTCCCTTTAAGAAGCCCCTAATTAAGATTTAAAAACGCAAAAAAAAAAAAAAAGAGGAAAAAATCTTTATAGGGCTGCATCTCCTAAACCGTGCATCGTAGCACAAAAATAATCAAATTTTCGTTCCCCTTAAGAAACCCTTAATTAAAACTTTAAAAAAAACCAGGAAAAAAACTTTATAGAGCTATTATAGCTATATATATAGATATAATATCTCCTAAACCGTGCGTGGTGGCGCAAAAATAATAAAAATTTCGTTCCCCTTTATGAAGCCCCAAAGTAATATACTAAAAACACAATGAAAAAAAAAGAAAAAAAATAACAAAAAACCTTTATCTGGGCTGTATCTCCTACACCGTGCATCGTAGCGCAAAAATAATTAAAAAAATCCCTTTAAGAAACCCCTAATTAAGATTGAAAAAAGCAAAAAAGAAAAAGAGGAAAAAAAATCATTTTAGGGCTGTATCTCCTAAACCGTGCGTCGTAGCGCAAAAATAATAAAATTTTCGTTCCCCCTTACGGAACCCCAAAGTAATATACAAAAAACACAATGAAAAAAAAAACAAAAAAAACTTTATAGGGCTGTATCTCCTAAACCGTCGTAGCGCAAAAATAATCAAATTTTTGTTCCCCTTTGTGGAACCCCAAACTAATATACAAAAAACACAATGAAAAAAAAACAAAAAAAAATCTTTATAGGGCTGCATCTCCTAAATCGTGCATCGTAGCGCAAAAATAATCAATTTTTCGTTCCCCTTTAAGGATCCCTTAATTAATACTTAAAAAAATACAAAAAAAAACAGGAAAAAATCTTTATAGAGCTATATCTCCTAAACCGTGCGTGGTAGCGCAAAAAGAACAAAATTTTCGTTCCCCTTTACGGAACCCCAAAATAATATACAAAAAACACAATGAAAAAAAAAAAACAACAAAAAAAATCTTTATAGGGCTGCATCTCCTAAACCGTGCATCGTAGCACAAAAATAATCAAATTTTCGTTCCCCTTTAAGAAACCCTTAATTAAAACTTAAAAAAAAAACCAGGAAAAAAAACTTTATTAATATATATATATATATATATATATATATATATATATAGATATAATATCTCCTAAACCGTGCGTGGTGGCGCAAAAATAATAAAATTTTCGTTCCCCTTTACCCATAATTTATATTTAAAAAAAAAACGCAAAATTTAAAAAAAAATCATTATAGGGCTGTATCTCCTAAACTATGCGTCGTAGCGCAAAAATAATTAAAAAAAAACCTTTAAGAAACCCGTAATAATAATAATAATTAATACTAAAAAAAAACAAAAAAAAAACCAGGAAAAAAAACTTTATAGAGCTGTATCTCCTAAACCGTGCGTGGTACCGCAAAAACAATAAAATTTTCGTTCCCCTGTATGCAACCCATAATTTATATTGAAAAAAAAAACGCAAAATTTAAAAAAAAAATTTATAGGGCTGTATCTCCTAAACCATGCGTCGTAGCGCAAAAATAATAAAACTTTCGTTCCCCTTTATGCAACCCATAATTTATATTAAAAAAAAACCGCAAAATTTAAAAAAAAACATTATAGGGCTGTATCTCTTAAACCATGCGTCGTAGCGCAAAAATAATTTAAAACCAGGAAAAAAAACTTTATAGGGCTGTATCTCCTAAACCATGTGTCGTAGCGCAAAAATAATAAAATTTTCGTTCCCCTTTATGCAACCCATAATTTATATTTAAAAAAACGCAAAATTTAAAAAAAAAATCTTTATAGGGCTGTATCTCCTAAACCATGCGTCGTAGCGCAAAAATAATAAAATTTTCGTTCCCCTTTATGAAGCTCCAAAATAATATACAAAAACACAAGAAAAAGAAAGAAAAAAATAATAACAAAAAAACTTTATAGTATCTCCTAAACCGTGCATCGTAGCGCAAAAATAATCAATATCCGTTCCCCTTTAAGAAGCCCCTAATTAAGATTTAAAAACGCAAAAAAGAAAAAGAGAAAAAAATCATTTTAGGGCTGTATCTCCTAAACCGTGCGTCGTAGCGCAAAAATAATAAAATTTTCGTTCCCTTTTATGAAACCCCAAAGTAATAACAAAAAACGCAATGACAAAAAAAAGAAAAAAAAAAACAACAAAAAAAACTTTAGGGATGTATCTCCTAAACCGTGCATGGTAGCGAAAAATAATCAAATTTTCGTTCCCCTTAAGAAGCCCTTAATTAAGATTTAAAAACGTAAAAAGAAAAAGAAAAAAATCTATATACGGCTGTATCTCCTAAACCGTGCGTCGTAGCGCAAAAATAATTAAATTTTCGTTCCCCTTTATGAAACCCCAAAGTAATATACAAAAAACACAATGTAAAAAAGAAAAAAACAATAAAAAAAACTTTATAGGGCTGTATCTCCTAAACCGTGCGTCGTAGCGCAAAAATAATCAAATTTTCTTTCCTCTTTATTCAACCCTTAATTTATATTTAAAAAAAACGCTTTCACTAAACTGCTGTAACTCGGAAACTTAGAATCCACAAAGGGGACTTTACTAAATTATGACACATATTAAAGCCTGACCAGTAATATATGATCATTGTCAAGAGGGCGCTGTTCATTCTCATGTATAGGGTGACAGTTCAGTATAGTATGAAAAAATATTGTATTTAATGAACATCATCATCAATGTAATTAATGTTGCTTGCCACGCTTAAACATAACAAAAATCACAATAAATTGCGTCTTAAAATAAACTTAAAAAGTCTACTAAAAATCGAAACAAAAGTAATTTTTAAGTCGCTGATGTGACATTCTCAATCAAAAGGTAGGTACCACTTTGTCGTTTACCATAAAGACGAAATTTGGTTATATCTATACAAATAACCTGTCAGAGAAAGTGGTACCTTTTGATTAGGAACGTCACAAATGTTGGTCAGTATGAGGAGTGCAGCCTACAGTTTATTTTTAATTATATTTATATACCTACTACGGTAAGATTGATAAGACAATGTAATTATGCCTCCGAATGAAATAAATACCTATACACTGTATCGCAAAACTAAGTGGCGAGACAGCTCATAATGCCATCTCTTGGTTGGTCTTAACAAGAGTAAAGGAGATAGTATTAAGATCTCAGTCGCCAGCTGATATTGCGGCAAGTATAATAAGCACCCCACCCGCGTAGGTACCCTTCCCCGCGCACGCCCTTCTTGCTCAATTGAGTTTTATTTTGCCAGATAGCAAAAAAACCGTGGATCAAAATGACCCAAATTATGAATGATGTCTCAATGTGGTATTATAATATTGTAGACGTAAACTTAATAATATGAATTTTTTTTTGTGGCAGATACAGGGTGTTAATTAGAAAAAAATTTTTTTTTAAATAAAAGCGGTGGATGAATTTGACACAGATTTGTTTGAATAACATATAACAATGTTCTGTAAAGTACAACACTTCACTTACCGACTCTAATATTTTTTTAGGCGTTTTAGGATCAATATTAGGTATTTATTAAATGCCATTATACCCGTGGATGAAAATGACACAAAATGCGTGTGTACGTCGGAAGCCACTTTGCCTTTACAGGGAAACAAAGAATTTCGTCTCGAATATTTTTTTTACAGAATGCTGATTGAAAAAAGAAATACCTAAATTTCTACCTAAGCAAATACCTAGGATGACACAAAACATTATTTTTAGGTTTAGTATATGGTCTGGAAACTATATATAAAAAATAAGCAACATTAATATTCTTATAACCTGTACCAAAATTTGCGGTATTTCTTTGTAATTGGGGTCCAGCGGCTTCCGCTATTAGAATCAAGCTTTGGAAGCCTAATAGCGGCATCGGCACCAAGCGGTAAGGCTATCTAAGGCACCCGGCTAGCTTCAATGAATCTCTTGGAATTTGTGGAATTTATGTACACAGATTCATATCACCATATACTGTCTCTTCTGTGTTGAATTTACTGTTTCAGGCGATGGAAGTAAGAACCAGAAAACAGCAGTGACCCCCTACCCTACGAAGTATCTAATAGAGTTCTAGACCAATCCCTAATTCCCCTTTAGGTTTGGCAGGTCAAATGGCTGCCGACCAGACTCCAAGATTCCCTAGTGCGCCGTGACAAAAAACTAGGACTTCAGGAAGATGAACGATAATACTGTAATTAAATAATTTAACAAACCTAAACTCCGAAAAAAAATCGGAAAACACACACACACCGTGCGACTAGATTATGTAATTAGGCACCTACTAACTTTTCCCCTTTAGAGCTCGATTAATCATTTTCATATGTAGATCGGACTTACACTCATGTCATGACTTTTTTGCTTGACATGGAACCCTGTAACCAAGGCAATGTCTGTAGGTTCTTCCCGTTCTTCTGTTAACGATATTCTGATTATTAATGAAAATAAATAATATTGATAATCAGGCATCGTAAACTGCGAGCGAAATCCATTGAAGTACTAGGGTTGTTGTCAAGTCGAAGTACGTCATTTCAATGGATTTCGCTCGCAGTTTACGATGCCTGATGTTAATTACCAATACTGTACATACCGCTGAACCACTGGTTGAATTAACTGAGCTGTATCATTCTCGTTGTTATGGTAGGTATTGTATGAGATTATTTGTTGAGATACAGGTAAGGACATTGGATTAATTATTAATACGATAATTACTAGAAGTATAATATGCATGTTAATGTGGTCAAGGTTCATTCATTTTATCGGATAATTTAATAATTGCGTTTACAGTATTTAACTATTAGTGATCAACCTACCTCAAGTAATTGTGGAGAATACCGTCTATTCTATATTATAGGCGGTCTTACCTCAATAGACACTATAAAAGGTAATACCGTCTACAAGCTCTTTCGTCGCTCTTACGTTTGCATAGCATAGAGCAAAAGGAGCGAAGCTCTTCCTTTCTGACTTCTGAGCGACGTACGCATAAAAATACCAGTTTTTGCCCCATGACGGTCTTTCCAACAAAAAAAAATATGCCTGTCATCACTATATTTCATAAGAGAAAGCACAATTTCATACAAAACAACAATAATTAAACAAGCAACGAACAAACATGACATGTCACGTACTTATTTGTTTGCCACAACTTCAGTTGTGGCAGCGGTGGAAAAGTGAAACTATGACAAGGACAAACAATAACAGCGCTTTCTCTGCTACTCCTACTGAAAGATACATAAGACTATCCCGTTCGGTCATTTTCCCCCACCCCTCATGACCGATCCAGTTATACTAGATTCATGGTTCTGTCCCTCATGGGCGCACGCGGTAGGCCACTTCTATAGTATACTACCTTCTATGCTTTGCGTGCACGACCACAGATTACAGATAAGGTAATGACTGGAATTTTGACAGCCCTAAATAGCCGAAAGGGATAGTGCCATACATTAGAAAGGGAAAGCGTGATTCGTCCCTGAATCGCTGTCAATCTTCGGTTTTGTAGGAAGTACTATTATCATGGAGACTGTATAAAGGAGCCAAATCTCTATGTATGAAAAGTGTCCATCAAAAAGCAGTAATTAGGCGGCGCCACCATACACCGAAATACTACCAAAAACAACCTACGTAATTTGGTCGGGTTATTTGTTGCCTTATATGGTTCATGTTATACTCATGTCCCAGAGCCTAACTAGCGCCACCGGAGAGATTAGGAACTATTATTTAAAGCTTAACGAGGTCACTTTTACAACAATTCTGCCATAAGAGATTGCGATCCTTTCTATACCATCCACAAAGATAGATATACTCTATGCCATCCATAACTATTATTTATTCTATGCTCCGGTATGCATATCTCGTTTTCGCTCTAACTAGCCTCTCTTCACTTGAGCTGCGTCCTTAAATGCCAGTCTCCAGACGGGATGATCAAATCGATTGATTTGATCGGAAAAGAAATTGGCGTCAATCTCTAATTTAACCACCAATTTTAGATTATGGTGATACTTGAGCGCTCTAAATTTAAAAAAATGCCCCCAAACGCGAATACTAGCGTCACAAATTGGTATTCTTGCGTCCGCACCTTCATTTTATTGGTAATATGGGTCATAATCGGCAGTCCAAAACGGCGAGCCAAATTGACGTTTGCTTCCACACTGCCTAATTTGATCAGACAGTTTAATCAGAATGGCGAAAAATTGAACCTTCTAGACTGGTCTTAACAGACGTACAGCTACAGCGGACCACATTCCAGCGATCCATCGCCTCGAACCGGACCAAAGTCGCGTTCCGGTACTCCCGTCTGTTACAGCATGGGGATTCATTATGCACCTACTGCCAACCCTACCGAGTCTTTCTTGTCTATGCGTATTGCACAATTTGTCTCGTTCTTTAATACAGGTTATGTTCAGTTTTAGATTCTGATAAAAATTGGTTTGTAGTGTAATTTTTGTAACTATTTCATAATGGCGCAAAGTAAGCTCAACGACATGGCGGGCAAATTTGCTAAAGGTGGACCTCCCGGTCTGGGCATCGGCTTGAAAGCTCTGGCTGTCGTCGGTGCGGCGGCCTATGGTGTCTCACAGTCGTTGTTTACCGTCGATGGTGGCCACCGTGCAATCATGTTCAACAGGGTTGGAGGTATTCAACAGCACGTCATGAGTGAAGGCTTGCACTTCCGCATCCCGTGGTTCCAGTATCCGATCATCTATGACATCAGGTCGCGACCCCGCAAGATATCTTCCCCCACCGGCTCCAAAGACTTGCAAATGGTGAACATTTCGTTGAGAGTACTCTCGCGACCTGACTCCGGCAGCCTCCCAACCATGTACAGACAGCTAGGAACCGATTATGATGAGAAAGTCTTACCCTCTATCTGCAACGAGGTTCTAAAGTCCGTGGTAGCTAAATTTAACGCGTCGCAACTGATCACACAACGTCAACAGGTCTCCTTGCTCATCCGAAGAGAGCTTGTAGAGCGCGCGGCGGATTTCAACATCATTCTGGATGATGTCTCAGTCACTGAGCTGAGTTTCGGTAAGGAATATACTGCTGCTGTTGAAGCCAAACAAGTGGCACAACAAGAAGCTCAGCGAGCTGCTTTCGTAGTGGAAAGAGCTAAGCAGGAGCGCCAGCAAAAGATTGTCCAAGCTGAAGGTGAAGCTGAAGCAGCTGAGATGTTGGGTAAAGCCATGGGCATGAACCCCGGTTACTTGAAGTTGCGCAAAATCCGAGCTGCTCAGAGCATTTCTAGAATGATTGCTCAATCGCAGAACAGAGTCTTTCTTCCTGGCAATAGCTTGATGATTAACCTGCAGGACCCAACCTTTGATGACCTCTCAGAGAAGCTGACGAAGAAGAAGTAACATACGGATTTGGTGGAGTGCGCTGAAGCTCTGGAGCCTGCGCCACCTCTCACCGATGTTGAAGCTGCTGTACTGATCAGTGGCGCTGCTTCAGTTGCTGTATAGTGCAATAACTTCCTATTTTGAGCATTTCTAAGTTGAAGGTTTACAATACAAATGGATTTCAAAAATGTTGCATTTTATGTTAATTAGTTGTAGGCCTATAGTATGTATGAGAATCAAAGATAACAATACAATATCTTACAAACTTATTGGCTTTTTTATTGAACCTAAAAGTAAATTTATTACCAAATATATTCAATTTCCAGATAAAGTATCAATAGTACTGAACACATTCACTGCCAGCACTATGTGCTTAACCAATAGCATCGGTAAAAACGGTATGTAATTAAAAGTGCATAGGAACAGTGAGCTGCTGGCAGTGAATGTGTTAATAATAAAATTATAAATAGGTACTTTACGGCTAGAAGGAACTAGTATAGGCTATTTGGGTGTCCCACTACTGAGAATACTGAGCAAATATCCTGGCATTAAATTTTTTTTTTATTCTCCATGCCGCAAGTGACATCTTTTGGCATGCTGCGCTAAATGAAGTTTCCTAGAAGTTGAAATGGAAAATGGTATCACACCTCGGCCAGTGAATAAGAAAGCCTCAGATCACATGTAACTGTCGGCCAAGTGAAGCCGAGATCTAAGAGACGTCTTACTTTAGTGACAACAATAGTATATTACATACCTATTGATATACTATTGTTGTCACTTTCAATACCAAACTTCCATTTTGTATACAAAATGTAATCTAGTTTTAGTGCAAGCTGACATGTTTCTCCAAATATTTAATTTCATCACAAAAATCCTTACAAAGATTTTTCTGTATTATGATGATTTGGTATGCCAAATTTAAGGGTTAGGTTAGGGGTCTCTATGTTTTTATGATCCTGTCTGTCCAAAATGTCTGTGTATGGTTTGTCTGTATTGAGTGTTTAGGGCCTGGCAACTATGCTTGTGCCTGCTCCGTCAATTCATTGGATTGTTTCCAATCTTTGGTAACTGAATATAATTCAACTTGTACGATATGATGTGTCGATATTAAACATTAAAAAACCTTAACACAATATGTAGAAAAATATTTGATCTTCGTTCATATTTTACGGGTTTAGGAGTGACACATCGTTCTTTCATCTCATTCACACTCATGCCAGCGACATTGTCAACTGTTTTGGTCCATCCATTTACAATTTCACTCCAATCCCACTGAACTAAAGACCGATTAAGAGCGTGCAAAAAGATTTTGTTCCTTTGGTCCTTCACAGGATTTCTTTCTTTACCGTTCTTAGTTCATGACCTACTCAAGCCTACTGGCAACCTCTTCTGCAGTGGCTATTGCACAGAATAACTAATAGTACATTGCTCTGCTTCTTGACTCAGTTAAGGTCCTATTGGAACTGATTGGTGAAATCTTGGTGATATTATAAAAAAAACAATGAAATAATTATCTACAACAATAATTTATTAACAAGAAACTAGAGATTTTACATATTATGGTTGCGGAGTTTCACTTTCTGAGAGCAGATGGTTGGGGGCAGCGGTACTTCGACATCTCGATTTCAGCCTCGAAGTAGCTCATGTTGTTGTACAAGTAGTATTCGGGGACCTTGTACGGTCCTGACTTTTTCGGATCGACTCCAGGTCCTACTGGTTGTGATGCTGGAGCAATGCAGTTTTGACTGAGGCCTGCAACATTTGCGTTTACTTCGCGAGCTGATGCCGATGCAGGAGATGACGAGGAACTTTGACTAGATCCTTCACTAAAATATCTAGGAATAAGTCTCATTGCGTTACTGTTTCTAGCGGTTCTGGCAAACATTTTTGAGAACTGCGCTCGATTTTTTTATTATACAATCAATCAAATCGTTCCAGAATCCGTCACGAAAAAACACAATTCAAAGACAAACTTCACTGTCACATTGATTTTTAATGTTTTATTTTGTAATGTGGCTTGCCATAAGAAAGAAGATTATCACATCAGATTTAATATTTTTTACTAAAGTCAATTTCTCATTGAAATCCTTTACTGGAAATCTTTAGCTGTTAACATTACTTCAAAATAAATTTAGAAAATATTAACTCCGTAAAAAAAAATCGGATCGTTACCAAACGATATTAGCTAGCTAAGCTAGCTTTACAAAATGTTCGTCTATACACTGCGTGCGTCTATGGTGCTTTTTCACGACTGTTTTGTAGTTATCTACCTTTGCTTATTTCGCCGATTATCGAGTCTCGGAGTGTAATATGTGCATCATTTAAAGCATAATCCATAACTATTGCGTGTAATAATGTGTTGCTATCAAAGTTAAGTCTTTTTTCTTATAAGGAATTCCCTAAAGAGCTAGTTCAGCCATTTACATGAAAGGTGAGTACAAAAAACGATACCATAAGATTTTTTTTATTTTGAAGTGGAGCATAAGTTTCTGCGTTGATATCGTAGCAAAATTGACTGTAGTAATGAATCATATGAATACACCTGCTAGTTTCTGTTAACAGAATATAAGAATTGATGCATACATGATAGTTACTGTATATAATAGTCATTTGTATATGTCTATTTGCCGCTATTTTGTATTTATATTTATGTATAGATGGTATAATCCTACCAAATTGAGATGGTCGAGCAGCAGGTGGAAACTGCGTTCCGTTCCAAGTAAATCTATGTAATATTGAATTGCAGAACGTACTTCTACAGTATCTTTCAGTAGGCCTATATTGAACATTCGATAAAAGATGGCTGCCTTTACGCACAAAATTAAAATATGAAGTGCTGTAATTTCTGTCGTGCGATTCGGGCGCTGTTTTGTATTCCAATATCTTATATTACCATTAGTAAGTAGTCAAACATGTGTATCCGAAACCGAGTGATTACGAGCAGATTTTTTTACTCTATGGTTTTTTATTTTCTTTCGAATTTAGTAGCATTTTATTTCTTCTGCGTTGCGTTGTCGCTTGTACGTATCTAGTGAATTCAGATCGGAATTATTGATGAACTGTTTATCCGTAATTCATCAAATACTTCAAAGTCTCCTATATTCAGTTCAAAGTGATTCGTGTGAGTAGACCGTGTAATAAAATGGCAGAAGAAGTACCTGTTAGCGATGTTCTTTGTGAAGCTATGGAATATTTGTGCAAGCTCGGATCGAATTTGAGAACGCGCTCACAGAACCTAAAGGACAAGAGAATTAGCAAAGACAAGTTACGCAATACCCACGCGGTGCGTAAAGCGGCTTCTAAGGTATTATTAATATGCGAATTATCACGAAAATCGCTGGAGAACGTCGAAAACGGCGTGAAAAGGGTGTTGACGCTTGTAGACGCCTCGCGGCGCTCGCCTGTGACAGTTGGCGCCAAAGATGAAAATCGCTCTAGGAATAAGAAAAACTATTTCTACTTCGAATATGACTCTTGTAAGTTAAGAATTTCAGAGAAGATTTTACTAGCCCATTATACGTCGGTCAAAGTTCATGCTAAAAGTATGCCCGAGTCGATGGTGGACAAGTATCCTGTGTATTACCACTGTAATCTGTATAAGAAACGAAAACAATCTTTGAAAGACAGTGGCAATGAAAACCGCCAGAAAACTAGTAAAAAGGAGGATAGATCTTCTAAATCTGTTGAGAGGGTTAAAGAAAGTGAAAAATCTGATTCAGATGCCACATCTAGTGACAACCAAATTAAAGATAAAATTAATAAGGAGAAAAAACTAAATGACAATTTAAATTCAGAAGATAGTGATAATAGTACCAAAGAGAAGGAAGCAGAAGAAAAAGACAAGAATAAGCAGCGTAAATACAGGTCCAAGGAAAAGAAGACAAAGGAATCTGAAGATAAAACAACTGCAGCTATACAAAGTGATGGCGGCTGTGAAGATAGAAGGAAAGAAAGTAAAGATAGTGAAAAAGAAAGCGAAGACAGCCAAAAAGGACCCACGGTTGAAGCAGAAATTGAGTCAAAAAGCACTGAAAGTGATGGTAGTCCTCTAGACTCAAAACAAATGGAGCATGAGGAAATGTCCAACAAAAAAGAAAGCAAAAGTATTAACACCAGTGATGAAGAAGAAATTTGCAACAAGTCTAAAAAAAGTACAAAAAAAATGGTTTCTGACAGTCGTCAAGAAGATTCCATTGATGAAAAAAACCTAGAAGACAGAAAAGTTAAACTAGATAACACCAGTGTTGATAGTGATGATGAGAAGTCTAAACTAACTGACAGCGAAGAAAATAAATTAAGTGGTGAAAAATCTAAAACGTCAAAATCAGCTAGATCCATAGACAGTGACTCTGACCAAAAAAGTAACAGTGTTACTGGAAATGAGAGAAAAAAAAAGAAACTGGATAAGGAAAGTCACAATAAAAAAAATAAGATTGATGAATCTGAAATAGTTCATTTAATTGAAGATTCACCAATGAAGCCAAAAGAGAATTTAAAAAGCAAGGAGAGCAAAGAAGATAGTGACTCTTCTACTTCAAACAAAAAACCTATGAGCAAAACCATTAGATTCATAGACAGTGATTCTGACCAAAATAGTGACAGTGTCACTGGAAATGCGAGAAAAAAAAGGAAACTTGATAAGGATAGTCACAATAAAAATAATAAGGCTGATGAATCTGAAATAGTTCATTTGATTGAAGATTCACCAATGAAACCAAAAGAGAATTTAAAAAGCAAGGAGAGCAAAGATGATAGTGACTCTTCTATGTCAGACAAAAAACCTATGATCAAGTTAGTAAGTCTTAATAAGTTACTCAAACCTGATGTACTACAAAAAGAAATGTATCATATGAATACTAAAATCCCTCCAGTTTCAAAGACATACAAGAACCGCAAAGAAAAGAGTCACACTCAAGAAGATGAAAAGAAAAAAGCAATTAGTGCCTTCAAACCCAAAAAATTTGATGTTGTTGTTACTAGGCTACCCAAGTTTACGGATGTATTTTTGTGTGAATATGGGTTGAAGAAAATAACTCAGAATGGATCTGAGATTTATAGTTTAACATCATTAATAAACAAGGAAAAAGAAAAACCAAGCCTGAAGACTGATCAAAATAGTTCTATATCAGAAAGTAAAGGAAAATCCTGTGATAATATTGGTCACAGTAATGCTGAAAAGAGTAAATTGGATGAAGGAAATGAAGCAAGCAAAAATGCACTACTCCATTCTGATTCTGATGATGTGGATACCAACAAGCCAAAGAATTGTAAAAAATCTAGAAGGAAATCTAAGGTTATACAATCAGACTCCGAAAAAGATGAGGGTAGTGAGACAAAAAATTCAAAATCCTGTTCACCAAGTGAGAGGAACAAAACTAGAAGTAAATCACCAAAAGACGTAGATAAAAATGGGAAAATGACTAGTGAATGTAAAGAAAAATTGGCTAGAAACAGTGACCCAGAAAACATAATACCCCTGGATTCTGCAGCTACTCCAAAGACGCCAGAAAGAAAAACGGAGGAAACTACACCACAGTCCAGAAGGAAATTAATTAGGGAGTCAATGCATGCAAAAAAGATGCTATTGACTTATTCCTCAAGCTCTGATACTGATGATGATCAGCTGAAAAATGCATTGAAAGATATTAAAAACTCTCTTTTAAAGGGATCAAGTTCAGATGATGAACTAGATGTGACAAAGATGGTTCAAATGAACAGGAGAAAGTTGGTTACTCCCTCGGATTCTGATGATAGCTTAAATATAAAGAAGAAAAAGAAAGACAAAGAGCTTGCTAAAGGGAAGGAGCAGGAAGATAGCAGTATTAGCCAAGTGGATGGAACCAATGATGAATTGTCTAATTCAAGTTGTAGCCAGGTTAGGAAATAGATAACCCATTCATTAATACATTGCCTACTTTCAATTTTCCATGTACATAACATTCCTATGTCCCAAGTTTGATTAAGTTAATTGTAGTACATCTTTTCAATTCTTTGCAGTTATTGCCCATTTATCTAGTTTAGGATTTCTAAATTGTTTGTACATGTACAACTTAGAAACTAAGAATAGCTTGTTATGGACATAAGCTCCAGTATGACATATAAGAATTAAAGCCTATTAAGTAATAGCAGTGTTTTACTTTGAGTGAGAATTTATCATAGGATGGATTTATTTAACAATGAAATATGTTTATTTATTATTGTTTATGATATGGAATATGTTTCTGTTCGGTATATTCTTTTTTTTCGTTTTACATATAGGTCTGCACAAAACTAGCACTGCATGACTTACAGTTTGGAAAAAAAAACGAGAGACTTATAAAGAACTAAAATTTCCAGATGGGCCGCTCTAAAACAAAACCTGCCAGTAGCAGCTCTGAGAATGTGGACTCAGTTGACTCAGAAATTAATAGGTAAATATTAAATAACACCAAGACTGAAAAAGGTCCTAAGTGTTACTACTTGGCAGTCTAAGGCCGCGCACTGGACACAAGCGGCGAGCGGCAAATCAAGGCTATTCATACATTGCGCTCTAACAAATGTATGAATGGCCTTGATTTGCCGCTCGGCGTCCAGTCCGCGGCCTCAAGGATAAGTATTGCACTAGGTAATATTAATGGGAATGGGACTGTCGAATGTTATATAAAATGAGGTTCATTTTCTTAAAAAAATGCATTATATGATACCACTTAATGCCTGCCTATAATTTTCATTCCTGTTAAGATGGGTTATTATTATTTGATACATGTATTTGGGTTCATGGTTTTGTGTGTACTACGTTGTTTTGTGTTTCCATTTATTTACTATCAAATTGGCTCTGGGTATGCTTATTTTTAAAGCCAGAGGGCCTACCGCGAACCACGTTCGACGTGTTGCCTCCGTGTCACACTTATGCGACAGAGGCAACACGTCGAATGTGGTTCGCGGAAGGCCCTCTGATAGCATCATGTTCATCAAAATTTTCATTAAAAATATGCGATTATTTATAACTTTTTTTTTTTCATTTAATAATATGCATAAAACTATAACAAATATAGCGATCCATAGAAAGTCCTTATTTTAACTTTAGAAGGTACCTTACGCAAAATGAAATTTAGTAAATTGAAACTGCCAAAGGTATTTCTTTATTGACATAACAAAAACAACTATGTAAAACAGAATAAAAACACTTAAATTAAAAACTTATAAATATAAAAATTGGGTCGTAGTCGCTCGGTAGGGTGCATTGCCCCGCTGGATGGCAATGCTGATCCGCTGAGCAAAATATTGGCCAGCCCTCTGGTCAGCAGAAGCCTCTATAAGGCGCTTTGACAGCTCCTCTTGAAATATACCTACAACCCTTTTATACATTTCTCACTCTAAAATGAATGTCTTCTGTTTGTGGTCACCATTCATACTCATACCAACCAAATCATAGTTTAATATAAATAACAAAAACCGGCCAAGTGCGTGTCGGACCACGAATAATGGAGGGTTCAGTACCTCCCGTACATCGTAAACCCTCCTTTTGATTTACCGTTGTCGGGTAAAAAGCCATACAAGCACAAGCAAAAGAACATAATTATCTTCGCGGCATCGGCACTTAGGCGATTTAATAAGATCAGTTTTAAAAAAAGCTTATGGCTCAACGCTCAATGGCTTTCGGGGCGATTATTTTCAAAATTATGTGCAGAATCAAAAAAAGTACTTAACAACCTTAATGTTGCTAAGGAATTGATATTTTTAACCAAAATAAAGTTTTTATTATCTACTATATTCATTTTAGCAAAACAGGCCTGGCACATTGCATGCAATTTGCACACCGCACACCCTTTTTTGGACCTTTTATTTTCCTTTAAATATTACGAAATTTCTATTTGTTCGGCTTTCTGGGGCTACCGCATTAAATCGAATTTCGAAATTCGTTTATCTTATTATATTCCCTTGGCCCGCTCTTATTTAAATGGAGTTATAAAATGGGGTTGGCCGGTCAAAATAATTAGCACTGCTCTGTCAATCCCTAGAATTGTGTCAAATTTTTGTTTTTTTTAATGACCTGGGTGGCTGGATGGTGGGTGGGCTGGCCCTTTAAGCCAAATATAGAAAAAAGGGGAAGGCTATGATGGCGCCATCTCTGCAAACCTTTGACAGTTGCCAACCCCATTAACACCAATTTCGTTTTACGAAGTTTGCGCTCGCTAGGCTAGGCCTCCTGCACTGTCTCGCCAAAGGCTTTAAATTTATGACGCAGTATTTGGGCATTAGATACGTAATGCTGGCATACTTATTATCTCGATCTATTGCTCGACCATCTCACAATTCGACCAATTTAGGATTGGACAATTCGAGTTTAGTTATTCGATCTGTTTCCGATCTGATCTGTCAGTGTCAAAAATGACGTTTTTGGTTGAAGAAATGTCTCTTTTGACACTGTCAGATCAGTATCATATTGGAAACATCGAATAACTAAATCTCGAATTGGTCCTGTATAGACTACAGACCGTATTTTGTACAAATCAATTCCTTGAATGTTTTAGGCAGCGCGCAGCGTAAGTACCTAAGTACCCAAAGTAAATGAAGTGTTCAATAGTTATTTGTGCAACAAGAGAGGAAAGTTGGTTTTTCTTGCGAGTGTTTATTTTGAGTCCCGAGAAAGCGAAAGATTCTACAATTGAATCACGAGCGAAGCGAGTGATTCTAAGTTAGAATGTTGAGCGTAGCGAGGGACTCAAAAACACGAGATGTAAAATAATTTTGTTCTCGTGTTACACACATAATTTTTCACCTCAGTAGTGAGAACATATTAAAGGTTAAAATGTATTTCGAATTACACAGAATAATACAGAGAAGAAAAAAAATGTAATAAAAGTATGAAGTGGCAGTTCATGGCCTTCACTAAATTAAAAAGCTACTTTGTTTCACTCCCTGAAGTGAGGAAAGTCGCACTTTCGTGACGACAGTAGGCTTGTTCGAGCTGCTGAGGTGAAAATTGATTTGCTTATTACAATAAGCAAATCAATTTTCAATGATATATCATAAATATAAAAAAAAGTTTTAAGTCCTCTACATTAAATATATGTAATTGTGCCAAAATTTTAAGTACCTATCAAGTACACCTTATAGATAATTTATTTGATAAATTTCGAATTTATAAGCACTATCATAACAATCGTAGTAGGTATGTGACATTCGAAAACCCTTTCAATGTTTACCGTTTTCTTTAATAATAAATTCTACGTTTAATCTGATTTTACGGTATAATAATATATGGTTGTTACGATTGGTGGAACAGGATAACGGTTGTAATACCTATAAACCATGCAGTATGTTTGGCGCCAACCTCAATGTTTCAAGAAAACGTATACTAAACCGTAAGCAACAGTGAAAGTGACTAAGAATCGTAGTTACTGACTATCGTAATACCTAACTTATACCCTTACTTACTGCTGTGGCGCGAAGACCCGAAGTGGATCTTGGCCTCCGACATCAAAGTCCACCATGCTACTCAGTCCAAAGCCGTTTCTGTCCAGTCGACGGCGCCGAGTTCGTTGAGGTCTTTCTGCACTTCGTCTCTCCAGCGGTACCTAGGGCCGCCTGGACACTAACTTATACCCGGACATCGATATTTAGAGGAAAAACTAAATGATAGTTAAGCAATTCCTATATCGATAAACTCAATTATCGATGCTTTTCCCACATGCTAGTAGTAAAAACTACACACTGCACACGAGCTCCTAGGAATTGTAGAATAGCCCCACGTGCATTGCATCCTCCCGCTTCCTTAGGTCGAGAATGGATGTGTTCGGAAAATTGATGTCCATGGCGTCTAACAACAACATATATACGTTGACACAACGCCTGTAACCCACGTTTTAATTTAATTTTAATGTGTATCGAGTAAGTAAGGACGGAAAGGTAACCGAAGTAAGTAACTTATTAACCTTTTGAACAACAAAAACGTCACCATTACTATACATATACTACTATTATACTCTTTGAACGTCACTGTCACGCCAAGGTAACGGGCGCAAGCGAGCGAATGTAGCGTCCGCCATAACCCATATAGTGGTCCTTGGCGCTGTAGGCACGACTAATAACAGTAGTAACGTCCACTTGTAAAACGAACATGTGTAAAAATCGTGAGTCATAAACAGGGATGTTGCGGATGCCGATTTTTTGACATCCGCGGATGCGGATCGGATTTTTAAAGGCTCACATCCGCGGACGCGGATGTCGAGATTAGGCACCTAAAAACATCAAATATTACACTTTAGTAACTTATATTTAAAAAAAATGAAACGGTATTTGAACAAGAATATAGGTGCCCCACAATCGCATTACTATACTAAAGTCCAAATAAAACAAACTTTTCACTTGTCGCTGTCCGTCATAGGCTAAAGTGCTCGATCGACGAATCACAAAAACGAAACGAGATTCCTATTGGCTAATGACGAAATTACCTAGCAATTACGCCGCCGCTAAGACGTTCCTGTACCTACCTGTTCCACATCCGCATCCGCATTAAGCTCTGCATCGATTTTATGCGGGTGCGGATGTTGAAAATAATGCGGAAGTTCCGCGGTTGCGGATGCGGATGCGAATATTCGCAACATCCCTGGTCATAAATAAGTTCTATAGTAATAAACTGACCAGAGAGTGGCAGAGAGGCGAGATCTCACGAGGCACGAAGCAAAAGTGCAGTGCTTAAGAAGGAACTCGTAGAAAAAGCTCAACTGTAAAAAGTTAGGGTTATATATAGAAAAGAAAGTCGGACAAAAGAACAAGAATATCCATATGGATATCCGTCTAAGCTAACTTTGCACCGCCTTGAATAGAAAAAGTGACGGATTGTCTTTACATAACGTCATATTTTCATAGAAATTTAACATTGCAACACTGTCACTTGTCATTGTAAATGCCATGCAGAGTTAGCTTGGTCCGATTCTAAAGAAATTAAGAGGGTAGTTGAGGGTTTTTTGGTTCGCTATGTATTCCGGTTTATGGTCCTGACTCAGAATCTTACTGCCTCAGGCGGTGAGCAATGTATCCCGCCCACTGCCTCTAGTAGGTACACCTGGTAACTCTCTGTTATGAGAGTTCAAAACTAATTCAAAGAGGTGTGTGTCAGAAATGCTAAAAGACAAATACCTAATAAAATCTACTTTGTTTTAGTTATCTACAGGTGGACAGAAAACACGTGTTGTATGTTCTTCGGTCACTAGCTTTTCTATCAATCCCGGTCATTCTGCGTAAAGTTCTAGATGGGGCTGAGGTTTTGTTGGCTGTAAAAGGCGGTGAAGGTTTCTAAAATATTAGCAACCCAACCAACCCAACACCCAACCTGACAGGCTTATTAAAGCTTATAAAAATTGTTGGTAAATTGCGAAGGGATGAGATTATCACTTCTCTATTTAAAAAAAATACTAACATTAACCTTCGACAGATGTTTTGAAGTCTGGCTTTGAATCGGAGCCCAATGTGCCGTCATATTTTGTAATGACGAGTCTGTTTAATGAGTAATTTGTGTTGTTTATCAAATATATACGATAATCTTAAGAAAATGTCTGTGCTCATTTCAAAACTTGTCATGCCAGTCAATAAAACCAAATTCGTGATTTATTATCGGCATTATCGCTGTAGGCTGTGAAACTTTCGCATACCATTTACAAAAAGCAGCACGAATGTTTGTATAAATAAGTTAAGGGTTGTGTTTTTGGTGTAAGACATCTAAATTACGTCTTCCCTCGATGTCCCTTCGGGCCACCCCGGCGTCATCCCAATGGGTACGATAGAGGTCCCCTCTAAATTTCATATAATCTCGAAAAAAAACTACATGAAGCATATCTTTCCAGATTGTCAAACCTCAAGACGCTGAACCGCCGTCGGCGGGGATCTGTCGAGAGGTCGACTAGAAGCACTCGAAGAATGCCGAAGGCGCCGCCGATTAAAGACGAAGTGTTGGCCCTTGCCAGCTCGGGCTCTGGGTCTGAGAGCGAACATGATGCGGAAGAGATGGAAGGTAATGAGGTTGTACAGTCCCGCCTTTGCAAGAAAGATTAGGCGTTGCTCGTTCCGGCTGATACATCTTCCTTCAATCATCTTAAACATGGCACTGGCACATATTATGTGCTAAGCACGACAGCCTTTTATTCTAAGTAATAATTTAGTAAATAATTGTTGGAAATGGTTTCCAGAGCTTCCCCCAATGTCGATGCCAAAGTTGAACGGGGACAGCATCAACCACATCGCCAAGGAAGACCTCCTAGCTCAGAGTGACCCATCCAGCTCGGAAAATGAAAAAGCTAATGATTCTGAGGTAAGACGATATTTTATTATAGTTGGTGCCAGTAACTTCGAACTATCTGCCGAAGTGTGAATGCCATCTTACCGGGCCCGTAAATCTTGGACTTAATATGAATATTTCCTTAGGGCCACTTGCATCGTCCTACTAACCCGGGGTTAACCTTTTAAACCTGGAGTTACCATGGTTACCAGTACAATTTGACACTGGGTTAACGGGTTAGTGGGATGGTGCAAGTGGCGCTTAGAGTATAACGGCTTAATACATCAGCCCGAAAATCAACACAATTGGAAGGGAGAAAAAACTCCTCGGCTGATAATATTTTTGTTTCACAGGACGACAAAAAAGAATCAGACAGCGAAGAAGACACGTGAGTTTTCATTAATAAATATACTTATTAATAATGCATACCTACCATTATTTTGGTTTAACCTGAATGACAAAAAAGGGTTTGATTCATCCAAATGTTCGTCGGGTTTTAACATTTTTGGTGTCTCTATTACACAGTGTGAAGTCCACGAGACGCAAAGCAAACGCCATAGCGTCCGATTCCGAGGTCGAAGCGAGGAAGGCGAACAGAATGAGCGACTTCGAGGAGTCTGAGGACGAGAGCAGCGAGCCCAGGAAAAAGAGCAAGCGAAAGAAGAAGGTTACTGACAGCGACGGGTCGTTCTCTTCAAGCGACGGAGGGTAAGTGTCTGGGGCCTAGGCTTCGTCACACTCTTCGCGCGTGCGCTTCTACGCGGCACACCGCACACCTCCGCCCAACTAGTGTACCCCTAACTTACACAGTCGCCATCAGATATATCGGAGCAGCCGAGGTGCTCACAAATATCTGAACACGCCTCTATTGTCAAGGCGTTAGGGTGCGTGTTCAGGTGTTTTTAAGCACCTCGGCTGCTCCGATATATGTGATAGAGATACATGCATTAAAAAGCCAGCGGTAAAGCGTGCGGCTTTCAAAGCGGACGGTTGGAGTCAATTTTCCCGGGCCTTATATAATTCGGCCTTCGGTTTTATCATCACTGAGCTGAAGCGAGTTAGAATCTTGAGCGTAGCGAGGGACTCAAAAACACAAGATGTAAAATAACTTTGCTCTCGTGTTGCACATATAATTTTTCACCTCAGTAGTGAGAACATACTAAAGGTTAAAATGTATTTCGAACTACACAGAGTAATACAAAGAAACAAAAAAAAAAACTAATTTTTAAGTGAGGAAAGTCGCACTTTCCTCACTCCAGGGAGTGACGAAAGTAGGCTTGTTCGAGCTGCTGAGGTGAAAATTCTCTTTAACAATTTGTCATCGAATGCAATGTATCGTGGACCGTAAGTGCCAGTAGCTGAGTCAGTCTAGCGTGTCTGGCTCCTACAAGGTTGCTCTATCGTGATGGAAAACACCTTGAGCAAACATAGTAATTCTAAAAGACCTGGTTTCTCCTCTAAGGTGAAAAAAGACCCGGATTCCATTAATAAAATTTGTTTTTCCAGTAAAAAGAAGCGTCGTCGTATCAAACAAGTGGATAGCGACGGGTCCGGATCCGACACGGAGAATGAAGGCAGGAACAAACATGGAAGAAAGAATATTCGCAAGGTAAGACTCAATGAGATTAAGGCCCCGTAGGTTCGTGTACTTCTCTCACTCTCACTAAGCGTTAGCGTGAGCGAGAGATGGATGTGAGTGCTTGCGACCACGGATATCATGTTTTTGAGTTTTAATTTGTTATAAGTTTTATCAAAAAAAAAAACGAGTTCCCTCAAGAATAAAATTGCGCATATTTAGAAGCCATTTTCATATTTTTAGCTTTTGTGCATAAATTGTTATAATTTTTTGAAAGTGAGTGAATTTTTCTATTGGCCTTCCCACGCTGCGTCTACCGGTACAGGTTCCGTCTTGGGCTGATAAATTACCTTGTTTTCTGAAAATTTAAATAAATCAAAATTAATATTAAATGTATTGTATTCCTTATTTGTGAACCAGGTGATGAGCAAGGACCAGCTAGAAGAGGCTACCAAGAGAGCTGCGCGACGGGAAAAGGAGAGGATTGCTCGTATTTCCGAACGCCAGAAACTGGTAAGCGCACATTGTTTTATTTTTCGTGTTTTTGCCAAAGTTCTATGTTCTTTTTGGATCTGAATAAAATTACCGTGACTCGATTTATTTACAGTCAACAGAGAAAAAAAAAGTTTACTTAGACATTTCTAATTTCAGTTTTCCTAGTTCAATTTATTTAAAGATCGACGTTATACTAAAGTAGTAGTAAGGTCAGACTGACATGATTAACCCTTCTCTTTCCATACTGAGAAAAGTGCGGGCACGGTAGAAGAACTTCTATTAACTATCTAGGTAGACGCAGTTACCTCAAGTGCCACTATTGGTGCGCTTGTCCTGACTAAACTTAAATACCTAACCATGGGAGTCCCAAGTCTCAATCGCAATAAATTTCTTTTAAATATGATGCAAAACCAGCAGTGGCGGGGCGTCCATAGAACACGATTTCCAACGCCTTGCCTGATTTTCATACAGTCAAGCACTGATCACGAAGAAATGTTAAATCAATTCGGCTTGCATACGAATACATATTTTTTACTCGCCGCTACCACAGAATCATCATCTTCCTCGCGTTGTCCCGGCATTTTTGCCACGGCTCCATGGGAGCCTGGGGTCCGCTTGGCAACTAATCCCAAGAATTGGCGTAGGCACTAGTTGTTACGAAAGCGACTGCCATCTGACCGTCCAACCCAGAGGGGAAACTAGGCCTTGTTGGGATTAGTCCGGTTTCCTCACGATGTTTTCCTTCACCGAAAAGCGACTGGTAAATATCAAATGATATTTCGTACATAAGTTGCGAAAAACTCATTGGTACGAGCCAGGGTTTGAACCCGCGACCTCCGGATTGCAAGTCGCACGCTCTTACCGCTAGGCCACCAGCGCTTTTTTTGCCGCTACCACAGAATAAGTAATAGTATTATCATACAGAACGGCCACGCACCGCCCCGCCCCGACTCGAATTACCTCGCTCCGCGACATCAGATTGACGGCCGTTTGCCGGCCGCTCAGTACTATTTTTATGCAACTCGCTCACACAATGACGCATGACGCGTGTGCGTGTACAGACGTGCCGTTCACACATAGAAACGCAAGTGATTTTTGATGTATAGCGTGTTCGCCCTGTGCCGCTACTGAAAAATATTGTTTCCTTATCCTACATTTAATTTTGTTGATATTCACATTCAGTGTAAACTTAAATCTCTTATTCTAGTACAACAATTTGGAATTCGACGAGTCCGGCAAGCCTGACGAGGTGGTGCTGGACAAGGTGGTGTTGGACTTCGACCCCGAAACCAAGGAGCCCATCATCGAGGTGGACCGCGGGCTCGTCAAGAAACTTAAGCCGCATCAGGTTCGTATTCATATTCTAAAACATATGCTAATTACGAAAGGTTTTAACTTTCAAACAAAATTTCTTGGCTTCGCAACAGCTTTTGCCATATTTATATTTAACTAACTAATGTGGCTCAGAGATAGGGTTGAAAAAAACCCGGAAAAATTCCCGTTTTTTTTCTAAGCCTTTTTTTTAAAGTTCTATTCGGAAAAAAACAATGGCACTTAGTGTCTATGTTTTACCCATAAAAACTGAAAAATACGGGAAAAAACAAAAATTTCAAAACGTCCTGAAAAAAACGATTACATTTTTTCGAGAATTTTCAACCCTACTCAGAGACCCAAAGTGGGTCTAGGCCTCCGAAACGAGAGCACGCTACTTTTCCCGATCCTGCGCCGTTTCCTGCCAATAATCGGCTTGAAGCTGACGCAGATCCGCTTCCACACTGTCTCCCCAGCGGTATCTGGGCCGACTTACTGCCCTCTTGGCAGCCCGATGCTCTCCTATTACATTTTATTTTTATTATTAAAGACTATCTTTTTTTACAGGCCAACGGTATAAAGTTCATGTGGAACGCGTGCTTCGAAAGCGTGAAACGCATCAAGAAAGACCACGGATCCGGCTGTATCCTCGCCCACTGCATGGGTCTTGGGAAAACTCTGCAGGTCAGTTATTGCATGTTATTCAGGTTGAAATTTTATAGCTTCCAGTGTCTGATTTAGTCGTCATGTAGGGAAAGTGCTAATTTTAAGCTCCGCTGTAACCTTTAACGATTTTAAACGCTATAAACAAAAATGTCACTGACACGCCAAGGTCCCAGGTGCAAGTTAGCTAATGTAAACCTTACTGGAAAGTGTGAAGGTTACTTTGACAGTGTACAGTCGCCATCAGATATATCGGAGCGTCCGAGGTGCTCACAAATATCTGAACTCGTCTCTATTGTCAAGGCGTCAAGTGCGTGTTCAGATATTTTTGAGCACCTCGGCCGCTCCGATATATCTGATGGCGACTGTATGTCATAAGTCATAACATCTATAGTTGTCCATGCCGCGGTGGGCACGACTAGTGACGACGACTTTAGGTGTTCTTGGCGTTCAAAAGGTTAATAGTAGTTTGACTGGGAAAGGTATCTAAGTACCATACAAGATAAATTGTATGTCACTGACTTTGACTTCAAGTACAGTTGACAAAAAAGTTTGTTTTAGTTCCCTTTTTTTCCGATATCCTTACTAAGGGTCTGTTCAAGTCTGTTGCACCAAACGTTTGTCACCGTTTTAAAGAGTTCGCTAAATATAAATGTATGGGAAATCTTCAACTGTTTCGTGCAACCGCCCCTTAATACGCTCAGTACCTACTCTCAGTAGTCCGTAAATAAAAACTAGTGCCGGGCCCGTGCGAGCACGTGCCGCACCCGATTGGAGCTGCATCGTTTGTTAGATATCTTTACAATACAATACAAATACTCTTTATTGCACACCTCAATACAGAAAACAATACCCGTCTTATTACTTTAGTTCTTTATTTCTTCCGCAGGTGGTCTCCCTAACCCACACACTGCTCGCGCATAGAAAACTGACCGGCGTGAAACGAGTACTAGTGGTGTGTCCGTTATCCACCGTGTTGAACTGGGTCAACGAGTTCAACATGTGGCTCAAACATGCCGAGACAGATCACGAGGTGGACGTGTTCGAGTTGTCGAGGTCAGTCTTTTTTTTTTTCATTTTATTTGGGACAAAAAACAGTAACACACAGGGTTTAGGCACAGAAATAGAGTACAAAGAATACTATAGTGTGAGACCAACAACATCGTCCACAGATTACTAGATCTACAATATATAGCGCTAGGTAACAATATATCTCGGTATGATATTCCAAACATTCCATATCGATTTTTGTAGATCTAATTTCGCCAAAAATACTTTTTTTAGACGAGCCTGTCATGATTACAATGTTAATTTCATAAATCTAGATATCTTCTCATTGTCTTTCGGTAAATATAGTAGTGGTCTGCGGAGCTTACTTTTTCCATAGCAGTGTAACTTTGCTTTAAAAAAAAAAAAAAAATTGTAATTGTTCTATAGTCTTTTGTAACGTATGTATGTTTGTAAGCATGTTTGATACTTAGGTACTTTATTAGTTGTGTATCCAATTGTTACTTCTGTGTACCTTCCTATTTATAGGCAGTGCCGAACAAGCCCTGTTTCTACTTGTTATCAATATCAGTATGTTATAATTAATGGAACTATAGGTCTTATTGTATATCTGCAAGTTTAAACTTATCTATATGTGACTGTTTGTTTCCTAAATAAATTAAAAAAAAAAAATGATATATTTTTATGAGGTATATAGAACTATCATCTACTTCAAATAGTTGTTCTGCAGTATCTTTTCTAGTAGAGCAACTATTTTATAGTTAAGAAAAGATAACTATCCTAGAATTTCAGATTACACTGCAGTAAGCTAAAGAATATACGAGGAGTGCTGCGCAGCAACTTTTGGGCTTAAAAACATAGTACAGGGCACAGGTCACTCTCACTTATGAGACATAACATTTTTTGTTAACAGTAGCACATGTTATAGGCACAAGCAAAACTCGGAACGCTCGTGGCAGCTCCAACAATGGGTGGAGTGTGGCGGCGTGTGCGTGCTCGGCTACGAGATGTTCCGCAACCTCTCCGCCGACAACAACAAGAAGTTCAAGAAGAAGATGCTCAAGACGTTCCAGGAGGCTCTCGTGGATCCTGGTAAGCCTACAGACCGTCTAACGCACTAAAACGCACGGTCCGAGGACGACGCTAATGCCAACCGCCATACATTGTTATTGTTAAAATAAATATAGGGCGGTCGGCGTCAGCGCCTCTCGGCCGCCGCCGCTTAACTCAAACATTCGTTCAAGTCTATATCACAGGGCGGATATGCTATACATCAAAAATCACTTGCGTTTCTATGTGTGAACGGCACGTCTGTATACGCGTCATGCGTCATTGTGTGAGTAAGTTGCTTAAAAATAGTACTGAGAGTACGTCAGAAGTACGCCAGATTTCTGTCGCGGGGCGAGGTAATTCGAGTTGGAGCGGGGCGGTGCGTGGCCGTTCTGTATGATAATACTATTACCTGTGTCTATATTGAAAGTGCTTGTTGCTACCTATTTGAATAAAGAATATTTTGAATTTTTGACTTTACATTTTACTCGAGTCGGCTGCTGTTCTATTTTTCAGTAATACATTGATCTTTTTGTGACTAGGCCCGGACCTTGTGGTGTGCGACGAAGGCCATCTCCTAAAGAACGAAAAGACGAGCTTGTCGCAATCCATGAACCGCGTGAGAACATTACGACGTATCGTGCTCACCGGCACACCGCTGCAAAATAATCTCAAAGAGTGTAAGTACTCTCTTTTTAACTGACTATGATTTCGAAGTAGAAGGTAATTGCGAAGTTGTTTTTTTTTTAATGTATTTTCCCCGATTTCAATGGCTTTATAGTGATAAACGAAACTGTTTACTACCAGAGAATGTTGAGAAATTTATGATTATCTACTCCTATCACTTTCACAAACCAAATAAAATGTCATGTGCTGCTATGTACACTGACGTGGATTTCGTAGAAGAAATAGCATTTTTTTTCTATATTATTTTATACAAACCTTACGTAAAAAAATATATGATTTTATTTATTTATTTGGTGGACCTTTTTTTTCTTCTATTACGCAACTATTGATGTCGTTAAGAAATATTTCTAATAATAGCTAGATTGCGACAGTCTTTAACATATTCTCAATCACTATGATGAAATTTTTTGTCACAGTAAACATCATGTTTAACAAAAACGCGTATTTATCGAAATTAAAAATATTTAACTACGTATCTACAGATTACTGCATGGTACAATTCGTGAAGCCCAACCTCCTCGGCAAGTACAACGAGTACCTGAATCGCTTCGTGAACCCCATCACTAACGGGCAGTACACAGATTCAACTGAACGGGACATCTGCCTTATGAAGCGACGGTCGCACGTGCTGCATACTATGTTGGACGGAGCTGTTCAAGTAAGGACCTTATGCCATTGGATTATAGTACATACTAGCCCCTTATCGATGTCACGTTGGCCTGTTCACCAACGGGTACACGGATTCAACTGAACGGGACATCGGCCTTATAAAGCGACGGTCCCATGTGTTGCGTAAGGTGGATGGCGCTGTTCAAGTTTAGTTATGGCCTCGCAAACATTGTTTTTTAGTATACTCAAAAACGCCTGGCAGCTAGGTTTTGACATTTTGAAGTGGTGTCAGTTAGGAACTGAACTGTAATTAGCGTTTAGAAAGAAAATAATAAAAATCATAATGCATAAAACAACTTTCATAGTGGCTAATCGATTTGACGATTCGAAACTGATTTGACTAGTAGGAAAGTACCCTATTCTGTATTAATTGTTCAAATCTTTTTCTCATTTGTAGAATGAGACACTTTTGACCATTATAACAAGATGGTTCTAGATTATGAAATTAATTTTGTTTATATTTTCAGAGGAGAGATTACGGGGTGCTGGCACCCTTCCTGCCTCCGAAACACGAGTATGTGCTCTTTATCACGCTCACCGACATCCAGGTCAAACTCTACCAACACTATTTGGACAACTATTCTAGAAGGTAAGATATATTCTTTTACTATTATTATAGCTAATTAAGCAGACAACCTGTCTGGCCTAGTGGGACCCTGCCTTCGAAGCCGATGGTCCCGGGTTCGAATCCCGGTGAGGGCATTTATTTGTGTGATGAACACGGATATTTGTTCCTGAGTCGTGGGTCTTTTCTATGTATATAAGTATGTATTTATCTATTTAAGTATGTAAATCGTCGCCTAGTACCCAGTAGTACCCAGTAGTAGTAGTACGGTAGTACTATTAGTTATTCTGTGCCACAGTACAAGCTTTGATTAGTTTGGGGCTAGATCGATCTGTGTAAGATTGTCCCCAAATATGTATTTATTTATTTAATTAATGCTAGTGTATAAATGCATTATAAAACCCATATGGACAATGGACATACGGGATTGAACTGGGGAACGGCCAGTAACTCAAATTTATATAGTAATATTTCCTAACCTGCAACTAAAAAATTTTTTTTTTTCAGACCACTACCAGGAAAGTCATCCGGCTTCCTGTTCCCCGACTTCCAGTCCTTGCAAAGGATATGGACGCACCCGATGGTCCTCAAGTACAATTCGGAACGATACGAGATCATGCAGCAGAAGAAGGTACTTTTTAAACGATGTTATATATTTTTTAAACATGTTTATTGTTCATGCTCTTGGTCTCTTTTTAACAGCACACGCCTGCGCATCTCGATCGTATTTAGTTATAATTATATTCTATAAATTGTGATTGACATCTGTATATACAAGTTATAGACTGTAATAATGTGGTACGTCCCACAATAAAAAAGGAAAATATTTATTTTTATTTATTTATTTATTTTCCACACTTACAACTATTTTTACAGGTAAACCTAAGACAATAGTGTAACTATTAATAACACATATCTAGAGTATGGCATCACGTCTATAACATAATATATACAATGCTGATTTTGTGAATTCATTCAGAGAACATGAGAATATGTCAATATTTTCCGCCGTTATGTTGAGGGTCCGCACAGCGCGCGTCAACGGCGCCAGACCGAGCAAGTTGGTGCGCCCGCGCGGCTCGGCCAGTAGTCGCGGCCGAAGCCGGCGCCACACATACCTGTCGGAATATATTAACGAATATATTAACATATAATTATATTAGTTGATAACTTAATATTAGTGAGGGATCGTTTAGGGGAGCACCAAAATGTCAGAAGTAAATCGAATCTGATGGATGAACCTAGAGAGAACCATAATGGAGAACATGCCTGTTGCTTGGGACATCAAAATGGTCTTACTCCGGCACTGACTGCTCTTGATCAATATGAATTATGAACCATTAAAATAACCTTTTCTAATATCTAGTTTATTTTATTTTCAGAGAGATAAAGAGGAAGAAGATTCGGAAGGATCGCTTGCCGATTTCATCGATGACGATTCTACGCCGGAGGTGAGTCTTTTGTCGTTGAATTACAGAAATGATTAAGTGAAATTTATTTAATGTACAAAATAAATGTAACTAGCCTACCTTATTTACTTATAAACTACTTTTATTTCGACCTCCACCAATGGTTGGCGCCTCAACCTTCTTTTAAAGCAGAAGTGGTGACTTTCCCACAATAATAATTGCCGATGGCTTTTCAATGTCAATCATTGAGCAGTCTACTATATATATTTATTAATGATATGAAAACGGTATTAACAGGAATCCTCAACAGAAGAATCTTCAGACGATTTGTCAGATTTGAGTGATGACAGTCGAAAAAAGAGCAAAAAGAAAACTAAAGTCAAGAAAGGGAAAGGCAAAGATGCTAAGGCGTCAGGTCGCCGCAACACAAGAGCTAATCCAGGTAACGCGGCTACTTTTATTAATTCTAAAAACTTTTAGTCTGATTTTTTATTGGCTTTTGTTGGTTCAGTTAAATTAAATGATCACATGTGCCCTTTGTTTCCACTGCTTTGTATAAGGCTGAAGACAAAATCACATGGAAGTCCATATTCAAGAACATAGCAGATACCTCTCATAACTATAATAGGTACAACCTTCAGCTCAGAATCACTAAAAACAATGTTGTTCATCCCTCCCACTACCGCTACTGGTTCTCTAAGTCAAATAAGTCTTATAAGCTGATCCTAAACAAACACTCAAATCATTCTTCTTTCAGTGGAACTAGAAGAAGAAAAGCCCAATTCCGACATAGAGGAAATAAAATACGAGAACCCAACGGAGTGGTGGATGAAGCTGGTGATGGAGGAGGAGCTGGAAGACATCCGGCACTCACACAAGTTGCTGCTGCTGTTCGATATACTCCGACAGTGCGAGGCGATAGGAGACAAGCTGTGAGTATACATAGTGGTGTACATGCAGACCCTGTGTGATTAATAAATTGTGTAAGAGATGTTTACTTGTTACAAGCCACTCCTTTTCCCACGAAAACTTTTTCTAAGAGAAAACACTCTTCTTCTTCCTCGCGTTATCCCGGCATTTTGCCACGGCTCATGGGAGCCTGGGGTTTGCTTGACAACTAATCCCAAGAATTGACATAGGTTAGTTTTTACGAAAGCGACTGCCATCTGACCTTCCAACCCAGAGGGAAAACTAGGCCTTATTGGGATTAGTCCGGTTTCCTCACGCTGTTTTCCTTCACCGAAAAGCAACTGGTAAATATCAAATGATATTTCGTACATAAGTTCCGAAAAACACATTGGTACGAGCCGGGGTTTGAACCCGCGACCTCCGGATTGAAAGTCGCACGCTCTTACAGCTAGGCCACCAGCGCTTCCTAAGAGAAAACACTCGCTCTTGAAAAAATAACCCGCTCATCATTGCTTGTTTTCGATGATTGTCTGAGGACCCTTAGCTTAGCGGGAGTGAAAAAAAAAGGAGAAAATGATAGTAATTTTTTTTTGTCATTTACACTATAAATTCAATTGAATATGGGGTATTCAGTATTTACCATGTATTAGTTTTTATGAGTACCCGCGATTCCGGCACAGTTGCACATGCCATCTTCATGGAGTAACATACACATGCTAAATACCCCTTATTCAATAGTATTTATTAGTTTTTTTTTGTAGTATTACGGCCGAAACTTTGCCCAAACATACAATGTGTACCTTTACTACTATAAAGGCCACTTGCACCATTCACTAACCCGGAGTTACCATGGTTATTAGTACAATTTGACACTGGGTTAACGGTTTAACTGGTTAACCCCTTGAGTCGGATGGTGCAAGTGGCGCTTAAGCATCTATAAACACAACTATAATAAACGACTGAACGTCTTTTTTTCTTCTTTTTTTTCAGGCTTGTTTTCTCCCAGTCTCTTTATTCCCTGGATTTGATCGAATATTTCCTGGGTAAAGTCGACGAGGCAACTCAGGAGGGGCGCATTGATGAGAAACTCGCGGGACATGTTGGTGAGTCACAACTCGCCTTTAAATTACGGGTCGGTAATCGCATTTATTGCGTGACAAAGATAAAATAACCTTTTATTTTATACCACTTGGACGAAATGCAAATGATAAAAAAAAAGGTTTAAGTTCATTTTATTTGATAATCTCCCAAAGGATTTAAATCCCCTCCCAAATATTTCACAATTCAAGTTTGTTTTAGGCTCGTGGTCGCCCGGCGTGGACTATTTCCGTCTGGACGGATCTACGTCCTGCGAGAACCGATCAATTTGGTGCAAGAACTTCAACCGGGAGGATAATCCTAGAGCTAGGTAATGTATTGAAATATTTTAAATCATTAATGTCTCCTGTTCTGTACATTCTGTACCTAATTTACTTTATCAACATTTTGAAAACAGGATTTCTAAGTCCTCGCGTTCTTGTACAGATTTATGGCGTTATTCATAAACGCGTTACTGCCCTGATAGCTTATGAATTGTTTGTCTTTATCTGTCATTTTGACTTATGTATTTGTAAGAAAGGGATAAAACATAATTTAACTAAATCAGGCTCGTAAAGTTTCATGAATAAGGGTTAATTCAAATCGAGTTTCTTTTGAAAAATGTTCGAATTCAAAACCCTAACAACGCTACATAATATGTACAAGATTAGCTAGTCAGGAAATTTAATTTCAGTACCGTTTCGTACCTTGTCACAGTGACCATAGTATTTATTAGGTCCATAATAGCGACTTTCATATTGATTGTCACTGCGACAAGGTATGAAAGGTATGATTGCGTCATATTGACCGTGTCTAAAATAGAAGTCAGCGGGAAAACCATCGTGAAAATAGTAGCTCAGCAACGAATATTATTCGTCAATCAGACAGCAGTGCGTAGATTTTGTCTAATTACGAGGTTTTAAACTGTTTTGATTTCTCATAGACTGTTCCTAATCTCGACCCGCGCCGGCGGTCTCGGCATCAACCTCGTCGCCGCCAACCGCGTCGTCATCTTCGACGTGTCCTGGAACCCTTCCCACGACGTACAGAGCATCTTCAGAGTCTACCGCTTCGGACAGAAGAAACCGTGCTACATCTACCGCTTCCTGGCCATGGTAAACCTTCTGGAATATTATTAATCTTGACTTGTGAATTTCGATGTGTCGTTGAACTCTTCCCACGACGTACAGAGCATCTTCAGAGTCTACCGCTTCGGACAGAAGAAACCGTGCTACATCTACCGCTTCCTGGCCATGGTAAACCTTCTGGAATATTATTAATCTTGACTTGTGAATTTCGATGTGTCGTTGAACTCTTCCCACGACGTACAGAGCATCTTCAGAGTCTACCGCTTCGGACAGAAGAAACCGTGCTACATCTACCGCTTTCTGGCCATGGTAAACCTTCTGGAATATTATTAATCTTGACTTGTGAATTTCGATGTGTCGTTGAACTCTTCCCACGACGTACAGAGCATCTTCAGAGTCTACCGCTTCGGACAGAAGAAACCGTGCTACATCTACCGCTTCCTGGCCATGGTAAACCTTCTGGAATATTATTAATCTTGACTTGTGAATTTCGATGTGTCGTTGAACTCTTCCCACGACGTACAGAGCATCTTTAGAGTCTACCGCTTCGGACAGAAGAAACCGTGCTACATCTACCGCTTCCTGGCCATGGTAAACCTTCTGGAATATTATTAATCTTGACTTGTGAATTTCGATGTGTCGTTGAACTCTTCCCACGACGTACAGAGCATCTTCAGAGTCTACCGCTTCGGACAGAAGAAACCGTGCTACATCTACCGCTTCCTGGCCATGGTAAACCTTCTGGAATATTATTAATCTTGACTTGTGAATTTCGATGTGTCGTTGAACTCTTCCCACGACGTACAGAGCATCTTCAGAGTCTATCGCTTCGGGCAGAAGAAACCGTGCTACATCTACCGCTTCCTGGCCATGGTAAACCTTCTGGAATATTATTAATCTTGACTTGAGAATTTCGATGTGTCGTTGAACTCTTCCCACGACGTACAGAGCATCTTCAGAGTCTACCGCTTCGGACAGAAGAAACCGTGCTACATCTACCGCTTCCTGGCCATGGTAAACCTTCTGGAATATTATTAATCTTGACTTGTGAATTTCGATGTGTCGTTGAACTCTTCCCACGACGTACAGAGCATCTTCAGAGTCTACCGCTTCGGGCAGAAGAAACCGTGCTACATCTACCGCTTCCTGGCCATGGTAAACCTTCTGGAATATTATTAATCTTGACTTGAGAATTTCGATGTGTCGTTGAACTCTTCCCACGACGTACAGAGCATCTTCAGAGTCTACCGCTTCGGACAGAAGAAACCGTGCTACATCTACCGCTTCCTGGCCATGGTAAACCTTCTGGAATATTATTAATCTTGACTTGTGAATTTCGATGTGTCGTTGAACTCTTCCCACGACGTACAGAGCATCTTCAGAGTCTACCGCTTCGGACAGAAGAAACCGTGCTACATCTACCGCTTCCTGGCCATGGTAAACCTTCTGGAATATTATTAATCTTGACTTGTGAATTTCGATGTGTCGTTGAACTCTTCCCACGACGTACAGAGCATCTTCAGAGTCTACCGCTTCGGGCAGAAGAAACCGTGCTACATCTACCGCTTCCTGGCCATGGTAAACCTTCTGGAATATTATTAATCTTGACTTGAGAATTTCGATGTGTCGTTGAACTCTTCCCACGACGTACAGAGCATCTTCAGAGTCTACCGCTTCGGACAGAAGAAACCGTGCTACATCTACCGCTTCCTGGCCATGGTAAACCTTCTGGAATATTATTAATCTTGACTTGTGAATTTCGATGTGTCGTTGAACTCTTCCCACGACGTACAGAGCATCTTTAGAGCCTACCGCTTCGGACAGAAGAAACCGTGCTACATCTACCGCTTCCTGGCCATGGTAAACCTGGAATATTATTAATCTTGACTTGAGAATTTCGATGTGTCGTTGAACTCTTCCCACGACGTACAGAGCATCTTTAGAGTCTACCGCTTCCGGCAGAAGAAACCGTGCTACATCTACCGCTTCCTGGCCATGGTAAACCTTCTGGAATATTATTAATCTTGACTTGTGGATTTCGATGTGTCGTTGAACTCTTCCCACGACGTACAGAGCATCTTCAGAGTCTACCGCTTCGGACAGAAGAAACCGTGCTACATCTACCGCTTCCTGGCCATGGTAAACCTTCTGGAATATTATTAATCTTGACTTGTGAATTTCGATGTGTCGTTGAACTCTTCCCACGACGTACAGAGCATCTTCAGAGTCTACCGCTTCGGGCAGAAGAAACCGTGCTACATCTACCGCTTCCTGGCCATGGTAAACCTTCTGGAATATTATTAATCTTGACTTGTGAATTTCGATGTGTCGTTGAACTCTTCCCACGACGTACAGAGCATCTTCAGAGTCTACCGCTTCGGACAGAAGAAACCGTGCTACATCTACCGCTTCCTGGCCATGGTAAACCTTCTGGAATATTATTAATCTTGACTTGAGAATTTCGATGTGTCGTTGAACTCTTCCCACGACGTACAGAGCGGTAGATGCTCTGTACGTCTTTTTAACCATGGTAACTATAGGTACTTTAGTGCCAGTTGCACCATCCGCACTTGACAGACTCATCAACGTCACCCGACCCGCCGCGGCGGTTTACTATAAAACTTTCCATACAGCATACAGTAAAGTTTAGTGAAAACTTTAACGATGACGATGGAACAGTTTGGTGCAACCGACCCTAAATTGTATAAACAGCCAGCAGCAGAGTACTATTAGTTGGGCGTTCCCATGTAGAATGGCAAACAGATTTTTATGATTAAGTTCTTCCCAAAGTAGTTGAAGAACTGTTGTTTCTCAATACACCAATGGTGCGGCAGCTGACGTTAACGAGGCTTCACAATAGTCTTCAACCACACGATTTACCGCCTAGGGTTTTTATAAGACCTAGGGATCTATGGTGTATTAATGTATTTTATCACGGCATGTAATTATTGCAAGCTGGCTAGATTAAAGATATAAAATTCCCAAAAATCTATTACCGCATATTTTACAGTGTTATTATAAAACTATAAATATAAATTCACACAGGGCACGATGGAAGAGAAAATCTACGAGCGACAAGTAACCAAGCAAGCGATCTCCAAGCGCGTCATAGACGAGCAGCAGATAGACCGGCACTACGCCGCCAACGATCTCGCTGAACTGTACAAGTTCGAACCTGTCCCCGTCGAGCCCCGGCCCGTGCCCAAGCTGCCTAAGGATCGGCTCTTCGCTGAGATGCTGAAGGACCACGAGAATCGGGTAACTGACTGTCTATAAATGTGTTTTGACAGCAAATAGATTGGCAGTATGCAGCCAACGATCTCGCTAAACTATACAAGTTCGAACCTGTCCCCGTCAAGCCACGGCCCGTACCCAAGCTGCCTAGATCGGCTCTTCGCGGAGATGCTGAAGGACCGCGAGAATCGGGTAAGTGCAACAAGAAGTTTATAAAACTATAAGTAGTTACAATTTTATAAGTTTATGCCGGCCAATTAGCCGCTCATCATCAAGGCAAGTGTCAATCGCATCAATATTGCCGGTTTACGGGTGTATAATTGAATCCCTGAGGTTTATTTTACGTTAAATATTTGGACATAACCTATGAAATTATGTGTTTGTTTTACATGCAAAACGTTTATTATTATTCTCAAACGACCATGTGCTACTTGTAATTATGAATTTTGTTTGAAGTAAAATTGCACGGCACCCGTTTATGGGGACCGTGCACCAATCAGGGTTTAACCACAGTGTGACCCAAATCGAAAACTTAATTTTGATATTGAACCTTATTGAGTCAAGATTGTTGAATAAAACTAAAAAAACAATGTTGTTACAGGTCTTTAGGTTCCACGAACATGACTCGCTGCTAGAGAACAAAGAGGAGGAGACCCTCAGCGAGGAGGAGCGCAAGAAGGCGTGGGAGGAGTTCGAGAACGAGAAGAAAGCTCCACCTCCCTCGCCCTTCCCCAACACCTGGTCCATGCACAACGGAATGGGTATGTTATCTCCTTATCTCTCATCTCTCAACCGGAAATCGGTTCACAAATTCCTGCTTTAGTGATCTTTCTTCATTTGTATTGGTCACCTCTCTAGCTTTACATCTCAGATCAATTGTCTTCAGTCATAGTCAAAAGGAACCTGCATTTTAGATACGTCAAAGGCGTTTGATCAGGTCTGTTCAAATATTGGGGTTTGAGCAAATATATTTCCAGCTGTTTTACCGACTAAACCATGAGAGCTATTAATGACGGTGAGTCGAATGCATTGGAAACATAAATCATTAATTAGGTGCAGTGCACCGCATAGGTACATGAAATATGAAATACGAGATATGATAGGTATATGAAGGGTACACGGAAAGAACATGTCTAGTCACTTTTTTGAAAAATGAGATTTTAATCTTAAAATGTAGAGCCCTTAATGAACTATTAGTTACAACTTCTGTTACCGCTGCAATTATAAATATAACTCGTTTTTGTCTCATTTTAAAAACACCTATACACTAAAATAATATGGTTAATTACCCACATCGTTCCTTTCAAACCGCGATAACTCAAAATGTTGTCAAAGTGACTAGACATGTTCTTTCCGTGTACCCTTCATATGCTATCCTCATTGGTGTGTTTGCTATATACCAAATTGACGATATTTATAATACGAAAGATGATTATTACACGGACGAATGCAATTGTGATTCAGCGAAGAGGAAAAGCCAAGGCGTTATTTTCCTTATTTCGAAATATGGAAAATTTTATAATAAGGACCAAATATTTGTTAAGGAAAGTAATAAATGGTCCCTAAATAGTACCGCTTATGATTATATTTGATCCCCAGCAGCCAGCCTCCTGCAGCAACAACAACAGCAGCTAGCGTACGCCGCGCTGGCCGCCATGATCCGCAAGGACATGCCCAACATCAACGACAACCAGATCCGCGACATGCTGCCCATCATCTGCAACGCCAACCCGGGGGTGAGTTACTGCCCACAGGCACTGCTGAACACATCATGTCCCCAGCAGGCTCCTATCCGCAAGGACATGCCCGACATCAACAACAACCAGATCCGCGACCCCGGGGATAGAACTGAGAACATACTGCTCAACAAAACTTCCTTGACTTCCTTCTTAATTCAGATGCAAGGATTGATAACAAATACCGGATAGGGTATGCTCCCAGTACTAGTTTTATACACAGCGGCGGCTGGTGATTCTATATTATGGGTGTTCACTATCACAGTAAAAAACTACACATTCAATTAACCGACACAAAATACGGTCATTGAACTCTCTTATAGAATTTCGCTATTACGAATATCTTGACGACCGATAGACGCTAACTGCAGTTCATTTTACAAATGGATTCTAGGTTGTGAATGTTGTTTTAAAATTTTATGGAAATATGTGCTAAATTGTTAACACATCGGTTTCGGTCCAAGCAAACTCACCGCACAGCCGTCGCCCGCCCGCGCCCGCTCCAAACAAGACATATGTACTTAGGTAGGTAACACGATAAACTAAAACACCTAGTTACTTTTATCACAGCGACATAACACAACCACGGTGTTTTTGCATATTGATCTTATTTAATGACATATAAGTTTTTGTTTTTGACGAACATTGTTACGAAAGTTCAAGGTTTTCCTTTTATATTGAACTCGAGTCGATTTTGTAAACTTTTTTCACATTCTCCCGTTAAATTCATTCATTTTAAATACCTCACAACAAACAAATTATGTGCACTTACTGCTTAAACTCTTGGTTAATTATTTATAATAAAAAAATGCCAAAATTCCATTCACGCGCGTACTTTAAAATTGACTATACTAACTAAGGTCTGTTTACAAACAAGTGACAATATGGGGCGCACAATGCGCGCGCATTCGACGAGAGGGCGCAAGGTCAAACGGGCTACGGAGCGCCGCTCCAATTTTACCTCTTTCTTCATAGAAAATCTTCTGTTTCACGTGCGGAACTGTAGCGAAACTTCTCTTTCGCTCTCATTGAATTTCCTATTGATTTTATGTACTAAATCTTTTTCATAGGAGCGCAATCCAAAGCGCTCCGCTTCGCGCGTTACCTATGATTCCTATGAAATTATAGGAGTAGGCCGAGTAGTATAGGCCGTCTATAAACTTATAATGAATAAAGGTAATTATTTAATTGGTATTTTACTTTTGTACGATAGATCTTAAAGAGTAATATATTAATTAGGCACTATAATTTCATTATGATTATTTATGGGAGTGCACTGCACAAGCGCTCCTTAGAGGAAGCCGCGCCTGTTTATACATAATACTGGAACCGGGAAAACCCGGTTTTTGCTTTACAAATTCGTTCTCGGGAGTATTTTAAAGTATGGGATAACCTAACATAACGACCGGCAAATTTACTTAGGCCATGACTGGCTATTAATTCAAGTTGTATTGTTTAATTTCCGTTCTTGGTATCTAGTAGCAATTATCTTGAACAAATTTTAGTGTGCACAAAATACGTTTTAAACTTGTGACATCTAAATTTATTTCATGAAATAATATATCGATCCTTACTCTGAAAGTTTGAAATTATAGGCACTTCATAAATCAAACGTTTAATAATACTTTGATGATCAATTATGCTAGCATACTTGCAATGGGAATTATAGCTTAGGCTATTTTCAGATATATGGTCAATAGTGATTATATTTATAGCCAGCTAGAATTATGTACTAAACACTAATACACAATATGTACAATAGATGTTATTATGAATTTGTAAATAATATAACAAATTGTGTACATAAAACTAAGGAGTAACAACTTACCCTATACCAAACGATAAACACAATTCACTATATTGCCTTATTGGGCAGTTTTACATTAAATTACATTAATCATATCACATTTATTTGTCCAGATGTTCGGTGGATATGATTATGGCGTAAGTTGGCGTCCTTATTCTTGTTTTGTTTATTCAGTATAGCCTCGGTAGGGATTATGTTTCAGCATGACCTTTTTCTTTCACGACGGCGTTTTCTATTTGTACTGTTGAAATGCCGTTGTGAGACTCGCTTCGGTCGCGTTGAGACTCTTGTTTCATTTCATAACATACGCAAAGAATCAATACTCATTTTAAACTCGTGGACTGAAAGTAAATAAGTTTCCCTAAAATTTAACCGGGTGTTTAGAGCATAGCAAAATAATCTAATGAGAGTCTCAACCGGTCGTAAGCAAATACTATTGTATTTTCACTATACCCCGCAATCTGACACTTATTTAGGGGCAAGCGATGTCCAATAATGCTATAAATTACTTATTAAGCTTCAAAACTATAAGTTAACCTATAAGTATAAGTTGGTTAGAAAAGAGCGTATTCCCATCTTAAAGGCCGGCAACGCACTTACAACCCCTCTGGTGTTGCGGGTGTCCATGGGCGGCGGTAATCGCTTACCATCAGGTGATCCGTCTGCTCGTTTGCCTCCTATTTCATTAAAAAAAAAAAAACACATTTGATTCCATTGATTTCCAGATGTGTGGTCTTTCTTGACACATACCGATAATAATAAAAAAATAAGCATAATTGAATGCCATAAGGCCCCCCATAAGGCAAGGCGAAGAAAACTTAATTTTACCAAAGACGAGTCGGAGAGCAATGCCGTAAAAAAATAAAGTTTAGCCCTTAGCGCCCTTTGTTGTGAGCATTGGCAGTTTTAACCACATTTATAGCAACATTGATAGGTCCACCCACCGCAAACTTGGAAATCCAAAGATTCTGTATCTCCGTCTCTACTACTCTTGTATTATTTTTGTGACATAGATGTAGATACAAAAACTTTGAATCGGGTTGGTAACTCTCAAAGGTTTTTATAGATAGCACTAGCAGCAGGTTTCCCCTGTTTTTAGTTTTGTTCTATGGGATTTGGTTAAAGGGCATCCGGGTCATACTATTTAAAAAAAAAACAAGATATTGACACGGAAACCTATACTGGCGCCATGTAAAAAGCTTCGACCGGCCAATTTCATTGTAAAGTTCATGGTAGGGGGTAGTTAGAGTGCAGGGACTACCCGCACCGCTATAGTATACATATAGTAGTTAGTGCATAGAGCGAGGTTCCTATAACGAGGAGTTATGTTTGTTGCGCAGCTGATGCAGAAGATGAGCGAGATCTACAAGTACGCGCCGCCCGGCATGATGAACCCATCCATGATGAATCCCGTCATGAATCCTGGTGAGTACACATAACAACTAGACTTATATTGACCGGGATATAGACCGTGATTACCTTTTGTATTATTTGTGAGCTCCCGATATTAATCACTGGATCGAGTTGCATAGTCCCAAGGTCATTTCGACAGAACGCCACTATATACCAAGATTGGTAAGAGAAGCCGTTGAAATTCACAAATACAAAAATTTTAATCGTGAAGATGGGTTTAAACTGTCAAATGTGTGGAATCCTGTGATTTGTTTGTGTAAAAAACCAGTGATATCCGAATCAAACACGCGTAGTGACACCGTGAGTGTAGTGTGTTTGGACAGACCAACGAGTGTGAACGCGACCGGACCAACAAGTGTGAATGCGACCGTTGGTAACGTTGAAAGTGAACGCAGCCGACGCGCAAGAATGAGGGTAGACAGAGCGCTGTCTACACAACTTTGACACCCACCCGCTATCTTCAGTCACCCGTGAACATGATGCATGTAACTGCGTCGAAATATCGGGAGCTCACAAATAATACAAAAGGTAATCACGGTCTATATCCCGGTCAATATAAGTCTAGTGAAACTAACCGTGAATCATTCAAAACTCTAATTACACATAACAAATCTAGCTGTTTAGAAAATACAATATCGGTAATTTAATTCAGCGATCGGCAACCTTTTAGCAGCCAAGGGCCACAGAGTAGTTAACGAAGTTGAAGTGGGCCGCCACTTTGACTTTATCAGACATTCTCGTTTGTCAATATTACATACAAAAAAGCCAGGGAGGCACGCGGGCCGCAAGTGAGAGGTTCGCGGGCCGCCTGTTGCCGACACCTGAATTCTAATTGGTGAATTAAGATACACAGTATGCACGATATTACAGATCTAGTGCATAATCCTTTACCATCGTATTTTCACGGAAACGTACGAACGTATCATGCTTTTTCAGTCAGTCTTAGTACAATAAGTACTGTGGTTGACTGAAGAAACATGACAAATACGAACGTTTCCGAGAAAATACTATGGTAACAAATTATGCACCTTTTTTTACACCTTCTACCTATATTGTCACCAGAATGCTAGCCTAATCTAACTGATGTGAAACTATGAGTCAAATTATGAATTAAGCTAGCAGTGGTCTTCAGAAGTTGATCACGTTATCCAACGATTTTTGCGTTAGTGCTTTTGTACGTTATTTTTTTACATTATAATTTTTTGTAACTCCCTTTATTCAAAATAGCAAAGGAGGCTTACTGACACTGGCGCTCATAATAATCATAATATAACTAATACTGATTCTTTTTGTTAATCTTATACTTGCTTGTAGGAAATGTGCCTCACATATTTGCTTCCCAGGCCCCCAAGATACAGGCTCAGCCTAGTTTGGGGTCCGCAAGACGTTGAAGACGTCCTAACAATGTATATCGAGTACTGGCGTTTTTTTTTTTTCAATTTAAATGTCACATTTTATTTTATCACAATTTATACATCAAAGTACTTAATCTAAATTTGTTATCATTTAAGTTTGTTATCATAAAAACAAAATATCAAAATGTTTTTTAGAATGGCATTGTAATTTAAAATGATAAATTGTAGAGTATTTTCAATAGGAATGTTTCGTTATTTACGTATTTGTATCTTTGTTTAGCCGGTGGCATGAGTGCGAGCAGCAGCCTGCAGTACGAGCCGCCGTGGCAGCGCCAGCAGCAGCAACAGCAGCAGATGCGGTTGCAGCAGCTCATGCAGCAACAAAGTGTAAGTTATTTTATTGTCCGAGTGAAGCGAAGGTCTCCATTTCAGCCATCCATCCAGCCATCCATCCATCCATCCATCTTGGGCCAAAATGCTTTTATATGTCCGGATGCTTTCCTCTACAGCGGGCTAAGCACGGTCGCATTTTTATCGCCTGTCACGTTCTAACAAGTATGTACACGTTCTAAGAACCATGCTGAGCCCGTAGGTCGCATTTTTCAATCGATTCTCGTAAAATTTTGTAAAAAGGTACGGTAATTAAACATTTTTTTTGTAGATTCATTTTTCAAAATGGCGAAGCCATGGGGGTTCGTGAAGTGCCATTAGTGTATATTTTGTTCCGGTGGTATGCGCACCAGTAGGCTGCTTATAGTTACATTCTTACATTCCAATTATGCTCAATTGTACCGATATTAATTTCTTTATCAGTCATTATGCTGTTGCTATATAATATAATATAATATAATATAATATAATATGTATATTATAAATTAATATCAGTACAATTGAGCATAATTGGGATGTAAGAAAAAATATATGTAAGAATGATAAGATTATTTTGTGTATGGAGCAATTGGAACTTGGAGCAGTTATGATTCGAAAAACATGTTTTTTTTTCTGTGCGTCCAAATAAGTTGGTCACGAATTAAGATAATTAATCGCGCCATATAGTTTATTTCAGTGGGTTTTTATAGAATAGGTGCAAGTCCCTACCTATTAGGTCTCGAGTTCGAGGTAACTGCGAATTCGTTATGTTTCATGGCATACAGCGTCAAATGGAGACCCTGAGCTTTGAAATAGTAGGGAGGATCTCGCGTTTCAGCGTTAGATTACAAACGGCGGGTTTTCTTCCAGATGGGCGCGAAGTACTACGCGGGCGGGCTCGGCAGCCGCGACCCGGTAGCCATGGCGCTGCAGCAGCAGCGCGCGCGCGAGTTCCTGCTGGGCGGCGGGGGCGCGGCGGGGGCGGGGGCGGCGCCGGGGGCGGTCGCGGGGGCGGCGGGCGCGGGGGCGGGGGCGCCCGCGCAGGGAGCGCCCGCGCCGGGAGCCGGACGCCCGCGCGGCCGCCCGCCGCTGCAGCCGCGCGCCCCCACGCAGGGCGACGTCGTCAACCTCGCCGACTCCGACTAGACACGAAGAGGTATGTCTGACTGGAGTATTTAAACCAGGCTTTCTCAAACTTTTTATCAAGTCTCAAGACTATGACATTGAATGAGACATTGAAGACTTATTTGGGAGTTTTCAGAAAAAATGGTACCATTTACTTTTTTTCGAAAAACCATCAACTTTTGGGTTATTTAGACTCAGAATCACGAGTACTATTGAAATGAGACAAATAAAAGTGTTCCCAGTTTTTCATACAAATTTTGGGTGTCAGTTTTGTAACCGTCCATACAAAATGTATGTGAAAATCCGTTACAAAACTGAGATTTTTTTGGGTACATTTTTTTTTCTTTTTAAATTGATAGTCCTCGTGATTCTGAGTAGAAATAACCCAAAAGTTATTGGATTTTCGAAAAAAAGTAAATGGTACACATTTAATAAAAAATCCCCATTTATGTATGCATAGCCTCTTACTTAAGAAGGAAGTATACTACTTACTCGTCCATACAAAAAAAGAAAATGTTTTTCCACATCTAAATATTTTCCCCTAACCCGCTATAAAGACCTGCCAGGGATCTACACAGGCGCCTATTATCAGGACGGCGGGAAATAGTGCAGAATGGAGAGCCTTGGTGCACAAAATAACGACCTCATTTGGTCGCGACCCTCAGCCACCTTGCACTTAACCTTTCGTATGCGCATGTCAAAAAATTGCCATATAAATAGCAATTGTTACAACTTCATGTTTAAGTTGAATATATATAGAGCAGATCTGCTACTAAGCATGGAAAAGGTTAACTAGACCATATTTTATTTTGATTTATTTTTGTAACCTATATTTAATATAATTTCTTTTGTTTCAGAGTCCCCGAAGTGTATAGTGAACAGATGTGTACAGTGAACGATATATAGGTGCTATGGTGTATGGATCGAGCGAGCCACATGTGGAGTTCATACCGCGCGTGTACATACCCCGGCCACGGGTCCCCGCCCCGGCCTCCGGACCACGGCTTCCCCGCCCTCTACGGACACAACCCACATTCCGCCTTTAGGCTTTACGCTCCACTACATATCAAGAATCTCATTTTCTACCCTCAATCTTATTTTAACTGGTATAACATACACAAAAGGCGGAAAGACGCAATATATCGTCTGTTTTAAATTCCAGCAAATTTGCAGCTTAATTTAATTCAAGTGTTAAAATTGCTTCTACAATATATTCCAACATTTAGCGCGTTATTTGTCTATATTAAGGATCCCCGGCAAGCTCTGTTCTCCATACAAACGCTCTCATTTTAAAACGAGTAGCTAGTTTGCTCTGAATCTTTGTACTAATAGGATTAGGTATATCTATGTCTGTAATTAGTTTATGTAACTTCAGGTACTATAGTTAAAAAAATACAGCGTTTTTAAGTTTTTCATACAAAACATGTTTTTGCTCTATTTCGGTTGTTTTATAAACTGGAGCTATATAAACTTATTACAGAGCTAGATATACCTCATGTCATTGTATGTGCAAAGTTTCATTACAATCCAACACGTAGTTTTAAAATGAGAACGAAACTGTTTGTATGGGAAGGTGAAATTCGGCCGAGTTTGCCGGGGACTCTTAACTAATATACTTCGTCTCTCCTATGGGCTACGGTCGCATATCTCATTCCCACTTTATTTTTTCTCGCAGCTAGAGCCTATGGCGTTGACTGTTTAGACTGGATATGTAAGTCGTGCTCAAATTGAAACGTGACGATTTTTCCGGGACTGGATATAAATTATTACTAATAAGGTTATCTTTCGTGTAAACGCAACATTCCTGAACGATTTGTAGATCTGCTTTTATACTCATTGTCGTATTTAAGCGCATTGGGTTGCGTTGAGGCGAACTGCGGCCTTAAGAAGGGCCGCTTGCATCGAATAGCATTTATATGATACGTGTATCTTGCTGACTTACAGTTTGCGAATCAACTGAAATTTTAATTAAACATAGTTGATATTACTAGTTATAGTATTTTTAATATTACGCCGCGATGCCGGCGGACCTTTGCGCGTTAAATTATTCAATAACATCGATGTTGAAAGGACACTCGAAGGAATGAGTGTGACATTAATACTTTAAAATATATCTCTCAGTACAGGAAAATAGTATTAAGTTGTGTTATATGTCAGTAGTTAGATTTCTTCTGTGTTTAACATCATACCACGATCCTAAAGAGGGTATATGACAAATCTTTATATCTGCACAATTAAAATACACACATAACCCTTAGTCTTATGAACTACTGATTAGTAAGGGAAACAGGAAACACCAATTTGAGGAAAGAACTATTTTCTATTTTAGAATAGGAGGACAAAAGCTTGCCAACATTTTTGTGGTCGCAAATAAATTGACATCTAGCGCTGGTTTACTACATGTACTATGAGTAGATTTGATGTTTTATACAGTATGTTGATCTATAAGTTTGAATACGAGTCCACAGTTTATCCGAGCAGCCCCAGTATTAAATGAAAACTTTTTGCTGTGACTTCTACCTTTTAAACAATCATATGTTTGACTGATTATAATTACTTGTACTTTCTTTAATAAAACAGCACATTGCAGCAAAATTTATAAATGGATAATTTAAATTGACATAATATACCTAATAGTAATTAATTGAATTTCAGAAATTTTTTGGCATTGTCTTTTGATTTTGGTGAAGATTTGAGTAATAATTTTGTACTTGGTGACAATGGTGTAGCAGTATAAAGTTTGGCGGAAAATAAGACCACTGAGTTACTAGAATAAATATTGATGTCCCAACATTATGCTGCCCCACCACATGTCTAGCATGTCCTACATGACATTTCGTAGTTAATTTATTTGACCTGCAGCGAGCAGGTGATTTAGTTGTGATATTGCCTAATATAATGTTTTTGTATACGTTTATTTTAATGAGTCGCCAACGTGACTTTAATGTTAGGTTCAGCAATTATAGATATATCTAATGTAGGGTTAAATACCTGTAACTATTCACAGTGTGACAGGTGTAGTAGTGTTTTATTTGAGAGCCGCTAAAAATATAGGTACTTTTGAAACATTCTGAATGTTGTTTTTTATATGGTTTAGATTTTTTACAGATTATTATTTTATGCTTACAATAATAATTTATAGTTACACAAATATGATAGGAAATGAGCAGTATTCAGTAATAATTTATAATTTATATTAGTTTCCATCTCTTGCATCCTGTAGGGAATATTGTTTTGTATTTGTATGGTTACTGTATTGTTCTTGTCTGGACGATGAGCTGAATGAGGACTGCTGTAATTGTTTTACTATTTATGTAATATATAATTGTAACTGTAGAAAACTTCCTATTATTTTGTAGTACAATCTATAATAAAGAATTCAGAAATATGTATTACGTGTTTTAGTTGGAAGCAAATACCCTTATTTTTACCCTTGCACTTCCTAAAACTCCAACCAAGTTGGCTCTTTAAAAATACATGCAGTTTGTGTTCAACTATTCTGTGCCATTTCTCCCAGGCTTCCTAACTATCAATAAATATTACCGATTGATAAATGCCCATGTTAGAGTAGCGAATTATTGGTTAATTACGTAAAGAAAATAGTTAAGGCAGATGGCTGATTAATTGATATACATGTAATTAAATTACTTGTAATTGAAATACATGTAGTTAAATTAATTGCAATTAACTATTTATTAATCTGTGTTGCAATTGAAATTACTATATAGTTATGTAATTACAATTACATTAATTGGTAATTAAATTACTCAATTACTTTCTTATCGAAATACACACTTAAACCAAACCGAGAATTTTCTATAGAACAATCATCTTGTGCTTTGTGTTAAATTCAAGCAGTCGTTATCAGTTCAGAATTGGTAGGTGCAGACTATTGGTAGGTGTCGACTATTGGTAGATAGGTACTAACTATTGGTAGGTATCAACGTGGTATCAACTATTGGCAATATTACGCGAAACTGCGTAGGGGGCGCCACTACCACAAACTGAGGGTCTATCGCGAAACGAGAAAATCGAAATTTCGTTATCTAACATCTCTGTTACTCTTGCATATTTGAGCGATAAAGAGGCAGGAATCAAAGAGAAAACCAATTCAAACTTAGAACTCGCTATTACATGGTAGAGCAGAAAGTGGCATCTGTGGCACAGTAATGACTTCTAATGATAATAATGTTCCACAATAGGGAATATTACGCAAAACTCTGTATAGAGGGCGTCACTAGCACAAACACAAGGCCTACCGCGAAACATGAAAATCGAAAGTTCGGTTTCCGCCTCTCTATCACTCTTGCTTATTTGATTGATAGAGGCAGATTATGAAATTTCGATTTTTACGTTTCGCAGTAGGCCACCTTGATGCATCAATATCATAGTGAAAACTTGTCAAAAAACTGTTTTTAAGGCCTAGTATGTAGTATCAGTTACTCTATGGTTTAGTATGTGCACTAGTGCTGCATTCTGGTAACAGAACATTGCAGTAATACTCCCTATTGTATTTGATTTTATGTCTACCACTCCAAGTTGGTGTCCAAAACTGCATATTTCAGTTAAAATGACAAAAATCTATATAGTAAAGTGGCTCGGACAAATCTTTAATTCACTTATTGCCTAACCTTTCGAGACCTTTCGGCTTCCTGGGTAGCCATATTTACTAGATTATGGGTCCGGGTCTCGAAAGGTTAAACTTACTTCTGCTTGTCAACAAGTATTAACAGGCAGTTTAATTCTAGGATTAAAAGAAGCAGCATAAAATACTGTTGTGGCATGTAAACATTTAATGATAATTACCAATCAATCACTAAAAGTAATTATTTTGAAGTAATTATTTCATAATTCAGTCATTTTCTTAGGATATTTGCAACAATATATAAACACATTTTAAACATTTAAATTAGGTATTCCAGTCTTAACACCAATAGACACTTCCATGTATTTTAACAGCCGTCGCGCCAAGAACCTTGCATCATCAGACTTGAACACATCTGCTGTCATCATGTCAAGTTTGAAATTACTTTTGAAAGCCACTAGCTCACCAACATTCACTGCCATAGAATTTGGTGGTAATCCACTAGAGTTTACAAGAATGACTCGACGACTCCGCAGGTCAGGGTGAACTTGCATCAAAACTTTCTTAGCCCATTCAAGGCAGAATACTCGACTGGTATCCAAGCCCAGTATAACAAAGTCGATAGAAACTTTTCCAACTAAATCGGAGCGTTCCACGACTTCTTCTAAATGGAAAGACCGTAAGATTGTCAGTTTCCACCTGAAATTTCCCTGGGCATGTATATCTGTAAGAGCTTTGGATATCTTTTCGATGATGTCAACATTTGATGATAGTACAACTACGGTTAAAAAGTTACTGCTTGTTGTAGGTCCAACCCATGGGGCAATTACAGTTGCTTCTTCAATCACAGACATTCTGCTATATGATTATTGTTCTTTTGAAGACAACATATTTATTTCTCGAATAAAAACAGACAAAATAACCGCCGTTTGTTTGAATCGGCTTCGGCTGTCAAATGTCAATGTCAAGTCAATCGTATCGTATCAAGCAACTATGCCCATATATAACCATAGAGGTTGCCAGGTTTAAAGCTCTGACAGACGGGCGTACCGGACCGCGACCTTAGTGCGGTCAAAATATCTCTTTTTCGTTCTCACTTATAGCTATCCTTTACGGATGTACGGCGGACTATCTTCCACACGATCGAACAGGTCTCGGACCGGACCAAGGATGCGGTCCGGTACGGTAGGTCTGTTATCACCTTTAAGCTCACTCCAGACTACGCGGCGCGAAGTCACGAACGCGAGTGTGGAGTCGATTTCGCTGATTAGCGAACTAGACTCCACACTCGCGTTCGCGGCTTCGCGCCGCGATTCGCACACGAGTGTGGCTCCATTATGCTTTGCTATGCCTCAATTTCAATTATTTCAAAAGAAATACCGGGTACATGGCACAGATCGTGTTCACTCATTCGTAGAAATGATGGCGTGTGGTAATGATGGTTCTTATTGCCGCTTTCCTTTACACCAAATTATATTCTTTGCACCAAATTAAGGGTTTTTAAACATTGTGTGAACTGACAACACTAACAGTTAAAATAAAATGTCAAACTGAACTGACAGGACAGCACTAACTAGTAACTACTAAGCTAAGCACGACGCGGGAACGGTGCACTGCGCAAAAACAAAAACTAAACTATATTTATTTTAATTTAATACGGCTCGAAAAGTATGAGGCGACGCGATGATAAATTTCCTGATAATGGCTTCGAAGCCTGGGGCGGTTACATGAACGCGAAAATTTCCAAATTGGAAGAGCAGTTTTCCTCCAGAGTGGGCAGTGAACATGAGAGATTATCTGATATATTCAGTGGGGTAAGCATATTTGTTAATGGATACACAATCCCCTCTGCAGACGAACTGAAAACACTTATGGCAAAGCATGGCGGTGTTTATCACACTTACCAGCGCAGTGATGATTTTATTATAGCATCAAATTTACCTGACACCAAAGTAAAGAATATGTCCTTAGTTAAAGTCGTTAGGCCAGAATGGATTACAGACAGTATCTCTGCCACAAAGCTGCTGAATTATAGGGATTACTTACTGTATGGGAACTCCAGATTGCAACCTCGACTTAACTTTGCTAAAGTCAAAAGTGACTATGATGTTGATAGAAAGCCATCAACAAGTATGCCTGAGAGCACTGTCAATAAAAGTAATGAGAAGTTAGATGATGTTCCAAATGTTGATAACACTAAGCCAATAATAAGTAATGTATCAGAAGATTTTCCCAAGAGGACAGACCACTCAACAAAAACAGCAGCAGATCCTAATTTTATTTCAGAATTTTATAATAATTCTCGATTACACCATATTTCACAACTCGGAGCATGCTTTAAACAACATGTAAATGACCTAAGAGAGACCAGCAATTATCAATTTCCTGCTCGAACACAGTTAAAGGAGAAAGTTCTTGCATTAAATAATGCCAGCTGTCTATCACAAGTAACGTTTGAGGGTGGAAAAACAATCATGCATATAGATATGGACTGTTTCTTTGTATCAGTAGGGTTACGAAAGATACCGGAGCTGCGAGGGAAGCCTGTGGCTGTCACACATTCCAAGGGAGGACAAGGCAGACCCAAAAGGGCAGGAGTAGACAGGGATACTGAATTCAATTTATACAGAGAAAAGCAGGCTAAAAAATTAGAAAAAGCCACTGGTATAAATGAAGATATCAAATTGGAGACTAGAGTTGATGCCATTGGAGATGAGGATGAGAAATATGGATCTATGAGTGAAATAGCATCATGTTCGTATGAGGCTCGAGCAAAGGGCATTAGCAATGGTATGTTCATGGGTGCAGCTTTAAGATTATGCCCAGACTTACAAACCATTCCATATGATTTTGATGGATATAAAGAAGTGGCTTACACATTATACAACACTGTTGCTCAATACACTCTTAACATTGAGGCAGTGTCTTGTGATGAAATGTACGTTGATTGTAGTGAGCTATTAAAGGATTTAGATATTACTGTTCAAGACTTTGCAACTATATTGAGAAAAGAAATAAGGACTAAAACCGGGTGTCCTTGTTCAACTGGATTTGGAGGCAACCGCTTGCAGGCTAGGTTAGCAACAAAGCGAGCAAAACCAGATGGCCAGTTCTTCCTGTCTGCAGATCTTGTTGAAGATTTCATTTTTGACATTAAGCTGAGGGATCTACCTGGAGTGGGGAGGCAAACTGCTTCAAAATTGGAATCTCTTGGTCATCAGATATGTGGCTCCTTACAGAATCTCAGTTTAGCATCTTTGCAACAACACCTGGGTATCAAAACAGGCCTTCAGTTGTATGATCAGTGTAGGGGTCGAGATAATAATCCCCTAACATTCCATACTGTGAGAAAATCTGTATCAGCTGAAGTTAACTATGGAATTAGATTCGAGAATAATGAGCAGTGCATAGAATTTTTAAAACAATTGTCAGCTGAAGTCCACACAAGAATGGTACAATTTAAAGTTGTGGGGAAATGTATCACTCTAAAACTTATGGTAAGAGATGAAAAAGCACCAGTAGAAACTGCAAAATTTATGGGGCATGGGTTTTGCAATGTTATAAACAAGTCAACTTCTTTACTCAATGCTACAAACGATGTGGAAATCATAACTAGAGAAATAATCTCTCTTTGTAACAAACAGAAGATAGACCCTAAAGAAATGAGAGGTATAGGGATACAGGTCACAAAATTAGAATCTTTAGCAAATAAGGGTCAAGCAAAAGGAGCTATGAGCAAATTCCTTGTCAATACGAATTCAATTAAACAAGAAAGTAGAAATACGGCAAATCCTCCAGAAATCGTGAATAAAGTCAAATCTGAGCCGGTTCCAAAGCCTACAACACCCAAAAAAACAAAAGTACAATCGCCAAAAAAATCTCCATTGATAGGTTCCAATAAAAGTTCTCCTGTCGCCGCTGGGAAAAGGCGAGGTAGGCCTCCCAAAAATCTATGTTCAAGAGCACAGGTATCAACTTCAAAAAACCTTATGAGTAAATTTTTATATGGGCAGAGTAACTACAACCCCCCATACAAACCACCTATACCTGTACAACCTGTAGTTAAACAAGAAAAAAGGGAAGTTAAGAAAGAAACTAAAGAAGTAAAGAAAGAATCTACTCCTAATCAGGGTTTACTAGATCTTCCATGGGACAAAGTACGAGAACTGCTAAGAGCTTGGCTAGAGAGTGGCCAAACTCCCTTACCTTACGATATTAATTTGATCGTCACATATATGCGAGAAATGGTTATCAACAAGAACATAGACAAGTTAAACATACTTTTGAACTTTCTGAGGAGAAGAATTCGAGAAATGAATAGCAGCAGTTGGATGGAAGTTTATGAGAATATAATGGAACAAGTCCAGAACACAATGGTCGCTGTTTATGGGAAAAAGCTGTGGGTTGGTAATTAACGGTTTAATACGACGACAAGCATTGTAATGATGACTGCCAGTATCAAGATAATGCCTACCCTTGTAAGGTGTAGCTACCTATCTTACGACAGCTAAAGTCGTTCTCGGCGCTGTGGACTTGACAATTGATGATGATGATGATGATGATCATTATTGTTATTGAGTTGTGCCCATGTGATGTGCTAAACGTTGAAATGTTTAAACTATACAAAATAACCTCCTCCTTTTTTGAAGTCGGTTAACCACCGGTTTGCACCGGCACCGCAGGTCCAACGCTAAAAACTGATTAATCCGTCACAGACCACAGAGCAACATAGACCTACGTGCATGTGCATAAAATTCAATTTCAGTTTTGACACTTAGATGACGTGGCGTCCGAGTGACAGCTTTTGTGTTTGACACAGCATCGAAAAGGTTAATAAAACAAACAATCGTTACAATTATTTTATTTATTTTCCATTGTTTCTATTATACAAGACGACCATTTAATATACTTCTTACGATATCAGATACATGAATTTAGCGAAGTTATTGCATGTATCACTTTAATAAGGCTGCCATGCAAGATTCAGTCGTGCATGCAAGTTAGTATACATCCATTGAAGATATTCTAACCATTTAACGTCTTTGGCAGCTCCAGACATCACATGACAATTTTTATATTTGCTTGAACCAATAGCAGATACAATGTATTGCAAATTCAAGGTGCAGCCAACTGCAGCGCAAGCTACGTAAGTTTTTTAATTGAATTGATTTTAAAATGAGAATCGTTCCTCCTACACCAGAGAGCCTACCGCGAACCACGTTCGACGTGTTGCCTCTCTGTAGCACTTGTAAATTCATACGTAAGTGTGAGAGGGAGGCAACACATCGAACGTTGTTCGCGGTAGACCCTCAGGCAGGGGGGTGTCACTGCGCAGTTTAGGTATATTTGGCCGGCGCACCGCCCGGGCAGGTGTATGGCAGTGGGCTGCCGCTCGCGCAAAATTGAAAATACGCAATGGCTTCGAAACCTAAATCGCGATCTAATCTGTATAAAAGATAATGTTCTGTTTATGGATGTCTGAATAAACGGAAGAACAAGGTAGCAGAAATTTTTTTTTTTAAATTCCGGACTAAATTGTCCGACATGTTTTCAAAGGAATAAGTACTTCTGTGGCATACCTACTTCCGTCAGAATCAGACATACTATCTCCGGCTAAAAATTCTATGTTTACGTTTGTAATTCCTACATATTTATCTTAAAAATAATAAATCAGTAGGTATAGGTACAAAAACTTGTCAAGTGACAACCCCGTGCCGACACTCGCAGCTCGGTCATAAAACTGCGTCGCGCAAAGAAGATTCACGGTTCGTGCGCGGTTATAAGTTTCAATTTTGCTTGCAGGCGGCGAGTGTAGGTATAATTTTGTACCTAAATCTGGCTTTTGTGAAGAAGTGAATTTTCTGTACGGTAGTACTATTAGTTATTCTGTGCCTCAGGACTGCAGGAGCGACCTATTACCTACGCACGTTTCACAAGATGGGGTTGCTAATGCAAAAAATATTGCGAGAGTTTATTAACACATTATGGACTTTTGTTCGAAATAAATGATTATTGATTGATTGATTAGCCCGATTATTCGGGTAGATGGGGTTTTCAAAATGAGATGATTTGATTTGACCTCATGAAAGGCCTTTTTTGTGAGAAGTTGATAATGCGTAGCGTGCGCCGCAGTGGCTTCACCGTTACAGTCAGTAGAATCGTGTAATACTAATGATTTTGTAAGAACATTATCTTAAGTAGAACTTGATTATCGTAATATACTTTTAAATGTACCAATACGGTATCACTCATAAAATGGCAGTTAGTATCACTTCACGTTTCGTTAAACACTTATTTAGACGCGTTACTGAAAAATGTTAGATGTCGAGATATACCTACGAGAATTCATAAAAATAATATAACACAAGAAGTAAATTATTTTTTTCAAAGTTAATAAATTTATAATTTATATCACAGTTGCTAATCGCAATAAAGGTAAAACATTAAACTTCACTTAATTTTTAAGAAATATAAGTTCATTTATAATTTCGATACAGTCATATTTCCATAAAATATTGGAATATATGTATACTTTTTGTAGCTATAACCCGATATGTTGTATACAAATCAAATTTGTAATTAAATTAATAATAATGTACTTTTTACTTTATAAGTTCAAACCTAAAACTACTTGTGACGATAAATATATAAAGTCCAGCTAAGTATTTGTGTGATGGTAAATAACAATTAGGTACCGACAAAAAAATCTACGAAAAGTAAAAAAAAAACTAATTCCACAACACATTTGTTAGTCTAAAGAACACTTAAAAATAATGCTTTATTCTCAGTGGCTTAACAACTGAGAGGTCTGTAGCAAATCATCTGATTTTATTAGGATCCTTCTGCGCTTATGGCTTCTCAGACTAGGGCCCGTGGCGTTTTGTCCGCTCTGCCTCCCTGTAGGCACGTACGCCATTGAATTCCACTAGTAAAACAATTACCACATGGCATTTAAGTTAGGGCCGGTTTTTGAAACTTAGGTCCTTTTACAAGCTACTTCCATTTCATATAAAAATATGCTTTAGCTCTTAAAGCTACTTTGCTATTGGTGTTGAAATACTAAGAACTTCGAATCTGTATTAGGTTGCCGTTAGACTGCCTTCGTTGATCAACTTTTTACATATAGTTATGCAATGGTGCATGTAAAGCTGGAGCAAGTAGAGCAATTTATAGTAGCAATTGTTTTGACAGGTAAACTAGATGGTGCTGCACGGCGCCACAGTGTATGTAGATTTTTAATTTTTAAAATTGTGTGAAGATGTCAGTCCACGAAGGTTCAACGCAAAAAATTGTTGAAGGCGATTATCGCTTTCCATTAAAGGAAAACCACTAACGCCATCTGCTGTCAACACCATCATTTAGCTGTCAAAATCGATTAAGGATATATTTTTCAACTGTGTAAAACCTTGTACCCACCTGCTTGCAGCCCTAAAAGAGCGGGAGATGGTTATCTGCTAGACTGTTTATGTAGATATATCTATCTCTTTCTCACTTTAGCAGATAGCTGCTTTTTCTTTTTACAGGACTGAAAGCAGGACCAGGAGTACTTGGGTTTATAGTCTATTCCATATGGATCTGCAAAAAAATGTGTCACTAGTCGTTCCGCCAATGACATAATTCCATAGACATTAGACACAAAAACTGGTACCTTATTGGCCGTACGACTGTCCTGGTTTTTTGTTTATAATATTTAATAATTGGCATTGATTAACGTGTCTGAATATTACTCAAGAGCTTTACCTACAAATCAGACATCTTCAAAATTCTAACTATAAATCCAAGTGAAATAGACTTCTAATACAGTAATTTTGTCTATGGTATTTACTTAACGTCAACGCTGTAAACTATGGGTTCTCGACGGCGTTTCACGCGGTCGAGTTGGCGGAGATCGAGTGCTTCAGTTTCGAGTCGATGATGATCTCGTCGCCCGACCGGATGTTGTAGGAGTAGAGCTGCTTGGTCGGGTACTTCATCTCTTCCGGGCCCTGATGGCACTCGAGGAAATTTAATTTATAAATTTATAGAACAGAATAGAATAAAATTTATTCAGGACGCTTAAACAACAAAAAAATTACAAAAAACATGTCACAAAACGTTTAAAACGTCACTGAAAAGGTTTCCACTCAGCTTGGTGTCAAGGTAAAATACTTATGTTTAGTGGCTGATCTCAGATTATTTTATCTCTTATTAGGATTAGTTAGATATACGAACTTGCTTAATCTCATTTATATAGCTACGTTGCCTTTTTTGGAAGGGCTTCCACGGAAGACCAGCGTTGAGGTATTCAAATTTTATTATTATATTATATTCCGACTGTAATAATACACATTTACTGATTACATAACATTTTACATTTTGTTTCTCCAAAAAAACCAGTGCCTTATTATATCAGTTGTCTATAAAATCAACAGCTATCACGGTTCATGAGATACAGCCTGGTGACAGACAGACGGACAAAGGAGTTTTAGTAATAGGGTCCCGTTTTTACCCTTTGGGTGAAAACATTCAAGGGCTCCGTTTCTGCCATTTTGGCTATGGAACCCTAAAATATGATACAAAAGATGGATAGATGTAGGTACTGTGTGAGAGAAGAGTAAGACGACATGAAGAAAACGTATGTAAATAGAACTTTAATCAGACAGGGCTGTCGCTAGGGAAGGGAGATATGAAAGGCATACAAGTTGGCTTTAGTTTAGTATAGAGGTTTAGGTATCTACCTGAGAATCTCTGAGTTCTTGATCGACGTAGAAGAGTCTCATTTTGGCCGCTGGAAAGCCGGCCAATCGCTCCAGCCTAGTCTTCAGGTCAGCGACAGTTCTGAAATAAACAAAATCCAAGATTAACAATAAAAAAAAGGAATAATAAAACACAAATGTGATAGTGCTCAAGCAGATGGAGCAATGTATGAAAATGAAGTTCTTATTCAAATTGTCTAAGTAATTAAATTAATCATCACCATTTGGGTGTAGCCAAAAAATAGGGAAAAACTATAAAATCATAAACTAAACATTTCTAAGCACATTTAGAGCTTACTGTACCTATTTTCAATTCATAGTTTGGTAACTATTTTACAATAAACAAAGTAATAGACAGATATGCGAAATCAAAACCGCGAGGTATGATCATCACCTCTTTTATTTCAACGTATTCTACGCGTTCTGTCGTGCCTTGCGTCCAGGAATAGCGTAGTGTATTAAGAAACAGGAAAAGGGTTCTTGAAGAGAATACCTATAGGTACGACTTTTACCACACCTAGTTATAAAAAGTGGCTCCCTGTTTCAAGGTTCCTCTAGAAACAGAACCAACTAAATATGAGATAACGCGTAGGATAGTACAATAGGTGCACCCTTTTTCGTTGTTCTGTACCTGTAAACGTCAACGGTGCGAACTTCGCTGTTCTCTCCACAGGTAAAGGTGATCTGCACCCGCTTCTCGGGTCTCAGGTCCACGGACACCAGCGGGTCCAGCTTGCCGTGCACGCCCACCAGCTCCCAGTACCTAGAAAAAAATAGTTGAGAGGTCTCATTATGACGTAAGTGGACGACTGCGCGAGAAGGCCTTTCTATACAAATGTAGTCCCCATTTATCCTCTCTGGATATTATTAACTTTATAGAAAATATTATTACACAATTTTATGTAGCTAAAGTAACCACAAAACTATACCCCTGCGTTTTTTTTTCGTAGTTGGAGCATGTAAAAAATTGTATGGAAGCCCGGTCCATTGAGGCTTTTATCATTATCATACCAAAGCATTTAATAAACATCATTCAAAGTAGTAATGTAAGTTTCCCGTGGAGTTGTTAATCCGCAATACCTATCTAATCCTAGCCCGTTTAAAATACTTGTGTTATACATTTATGGTATTCAGATTACATAATAGGCATTTTAACTAGGTAATAGAGTTCCTAATAATATAATAGCGGAATGTTTATCGCGACCTTCATGTGTTTCGCCATTGTACCAAATACGCATCATATTAAATTCATAGACTTACATAGACATATTCATAGCTATACACATTTCCGCCTTATTTCCAATGGCATAAGGTCTAAAAGTGTATAGCTATGTGCGGCGCGAGGTATCATTGAAATTTGCATGCAACTTTAGTCATTTAGGTCGCAATTTCAGTGCGAATTCTCTGCCCACACTTGATCATAATTATTGACCTTCAAATCCAGTGTTATTTTCCATGTAACTGCACATAATTATATGTACGCTATAACTATAATATGTACCTATATATTATCTCTTAAGTAAACAAAGAGAGTAATAGAAATGGAGAAATAACCACGTTTTGTTGGGTTTCGATTTTTATCTTAACGAAAATCCTTATATTTATGCCATGTCCGTCCCCGTCCCGTTCATCTTAGCTCAGAAACGGCTCAGGTATAAAGACCTAAAAATTCGGTTTCTGCTAGCAAATCAATAAAAGTTCCCTCGAGAGGCGATTCCGCTGGTGAAATATTTTTCAATACTGTATCTATACTACAATCGGACACCTATACATATAATATTGATTTACTAGCTGTTGCCCGCGACTTCGTACACGTGGATTTGTATGTTGGTGGTTATATATTCTACATGAGCATAATATAGAACATTATGCAGCAAAAGATATTAGTAGGGACGGTTAATCATTTGTTAATAATTATACAACACATGAAATTTGTCTTTCACAAACTACGAAGTTTCAAGACCCTAACTGAAAAAAATTGTTCCCGATATAATCCCTCTCGACCCTCTTAGAAGATTTACAAGTCCACTATTAAAAAAAAAAATATTCGCTCCCGGAACTATTAATACAAACTTTTCAACAACAGTGACAAGTTCCTAGCTTAAAAGAAAATTTGTACCACATATAAACTTACATCCTCTTTTTAACCCCTTTAGGGGTTGAATTTTTAAGAACGTTGAAATAACTTTTTTGGAATCCTATACAATGCCTTTCTAAGAAGTTTCAAAGCATTTGTAATAGATTCACTTTCAACCCCTTTTTAACCCTTTTAGGGGATGAATATTTAAAAACGCTGAAATCACTTTTCTTGTATTCTAATAACATGCCTTTCTAGTCGCGCACTTAAAAAAATGTTCGACCTCCATACAAACTTTCTACCCCTTTTTCACTACCTTAAGGGATGAATTTTCAATAATGCTGAAATAAGTTTTTTTCTCTTTTAATTATACATATTTCTATGAAGTTTTAAGTACCTAGCTTAAAATAAAATTAGGACCACGACAAAATTTCAACCCCTTTTTAACCACTTTAGGTGATGAATTTTTAAACACGCTGAAATCACTTTTCTTGTATTCTAATAACATGCCTTTATGCAAAGATTCAAGTCGCGCACTTAAAAAAATGTTTGACCTCCATACAAACTTTCTACCCCTTTTTCACCAGGGATGAATATTCAAAAACGCTGAAATTACTTTCTAGTATTTTAATAATATGCCTTTATACAAAGTTTCAAGTCCCGCACTCAAAAATTATGAGCTCCATACAAACTTTCAACCCTTTTTCCACCACCTTAGGGGATGAATTTTGAAAAACTCCTTAGTGGATACTAACGTCATAAAAGCTATCTATTGTGAAAAATTCAGCTTTCTAGGTCCAACGGTTTGGGCTGGGCGTTGATTAAAGTAAGTCAGTCAGTCAGTTAGTTAGGACTTTTACGTTTATATATATATATAGATAGATTAAATGTTTACTATACCTATCTATAGTAAACATTTAATAAATCAATATTATATGACATTCTTACACATATTGACTAAGTCCCACAGTAAGCTCAAGAAGGCTTGCGTTGTGGGTACTCAGACAAATATATACATTTATAATATACAAAAACATAAATACATACAAAACACCCAAGACTCAGAAACAGATCTGTGCTCAACTGCTCGTCACACAAATAAAAATGCCCTTAGGTACCGGGAGTCCGGGAATAAAACAGAATTACACCTGGGCCACCTGGCTAGGCTTCATCAGGCAGCGGTAAAGAAAATCGGATATTCTTATGCAGGAGAATGAGATGGAAATTTTTCAGTTTATTTTTACTAAAAACCATTTACCTATCCGGGCGGTCGCTTTCCGGCTTCTCCATGTAGTACCGAATGAAGGCCCTCTCAGCGGAGTCCCGTTCCTCCTCGGGCACCGCTCCTCCTCCGTTCAGGGTGCGGACACGAGGCAGTCGCGCCACCAGCAGCAGCCGCCGCTCGTGCTCCGTGGATTCCAGGCGCTCCCATAGTGGCCAACCCTGAAAAAATAAAATAATAATAAGATGGACTGGATCGATGTAGTCTGTTTGTGTTTTGGGTAAGTCGACTAAGCCAATTCGTATGATGATTAGACATTTTTATAGTGTATTTATTTCTGGGGAGGATATGGAGTGAGTGACCAATAATCAATTGCATCAAAGCAATATAAAATCCAGAAATGACAGTCATACTTAGTTATAGAAACAGCGTGCTCGAAACGCGCCGAATAAGTAAGAGCAACAGCTGCAGATCTATTAACTTCACTGATGCTCACCAGACATTAGACGCACTAAGTAATGGTTCCCTCTAGTGTTGCAGATTTTTTTTTGACATTTTTGTATTGCATAATGTTACTTGGCACAAATGTCGTTTGGCAGAATTACCTTTCGCATACTGCTTGTCGCATACTATTACTTCGCAGAATTTCTTTTTGCATAATATTATTTGGCAGAAAATCCTAACCTAACCAACTTAGAAAATTCTGCCAAATGACTATTATGGCAAGTATATGCGAAAGTATCATTCGACTAAAAGTTTTCTGCGATACGTGTTATGCGAAGTGTATTTATGACAAATAATATTCTGCCAGATGAGGGGAACCCCTAGCTACCTCATCTTTCACGAGTGAAATAGAGCTCCAGATCAGATATATCTTAGCCTAGCCTATAGAGGGAAAATAAAACTACAATAGGTAGGTAAGTACATTGGTACATTTATAAACGAACGCATGCTCTCCAGTATAAATATATCCGGGTTCCCATTATTATACAGTCACGAGTTCAGCAGACGAACAAAGCGATCCTCGGAGAAACAAAAAGTGTGGAATATTTAAAAGGTCTCTCAAGGATAGGACAACCTTCCTTATTCGGCGTTCGAACTTCGCAAGCGTAGACCGTTTTGCTATGAAATCGATGGTAAGTAGTATTTATTAATAGGCTATGAACGTCGTCAACTGGATTTTCAAAAATCGGCTTTTGACAACCAGAGCTATCACATGATGGACAGAGCCGTACAGCGCCATCTACATCAGCTGACAAATTCGAAGCATGAATTTAAGTATTTTAGACTACACATTACATATCTTATGACTTAAATCAATGAAATAAGTCTCAATTCCACTCAATATAACAAATTGTTAGGAATTACGCGCGCATAATTAAGTCCAGGCAATATATGCGTATAATGAAATAGTCTATTCCGGTAATAATATCCGCAGTACAGATTCTTTGTTTGCACGATTAAATGTGATCAGCCTTGCCGGCCGGTATTGACTAAAAACGGAAGACGGAACCTGCGTGCGTCACACACAGGCCCTGAGTATGCTTAGTCCCTTAAATAAAGTAATGCCCTCAATACATATTGACGGGCCAAATGACCCCTTGTTGGAGTTCAGTGTTCTGCCGTGCTAACAACATATGCAGTAATCGCAGTTGAAAAGACATGCAATTGTTTATCTTGTTCTCTTTGAATAAGTTTTAAACGTTATTTTTCATGCAAGTACTGCACATGCGATAAGCAGGCCAGTGTTTTAGTCTCCGCTTCGAATTGTGAAAGTAGTTTCAAGTTCTATCAATTCACAATTGTCAAAAAAGTATTATCTTCGAGTACCTATAGGCTTCAGGTTCCATTCATTTTTGTGTTCAAATGTGTGAGTTGCGGAAAGTTTCCCAAAAACATGGAAAAGTTCTCGGAAATTTTAGCGAAATTTCACCGAAAATAAAGGAAACTTTCATATTGGAAATTTTGATTTCTATAAAATTATGAGAAGTTTCCAAGTGGAAATTTTAAAATTTTGGAAACTTCCCGACCACGCCACATCAGTATTTTTGGAGAACAGTTTAACTTTATGGTACCAAATTTTACCTAAGTTCAACTGATTGCTTGTTGCTTAATTAAAGCATGAAAAGGCGGGTAACGAAATCAAACGTTCTTAATTGGTAGCCAGAAAGTAAACAACAATAAAAATATGAACTGTAAAAGGGAACACAACAGTACAGGCCGAGTTATCGCTATTAAACTTTTATGACAATCTGTAGGAAGATATTCGCTTTATTAGTTGGTCAAGCAAATCTTGTCAGTAGAAAAAGGCGGCAAATTTAAAAAAATGTAGGCGCGAAGGCATTCTTATCGTCCCATAGAAAATTTGAATTTCGCGCCTTTTTCTACTGACAACATTTGCTTGACCAGCTATATTTGATACTGTAGGTAATACATACTGATACTGTATAGTGCGACATAAAATAGTAGAAATAAAATAAAATTGAACTAACAAATTTCCATACAAAATTGTTGCCATGTTTAAGCATTTTACGTCAAAAATGTGACAGTTACGTAGGAAGTGGCGCCCTCAATAATTTTCTACAATTTATTTTCGGACTATACATATAGGCTCTGTGGAACCAATGATATCGGGCATACATTATATTATAGGAAAATTCAAATAGGAATAAACAAAATGGCGTCCGTTCTAGCCGGTAACGGTTCCGTTCCAACTCGTTAATTGCGGATATTGATTTCGTCCCGAGGTCCGGTGCAATCGCAATGTCGTAATCCATTGAAATGCACTAAACGGATGGAGGGTGCGATATACTAACAACAACACATTTGTAGGCCTTATGTAGTTGTAATAAAGTATACCAATGGTCAGTGAATTGTGTAGTCTACACTGTAGACGATGGTTATGTAGTTTGCTTTTTATAATATTATGCATTTCAGATACGGAATAGGCGATACTGTAAATTATAACACGTGGAAATATCTGAACGTAGTTACTATCGATTACATTGATAACATTTAATTGTATTGTATCGAGTATCAGCAAAATCCATGAACATTGGTACCATAATAATCGGTTAAATAATTATAGACCATACTGAGGAAGAGAAGGTATGAAATATATTATGGTATATGTATAAAGCTGCCATGTCGAAAGCGGAAATTCTATAGATACTTACCTAATGAGTGAAAAACTGCAATAGCGGATGGCACATGTAGGTACTTACATTCAGCATTAAAACTACCGGCGCCTTGTGTGCTCGTATAATACTCGTATATACATGTGATGGGGACTGTGTGTAGTAACGTAATGTAATAATCGTATCTCCATGGAAATTACTACATACTTGATGCAATTATTTAATTATAATTGTAACCAACAACATCTTAGATCATCGCCACTTCCTTGATAGATCTTAGGATAAGATGAAACCTATGTTCTAGGTTCTAGGAAAACAGGTAGAAGCTATAGTCATGCACGTGGCGAGGTACGTTTGATTTAATCGGGCAGACATTTTAAAGACAATACTAAATGTGAAACAATGATATGTTGGAATCGATTTGGTTTTAACAGTAAAAATATATTACTTATGTATTACTTTCTGGAATTCTTTCGGGATCGTATCGTATTCCGACGCGAAATTAGATATATAGACTCTCATGGAAACTACCAAAACCTTGTATATGAAAGAGTATCAAAGTGCTAATTCTAGACTACAAATATGTTGAGAACAGTGCCGAGGATAAACCTACGTACGTAGACTCTTTATTCAAGTAAGAGCCGAGTAAGAGGCAATGACTTCAAATATATAATAACGTCACAGTGAATATATAGGTATTATGAATTACGATATGCGAATAAAATAATAACTTTACAAAACGTAGGTAATACACGTAGAATGAAGGCAAAGTTAATTTACCAGCAAAGTAAATGACTAGTTGAGCAAGCGGCTTGTCGTAATGATAGCAAAAACTACTTTTGCCAAAGGAAACCGTCATGTTGTGCGAGGTGCGAGTGAAGTAAGACTGGTGCCCTTCAATACTTGGTTGTACCTGTACCTAATCTACTTATTATCAACATTTGATATACATTGTGCAACGAAAAAAAAGAAAGCGTCACTCTTGTACCTACTTCACTTGTCAAAAAATAATGATAAAAACCAGCTATCATAGAGAAAAACAACTAAGTAAGTATGCAGATTTATGCTTAAAATTAAATAAAAATATAAACTAAATTAGTATAGGCACCTTAGTACCTAAGAGGCATAATTTCTTTTATTTCGTACCCCATGAGCGATATTCTGATCATTTAAAAATGTATTAAAGTTTTGATATTGTATTGATTGATATGATACGATCGCCTGCACTTTTCGGCACACGCGAAAGGCACTGCGAGTTGTGCTAAGGTCGCATCATAACAACATCAAAATGTTAACAAATTCTAAAATCAGTATGGATCGTTTATTTATTTATTTATTGTGTTGTTCTCTTTGTTATTTGTTATATAAACCGAACGTGACCTGTTTTCCCTTCTCTTCTAAGTTATACGATTCCCCAATAGAATATGCACACGTTCGTAAAAGTTTCCATACTTTATGACGTTCCCTGACGGGTCACGGACGAGACTACATTATTGCCCTTTCTCCGCGACAATAGAAATTGCAGCCATGTCGACCTGAGGCTAGAAGGAGTGCAATATTGCAAGTAAGAATAGAATGCATTACCCTACTTAGTCGGTTTACGTTCCCGGTGCCCCTTTCCCCTTTGAATTTGATGCTAATATTATACAAACATGTTAGCACGACAATATATGTTGTTTTTCTATATGATGCTGATGCAGCTTTTGTAACCATGTGTCTATTTTGCAAGAAATACGAGTAAAAGTTGCAATTAAGTTTTTGTTTGTTTGCAATGAAAGATAACTAAGAGCTTTAGATAACATTTTGTCATATTTACCTCTTTACGATCACGCAATTACAAATGAACGTACAACCTTCATTAGTTGGTTCTATAAATCGGTCAAAATGTTAGAATGGATGAGAGAAATCATGACCTCAACTTTACTATAAATTACACAATGTCTACCATTAATTTTGTATGCATGCGATTTTACTTCATCGAATTTATTAATATAAATATGTGCATGTTTATATAATTGAAAGTTTTACGCCTCAATTTATCAGAATAAAATCCTTACTGAATCTCAATAGGCGCATCAGTATTCAAGACATGTGAATTTAAACTAATTTGCCAATAAAATGTTTTGCAGTTCATAATGGTTTAGAAAAACTTAGTATTTTTAAAACAACGGTATCCTACACGTAACTGTTTAAAAAATCTATATCTCCAAAAAGTGTAAGGTATAATGTATTATACTTATTTTCTCAAGTCATTAGATGAACCAAGATGAACTCAAACAACACCTCAACACAAACTTCAATCAAACAAAGAGCCGCGCAGAAGGCGTAGGTGTAGCGACCGTTGTGTTCGTCTTATGTATGACATGATTTTATGATTCACTGGCCGATGAAGACTGGTAGGTATTAGGTACCGGTGTTTTCCCAATTTTAAAAATACACTAGGTGCGCCTGTGGGTCTATCCGCATGGGATTCAGTCGGTTGCCATTTCCATCCATCCATCAGGGGGTTTGGAAATCAAACGATAAAGCAACTAGCCTAATTTGTTTATTTACCCTTTTTAGGGATGAGAGGTATATAGAGTTTTCATTGATTCACGGTTAGTTTCACTAGACTTATATCGACCGGGAAATATGGGCCGTGGCGCCCGTGGCCGATGGACGGTCCATACCCTGGTCAAAATAAGTCTAGTGAGAGGTATCAGTCACCGAACATCATTCAATTTTAAAATAAATATCATTACATTCATTATTCCTCGACCTCGTCGTCCTTAGTGAATCATTGCTATAATAACAGATCGTTTTGTGACCGATAAAAAACCGGCCAAGTGCGAGTCGGACTCGCGTTCCAAGGGTTCCGTACATTACACAGTTTTTAACAACGAAATGTGATATTGTCTTCGGTTACCGCGATAGTTACTCATGAAATAAAACTATGAAAACGGATTATATCGCGTATATTGAATTTATAATACATCCCGACGTTTCGAACTCTTATAAATAAATAAAATATATATATATTAAATAAAAAAATATATATTTTTGCATTTTGTAATTTTTCCTCAGTCACCCGTTGACCACGAACGCTGTAAAGAGTTCGAAACGTCGGGATGTATTATAAATTCAATATACGCGATATAATCCGTTTTCATAGTTTTATTTAACGAAATGTGAGTGAAATGTCTTTAAAAACCCGTAGGGGTCGGATCAAAAACTCAGTAATTAAGTCTGACTCACGCTTGGCTGCACATTTCTAATAGGTTTTCCTGTTATCTAGTAGTTTTGGAGATAAAGGGGGGGGGGGGGGGGGGGGTTAATGGTCATTGTTTGTCTATTTGGTTTAAGAACTTCTTAACTATTTATTTTAAAATTACAAAAAATATATATTTGAGTTTCTTAATATAAGGTCTTTCATTTGATATGTAACACGATATAGTTTGAAAAACTTTTTTTAATTTCTCATTTACCCCCCAAAAGTGGCCCCCATATTTAAAATTCATTTGTTTACGTTACGTTACATTACATGTCCGTCTTTGGGTCACTAATTTACATATGTGTACCAAATTTCAACTTAATTGGTTCAATAGTTTTGGAGCAAATGGGATGTGACAGACGGACAGATAGACAGACAGACGCACGAGTGATCCTATAAGGGTTCAGTTTTTTCCTTTTCAGGTACGGAACCCTAATAAACAATTACAATTTGCCCTTCAGAGGAACGTTGAACCTGATACGTAGGTAATTTTTAAAAGTCAAATGACAACAAAATAAGGAAACTTGTTTCTGGCCAAAAAAAAAATCATCACAATATAAACAAAAATCTTTCCTGTTATTATTTCATTCTACAATGACCAAATATTATTCAGGTGTATATTTCCGTAAGGTATTTGTGTGCAGTTTGCGTTTTAATGTGAGTAATGTGAATGTGACATTAGAGTGGTCGTTCTTTGACATGTTTTTCTGAGTCAACGTTCAATATTTATATAAGTAATATAGACAACCATTTTATGAATCTATTACTCTAAAGTGACTTCAGAGCGGATCCGATTTTAGGGACCCATTCCATGAAACCTTGTATCTTGCAATTTCTTTTTAACGCCTACTATCTTTTTAAACTCTAATTGGAAAGATCAAGACTAACGCTGAGTAGCTTATTTGATTCTGAAACTAGCTCGTGGATTTTGTAGCATTCACTACATTTTTTTAGGTTATTTAAGTCTTTATTTAGGTTCTTACTTGGGGAATAACCATATAGTCAACCATATTTACTAACGTAAATGAAAATAATCACAAACATAAAACATGAGATATAGTTTTCGTTAATTTTAATCATCATTCCAGCAGTTTCTTGCCTGTTATTTATGCTGGGGCCACACTAACGGCAAACGCCGGGAAACGCGTTAATTATCGCGTTAATTTAACGTTTTTCATACGGCCACACTGGGATTATCGCGATAATCAACGGCGTTTCCCGCCGTTTGTCCCGTTAGTGTGGCCCCGGCATTATAGTTGCTAAACTAGCTCACGATTTAATTTTTCTTTGCTCTATGAAATCTACAAAACGTAACTGCATACATACTTATATATAGTTGGTCAAGCAAATCTTATCAGTAAATGGAAACAAAAAAAACTACACTCATCCCCCTTCTTCTGGGCGCCAGCACCAGTGCAAGACAAAGACAGTATGACTATCTCCGTCTACGCCCGAAATGAGACAGTCCCTTGACAAACTATAGTCTCTCATTATACTAAACTGTTTAAACTGTTAACAAATCCGCCATTACCTAACGCAGATCTGTTGAATTTACAAATGACCATTGCGGTCGCTTTAATCACAAGATTGTCTCTAGCAATATAATTGTGAAAGAAAGAAATCGTAGTTTGTCTATGGTCGGAAGAGTTTGAGAGGAATGGAAGGTCAGCGATAAAAATGGCGCTAAAGCTGACTGATGGAGCGGTCGTGGATACTTGGATAGACTAACCTCGATTATTATTTTTCCCCTCACTAGCTCGGAAAGCTGTCTTTTATCCTTTAATACAAGCGGGGAAAAACGCATTTTATCCACTAGTGGAGAAAGTAATTTTACCTTGGATAGAGCGTGTTTAAGTAGCTTTTGACAGATAACAAAACGTAAAACGCTCATAATAATGGTTCGTTCGATTTTAATTATCATGAATAAATGGTTTGAGAATTTAATAAAAAATACCAAATTTAGATTTATTTAATGATTTTAAGTCATAAACCTTGAATTACATAAGAAACTTGTTTTTTTAATGATGTTGAATGTAATTCTGAACGCACAAGTTGAGTCGAACATACAATACACAACTTCCAGAGTTTTCTGTTATAATATCGTATTTTCGTAAAAAAATTAGTGATTCCAGTGATGAAGATGATCTAACGCCTGTGGATGTTGCACTTTTCTCGCTATAGTGAGGGGAAAAGTTTTGTGTTACACACGGGTGCAAATATATTTTACTTCTCGTGTGTTGAAACACTCGTTACGCTCAGGATTCTATTTTAGAACCACTCGCTTCGCTCGTGGTTCAACTATAGAATCCTTTCGCTTGCTCGTGTTTCAATTCCACACTCGCGGTTAAAATACAACTTTGCACCCTTGTATAACAAATAACTATTTGGCGTGTGCATGAGCAATGGTTCTTTTTCCTGGCGGTTTCTTTGCTGTTTCTTGTACGTAGGAACCATACCTTTGTATAAAAACATTATATTCAATCGTGAAAAAAACGACGATTTTTTATGGGGCATATATTTAGACTAAGTTTAGAACTTCGAAAATCGAAGTTTTGTCAATTACATTTGCCTCTGTCGCATATTCGAGCGATATAGCCTCATTAACCGGCTTTCCATCCGGGAAATCGTCCCCTTGATAAGTGAAATAGCGATGACAGTTTACAACGGGGCTGAAATTGCGGGAAGTTGCTAAGGCACAGTATAAAACAATCGCCCAGTCATTGTTAAACAAAATATTTAATATTCAAACTTACAATTTCCGTAATTACCTACTCACTAAAACAGGACTCAGGACAGGGGACAGGACAAATCAGTGTCTACCAATGTGGAGTCGACTTTACCTGTATCTATAACATAACACGCGCGTTTATTAAAAAAATACATAAAAGATAATTTAACAAATAAATATTAGGGGACATCTTACACAGATCAACCTAGCCTCAAACTAAGCAAAGCTTGTACTATGGGTGTTAAGCGACGATATACATACTTATATAGATAAATACATACGTATATACATACGTATATACATAGAAAACACCCATGACTCAGGAACAAATATCTGTGCTCATCACACAAATCAATGCTCTTACCGGGATTCGAACCCAGGGCCATCGGCTTCACAGGCAGGGTCACAATCCACCAGGCCAGGCCGGTCGACAAAGACACAACACATTGCACATTTATTCTGCTTGTTTTGTTATGGATTATATTTTACCTTTTTAAAGGTAAAGAAACTACTAATTATTTTTCTACGATGACAATTTTAAAGTACACATAGGTACTTACCAATAAATAATAGGTAGCAGCAAATTGCGCGTTACACATGAAACAAAGAGCTCGTTTCATAACTTTACGTCAATAGCTGTGACATCATTTATACTACGATGCAATTCAACGTAAAACCATACAAAGCTAGGGTTACCAGACGTTACGATTGTCCAACACATCAGCAAGTATGGAATATGGTTGGATGTATTTGGAAAATGCTACTGGGATGGGATACAATAATGACTTTAAAACCTTGTTTAAAAAAATAGACGTAGCTTTAGTAATTGGACCACTAATATTAAACTTGAGTAATAGGTAACTTATGAAATAAAACTATGAAAACGGATTATATCGCGTATATTGAATTTATAATACATACATCCGGGGTCGGGATGTATTATAAATTCAATATACGCGATATAATCCGTTTTCATAGTTTTATTTCATGAGTAACTATCGCGGTAACCGAAGACAATATTAATAGGTAACTTACCAAATCAGATGATAATGATACTATAGTTGGTCAAGCAAATCTTGTCAGTAGAAAAAGGCGCGAAATTCCAATTTTCTATGGGAGGATGACCCTTCGCTCGTACTTTTTTTTTAATTTGCCGCCTTTTTCTACTGACAAGATTTGCTTGACCAACTATACTTAAGTACATTTTTAATCTCAATAATACACTCGTATAATATCGCGAGAGGGACACACTAAAATTAGATTGGAATCTGAATACCGCGCGACACTAGCGTCGTTTGCTCAGGTATTGTTCAGTAATTAAGAATTTGATTAGAACTTTACAAAATATACGAGTGGCAACCCTTTACAGCGGAACACTTTGTTAAGCCTATACTTTCACATTCTTCGTCGCGTGACGGTCACAAAGCGACCGCTAAATGCTAGAAAAAGTGTCTTTACCCATGTTCAAACAAGGTTCTAATTAGCTTAGCAATCCGTTGGATATAAGTGTAGTAATGAATTGAATTTATGTTTATATACTACCGGTTATATTCCGTGGTTTGATTGATTGGCCTTGACACAGACAAGCGCGGAAATTGAGCGTAGACAATTAAACAAAAACAGTAAATTCTGGATGAGTTAACTGGGTTTTATTAGATTGTTAGCTAGATTATGGATTTGTTATGGATAATGACAAGAACATAATAATGTGCTGCTGTACAAATGGAAACAAACTACTATAAGCAACTTCTTTATTAAAAAATATTGTCAATACTATAATCAATATCATAAAATTACTGTCCGTTGACAACTGACTTTCTTCCACTGATATTTGTATAGATTCGATTAAATTATTGTGACTTAAGTTGCGTTGCGTTAATAATAATTTATGCAGTAAAATATTTTTAATTTATTTCTGTTAGTTAAACATAAGCAATAGGTAGATACAATGCAAAGCAATAGAGTTGATTTAAAAATAGGTATAGACTAATATAATAATAACAATGACAGCTACATACACTCGTTTTCAGTTGCGCAGTTGACTCTACATTAAAAATATTTTTTATTTATTTCTATAAGTCAAACAGACGCAATAGTCATACTTGTTATGAACAAAATGCTGCACTTCATGATAAAAGCAAGCCGCTTTGCACAGTGATAGTAGGGACCAAACTAAGCGATTTGACCCGCAGCAGCGGCAGTTTCACCCCTTAGGAACAGAGATGGCGCCACTTATTTAAAAAATATTTCAAAAAATTCTACAAACTAAACCAATGAACCGATTTAAATATTTAATATCTCAAATGAAAGCTCATTATATACATTACATTTAAAAAAATATATAAAAAATATATACTGAATACTTTTGACAAAAAACGGCATCTTAAGTTTTTTTTTTCTCGATGGATAGTTTTTACTTGATTTCTCAAAAAAAATGTATGGAACATGAATAGTTTAATGCATGTATATATTACTAAATAAATAACAAGTATTATAAAAAAATGGCCATAACAAGTATGACTACAATACAACTTTGTAGATGCGCACATCGACTTTTATATCATCCACATATCCACAGCCACACAGTTAACATACAATCCATAAACCTTAATACAAAGACAAGGCACAAATGGGATAGCTCCGTGTATCCCATTTGTGCCCAAAATTCTCCTGAGGCCGCGATTTACATCATAATCTCTTGGCAGTCCCAACCACATGCACTGTAGCGCACAGAAACTCTCCCGCTTCTGTCACGGGCACCAGAAAGTGATATTTTTGCAACTTCCTGGGCAAACATATGTCGGACATGTCTGTGACTGTTGTTTGTCATTTCTTGTATATACTTTTTCTTTTATCATTAATTAGTTTTTGTAACGTTGTACAAACTGTGTATGTAACAATAAATAAGGCAAACCAATGGTCAGTAAAGAGTGTTGCATTTATACATGTGCACGTACTTATTGGTCAACTTATGCGTCGCAACGTGTTTACATGTGGTTTTCTCGGTAATTATTCGATTATATTTATTACCTATTTCGTAATGGCTGTTATTGGAATTGTAGTGAAACGGAATATGCTAGACGTATTTATTTACTGCGGGTTCAATAATATTTACCTAGACTGGCTAGGCTCGTAATCGTAAAGCTCTTATTTCATCGATAAAAACCTATAGTTGTCATTGTGTTTGTTGTTAGTACACTGTTTTCAAATTCAATGGATATATATAACATTTAAATCGTCACGTAGCAATGCAAATCGATCTATAAAACACAGACTGTAAATATTATACCCCGATCGATTGAAGAAATGATTGATTGAGTTTTGATCACAAATTGAAGGAGTATTAAATTGATCATCTATAGCGTATGCGTCAGATAAAGCTAATGTGTCGAAATTACGCGTGCCGGGGCCGTAATATTCCCACTAGATGCGTAAACGCACATACGTCTAATTCTTAAGAACCAATATAACATGACATATTGATTTGTAAAAACTATTGGTCCGACTGGGCTCGTGTTATAGTAGCCGTAATACCAACTGGCGACTGAGGTTTTAAAGCTATCTCCTTTACACTTGCTAAGATCAGGCAAGAGCGAAAAAGATGGCATTAGGATCTAGGTATTGCTGCCACTATAGCTATTGGAGCTACACCACAACCCGGGAGTCGAGAATTGCGCAACTCAAGTGGGCCACGACTAAATCCGGAAGACCTTCACCTGCATTGTACCGAACTGTCGATAACTCCCGAGGGACGCACGCGTAAATTACGACACCTCGAGGCGCTAATAAAATATGCTGATGCGGGCTATCGCGGATTTTGATGGGTTAGGTACACTCTGATGTAGGTAATGCAAATTAGAGTAAACTTTTAAACTGGGATTGATTAACTTCTCAAATAGGGAACTTGCATAAAGAAAAAATATATGTGCAAAATTATGTATAAGAAGTCTATTCACTATCCATCCATCACATTACATTATTTTTACAAAGTTCGTATTATCGATGTTTTTGCATCCATGCTGTAGGTACCCCCAATTAAAATAACCTAGATCGGCGTTATTCCTTTAAAACTTATTTGTATTAACGTTTCTTATAGTCAAAACATACAATACATTAATTCTGATGACAAGACGAATCGATTAAAGATAATAAAATTGCCACTCCCGCTTGTCAAAATTTTCTAATTTAGTATGTCAAACGCACTTACCTGTACTCGCAAACTTTTCAACGAGGGAAACTGCGCGAGCCTGTCCACTTCATCCCACGTCCTGAGGCCCGTGTTGTTCAGGTTCAAGAACCGGAGCCGTCTGTAAACAAATTACTGTTTAATAATTTTTTTATGAGCTAACAGTTGGCGCACAGCGATTGATTAACAGTTTGACAAAATATGACTGTAAGTCCTGGCTATTTTTATTAGCGAACCAAATCTTTACGAACGTAATAATCTAATGTTTGATTGAACTTAAATCTAAGGTAAGATATTACAAAATACCTTTCGGACCTCCGTTGATTAATTAACTATTCTTATGGGGGAACTTGCATACAAATATTTACATATTTAAAATACCTACTTATTAAGACTTGCAAATCACATAATGCTATACCTACACATCCCCAAAGGATTGTTCCCCGTTGTTCAGATTAAAAACCGCAGGCGTATGGACACGCCACATTAAACTGTTTTAAAGGTCATCTTTTACGAGCCCGCTAATTATGGCGCTAGGTTCATTAGGTCAATGTTAAGACAGTCAGGGTTAAGCTGATAACAATATAAGTAAATATTAGGGGACAAGATTATATAATAGATTTGCTTAGCCCGAAAGTAAGCAAGTTTAATCTATTTACGTAAAAGGACCAGATACATATAATATTATATACCAGAAACCAGATATATATAATATTATGAATTTTTCAATATGTTTTATGGGTTTCAGTTCGTGCAGCGTAATTTGGTATATGAATATTATGAATCCTAACATACCCTGGCCTGATTGCTTTAGAATTCAATAGAGAAAGCGCTATTATAAGAAGACAAAATACTATACTTACGGGAAGGCATCATGACTCTTTCTATTTCCATTGCCGTCGCCGCATTTCGCACAAGGATCCGGCTCCAACGTATTAACAGGACAGTCATTGACCAACAGCGTTTCCAAATTCGGGAAAGCGTATCCCAATTTCGAAATTTCCCGCCAGCTGTTAATAGGGTTTCCGGAAAAGTGGAGTTTCTTCAAGCCCTCGTGCACGGGTTCGAAGGAGTCTGGCGCTTTGAGGCGTGAGCAGGCATCGCATCTGTCCTTCTCGTCAACGTCCTTGCCGCTTAGATCCACGTAAGAGTACTCGTTGAGGCTCAAGTGCAGTTCTTCGAGAGCTGGCAGAGCCTTGAGGAGTGCGTACACGTTGGACCAGCCGACGTATGTGGAGTTCAGGACGAGGTTGCTGAGGCTGTCCCAGCGAGGGTTGAGAGCTTGCGCGGCCTGGATTTGTGCCGAGAGACGGTTGAAGCTCAGGTTTAGGAAGCGCACGCGCGGTGTCTGCTCTAATATTGCGAAGACCTGGGGACAATGCGATAAGCTAAGCTAAAGTGCATTTATCGGATATTCACCTTTATACCGCTTCTCTTATCTACATGTTTACTGCAAAACACAAGAATAACTAGATACGTAATGTTGTGACACTTGTGACTAGGTTTTCTACATATAATTAATTAAATGGACTGGGAGGTTTTTGCAAATGAACGATTTAAAATAAATGTCAGTCGGGACTTGACAGGGCGAATAAGATTTAAAAATTCTACAAAATGTTTTGCAAATACACCCTAACCGAAGGTATACGCCTCTTTATTTTCTGCGTTAACATCGCCTTTCGCGTCATATATACGCTCAATCCCACTTGGAATTAATTCTGACATACCTCCGACCATTCCGTAAGCTTATTATTAGCTATATCCAGCTCAACGACATCAGCGAACTTGTCAGCCAGCACGCAGGCGTCGCCCGCGCAGTCGATGTCGCAGTCATTCAGCACCAGCAGCGTCGGCACGCTGAGCCGCGGTGACCGCTTCGGAACGAAGATGGCGACCGGCAGGTTGTCTATGCACGGGTTCACTTCGCCTTTGGCGCCGTATTTGCGCTCAAGAGCTTCTAGTAACGAGGGCATTTTGGTACCTGTGGCAGATACGGGAAGATTAATAGGTACGTCGAATTTAAACGTCGCATTATGGATTTTTCTGATTCCGGGAAGACAACCAACGAGACGTGACAACTGGGACGGTAGATACCCGGTTATTCCCTTCCCGTTATTCTGGTTATTAATCACCTGCAATAATTTACGGGTTGATCATATTGGTCATACTGAGCAACTTTTACTATGCGATCAACCCCGAAGTCTCGACTAAATAAACACCCTGCATCCAAAAATATCGTGATATACCATACCCCAAGATCATGAGGGCACGCGAACCAAAACTTTTAAAGACTAAGTAGGTATTTGAAATAAAATAATAAAATAAATATTTGGGGACATGAAGCTCATTGACAGTGTATAGGTTATAACACTAACAAGCGTTCTTGACGCTAATGGAAAGGACACACCGACTCGTGAAGCCTTCAAAGGTTTATAGCGTTTAAAGGGTAAAAAAATTGATGTACTAAAATAAAAGGGGTAAAATTAGGGGACATACAAACTTTGCATAGGGAAAAATACGGCAAAACTTCAGCACGTAACAAAGAAATACAACCATTACGCGAAATTCTGGAGAGGGTTGGATAGTTTTAGGGTTGCTAATAGAAGGAAAAACCTGAAATCTATTTAATTTAACTTTCTTAGGGCCTGTTTCACAATGTCCAAGTATAGTTAATTAACAAATAAATTAACTGCCAGATAAAATTACATTCAGTTGTAAAGGTATTAAATAAGCTTATTTGAAGATTGTGAAACGCCAAAGATGACTTTATTCGTCAGATAAGTGGCATGTAGCTTATTCAGGACTTTACTTGGACATTGTGAAACAGGCCCTTATTGAATTAGCCTTCATTTATATGAAACTCTTCAGACATCATTCATCTTTTTCTAGCTAAAATATTATTTAAATAGCGAAAGTGTATATTAAGTAGATATTCTAATTATGTATATTTATTATTAATTATGTATAGTCTGCACGGGACTAAAACATAAATTCATCCCATTCATTCATTTCGTAATACCTACGTGTGTACTGTACTCGTAACAGTACACACGTAGGTGTTACGAAATAAAATAAGATCACATCGTATTTTCTGAAGTGCACTGAGTCATTTGGCAACAGAGCAAAATAATTCGTGTCGCGGGTTTTCAGTACAGTGCATGTAGTGTAAGATAAACTCACATATACATGATAATGATAAGGTAAGGTGCAAGTAAATATGACCTGCAGTAATGGGTAGAACTTAGAAGCCATACAAAACAGGTTTATAAATTTTCTTCACAATCCTTATTCTCTTGACAAGAGTCGAATGAAAATAATTTTTCATCACACCAATGGTAAAGGCTCTCTTGATTGTTCAAGAACTGATAAGAAAGTTACATTTTATCCACATGTGGGGCAAAGTAATCAGATGGAATTTTTGAGTTGTTTCCTTATGTTAGCTGGTAGAATTGGCTTTTAAATGATGATTTTGAATAAAAATTTTTAATGGATTTGATTTGATTTTGTTTGATATCTTAAAATTAATATCTTCTTTGGGTTGGTGTGGTGAAAAATTTTGTGTTTCACTCGGGGGCAAATTTTGTTTAACCCTCGAGATTTGAAACCCTCGCAACGCTCAAGAGCCAGTTATCGAACCACTCGCTGTGCTCGTGGTTCAATTTTGGGATTTTTCGCTTGCTCGGGTGTCATATCAATACTAGCTCGAGCGGTTAAACAACAACTTTGCCCCCTTGTAAAACAAATAACTATTGTGCGCTTCTCGTAAATCCTTGCCCTGTTCTTGCGTGAATTTGAATTTTCTGTTATAGTAGTGAGTCGTGACACTCGTGACAAACAAATATCGTGATAAACAAAAGAGCCTTAGCATGATGCTTAAAGTACATGGCCCTAATCGTATAAGGTTTGAGACGTTCAACTCCATCATCCGATATTCTCAATTTCGTCAAACGAAAGGTACGCTAATAGGCTTTCTAGCGAATATATTTGGATCAGATAAATATCGGCAATCAGACATAATGTTCGCTATATCTTATATGAAGACACCAGCATCTCAACGTTGTTACTGAGGTACTTATCTTATGTTATATTGATTCAAAGAGCGCAATAAACCGGAATTGCTTTCAAAAGGGCAAAGATGTCAAACGACGCATGTCGGGGATCAAAGGGGTCGTATTGCAGATTGCGTGCTTGATCTACAGCTGTTCTGTATTACGCACAAAAGGGAGATTACAACAGATATATCTTAATGATATAAAGTTAAACAAGGAAGACTTGTAGATACACTAGATACCCAGTTTAGTGAGCCTAGCCAGTGGTTTGGCTTTTGGCCAGTAAGTGTTTAAGCTTTTTCTTATGTATTAGAATCTACTCATCTTTATGTTTAGATCAAACCTGTAACAACAAAATTTCATTTTTTTGTTCATATCGAATATTTATAGAAGGCTTCGTATTACGGGACTTGGCCTGACATCTAGCGGCAGATCGGCGTACTCGCGCAACGCGCCATCGACCCTTTAGGTACGAGTTGATAGTTTAAAAAGGTATTAATCCCGGGGCTTCCTGTTTTTTTTTATATATTGGTAGATCGCACTTAAATCTAGTTGTTCGTTTAATACGTTGTATTAGTTTAATTTTAAGCCAAGGAGAAGGAAATCCAAAAAGTAATAGTTTTGGCTGTCAAGTTATGTAGTGTTCGCTTAACTTAAAACAGCTTATATGGAATATTTGAAATAAATCCAAGAGTCGTTCATAGTTCATAGAACATGGTAGCCAAACTGATTCTAACACGAATAAACATCTCTATTTTAAATATCTTTATTAATATAGGAGACTATATCTTGTAAACAAACATCACGTTTCACTAGGAAAATAAACCAAGATAACTGCTGTCACAAAATATGTATATAATGGAATATTTGCATCGACCGGCGACGACCTATATTTCGACGTTGTAAATTCAATAGGTTAAGTCAAAGTCTCAACCGGGAGAGATTTCCATGGGTTCTGTACTTCTGTAGAATTTATACTATTGTGAATAGGATTAAAAACTGCCATTGTTAATTGTATTTTGCAAAAGAAATAAACAAAATTCAGAATTTTACATACTTGCCTATCGCTAATCAATCAGATTAATGTTTTATTCGTGATAAACTTAAAACTAAAATTACATGCAAAAGTATAACTAAAGCTATAGGAATTTATAAAATAGGTAGGAGTTGAAGTTTACCACGAAATAGTCTCGCCTCAGCATAATGCTGACCCGAAGGTCAGCGCTGATCAGATACCAATATTGATTTAAAAAATAACTGAGACATGTCAAAAGGTTTAGTATAAACGTATCATTAACATCAAAAATGGCGCCATTGGCCGTCATTTTTTACTCTTAATATAAGTCTTATATAATCGGATTTAAACTTACAATTTCAAACGGACAGACAAAAAGAGCAATCTAATGATCACTTTATGCAGTTTATTGGAGCGTCTCCAAAAATGTGCGTTACCTCATTCTTACCTTGGGACCAATTATATTATGATTCATACACCTATTTTCTACCTACTAATAAACCACGGTGTAGCGCTGTACATATTAAGAAAAGAAAGAAGGAACTAAGCTATTTTACATAAGTAGGTCCACAAATGGAATGGTAGAGGTAGGCCACTTATTGATTCAGGAACGTATGACGAATACAGGTGACCTATACAGGTGACAACAAATACTCGGACACTGATCAAAATAAATAATTCCACACTAAAAGAAACACCCACTAAAATGATGGACCATCGAAAATACACAGAACAAAAATTTACTTTTCATTTAGTAAAAATTAAGTAAAAAATAAATTCCAAAAAGTACTTACGAGAAGCCCGGTTCACATTTGTCTATCGTGTCTTGTTGTGTTGTCTCGTGACGCTTATCGGGTTCATACATTTAATATGGTTGCGTTCACATTTGTCCGATGCACGCTGCGTCAGACAAATGTGCACGCAACCATATTAAATGTATGAACCCGATATGCGTCACGACACGTCAGACAAATGTGAACCGGGCTTTAGTAGTTCAAACATACGTACAACAACCTTCCAACGTCCTTTGTAGTTGCAAGCTTTCGTCAGGTTATCATAGCCAAATCGATATGTATCGATAAAACCAGCTACTTATTAATCGATCGAAAACTATTGCCCAGCCAAGCGGATGCGTGTCGAAACGACACCAAGTGTCAGAAGTAGCAATGTAACATACTCGTGTACGTCAAAGATATGTACACACTTTTTACCCTTTTGCAAAAGTGCACACATTTATTTGCTGTCAACTGTATTACCAACTGCATAGACAACTGTAATTATTTGTCGACCTTATGTCAATACGATAAAGGTAACTATGGATAGTAAACTGAGTTCCAGTCGTACATATCATTTGCAATAATTACTATTGCAAGAATATTTCGAAACACATTTTTTATACAGTTTCTTTTCGTTGCCAGTCAGAAAGTTGCAATGACGGTAACTCTGCATTAAAAAAAGTAAAGCTAATCTTTTCGTAGGCCTCTAGGTTCTTGTTTCTATACTTATAGCCTAAGTATATACATAGAAATAAGAAACAAGAACCTAAAGGCCTATAATATTTACATATTGTTTAGTAATATAATATAAAATACCATTTTCAAAATTAGAAAGTCTAAGATACATCACTCGGATAAATGGAAATAAAATAATATGAAATTAATCTGGCTACCAGCTTAAATCCTGATTATGACGATGTATCAACAGCAACACCATTTACATCAGAGGATCTAGATTTACAGCAGGATTGCTAGAGATATACGTACATATTATGTGTCCCACAAATGTGGCAGATGGGTGTGCGCAGACAAAAATGTATGTATGGCGAGTATTAGGTAGGCATAGAGGTGTGACTGCCGGAGATCTGTCTGCTGTTCAGCCCATAAAATGCTAGAAAAATCTGATGGAAATCCGTAGCTGCAATGAGAGCTCAAAAAAAAATTGCATCGCATGTCCTCGCTTGAAGTAAGTGCATTGACAAATCATTTCTATCATGAGATTGAACTAAATGACTGTCTAACTAAGGAATCTCAAACAGACAATCATTTCGATCGAATCGACTGCTATTACTCGCCTGACAGTCGACATTGGATTTGATTTGACAGAGTAACAGGCAGAGCTCAATAATAAAGGGGGCTTTAGAAGGGGTGTTTCTCAACTATCGGGAGAAGGTCATATCGTGATGGGCATCCATGACGGTGGCTTATGAATGTTAAGATTTTAATGCTGTTCAATTTAGTGTGCTTTCAGCTGATGACGTAATTAATATTTATTACTTCAGGTTTCCCAAAACCACCAGATACTACCTGGACGCTCAAACTGCCGGAAAGATCGTCTTAATATCTAACGTACCCGAATTCCGAATGATGTCATCTAAGAGCTACCATTTTTTTTATACGAAGCTTAAATTAAAGTTAAACTCAAAAGCTCTATACCCGCTTGCATTTATTTTTTCTGTACCCTAGACAACAATAATGACTAACAAATAATTAGTAATTTGGGCACTAATTAATGCTTATATCGGCATCGGCAAGTGCAATAAGTAACCACTGTTTGATTGTTGATTGTAATCAGTGTTATTAAGTGCACGCATTGCAAACCTTGGTGTCGTGAAAATATAACATTTATCTATTATCTACACGTGACTTGGGCTGACCTTTATTATGTCCTATCAATAGGTCAGGGTTGACGTTCAATATTTAAATTAAGAAGTTTCCAAGTCATACCGTTAAGCATATCGTATTCATAATTATATGACTGTACCGGCGCCATTAGAAGATGATTTAGATGATTTATGAATTATGAGCGACGACTTTACAAACAGTAGCTGAGAAAGGTAAAATGGAAAGGGAATAACTCAAACAACCTGACTTGCTAAACATTTGAAGGCATGTTTACAAAAACAACATAACTAACATTTTTTTGCGGATTTGAGTTTTTGGTATCATAGCATTCGTCTAAGCAGGATCTACTCGTAGAGCAAAAGATAGTGTTCAAAAATGACCCCAATTGTCCAAAATCAGTCCCCAAAAATATACCTATACTAGTTAAGTAAGATAGATCTGTACCTCTCTGACAGAATACAAAACATAATTTCTATAGAAAATTGTTTTATTTTCTTACAAAAAGAACATAGCTAACAAAATTTTACAAAAACAGCATAAGTGACGAATTTATTTTTCAATTTTTTTCCAAAAATACTGGTCTTTGAAATGTGTAATCGTATATTTCGGAACTATTGGCCACTTACTAAAATCACGTATACAATGTTTATGTCCAATAACTAATATATAAGATGACATTTAGTTTTTTTCGTTTCCTGTAAATTCGTGTCTAGTGTAGTTATGTTGTTTTTTGTAAACATTTATAAGAATACATATAGTACCTAATTATTTGAATAGGTAGTTCGGAAACGTTCGAAAACCACAGCGGAAATGGAAGAATGGTCCACTTAAGAGGAAATGGCAGGACGACCTAGACGCATTAACAACCACTGGTAGCCTAGCCAAGATACCAATTGTTCGCTCTGTAGCACTAATATGTAAGAGTGATAGAGAGAGATTGGCATCTTGGCTAGGCCCTCTGGCCAGAAATTGCGTTCCTATCCTATCGGGAAGATTAAAGTCTAGCATTCTAAAATGATCTGAAGTCTGGCATTTTATACAGCAGAATACTAAAGAAGTAGTTGCACTTAACTGTTTGCTAATGAACACAGAAAGGAAATTATCATTAAAAAAAAACTAGAGCCAAATTCTTCATTGAAACACAGTGGAAACACATCTCCCGCGTTCTCCGCTAAGTCGCTAAGCGACTAAATAAGGAAATTGATTATTACGCCTCGGTTTCGATAAAGGCCAAGGTCATCGCACAATAGGATCCAATTACAAGTCTTTGTCAAAGTGGATTTTTTGGCGCACTTATCGAACGGATTGTCTATGAGTGGAAATTATGATGAGCTCTGACAAATAATGAGATAGATAATGATGGAAAAAGGAAGGTTGTCGTTAACGAAAACCAATGCAACGTTTGATAATGGCCGAACGCTTTAGCCTCGCCAGTATTATATAATCTGTGGCCTCGCTATGGAAGTGTGTGTTCAATCTGACTATCTGATGTTTGTTACTTCGTGGATTTGCGAACTCTCGTTACCCCTTTATAGAAGTTTCGGGGGGTTGCGACCCACAAGTCGAATACACTCTGGGTACGATGTTTATTACGGTGCCTTGCAGTGCACCAGCTCTGGGGCTGATAAGTACCTAAGAGACGCGTATGACGCACAAATTTGACCATCTTAAAAAACCGAATTGCTAAATGGGCATGCGGGGTGCAATAGCTTAAAATGTGACGTTTTCAACCAAAAGGTACCCCATGGTCGGTTGTCGATTAGGTTGATTTGTAATTGAAGCTATATGGAATTAGCGCCTTACTGACAAGCGACAATAAGTACCCTTTTGAAAATTTGAAAATGGCACAAATATTATCTGTCGCCTCTATGTCTTCTTTATTTTATGTCTTCTTAGGATTATGTGTGGTTTTCCTCAGCAATTACAGTTACGTAGTACTTATTTCACAGATTATTCAATTACAGAGCCCCGTCATTTTGTAAGTTACGGTTTACATTCATCATATCTGTATGTGTCATACAACATTCGAAGACCGTTCCAGATTTGAAATAGCGCGTATAATTTCATTGCACGATTTGCGGCTATTGACCAACGCCTGTACCTACATCTGTTGTGCAAATCTTCATCAACTGCGAAAAACATTCATAAAAACCTTCAATAAAAATGAATAAAAAAAATAAGAACAAAGGCTTCAATAAAAATGCTGTGGATGGTTGAAGAACGTCCCACTCGTGCGTCATATTGGAGCCGCTGTCATCGAACGAAAATCTCTTATTAAAACAAAGAAAAAAATCGAGTGGACAGTCCACTTCCAATCACAACAAACAGGAATAGTGTATATTAAGGGGCCCACTGACTATCAGTCCGCCGGACGATATCGGCCTTCGGCCTGTCAGTTGTTCGGAACTGTCAGGCCTGTATCGTCCGGCGAACTGATAGTCAGTGGCCCCGTTTAAACCCCCGTTGTTTCTCAAAACAAAATCATTTTATAAGTTTAGAAAAATATTTCTTGAATTTACTTGTTTTTTTTTTAAACAGGGACCGTTTTACACTGTTAATTAATATTTAGATATAATTGCTAAAGGAAAAAAACCGGCCAAGTGCGAGTCGGACTCGCGCACCGAGGGTTCCGTACAATACATAATTTTAACAATGTACTTTTTATGTGCTTTTAAGGTAAATTGCGGTTTACGATTTATGACGTATTAAAAAAAACTACTTACTAGATCTCGTTCAAACCAATTTTCGGTAGAAGTTTGCATGGTAATGAACATCATATATTTTTTTTCGTTTTATCTTTCTCTTATTTTAGAAGTTACAGGGAGGGGGGGGGGGCGACACACATTTTACCACTTTGGAAGTATGTCGCGCAAACTATTCAGTTTAGAAAAAAATGATATTAGAAACCTCAATATCATTTTTGAAGACCTATCCATAGATACCCCACACGTATGGGTTTGATGAAAAAAATTTTTTTGCGTTTCAGTTCCAAGTATGGGGAACCCCCAAAATATATTGTTTTTTTCTATTTTTGTGTGAAAATCTTAATGCGGTTCACAGAATACATCTAGTTACCAAGTTTCAACAGTATAGTTCTTATAGTTTCAGAGAAAAGTGGCTGTGACATACGGACGGACAGACAGACAGACAGACATGACGAATCTATAAGGGTTCCGTTTTTTGCCATTTGGCTACGGAACCCTAAGCATACATTAATAATAGCTAACTAGTACTTGAATAACGCCGCAAGTTCTAATAAACGAACTAAAGATTAACAACCGTGAGGAGGCTGTTGAAAGCGAGAGCTCGCAAGGTCGAACACAAACTGTATTGAAGCGCTACCATTTTGTTGCTAAAGGAGCATAGTTACGGAAATTTTTGCCATCCTTAATGTGAAGGATGAAACTAATAGAGCATGAAAACTAAAAGCTAGATAACATGATATGAGCACTTTTTAGGGTTCCGTACACACAGGGTAAAAACGGGACCCTATTACACAGACTCCGCTGTCTGTCTGTCCGTCTGTCACCAGGTTGTATACGTACACGGTTTCAACTGAAATTTTCACAGAAGATGTATTTCTGTAGCCGCTATAATAACAAATACTAAAAACAGAATAAAATAAATATTTAAGTGGGGCTCCCATACAACAAACGTGATTTTTTTGCTGTTTTTTGCGTAATGGTACGGAACCCTGCATGAAGAGCAATTGCAAAGGGTCACGATCTTTAGACACGAGGGAACGATTAGAACAGCGTAATAATGGTTGCCAGAAAAATAATTTGGATGGCCAAAAACACTTGGCTGAGATGGGATGAAATTTTTTAAAAGCAAATATATTTCGCCGACAGGCAAAGCAGAGTTCTCATTGTACATTAACCCTTGTGTATCAACTGTGTTACACAAATAAACGTATGCTATTCTATTTTTAGTAATACGTCGTCCTAAACACAATATGATACGAGTAAGAAGGTTATACTCATAAACTTTCATAGAAAAAGCTTTTATTCCAGGGACGAGGTCGCAATTTTCTTCTAAAGTCCTTGTCCTGATATAAGCACTAAGCTTTGAGTGGTCTGAGCGAAATATAAACTATTCAGGTAAAGAGTTCTTGAATTTCTTTAAACCGTAGGAAAGCAACCAAAGGTATGGTTGTTTTGGCTAAATAGCCTAAATTCAGTTTTGAGACAATGAACAAACGGATGACCCATGCGGCTAGTGGTGACTCCATGAGTCCATGTATTGTCTGATACAGTAATTAATAAACCTCTAACTGTGTATGCTTTTATGCTTCAAGCGATAAATCTGCGAGACAATGGAATTAATAAAATTAACTGCTGCACGAGAAACCATTGTTACTAAAGCACTTTAAATCTCTATGTAGAGCTAATAAAGTTGCTGTATCATTGACACGGTCCCGTTTCACATAAAGGAAAGTATTTCATACCTACTTTATACGAGCAATATTTTAATTTAATTGAGCCAGTTAAGTAAGGTCCTTCAGAAAATTAATTTTATTTTTCACGTAAGAGTGAACTTTTATACTGCATTTGGAATGAAAGTCACGGTCAAGGAAAACCAATTCAGCTAAGTCTCAAGTATTCGAAAAACTAGTTTAAAACTGGGATGCACGTAATATCTCTACTCACGCCTTTGAGGTGCCGGACGCAAGCATATCGAGTCGTCACAAAGCACTAGACACTGACCACGCTAACTTTGCACAAACTTGGCAGTAAGAACGCATACATATCTCCATAAGCTTCAATAGCTTCATACTTGACTTGACGTAATAGCACTGGGCATGAAACTTCGCGTGGTTAGACTCTATGCCGCAATCTGGGATAAACAGAAGTGGCAAAAAAAAAAAGAAATACCTACATATATTTGTTACGGACTTATATTACAAATGGAACTATATTTTCGTGCCAAAAGTACTGGTTTCAAATTCGTATTGGAAGGATTAGATTAGACTGGCAAGACTGCTTGTACCGCACGTGCTGCGCTAAATTACATCTATTTTAGGACCAAAAACAAACGTTTCAGTCTGCAAAATCGATCTGCCTGGAGATTAGATTGCTAGAGCCTGAGGGTAAGATGGTAAATACCTCATTACCACAACAATTCTGAGCCTGAGCTTCAATGCTGCCACAATTTATTTAATTCACACGAAATCTAAGTTGTGCGTCTGGCTTATAGTTTAGTTGAGCGTAAGCTGCAGCGAGAGCATTTTTTTTGTTACCAATATGGGATCGAACTAGCTGGCCAAATAAGTTCGTTTTTCCTGTCAAAACCATCGGTTAGTAAAGTTATATCATACCTACTCGCAGAACATGTGTATCAACCAATAACACATTTTTTCAATGTCACTCTGGCTGTGACCGGCGGCGAACTGCGCTAAATTTTCTCGTTTGATAGCACCTCGTCGTCTCAAGGTCGCGGGTGCAAAGATCCTAACACAACTAAAACTACCAAACATGGTATGGTAGGTATTAGAAAAATATGAAGGATAAAAAGTATCAATGCTTTTAAAATAAATTCATTACTTACGAAGCGTTAAATATCCAAAAATCTTGTTTATAAACAGTAGAAGACATAGGTACCAGGAAAACATGAAACATTAACAGCAACAGTGCTTCGAAGATAAATGCATCGTGCAGTGGTAAATGATTTATTATAGGGTGGAGACACACCCCGTCTCGACGGTGAGGAATTGTTAGAGGGTACTGAACTGAAAGTCTAGCCTCATAAGCATTAAACAGTGGAGAATAGGTACTCGAATTAACTATCAAATGCAGAGTGGACATCACAAATATCACAATGAATTAGAATTTATGAATAGATTAAGTAGTTTTGAGACTTTGAGCGGTTTATGATGACAGTTTAATGGAAAATTGCTTAGTTAGCAAATGTTGACTGAACAGTTCAGGACTAAAACACTGACTTCAAACACTGACGTTCGAATTGGAATAGTTCTTCTGAATCTTAAATCCTGATTTTGACGTTAAAGAAAACATTCATTTTACAATCTGCCAACACCTGCATTGGTGGTCTACTGATAGCTTGTATACCTATTACAATATCTATTTGCACTATCCTAGGCTTTGTTGAAGGACAAAAAATTAAAGGGAATCCGCAAATAAGCCAGACGTAAGAACCCTTCTTATTTCAGAATCGCAAAGTCAGTATAATTACTATGTGCGGACCCACAATTGCATATACTTAGCGCCACTTGCACCAACCCACTATCCCGGGGTTAACCGGTTAAACCGTTAACCCTGTGTCAAATTGTACTAGTAACCATTTTAACTCCAGGTTAAACCGGTTAACCCCGGGTTAGTGGGATGGTGCAAGTGGCGCTTTGTGATTTTACCCACGATCACGTCCTGAACAATTCACACATTTCACAACTAAAAATTCATTAGCAAGATAGGCAATGCCAGCGATTATTGAGGTGTGACCGTGTCTGTGTCCTTGGTGGACATCCACGACACTCGCAAAAAACTGTTCGTGTTCGCAATACCTATCGCGAAATCGTAAAGATTACAGCGTAGTTTTTGGTGCGCAGTAGTTAAGTATAGTTTTGACTTGTCTAGTTTACGAAAACTTATTTAACACACAAGGTCGTGTTTAGTGGAATTTTTACGATCATTACTTTGGATTGCGCTTACATGTTTTTAATACACGCATTTAGATGACGGCGTACCTATTGTGATATGAACATTTTATACAGAGGGGAATGAAATGAGAGTTTGTATCCGTCTCTTTTTTAAACGGTTCCTAGATCCTGAAGTACTGTCAAACTCCTAGGATCGATGGTTGCACTTCGCATCCCTCACAATTGCATGTTTGGGAGGGTGGATCCTTTAGTCTGTTGAGTATGGTTCAGGAGTTTCCAAACTTTTTGATCTGAGCGCCACTCTGCAACTTGGTCAAATTTGAGCAAGCCATTAGCCAAAACTGTTTTTTTTTGGCTGGGGTAGGCCAGGTTTTTAACTCTCCCGCTTCCTTTCTGCGGATCGGATTAAAGGTGCTCGGCTCGCATATAGGACGCTGTTGGCGGGCCGTAGTTGGAAGTCCCCTCTTCTAAACTCTAGGCAGTTATGTGGTGGACGCCGCTTAAGCAGAGAAACCCTTTCCGAGAGCCCCCTAGCTATTCGTCCCTATTTTAAAGCATGTTATAATTCAGATAACAAAGTGCCCACTTCACATCCGACTCATCCAAATCCTAATATTAGGCGGGTATTAATGACCGGCGGGTCATGGAAATATCTACTAATATTTCTGGAGGGTAATTTCCATGCATATAGCTCACCCGGCTTAAGGCTACATGGAAATGCAGCTTTACATTACATAGGTATCCTGGACAGAGGGGAACTTTAAATAAATTATGTGGCTGGATAAATACTTTAATATAAAAAACTCATCTTCCTAGTTATTTTTAGATGAAGGTTTCAAAAGGCCAGGAGTCAGATCTAGGGAATCCGGTTGAGTAATTTTTTTATAAATTAGTAAGTAGATTTAGTTAGCGTAGTTTGGCAAAGGACTGTCTCATTTCAAACATCGACAGAGAGAATCATACTGTCTTTGTCTTAGGCAGCTCTAGCAGTCTAGCACCCAAAAGAAACGGATGAGTATAGTTTTCTTTGTTCTTACTTACTGACAAGTTGTGTTTGCCACACTATAGTTGTTAGTTTCGCACGTGGTTGCGTCGGCAAGGGCACACTATTTCTGAACGCAGTTTCGAATTGCGCGGGAACTCTACAAACGTTCAAATGTTTTCGCCTCCTTCTCGTCTATTTTTTTTGTTTATTTACGTCCAGCGCCGAAATAGCAGACGAAGGTTTCAAAACTAGGTCACGGTTAAAACAAAGCGAACTGTTGATAAGATGCGTTAGGCATGTCGTGTTCATTCTAATAGGTACCTAGCTTAATTATCAATTTATGATGTAATTATAGATATAATAATGTACCTAAGTATATCCGTTATGGCTATCGTTAACAATTCAATTAAATTAACCTGTGTAATTCTGTTTAATAGGTAGACACACTACCTAATTAAAAAGCATTGGCGAAATAATTAAGTACAAATGCGTCGAGACAAGGTCAATAAAATAATTTCAATATATTTTTTTAATATAAGTATACCCATTATCTATAAGTTTTGCCTACCTACCTACCTACCTTTATGTGTGATAGAGCTGTGATACCTATTATTGCAGGGTGACTGTACATACCTACCTAGTAGGTCTGGTACTAGACTAACTATACAATTTTAGCCACGCCACAGCCTACAATGTATTAGTAATGTTATATTGTGATTTACTTAAGTCGCGAAACGAAACCCATGCACCAAAGAACAGTTTTTTTTTCACCACTAAAAGTTGCGACATTTTGAAAATTATCTTTAGTGATGGGAAAACCTAGTTCATGCAAAGCAAACAAATGAACTAGGTAATACCAACGTTTCGCCCTTCACACATTGTTTATTTTTAATCGCGCGTTACGGCGTACCTAGTTACCTAGAACAAGGAAGTTGCCTTATAGTTTATAGGTACTGTAGCGTCACTTGACTGCCAGCCATAGCCGTAAAACTGGTTTTAACTGGCCATTACGATGCAGTAACGATAAAGAAAAAATAAAAAAACCTCACGTCAAGGATTTTAAAATGGGTCTTTTATAGGTTACTAGAGAAGTACTGTAACTAATTTATGAGTACTCACCTTATGAAGTGCAGCAGCAATTTAGATAAAATTCAGAATCAAATTTGTCAATCACGTTCTCATCAATTTGTTGAATAAAACAAAAATCTACATAGTTTGAGCTTGGTTCCTATGAAATCCTTTGGTGTAGGAACAACAAAAAAACACTGTTATGTAAACAAAGATGAACACTTCGTCAAAATTGTGCGGGTGTGGGTTACATGAGCACTGTAATTCTTATATGATTGTAGGGTGACAGCTGTTCACATTTTTTTATGCATCCAATAAGAATCCCATACGATCTTGGAAACGCACTGAAACAAAATGACAACAGTCAATGTTTACATCAATAGCAAGCGAGCGCGGCGCAGCCCGCACGCACACTAATCGAGCTCATGTCGTGTGTACGACGCCGAGGTATCGACTGGCTATAGTGGGGATGAAGGGGGTCAATGACGCTACCAGCTGAGCACTGCAGCAAGAGCGAGCAGGCACGATGTAAAAACACGTGTGTTATGAAACAGGACTACAACAAAATGAAGCACACAATGAAAAATTTTAAGAGGTTTACGTACGTGTAGATTTCCAACCCCAGATTTTCTCAGTGTTTGCCTAAAATTTATTATACTCTGCATTTGAAGTTTTTTCTCGTTTTCACATTTCTTGTTTTCAGTGCATTAATTTTCTGACGTCTGCTTCCAGTCAAAATAAATAAAAAAAATAAAAATTGAACAAAGAAGTATTGATTACCTACATAAGTAGGTTTAAGTAAGTACAAAAGTTAGGTTGTATTGTATAAAGGTATTTTCTTTGACGTGCCCCTCCCCTGCAAAAATCGGTACTGTTTTGTACAGAAAATTACAGACCAGGCGTCCCCATTTGGTTATATCCTCCAGGGGTAGGAGCATCATCATCGTCATTTTGGTATATTGTGGGTTCAAAATGTTAGTTAAATAACTATTTCATCATGTTATGTCAATTATGCACGTAGCCCATAGACCTAGCCTCAGAATAATGACTAAAGCAAAGAAGCCGGGCAAAAATAAAAGCTTGGTAAAAGATATCGTATTCACAACACGTTATTACTTTTTTTCTATGAGTGAGTGAGACAACAATCCGCAAGTTCTTTCGTTTTTTTCAGTATTGTCATAAGATGTACTGAGGGAAATGTCAAATGGTCCTATGTGGTTCTATAATATAATCCAGCCAAATAAAATATAAGTTCGTTATTTCACAGGTAAGTGTCAACTGTAACAACTTGACATAGTCGTATTATTTTAGTTGAAATATTTCGGGATGTTTCAGCGGTCATCTTGGTTTATTTTAATTATATTTTTGCTATTCCTGAAAGATTGTTGGAAAACGTGTTGAGTGTTTATTTGTAATGGTTTGAAGTTCCCTTTGTGATAATGTCTTGTGTGATCGAGGGCTGTAAATCGCATACAGGAAGAAAAGAAAATACGCACGAACCGATAACCTTTAATCGGTGAGTTTTGTTCAATTTTGAAGAAATTAATTTATAGGACCTGACCCTAAACATAGAAATCGATATATTGTTTATGTAATTATTACTTGCATTCAAGTCTATATAGATTTTTGCATAAATTTTCGAACTTTTCTGCTAAGTATGAAAGGTTATATTTTTGGCATAGTGATGTATCGACCTCAGATCAATAACCTATCGACATTTACAGCTTTCTTATAGTTTGGCCCAGGACTGTCTCATTTTAATTGATGAGTACAGTCAAGGGCATAAATATATATACATTCCCAAAGTCTCAAAAATATGTGTACGCTCAGACAATAAAATCGTGTTCACATATTTTTAAGCCATTTGTCTGGATCGATATTTTTGCCTTCGACTGTACCTATAGTTTTCTTTATTCTTACTTACTGACAGATTGTGTTTGCCAGACTATAGTTTAATACTAAAAACCGGTCAAGTGAGGGTCGGACGCGCGCACCAAGGGGACCGTACTTTTTAGTATTTGTTGTTATAGCGGCAACAGAAATACATCATCTGTGAAAATTTCAACTGTCTAGCTATCACGGTTCATGAGATACAGCCTGGTGACAGACAGACGGACAGCGAAGTATTAGTAATAGGGTCCCGTTTTTACCCCTTGGGTACGGAACCCTAATAAAAAAGACATTAATGATCATTGATGAATGTTCCTTTTATTAATATTGTTGGTCACAAAACTCAACTTTTTATTTCAGATTTCCAAAGGACGAGGAATAGGGGATATTACTGCAATGTTCTGCCACCAGAGTGCAGCACTAGCTTTTTTAGTGCACCGTAGAGTAACTTATTCATACTGTACCTTTAACAGGTTTTTGACAAGTTTTCAGGGGACCTACCGGAAAACTCGAATCCGAAATTTCGTTATCTAGCTGCCTCTTTATCGCTCGAATACGCAAGAGTGACAGAGATGTTAGATAACGAAAGTTCCATTTTCTTGTTTCGCGATAGACCCTCAGATTGTGATAATGGCGCCACCTACGCCGAGTTTCGCGTAATATTCCCTATTATTAAATAATAAAAAAATATTACACGAACGTTTTTTTTTATTATTTCCTATTTGGTACAGTCAGCTGCAGAGAAAAGGTACCCCACGTCCATACTAATTTACAGAACTTTGTATGCAGGGGGGTGCCTTTTCTCTGCAGCTGACTGTACATGACTAGAAACTATTCTTAGTCTTTTAGCATTAGAAAAAACGGTAAACCATTTCCACGTGTCTTTTTATTGACAAGTTTTTTTTATAAATATAACAATATTTTACTTATGAAAGCAAAAGTATGTAAATGATCGTATATTATATTTGTTGTGACTTATTTTCCAAGTGTTTTTCGATAAAACGACACGTTAAGATCGCTCGCCTTCTTTCTAATGATAAAAAAACGAGAGGTATAGTTAGACGGTTCTGAGTGGTAGACTGCAAATGAGATAAAAGCTATATTAGGTACATGCATTAATCCTCATATCAGGCGGCTCTTTGATTCCAAGGATTGCATAATTTTTATACTTTTTAACGATTTTTAGAATATGAAAATTATAAAAAGTGTAAAAGTTATGCAATCCTTGTATTCCACGCATTTCATTTCATTTCATTTCAACGAGCCGCCTGCTACAGATTTCTTGAAATTGCCGCGTTTTTTCAAGTTCAACTTTCATTAGCCAGACTATTATCAATTTGCCAATTTCGTGATTATTATTTTACACGGCACATAAACTTATGCATAATTTATCGATATAAAAAGTCGACACAGTTACATCCCTAGCAAATTATCAAACTTATGACACCGTACGTAAATGAGAAATAACAAGCATATATGCATCTCTTTTCGGCACATTATCTAATTCGTAAGGAAGTAAAGTACGGGTATACATATTTGCGAAGCATTTTTGCCCGACTTCTATGCTTTAGTCATTATTCTGAGGACCTAGCATTACGTAGCCGAAATAGTAAAGTATGTAGGGAGCTTAAAAATCGATAACTACCTGAGGGCCTACCGCGAACCACGTTCGACAGGTTGCCTCTCTGTCGCACTTGTAAATTCGTACGTAAGTGTGACAGGAGACAACACGTCGAACTTGGTTCGCGGTAGGACCTCTGAAATATGGGTTTTTATTTTAGATATATTTATTGCAACACTGGAGTGGGGCTGTCACTGTCAGTGTCACTAGATAAGATTACCGATACCGATGCCCGGTGTGATGAAGACGACACTGCAACAATCAGATCAAAGCAAATTATCAAAAGAATGCGATAAGTGTTACATAAATGTTTTTTTTTCAATCAACAGCAAACACGGCATTAAACAGTCGCTAGTGTCTACCTGAATTGCCCAGCAGAACCATTAGATCTCGAGAACAAATTGGAACTTCACGTATGTATTTTATTTGAACAAGTTTTCATATTAGTTGCTTATAGGATAATGTTACCCTATTTATGTTTTCCTAAGTGAATACGTATTTTTATTGTTGTTTTCAATTTCGTTGGGCTTGGTAATGTCAGGTAATAGTTTAAACTAATTAAAGGAAGAACGAAAAAGTTTGTTGTTTGTTACCGTAATTCAGGGGTCTTAGTCTTCAATATCCGGACTGCGAAAAGAGTCAAATTAGGATCCAAGCTGGCGCTCAAAAAAGAGGCGTGGTTGCTCTAGGGTTAAAAAGTGAGGACACTGATATAATTAATTACTAACCATTGTTTTTACACATTGTCGACACATAAATATTATTTACAGTACATATGGGGCTAGTTTACCGCACTAGTGCGATAATTAGCACATTACGCAACTATGTCGAAAATTTAAAGGGCCAAATGTACTGTAAAACGTTGTGCGATACATGTGCGAATAGGTAATTCACAACTCATGTCGATTTAAAACACTCCCTTCGGTCGTGTTTTAATTTATCGCTACTCATTTTGAATTTCCTATTTATCACACTTGTATCGTAATGTACTATTTTTAATGGAATAGCACCTACATTGTTGAAAATGCATGCACTTCTAGAAGAGAGCTATTTGATTCTTGAATAGACTGCTTAGCAATAAAATTTTGTGTGAGTCATGTAGTGTAGGGACGCCCGGCCGGAGGCAGGCGGGCTGTCGATCACGTGTCGCGTTCATTCAGCCCATGTAGATGTAGATGGAGTGTAGGTGTGAGTCATACATTGTCATCTATTGTCACCTACAATTTGAGCAAACACAATGTCCCATTATTTTTTATCAGTAAATTCAGTGTTGTTTAGATTGATAGTCAAGTAAGTAGCTACTAGCTAGCTCGAAAACATTTAGTAACTTCTTAAAAAAATATTTGTGTTGTTTTTTCTATTGTTAAATTTTAATAACGGTCTAGACTAATGGAAACATTGTATACAAAAATTACTCTTTTTCATTGTTGTTTCTATTTTTTATCAAAGTTAAAGCTGCCTTGCATATTTTTTGTGTATAATCAGAATAAACTGTTCCGTTACTATGAAATTATGAATAATGTATTCTTTGTTGATTTAGTTAACATAAGACAGTGACACATTAGCCACTTCAATGTTAATATTATTCAACATAACAATAAACAATGACTGTGCATTTATTACAAATCTCACCAGGATGGTGACACTGATAGTTGGAATGAAGACTGCAAAGGCAGTGCACCCGCTGTTGCGGCCAGCTACGCAAGCGAGGTTTGCTTCAACCATGGACAAGGGGTCTAACTTCTTTTTTAGACAGGTGAGTTTATTATATGAATTTTTGTACCAGTTAGTTGGCGGCTAATTGCGAAATATTTAGTAGTAGTATAACCGTTTTTTTTATATAAAAACACAATCAGATAAATGACACAACATTTGTACAGATTTAAGGGATCTCTTCCGGTTAACCTTTCAGCAATTGAGAGGGAATAATTTATCTTCTACACATTATGAAGAGCTAACACCCAATTGTAATTCTTATTTAATTTACAGTTTCTGATCTGCTTAGAAAATAATAATTCTAGTTTATGTTAGTTTTATCTACCTTAGCCTTGATTAACAACTTTACGTTGTGTGGAATGTTGTTTAGAAAAGTTTTATGATGATATCAATCTAACAGTTTTGAATGATTCACGGTTAGTTTCACTAGACTTATATTGACGGGATATGGACCTAATGGAAAATCGGGAGCTCGCAAACAATACAAAAGGTAATCACGGTCCATATCCCGGTCAAAATGGGGTATTTACCATGTAGGTATATTTATTTTAACGAGTTATAAGTACCAGTATTTATTTATCGGAAACTCATAAAATCAAATAGACAAGGTAAATACCCCGTTAATAATAGTTCTATGGATTGAAGATGTTAAGTTTTATTTACTGGACTAACTTACTTTCTATGCATCTCGCTCGTACTGACGTATTAGTGCGAGCGAGATGTAGAGAAAGTAAGTTACGCAGACTTTAGCGAATATGTCAGTGTCGAAGTCGTGGGAGCCTTATAGAGCTATTCGCTTCGTTTTAGCCGGATCTTAACATTCTTAACGCATCTTATGGCGTTTATTATGATTACATGAGATGAATATTTGCGATGTTTTCTAGTCGACTATGTTATTTGCAATTCTCTCTCAACCTTTTCATTTCTATATTTTCAAGCTATTCGACACAGCATCCAGCACGTACACATACATCCTGGGCGACAACAGCACGCGCCAAGCTATCCTCATAGACCCTGTCATCGAACACGCAGAGAGAGATGCCACGTTACTGACGGAGCTTGGGTACAAGCTTGTGTATGCCAGTGAGTGCTTGTCGTATGTACAGACGCCATCTATAGGTATACTATATCGCAGCGGCCAAGATGTTCACAAATATCTAAACAATGCCTCTATTATAATAAAAATAAAGATTTTAATTTCATTTCATTATCAAAAGTTGAAGTTACCCCTCTGAAGTTGTGAACTCTACAACCTAGTGTGAATCAATTTAAAAATAGACTAGACAAACTATCTAAACTGTGAAATCGTGCTAAGTAAACTATGATTTAGACGTACCAGCATCAGCTGCCTGTCTAAAACGAAATAATAATAATAAAAATAAGTGCATGTTCAGATATTATTGAGCACCTTGGCCGCCCCAATATAATATTACATGGCGATTTAGCTGAACTTTATGAAACATGTTACAGTACTGACATGATAAATATTGCACGTGTAGCCTAGCCTTGCCATTGTATTGTAATTGTACAGACGCCTCAGTCAAACGTAATTAGAGATGCCACTCTACTACAGGAGCCGGGGTACAAGATTGCGTACTTATGCCAGTGAGTGCTTGTATGTCATGTTAAAATTATGGCGAAGATATGTCGCCTTTTTTTCTATTTTCGACAATTCTTAATTATAATTCCCAAGACATAAAGTTTACGTATTGTCAGTTAAGTGTTGCTTAACGGCAACGTACGTTGCATGTCGGTTCCTTGAGCTTTCGAAAACTCGTTTAACTTTTATTTTTCACCTTTCAGTGAACACACACATGCATGCCGACCACGTAACAGGGACGGGGAAGCTCAAATCACTCCTACCGGGCGCCAAAAGTTTGATTGGAGCCAACTCAGGTGCCCAAGCAGATGTCCATCTAAACGACGGAGCGACGGTTAGCGTTGGATTGATTAAGTTGCTCGCTTTGGCCACGCCAGGGCATACAAATGGTTGCCTAACTTACCTCTGGCACGATCAGGTAGGTTGGCCGAGTCATATCTGTCACGATCAAGTTGATTAAAAATCTTTTACCCTTGTCATCTTTTCAAGCAAACATTCATATCTGCATTTTTATGACATATTTTCGTCATCTTAACAGTTAAATATTGTTACAAAAACGCCTCACCACCCAGAGTTGCCTTGATGTTTGTGGTGAGAGTTATAATAACAAACAACAGCACAGTAGCCACTGTTTGCCCACGGCACCACAGTAGTTTCATTTTACTTTTGTTTTGTATGCACTACTTTTATTATCTTATCAAAGTAATCAATGAAAGGCTATTGTTGGTAGTAGACAATAATGATAAATACTATTCATACGCCTGTTACGAAACCTTACTTGGCTGGCGCGATGACCCAAAATGAGTCTTGGCCTCCAACACAACAGCACGCCACTTACGAAACCTACCTAAACCATTTCAAAGCCAAGTAGTTTAGCTGATTACTACTTCAGAAAGGAAAGAGACTTTAACTAACTTTTTAACTAGCGAGCCAATCATTTTTAACTTAAGTTTCTTTCGTTGCCATCAAGTAAATTCCATTTCCTCTATTCCAGGCTATGGCATTTACCGGCGACACACTCCTCATCCGCGGTTGCGGACGAACAGACTTCCAAGAAGGCTCATCTGAATCCCTATACAACTCCGTCCATACTAAAATCTTCACCCTTCCCGACCACTATACCCTTTATCCCGCACATGACTATAAAGGACAGACGGCAACGACCGTTGGGGAAGAGAAAAAGTACAACCCTAGACTTACGAAGAATTTGCAGGAGTTTATCAAGATAATGGATAATCTGAATCTGCCGTATCCGAAGATGATTGGTGAGTTTTGGTATTATTTACGGTTAATAAGTCCGCACCAAGAACAATCAAAACAAAATTCATCAAAACGGTTTTTAGTTATAATAGTCTTCGGTTACCGCGATAGTTTATGAAATAAAACTATGAAAACGGATTATACCGCGTATATTGAATTTATAATACATCCCTGCTGTAAAGGGTTCGAAATGTATTATAAATTCAATATACGCGATATAATCCGTTTTCATAGTTTTATTTCATGGTTTTTAGTTATGTTCTACAATGCCATCTACCGGTAGTTGAAGAATTCACGTAGCGCTTTTAAACAAACTAGAAGTGTACTACAGCTATATTACGCAGAGAGTTAATAGATGGCGTTAAATGTCTCGTTAACTGTTAGTAACCATAATCGAAATACATTACCAGAAATGTAACAATAAAATCTCTACGCGACACAACTGCCGAAAAGAAAGCAACTAGTAATATCAAATGATATTTCGTACATACCTATGTTCGAAAAACTCATTCGTACAAACTAGGGCTTGGACCGCCATCTCTGGTTTGAAAGCCGCTTGCGTTATTAGGTCTTACTATTACTGAGATTTTATAAGGCAAGAGACAGTAGATTTTCTAGGTAGGTACCTAGAAAATCACGGTGCAAGTAGCTGCAACAAATAGAGATGCGGAATTCTTGCCCTAGCATTCTGCTCAAGGTTGATGCATCAGTTACTCGCGTATGCTCTTGCCCTCTGCAAATAACCGAAGCAAGTAAGCAGGCTGCTGGTGCAATCAACATGCACAAGTTACTTATTCTAGGCACATGCGCCCTGTGCAAGCAAATTTACTTTAGCGTTTATAATTCTTATAGCACAAACACCTTTTATAGGAGGAGTCCTGTGCCCAGCAAGTGGAACGTAGATAATTAATTGACCTATCTGTTGAATAAAATTATTATTTTTCTTCTAATTTCCTATCTTTTGCTTACAGATAAAGCGCTTCCTGCTAACAGAGTATGCGGTATCTACTGAAAAGTGTGATGATATGTAGTCTAATCAACTATTTCTTGTTGTTATTGTGTCCCGTCAGCCAGGAGACAATATTAGCACAGTTTGTTAGACGGAATGTTGTATAACGATCCACAAACGTGCTTATTAGTGGTAGCTCAGTGGAAAGGCCTTATATCTACGACAAAAATGCATGTTTGGTTATTTTAATTACCTTTTTTTTTTTTCTACCATTAGCCTACTTATTATTATACGACATCAATAAATTGAAATAATAACTATTAATAATAAACTGACAAATCAATTCAATTAATCATTTACCAATATAATTATTTTTGACGATATATTCTTAGATTTAGTTTTAAGATTTGCGGTCATTTATTTTATTTTAATTTAAATTGATTACTAATAAGTAAATGTAATTAGCCTAGAAAAATATTACTATTGTGTGCCCTTACAGGGTGTCATGATCTGACTTTATATTATGTAACACCTATTATGTACATGACAATACAATAAATAAATGATAAATAAATAAATAAAATCGGGGTTTTAAGAGTGACCCAGGAGAACGTAACCATGGCAACAAGTGACAAGAAAAACTTGATTTACCCAAATTTAATAAATATGCTATCAAGAATTACCTATGAGTACTCTACAGATCACTGTAATCAACAACCATCCCTATTAGTTAGGGAATATATAGTTCAATGTGGGCCGATTTTTATTTTGTAGTTTTTTTTTTGTTGGATTTCGATAAAATTCGTTGGTTTGAAAAGTTCCTGATTCTGGGCAAACCAAATGCGAAATCACATTATATTGTAAAAAATAGGGAACTGACGAAAAAAAACGAAGAAAGGGAATTTCTATTTTTATAAACGATACTTTTAGCCTGTGATAATTCTAAGAATTGTACGTTTTAACTAACTCAGATATGTAATATTAATTTTAAAAGTAAAAAAAATAAGAACAAGTCAACGTGTATTAATATTAACATTGAATCAAGTTAGTTTTAGCATTGTGTAACTATATATAGTAGTTTCCTTTTTTTTATAAGTTGGGAATATTGTGAAACCTAAACTCAAAGTTATACTCTAAACTGGAAATAGTAGATTAAATACAAGAATAAATAATAACAAATAAAATATTAGAATTAAGATATTTTTACTACAGCTTGTTGTTTATATAATTCTTTATGTAAATAAAAATTATGCAGAACTCTTTAGTATTATTGCCTACCTAAGGTAGTTATCACAAAATGTCATTTTTTGCCAGTTAATATACCTATCTTAAGATAAGATAATTTTACTCGGCTTTTTGTACAATGAATAAAATATTTTTAAATATTTTTTTTTTTTTTTTTTTTTTTTTTTTCATGAGTAACTATCGCGGTAACCGAAGACAATATTAATAAAATATTTGTTGATACATATTCGATCGATTCGTTTCATATAAACGTAGTGATAATCTGTCAATATTTAATTTCTACGCCAGAAACAACTGACATACCTATATAAAATATACAAATATATATTTTTCACCTCAGCAGCTCGAACAAGCCTACTTTTTTCACTCCCTGGAGTGAGGAAAGTGCGACCTTCCTCACTCCAGGGAGTGACGAAAGTGCGACTTTCCTCACTCCAGGGAGTGAATCAATGTAGCTTTTTAATTTAGTGAAGGCCTTGAACTTTTTTTTTGTCTGTATTATTCTGTGTAATTCGAAATACATTTTAACCTTTAATATGTTCTCACTACTGAGGTGAAAAATTATATGTGCAACACGAGAGCAGTTATTTTACATTTCGTGTTTTTGAGTCCCTCGCTACGCTCGGGACTCAAAATAAACGCTCGCAACAAAGGCCAACTTTCCTCTCTTTTTGCACAAATAACTATTATATCATGAAAATGGGTAGGTATTACCTTTTAAAACATGCTAAAATAGGTATTTTTGTAATAAGAGGAGTCAATAGCAAACTTGGATAACTGCTTTTGTGTTTGACACGGCGTCGAAAAGATTAATAAATGTGTTTACCTATCACTTTCAGTGCCCATTTCCAATACAAAATGAACCCACCTAGCGGGTTCTTGGCAGTGAACAATAATCAATCCGTATACGTATGTACAGAAACTCATCGGAATGCCAGCGCTCTTCGGATCATAAATCTTTCTAGAGTGCACATATATCTATCACTTCTATTTCAACTTTATATCCTTAAAATAAAGTTTATATTTGTTTACAGATACGGTCTATACGCAAGCTATCAAACGCAGTGCATCAGCTATTACTCTTACATCCCCCTTTACATTTCGCGTCTCCCTTCGACTTTTGCTTGTCGTTTTGGCTCCTAATAAGTCGTTCGTATCGACACTCTAAATATTTGTACTTCTCGAATTTAATGAAATGGAGGCATACACAGATCCTGTGAAACAAATCATTTGAAAACTTGTATTGCTTGTAATTATACCATAATTACCTTCCTAGCCCTTTTCTGAGTAATAAGTATTTCAAGTTAGAATTTAAGGTTCGATCTCGATTTAAGGTTCAAATGAGTTGTACGTTCTGAAAAATTTACTAGGCTGTTTGAATATATTTTTAATTTCCATGATTTCCTGCCAATAGGGGGTATTACTGCAATGTTCTGCCACCAGAGTGGCTGCACTCTGGTGCACTAAATGGGGTGCTGACCCCATTTAGTAAACCATAGAGTAACTTATACATACTGTGCCTTGACAAGTTTTCAGAGATAAATATGACATTGATGCACCAAGGCGGTTTGTTTTCAGAGAACCTACCGGGAAATGCGAATCCGAAATTTCGCTATCTGCCCCTCGGATATACAAGAGTGACAGAGATGTTAATAACGAAATTTCGATTTTATTGCTTTGTGATATATAGACCCTCAGATTGTGGTAGTGGCACCCCCTGCGCAGAGTTTCGCGTAATATTCCCTAACAAATCTATTCAAGTTCAAAAATAAATATAAAAGTATTAGATACTTACCTAAAGAATAGATTGCTGAGAACCAATTTAGTTTCTTTATACGACACTACCCTCTTTCGTCGCATCGAGGCAGCCCGACTACAGTATACGACCTTTTGCCCCCTTATCCCCTATCGAACGCATTGCCATTAGTTTGATTCCTGCGACATTTTGCTAATGCCATGCGACGCCGACGGCCGTGACTGCGCTTAAGCGAGGCGTGGACTTAGTGGTCCACTCATTTATACCGTGATTTCTTATACAATGGTTATGCGTAAGGTATTGTTTGTTGATAGAAATCTGAGGGCCTACCACGAAAATTGAAATTTTCGATATCTGCCTCTTTATCACTCTTGCATAATATTCGAGCGACAGACAGGCAGATAACGAAATTTCCCCCTCTGGGTTGAAAGGTCAGATGGCAGTCGCTTTCGTAAAAACTAGTGCCTACGTCGATTCTTAGGATTAGTTGTCACGCGGACCCCAGGCTCCCAGGAGCCGTGGTAAAATGCCAGGATAACGCGAGGAAGAAGAAGAAGACAGGCAGATAACGAAATTTCGATTTTCGCGATGTTTGGTTAGCATAGATAGTAGATATGTGATTCAGATAATTCAAAGGTACCTAAGTTCTTGTGAGGTAATTAACTTTACTAATGTTGTAAGCTAAACTTTTTAGATGTATTGCTTGCTAGTGTCTAATTAGGCTGAATACAAATACTGAAGAAAAAAATCTGCTTAAGACAGATGTCATTTGAACTCATTGTAAAAAAAAATAAGTCTTGCGGTGTCTAATATCTTAACTGGTTTGTGATAAATAGATGAAAACGGCGAGCGTTTAAGATCAAGGCCTAATTGAGTTGACGTTGTGTCACTGATCTAATAGTATGTGGCTTACGCTTAGGTACATTGTAGATCTGTGTGTTGTGTTGTGTTGAGTGAACTACCTAAATGAATGAGTCAGCTGGATGCCTGCGGCACAGAAGATCTTCAGCTGATGAAGGTTGAGCCACACGAATACCGTATTAGGGTAAGTTTCGTTCCACGTCATTCCAACGGTCACGGGGAACATGAGCCTCCGCTCTCCCTATGGGCCCTAGACGGGGTCTACAATAAATAAGTTTCAATGTTTTATTTGCGATAAAAAACTAGAATTTGACCATGTGATCCCCCCCCTGACCTTAAAGATGGATCCGCCCTTGTTATCCAGATGTCAATCTGGTTAAAAAACCGGCCAAGTGCGAGTCGGACTCGCGCACCGATGGTTCCGTACATTACATAATTTTAACAATGTATTTTTTATGTGAAACGTGAGTCAAAGGTAAATTGCGGTTTACGATTTATGACGTATTAAAAAAAAAACTACTTACTAGATCTCGTTCAAACCAATTTTTGGTGGAAGTTTGCATGGTAATGTACATCATATATTTTTTTTAGTTTTATCATTCTCTTATTTTAGAAGTTACAGGGGGGGGGACACATTTTACCACTTTGGAAGTGTCTCTTGCGCAAACTATTCAGTTTAGAAAAAAATTAGAAACCTCAATATCATTTTTGAAGACCTATCCATAGATACCCCACACGTATAGGTTTGATGAAAAAAAAATTTTTTTGAGTTTCAGTTCCAAGTATGGGGGCAATCCCCAAAAATTATTGTTTTTTTTTTCTATTTTTGTGTGAAAATCTTAATGCGGTTCACAAAATACATCTACTTACCAAGTTTCAACAGTATAGTTCTTATAGTTTCATAGAAAAGTGGCTGTGACATACGGACGGACAGACAGACAGACATGACGAATCTATAAGGGTTCCGTTTTTTGCCATTTGGCTATGGAACCCTAAAAATGATGTTCGATTAAAAAGATTTGTAATAAATACACCCGCGGATAAAGTGAGTTTCATTCAAATATTACTTTGCCATGTATGTTATTTATTTTTATATGTATGGTATCGATTTTAAAGGTCGGCAATCTTGATGCCATATAGAAATGTCCCGAGACCGGGCTTTAGGAGTTATGTCTCGACACTGCAGGCGATAAGGCGAGGGTGGCAATAGTTCTCCGTGCTACGATGTGTCAATCGAACGATAAAGTATCGAAGGAATTGAATAAGAATTCAAATGTGCAACGTGCATTTAGTAATAAATCAGATCTTACCAATGGTACGTTAGGAAAGTTGTGTGAAAAATTACTTTGACCAGGACACGTACAGTACGTAGCACTCTAGCACCTATTGGTCTTCCGGTTCGAACGCCATCTTGATAGTAGCCTCGTGATTAATTCCTTTGCTTTTTGCTCATTAATATTGTTTAAAGTGTAATATCGGTAGCTTTATTATACAATAATCTAATGTGGTAGTGTGCAGTGAATGGAGAATTAATCTCGAATGCGTGTTTAACCACCATTTTGGAGTCAATGGCCGGTAGTCCACGTGCTTCTCGTAAAATCCAGCTATCGGTTTTACGAGACAACTACAACAACCACCGAACAGCGTCGTGCTCTAAGAGCATTTATTTTGTTCCTACCCTTTTACGTGACATTGGCTACGGGCAACACCGCCCTCAAGTCCATCAAGAAAAGAAGAAAGAAGCACCTATTGCGAGGTACACTGATAATATAGGATTTATTTTTCTTCCTACTTTAAGTGCTTGGTGTCATGATCATGAGGATTGGCTTTTTATGGGTGAAGTACCAATTTGTATCACCATTTTTACCAGGTTTTCGGTATATAAAATGTCACATCATATCAATATTGCATGGATAGAATTTCATTAGTCTTATATTTGATTTGATCTTAAGAATGCTTTCTCTTTGCCATAAAAACACCGTGTCCTTTAAGTTATTCCCATATTAATAATATTTCCAATTTAATAACTTTAAGTACCTACTATACATATACACAATCCACACCCATCCCTAAAATTAATAAAAAAAATATTACTTCAAGGACATCTACTCGCTGCCGAGAATTCCATCATTTCCATATTAACCCAGAAACGTGATTTGTACGCAAGTTTGGCGTTGCGCTGCCAAGCCGGACTTGGCAGTCAGGTCTGACGCCTGACCCCGCTCAATAAGTTTAGCTGTTCTTGGCCCACTGCTGTTTCGGAAGATTTAATGTGGAATTTTAACAGACTAACTTTGGGGATGTGGTAGTAAAAAAAATTTCATCACGCTTTTGCTCATAAAGGATGGTAATTCACGCAGGTTTAGCGGGAGTAATAGCAAAATAATCACTAGGGAGTAGTGTTTTTTTTAACTGTCACTAAAAACGTAATCCTTATTTTCCTCCCTGGATTTTAACTTAATTGAAAATATTTTGACACAAATTGTTGTATATCAACCACAGCTATGCCCCTACGTTTAATTTTTTCGATTTTTTAATTATTATAAGTTAGAAGCATTTAAAAATTTGTATGAAATCTGTTTTTCGCACCTAATCTTTACAATAATCAAAAAATCTAAAAAAGTGAAACTACGGGTCATAGTTATGGCTAATATACATCAAATTAAGTATGTAAAAAAAACCATAATGTCAATATCCAGGGAGGAAAATGAGGACTAGGTTTATATAGAGAAGCGGCCATCCCCTTTCCTCTTAATCTACAGAGACAATTCTAGTCAGTTACCTGCAATAATATGTTACTCTTCGAAGGCCGCAAAAAAATTGACACGCTCTTATGGCTCTACAAATAAGATCGTGTCAGATATTTTGGCTGCCTTCATTGTGTAACATAACATATTATTGCAGGTGACTGTATTGCAGCCAATTTATTTTACTTTAAAAACGTCTTATGAAGGTACTATCACTATCAAAAACTAGTCATTTAGGGTTATAATCGACCAAATCTAAAAAAAAAAACAGAAATTTTCGCGTTTTATTCGATTTATGATAAAGTTGCGTTCGGCGCTCGATGTCTCAAACTTGGATTATTAATTGGGCCGACATCGTAAACAAGTCTGCAAAAAATAAGAACTACCGGATTTAACGCAAACGCTAATGGGGTTATTCATAAACGCGTTACTGGCCTGAATTAGCTATGAATCGTTTGTCTTTATCTGTCATTTTGACTTGGATTTGTAGGAAAGGGATAAAAAATAATTTAACTAAATCAGGTGCGTACGCGACGTTAAAAATGTTAGTGTGTATTAGATTACATTTTGTCGTTGAAGTGTTTCGCAGTGCAATCTATTAAGGGTCTCCGGCAAGCTCGGTTCTCCATACAAACGTAGTTCCGCTCTCATTTTATAACGACTAGCTAGATTGCTCTGAAACTTTGTACTTACAATAGGATAAGGTATACCTATGTCTGTAATTAGTTTATGTAGCTTCAGATACCATAGTTAAACAAATACAGCGAATTTAAGTTTTTTCATACAAAACTTGTTTTTGCTCTATTTTGTTTGTGTTATAAACTGGAGCTATATAAACTAATTTCAGACCTAGATATACCTCGAGTCATTGAATGATCAAAGTTTCATTACAATCCAACACGTAGTTTTAAAATGAGAGCGGAACTACGTTTGTATGGGAAGGTGCAATTCGGCCGAGCTTGCCGGGGACTCTTAAGCGCAGCGCTGGAGCCAGATTCAGATTTAACAACTGGTTACGGTTTTGATATGATCTTGATGATCGTCTTGGTGATTGGCCAATGCGCGAATTTAACTTCATTTCGTATGCACCAATCAGCGATAGCTGTCTTTAAGGTCGTATCAAAATAAGATCAAAATCTTAACCAGTTGATAAATCTGAATTGGGCTCCTGGTCGTAGAAGTCATTAAATACTCCATTTTAACACCCTAAGGGTTGAATTGAACAATCTTTTCTTAGCGGAGCTCTACAACATTTGGGGAATATGCTTTAAATGTGGGTGTGCATTGTCTGTATTTAAGACTTTGCTACGCCGCCGTAGACCGTAGATTAGCGTAGCACTTTGCCGTGACAATGTGTCCTAACTACGTACATAATACCTATATATGTATATGCACTTCATATTTTCATGAATCAATATCTAAGTTCAACCTTCACTTACTTTGCCCCGACGTTAAAATTAAAAAACCTGCCAAGTGCGAGTCGGACTCGCGCACCGAGGGTTCCGTACTTTTTAGTATTTGTTGTTATAGCGGTACGGCAGCAGAAATACATCATCTGTAAAAATTTCAACTGGGTAACTATCACGGTTCATGAGATACAGCCTGTTGACAGACACAGACGGACAGACGGACAGCGGAGTCTTAATAATAGGGTCCCGTTTTTACCCTTTGGGTACGGAACCCTAAATGGAGACATGTTGCGCGAGTGACTAAAAACACGTGTTTAACCGTAAAATTAGCTTTTTAATCACCTGTAACAATAAATCATCCTTTTAAATTTTAATTATTTCTTATATTTTTCATAATATGTACAAGAGCTTATATAACTATCACTACATAGTATGAAACAAAGTCGCTTTCCGCTGTCTGTCCGTCTGTCCCTATGTATGCTTAGATCTTAAACTACTCAACGGAATTTGATGCGGTTTTTTGTAATAGATACAGTGATCAAGAGGAAGGTTTATATGTATAAAAGGTTTTGTCTAAATTAGTTGAACTACCCGTGCGACGCCGGGGCGAGTCGCTAGTACTTTATAAGCATAATTTTACCAAGGTCAAAGTTTGTATTTTCAACCATTTCTGGCAATAACCTCAAATAGATAGACAGGCAGCGTGACGGAAAGGGCCCTAGGGACGCATAAATCTGGCGTCAGTCTAAAAATACCCCAAAGGGGTGAAATACCAGCCTGGCAAGGGCTTAAACGTGACTCATGCTACAGGTTAAAGCGTGAATCATACAACTATGCTGATTTCCATCTATAACAGGGGTTACAAACCTTTTTGCTACTTGGTAACAAAAATGTTTTTAATTTTGGGCCTCCCCATAAAAAACTTCTCGTGCTCATGCACGTTTTTCTGTAAATTTACATAAAAAAAACCGGCCAAGTGCGAGTCGGACTCGCGTTCCAAGGGTTCCGTACATTACACAATTTAAACAATGTATTTTTTATGTGAAACGTGAGTGAAATGTCTTTAAAAAATCTGTAGGGGTCGGATCAAAAACTAAGTAATTAAGTCCGACTCACGCTTGACTGCAATTTCTAATAGGTTTTCCTGTAATCTATAGGTAAAGATCTATTTTGTGTATTTTTTTCAAAATTTTAGACCCTGTAGTTTCGGAGATAAAGGGGGGGAAAATGGTCGTGTTTTGCCTATTTTCTTGAATAACTTCTAAATTGTTTATCCTAAAATTATAAAAAAAATATATTCGAGATTCTCACAATGAGCTCTTTCATTTGATATATAACACGATATAGTTTAAAAATCTTTATTTTTTAATTTTCTCAATTTACCCCCCAAAAGTGGCCCCCATGTTTAAAATTCATTTTCGCTTTAACCCTATGGTGTTGGGTGTCGTGGGATAGGTCTAAACGGATAGGGGTCATTAATTTTTTGATAGTGAATATTTTTGGAAAAGATCGCTCCAAAAGGAAAAACATGCCCCCCCCCCCCCTTTTCAATGAAAGCTATAGCAAACATTAGGCTAGTAGCTACGTTCATAGTAAATATCGTTAACTCATAAACCTTTAACTTTCCCGCTTTTGAAATTTGAAACATACACTTAACCCGTAAAGGCCGCTTTTGCATTGTACATTAAATTGTAAGGAACTTGTAGAATCGGATAGTCGACAAGGTCGAAAATGGTTTGCAGTGGCACTAGGTCTTAATTGATTTGTAACCGGCCGGAGTGTTTGCGTTACTCGATTTGATTGGTTTGGCGAATCAGTGGATGTCAACTGAATGAGGGATGCATTTACATAGGCCGTCTAGTGTCAATCTTGGTCTGCAAGTAACATGGCAATTAAGTGGTTGGCTAACGAGCTGAAATATTGGTAATGTGTAAATGGGGTTGGCAACTGTCAAAGGTTTGAAGAGATGGCGCCATCATAGCTTGCTCCTTTTTCTATGAGATTTGGCTTAAAGGGCTGGCATCCAGGGCATTAAAAAAAACAAAAAATTGACACAATTCTAGGGATTAACAGGGCAAGCTATGCTGGCGCCCTCTGCTAATTATTTCGACCGGCCAACCCCATTACCTACGCGGTGGGGAACTAAAGCGAGGTTAATGGGTCTGTGTTGTTTCCCATATAGTTTTAAGTCATAATGTATTGTGTGTCTACATTTTCGTTAATCATAATTTGGCTTTTCTCAGAAACGCGTAACTTTTCAGGATTGCCATAAAACAAACCTAACCTAACCTAACCTATCTATAGGATAACCTGAGGAAATTCCTGAAAAGTTAACGGTTTCAGAATTATGACTAATGATAATTGACAATCATTACATTATGACTTTCAATAATTATGTCAAACTAAGGGACCCCGAGGTTAATACTAGCAAGAACTTGTATGCAATTTTCGTTACATTGCGGTATCTGATCAAACTTTTGAATGCCGTTTACCTTAGTAGTCGGTAATGTAACATTGCATGCAAGTTCTTGCTAGTCTACGCCTCGCTTAAAAGCGATGACAGCGTAAGTAATATTCATATTTTTGACGTCTGATAACTGTCGAATAATTAATCGCTGACAATGACGGTCTTGAACGTAGCTGATACATATCATCAAAGGGTTTAGCTTCGACTTATTTATCAATTATTAATTATTAAGAAATTATTAGGAAAACTTTACACCTTTTTTAATTCTGAAAATTGGAAATTACAATATTCTGTTTACAGCAGTACCTATTGGTCGTTGGTCGTGTTAGGTCACAGGGCGGACACGCTATACATCAAAAATCACTTGCATTTCTATGTGTGAACGGCACGTCGGTACACGCGTCATGCGTCATAGTGTGAGTAAGTTGCTTAAAAATAGTACTGAGCGGCCGGCAAACGGTCGTCTCTGCTGTCATCTGCTGTCGCGGGGCGAGGTAATTCGAATCGGGGCGGGGCGGTGCGTGGCCGTTCTGTATGATAATACTTACATTCTGTGGTTAGGTCGAGTAGAAATGATGTAGACCCGCTACGTCCCACCCAGGTCTGCAGTTCCAAATTAGGGTTTGTAGTTAATGTAGGTAGTTAAATCCTAGTTAGTTTTAGTGTTTTTGTTTAGCTTTATATGTACGTGTTTGTTTTAGATTTTAATTTTACAAAATATTCCGGTTGCCTAAATGCGGCCCTTTCCTGCACACAACATGCGTTGATTGCGTTGTCAAGCAAACATAGAATGCGTCAAAGTATCCTTCTACCCGTTTTTTTAGAGTCCTGCTGTACAAATCATTATGTTTAAATCATTAGCATTTATTATGTAATTAGATTTAGCATATATGAAGGCTTTGTGCTCAATAAAATTTAACAATAACTAACTAAACTAGGTGTTATAAAATTAAAACTAAAATTAAACCTAAAAATTAAATTAATTATAACAAACTAACTGTAGGTATATTAAGATTTAGCATTAAGAAATGTAATTATGCTTACTGGTGAAAACCACTATGTATACATATTTTAGGTTCTCGTTAAGTGAAATGTAAAATTACTTATGAGAAAAAATAAAATTCTTTAAGCCGATTTTTTTATATGATGACTGTGTATTTTTTTGATTGAATAAATTATTGTATTATTATGCACTGGTGCCAAAAACTCCAAATTCGAACTGATTCTATCAATGGCTGTATGGTTCATATGATATTCAGAAAAACCGGATTGAAATTACGAATAAATGGGCTTTAAGCATGGATGTAAGTAAAGGGAGGTAGATATGGCACCAGGCGCTCGATCGTGAGCCATCAAATATAGGTTTCGGAACCTATATTGAGTAAGTCGTACGGCTGACGACAATGTGTCAAGATTGTCACAATCATCTACTAAATTAAATACGAGTATTGCCTGCATTTTAGTTTTGTCAACTATGAACGTCACGCGTCTATTATGAATAAAAGGCTTTAAGCAATTATTAAATAGTTCTGTTTTATACTTCGACTTCGATTTATCACATTTAAACATTTAACTCTCTTGCGACCTGTTTGAAAATGTGCCCTAATTTGTGCCATATATGACACACGCATGTTAATCAACAGATTTCCATGGCACTTTTAAAAGCCCTTCGACCCCGGGGACAATTATTTGTGCAAAAAGAGAGGAAAGTTGGTTTTTCTTGCGAGTGTTTATTTTGAGTCCCGAGAAAGCGAAAGATTCTATAATTGAATCACGAGCGAAGCGAGTGTTTCTAAGAAGGAATCTTGAGCGTAGCGAGGGACTAAAAAACACGAGATGTAAAAAACTTTGCTCTCGTGTTGCACACATAATTTTTCACCTCAGTAGTGAGAACATATTAAAGGTTAAAATGTATTTCGAATTACACAGAATAAACAGAAAAAAAGAGTATTATAATATGTACGATACGATACGATACGAGACGAGACGAGACGAGAGACCGGACCGGACCGGACCGGACCGGACCGTACCGTACCGTACCGTAGTATGAAGTTCATGGCCTTCACTAAATTAAAAAGATACATTGTTTCACTCCCTGGAGTGAGGAAAGTCGCACTTTCCTCACTCCAGGGAGTGACGAAAGTAGGCTTGTTCGAGCTGCTGAGGTGAAAAATAAATAACATACTTTGCCATGTATGTTATTTATTTTTATATATATAAATATTGATTTTAAAGGCCGGCAATCTTGATGCCATTTTGAAATGTCACGAGACCGCGCTTTAGGAGTTATGTCTCGACACTGCAGGCGATAAGGCGAGGGTGGCAATAGTTCTCCGTGCTACGATGTGTCAATCGAACGATAAAGTATCGAAGGAATTGAATAAGAATTCAAATGTGCAACGTGCATTTAGTAATAAATCAGATCTTACCAATGGTACGTTAGGAAAGTTGTGTGAAAAATTACCTTGACCAGGACACGTACAGTACAGAGTGCTACGTCTCTAGCACCTATTGCGAGGTACACTGATAGGATTTATTTTTCTTCCTACTGTAAGTGCTTGGTGTCATGATCATGAGGATCGGCTTTTTATGGGTGAAGTACCAATTTGTATCACCATTTTTACCAGGTTAGGATTTATTTTTCTTCCTACTTTAAGTGCTTGGTGTCATGATCATGAGGATCGGCTTTTCAATGAAAGCTATAGCAAACATTAGGCTAGTAGCTACGTTCATAGTAAATATCGTTAACTCATAAACCTTTAACTTTCCCGCTTTTGAAATTTGAAACATACACTTAACCCGTAAAGGCCGCTTTTGCATTGTACATTAAATTGTAAGGAACTTGTAGAATCGGATAGTCGACAAGGTCGAAAATGGTTTGCAGTGGCACTAGGTCTTAATTGATTTGTAACCGGCCGGAGTGTTTGCGTTACTCGATTTGATTGGTTTGGCGAATCAGTGGATGTCAACTGAATGAGGGATGCATTTACATAGGCCGTCTAGTGTCAATCTTGGTCTGCAAGTAACATGGCAATTAAGTGGTTGGCTAACGAGCTGAAATATTGGTAATGTGTAAATGGGGTTGGCAACTGTCAAAGGTTTGAAGAGATGGCGCCATCATAGCTTGCTCCTTTTTCTATGAGATTTGGCTTAAAGGGCTGGCATCCAGGGCATTAAAAAAAACAAAAATTTGACACAATTCTAGGGATTAACAGGGCAAGCTATGCTGGCGCCCTCTGCTAATTATTTCGACCGGCCAACCCCATTACCTACGCGGTGGGGAACTAAAGCGAGGTTAATGGGTCTGTGTTGTTTCCCATATAGTTTTAAGTCATAATGTATTGTGTGTCTACATTTTCGTTAATCATAATTTGGCTTTTCTCAGAAACGCGTAACTTTTCAGGATTGCCATAAAACAAACCTAACCTAACCTAACCTATCTATAGGATAACCTGAGGAAATTCCTGAAAAGTTAACGGTTTCAGAATTATGACTAATGATAATTGACAATCATTACATTATGACTTTCAATAATTATGTCAAACTAAGGGACCCCGAGGTTAATACTAGCAAGAACTTGTATGCAATTTTCGTTACATTGCGGTATCTGATCAAACTTTTGAATGCCGTTTACCTTAGTAGTCGGTAATGTAACATTGCATGCAAGTTCTTGCTAGTCTACGCCTCGCTTAAAAGCGATGACAGCGTAAGTAATATTCATATTTTTGACGTCTGATAACTGTCGAATAATTAATCGCTGACAATGACGGTCTTGAACGTAGCTGATACATATCATCAAAGGGTTTAGCTTCGACTTATTTATCAATTATTAATTATTAAGAAATTATTAGGAAAACTTTACACCTTTTTTAATTCTGAAAATTGGAAATTACAATATTCTGTTTACAGCAGTACCTATTGGTCGTTGGTCGTGTTAGGTCACAGGGCGGACACGCTATACATCAAAAATCACTTGCATTTCTATGTGTGAACGGCACGTCGGTACACGCGTCATGCGTCATAGTGTGAGTAAGTTGCTTAAAAATAGTACTGAGCGGCCGGCAAACGGTCGTCTCTGCTGTCATCTGCTGTCGCGGGGCGAGGTAATTCGAATCGGGGCGGGGCGGTGCGTGGCCGTTCTGTATGATAATACTTACATTCTGTGGTTAGGTCGAGTAGAAATGATGTAGACCCGCTACGTCCCACCCAGGTCTGCAGTTCCAAATTAGGGTTTGTAGTTAATGTAGGTAGTTAAATCCTAGTTAGTTTTAGTGTTTTTGTTTAGCTTTATATGTACGTGTTTGTTTTAGATTTTAATTTTACAAAATATTCCGGTTGCCTAAATGCGGCCCTTTCCTGCACACAACATGCGTTGATTGCGTTGTCAAGCAAACATAGAATGCGTCAAAGTATCCTTCTACCCGTTTTTTTAGAGTCCTGCTGTACAAATCATTATGTTTAAATCATTAGCATTTATTATGTAATTAGATTTAGCATATATGAAGGCTTTGTGCTCAATAAAATTTAACAATAACTAACTAAACTAGGTGTTATAAAATTAAAACTAAAATTAAACCTAAAAATTAAATTAATTATAACAAACTAACTGTAGGTATATTAAGATTTAGCATTAAGAAATGTAATTATGCTTACTGGTGAAAACCACTATGTATACATATTTTAGGTTCTCGTTAAGTGAAATGTAAAATTACTTATGAGAAAAAATAAAATTCTTTAAGCCGATTTTTTTATATGATGACTGTGTATTTTTTTGATTGAATAAATTATTGTATTATTATGCACTGGTGCCAAAAACTCCAAATTCGAACTGATTCTATCAATGGCTGTATGGTTCATATGATATTCAGAAAAACCGGATTGAAATTACGAATAAATGGGCTTTAAGCATGGATGTAAGTAAAGGGAGGTAGATATGGCACCAGGCGCTCGATCGTGAGCCATCAAATATAGGTTTCGGAACCTATATTGAGTAAGTCGTACGGCTGACGACAATGTGTCAAGATTGTCACAATCATCTACTAAATTAAATACGAGTATTGCCTGCATTTTAGTTTTGTCAACTATGAACGTCACGCGTCTATTATGAATAAAAGGCTTTAAGCAATTATTAAATAGTTCTGTTTTATACTTCGACTTCGATTTATCACATTTAAACATTTAACTCTCTTGCGACCTGTTTGAAAATGTGCCCTAATTTGTGCCATATATGACACACGCATGTTAATCAACAGATTTCCATGGCACTTTTAAAAGCCCTTCGACCCCGGGGACGATGGGCCTTCTATTAAGACAATTATGCCTGGGTTATTTTAATTTTAATCCCTCACGTTTTATGCTTACAGTTTAATGAAAATATTGCTGTTGTATGCGATGATTTTTGGGGATTGTTTAGTAGAAATGTATTGGATAAACCTCGAAGCTCCTAAAGCAGATTGCTAAAGATGTTTTTCGAAGTAATTTTAGTTAATGCGACACAGATCCGAGCACGTCCAAGTTTTTCGGAACTGTAATGACTATTATTAGTGCTTGGTAATCTAGTCTACTTTTTAGGGCAGCAAATTAAAGTTAGAGGAGGATAGCTAATTTGAGCTGAAATGATAGCCAGCTTGTTCCTTTTTCTCTTGTCGCCCTTTAACCCTTTGAATGCTATACGCTATAAACAAAAACGTCACTGACACGCCAATGTCCCAGGCGCAAGCAAGCTAATGTAAACCTTACTGGAAAGTGTGAAGGTTACTTTGACAGTGTACGTCGTAACACCTATAGTTGTCCATGGCGCGGTGGGCACGACTAGCAACGACTACTTTAGGTGTTCTTGGCGTTCAAAAGGTTAACTAACTTACACTGTCGTGAGAATGAAAACTTATCTTGATATGGTGTTGTCGCTTCTGTTTCCTCTCTCCAATTACACAATGTTGCATTTAAGTTTAGGAGTCTTCTTGCATTCAAATAGCAAAATATATTTTACAACAAAATATCTAAAAATAACTTCACCAAACGCCAATGAAATGTCGTTTCTATGGCTTCCTATAATCACGATAGTAACGTAACACGTTCAGTCTCTTTTATATTTGGCTAAAAGGACAAATTAAGAAATTACTCTGGCACGTGTTTCTTTAGGCAGCTATCTGCGAATGAAATTCTCTTTGTGTAACTTACACGTGTTACGAAATGGGTTCTTGTGAAATGGGTTGAGTTATACTTACTTGCTCTGTCAAACAATTCTGATAAGGGCCTGTCTATGTGTTCTACTACACTAAACCAATAAGGTGCGTTGGGGTAAGATTGAAAGGGTTTTTCATGCGGGGTAAGATGAAAAGTCGCCCGTAATGCTTTGGCATACGGACGATTTTTTGTCTTACCCCTCATGAAAAACGCTTTCAATCTTACCCCAACGCATCTTACTTCCTTACAGGCCTACTTAGAGTATTCTATACTTTATCTCTTTATTTTTGAATTTTGTCATTTTTTAAGTCAACTGGAACTCTAACTCTAAACCATTAGTGCCTTTCAACTTACAAAATATGTTGCAAAGGCACCGCGTTGCATACGGTTTGGCATACGGACGATTTTTTGTCTTACCCCTCATGAAAAACGCTTTCAATCTTACCCCAACGCATCTTACTTCCTTACAGGCCTACTTAGAGTATTCTATACTTTATCTCTTTATTTTTGAATTTTGTCATTTTTTAAGTCAACTGGAACTCTAACTCTAAACCATTAGTGCCTTTCAACTTACAAAATATGTTGCAAAGGCACCGCGTTGCACTCGCGTCGATACCGCAGTATTAAACCCTCGTCCGATGCTCGGCCAGACAGCGTACGTTCCAGAAATTTCCATAACGGTGACGTCACGCGAGGGGTGTTTTTGAATTGATGGAGTGTGACTCAGGAAGTATAGATATATGTTATTGAACACTTGGTATAGTATACGCCTAACCTTTGAAGAGTTTAGGGGAAACGATGAGTCCATTTAATGACATGTTGATTGACTTTTTGCATTCAAAGCGCTTTACTACCTATACCTACTGTACAGGGTGCATATTACCTTTGAAATTGACTAACTTTCATTGCTCTTGAGTAAATTACTTACAGAGTTAGTGCATAATTATTTTCCATCGTATTTTCACGGAAACGTACGAACGTGTCTTGCTATTTCAGTCAGTCTCGGTCTCAGTAAAAAAAGTACTGACGTTGACTGTAGTAGCATGACAAATACGAATGTTTCTGAGAAAATACGATGGAAAACAATTATGCACTACATCTGTACTGTTTATAACTTTTTACTCGTAATTGAAAATTTTTGGAGAATGAGTTGAAATCGACCCTTTCTTAAAAGGGTGACCATAGGTAAAACAAATTTTGAGAAAAATGACCCTCGTTTTTTCCTGGACTCTTTAACTGCTGTGGCTGACTTGAACTTACAAATGATGTCGTTGCGTGGCGGTGGCGTAATTGTTTTAATATTTTCCATATTTGTTTAAAAAAAAAATCTTTTTCACTAAGACGTGTCTGTAGGAAGCTATCAGAAAGGGAGGCTTTTTTAAACTCGGGTAAAACGGAGGATGAAAGTTTCTTAAAAAAAGGCTTCGTCCCCCATCCCATTTGGTTGAAGAAGGGGATATTGGGAGTTAATAGTCGTTAAACCCAAACTTTTTTTTTTATTGTGTAATAAGAACAAAGAATCAGCAAATTGTAATAATAATGAAATTATGTATTTTTAAATTCAAAAATTATCGCTACATATTTTATTTGTTCCTCTTTAAAAAAAATCGCGGCGAGTTGTTTTCATCGTGACATATTTTGTTTGCATAATTTTACTTTTATCGTATTCTTTGCTATATACAATCTTGGGGCCAATGTATTTACATAACAAATAAATTTGCGAGGAAATAAAATAAGGGTTCGCTTCCCCTCTGAGCGTCTCGAAGGACTTGGGTCGGGTTTCCCGATACTCAAAAACCAGTATAAGAGAGCTCTTCCAGTATACTTAGTTGTTATGGAACCGAAGGCCAGTGTTGTACTGGTCGTTTTGAGTGTTAAATTCGCCTGCACCTAGGAAGCAATGGAAATGCACGTCTCGCTCGCTGCTTCCTCGATTTCTTATTTCGTTTTGCGTTGTAATTTGAACTTTAATTCGATTTCAGTAAAGTACAGTTTAAATGGCGCCAGAGAAGAGGGTGTCTTCGGATTTGTTATTAAAATGGTTGCAGTTTCAAAATGGTGACACGTTAAAATCAAAGGCCAAGTTTGGAGATCAAAGATCGGACGGGGATTTTGGGAATTGGGACGCAAATCTAAATTGTCTTAAGGTTTAGTCACTGGTGTTATTATAGGTACTTAAATTCTTGAGGGAGTTAGGTACGTGGTATGTACCTTGGTATAATTTTACTTAGAAACTTGTAATCGCCATTTTTAAATCGAATTAACATTGACGACATAAAACATTTGTCTGTGGTGGTTAACTCTGATCCTTTTGTATTTACTGTACTGTTGTATTTACTGTTGTAGAGAACTTACTTATATGATAGTATAAACCATAGAGTAACTTATACTAGAGCGGTACTGTCATAGTAAATTTTGTAACCCCAGTAAATTCACTGCCATCTGTCGACACACATTAAAACTAAAAATAAATATTTATAAAAATACGATAAAATGTATTTAAATATGGATAAATGTTTTTTTTATTTGCATTAATTATTTTTATATGATTTTGACCCATGTTCTTTCACTGGTATGCGTTAAAATTATAAATAACAAACGAAACAGTCAACGCCCTCTATACGAGTGTAGGCCAAAACTAGTGGCGCCATCTGATCGAGAATCAAATTTTCGTGGATTTTCGAGGCACGTTTTTTCCTTAGACTGTATCCATCTATTACGGAGTTATATCTATCTTTGGTATAAACTAAATCACGAAAGTTGGCGCAATTAATGACAATAATTTATTTTTTGTTGCTTAAGATAGCATTTAAGTACTAACATGTATGGACCATTATGAAGTCTGAAATAATATATAAATGGTTTTTTTTAAAGGTCCTGCACTTAATGAATCATTCTGTTAACCTATTGGTGGCCTTAATTGGAGGGAATGATAACGCCATTTCTTCTATTTTGTTTAACACAATATTAATAATTATTAAATTAATTTTAAACGCAAATAAGTAATGGTTAGACACATAAAGAGATGACGTCCCATGAAAGCCGGTGGTTGTGGTTTCAAGCCGCAGGATATATGGCACGCATCAAATGCATGCAGTGCCAAGCCAAACACCAAACTAATATATGCATCAGACTGGCGGCAGACGCATTATTTTATGAGTATAGACCAATTTTGGTTTTCGACATTTGGCTCTGTAGGGCTATTTGAATCTAAGTTCGGTAGAGTCTCAACCACGTGTCAATGTCAACTCTCAAAATGTACCCCTTGACGCACGTGCAATTTTATATAGGTACATATAATTATGTATTTATCCCTCGATTGATATAGGTATTTAGTGTACCTAATTACCTATTCATAGTCATCATCTCCATCATCTTCCTCGCGTTGTCCCGGCATTTTGCCACGGCTCATGGGAGCCTGGGGTCCGCTTGGCAACTAATCCCAAGAATTGCCGTAGCCACTAGTTGTTACGAAAGCGACTGCCATCTGACCTTCCAACCCAGAGGGGAAACTATTGTGATATTAGTATTTACAAGCCCTTAAGGTCAAGTTGGGCAAGTGAAACATACTTTATTTTGCTTGGGGCAAGAGAAACATTATGATGAAGATTCCATAAAAGTGTTTCCCTTGTCCCGGTGTTTCTCTTACCCCACCTGACCTTATGTTATTTTTCATGTTGCCAGGCAATCAACTTCATGATAGCATTATTTAAAATTAACCCTTGAAATTGTTAGCAAGACAATTTTTCATTTCGTATTCCATTTCCAATCATTTCATTTTTCCCCTAATGTCATTCAGGGTGACTCATTGCATTTAATTTGCACATACGTGCTCCCACTCGCACTCCCACTCAAAAATATCATTCTGTCTGCTGTCGAGCAGTTAGTGGGCAGTGAGAATTGAGTTAACACGTCGCAATTTGTCCGTACCGTGTAGGTACTCTATCACACTCGAAATTCGCATTGCTTGTCAAAAACTGATGCATCATCATTGGGAAATCCGGACAAAGCCAGACGAAGACAACATTCGGGTATAGTGCTTACGCGAGCGGCAGTGCGCGTGCGTTATCCTCCCACGTGCGTCTCTTTCCCTCCCCGGGCGCACGTGCCCCGTCCCTCTTACTCCCAGAGGGTCGATCTATACGACGCTAGGTACGGCTACGGCATGGTGCTGTACCGTCGTTAGTACGCAGGTTTCTCGCGTCAGACTTAAACGCCAGTCGGCAGTTTGGCAACGGAACGCTCCCCGCGGCCGCAATAATGTCGCGCGTCGTGCTTTTTATTAGTGTTTTTACCATATTTTTGGACGTCCTCCATGCTGGCCAGGTAAGTCGACACCAGTCCTACCCTTATTCTGTGTATTTTCTACGTAATTCTGTGTCGGCGAATACCGAGGCCACTAAGTCGAAAATCGATTGGACGCGTTCGAATTTGTTTTCACGTTGGGTGTAAAATAGTAGCTGAAAGGAGTCGAACGATTGATAGAGACGCCTCGGCCATAAAATTCTTGTTTAACAGCGTTTTTAAAGAAAATCGGCGTTCTTATTAAAAAAAATACTTAAAACAGATTGCGTAACTGTAAAAAACATAATTATGCCATTGAACATTTTGCGATTCTTTACGCACTTTTTATTGAAGTTGGACATGATTAAATATTATGTCCTTGCATAATAAGTAGTATAGCAATAACCGCGAATAAATTAACGCAACCAGTTAACTTCAATTAGCTAATTCTGTCGAACTTTTAATGAACAATATACATATACCTATAGTTTATACCTATTCTCATGTTTACTTTTAGTTTACTAACGTAGGACTGGTATAACTACTGGTGCTGCTTATAAATTTAAAAACGAAGCGTTTTTGCAAATCAATTTATAATTACCGTTGTTCCTTAACAACAATTTCTTACAAGACAAACCGGTCTACAAACATTGGCGAGCTTTTTATACATGTTTATACTAAGTTTATAAATATATTCCAGACATTATACGTTTTTTTATATGTAAACTGTGTCCAAAACGTCAGCACTTTCTACGCTAACGTTAACTGTCCAACTTTCATCCGGCCGTAAAACGTAAAACCCAGCGATGGGCAATATTTGACAATGCTTACAGGGTAGAACAATAGCTTTCCTTTATAGCGCTATATATTTTATGCTATCGTATCATTTAACTGCTAACGAGATCTTTGGTTACACAACGGGAGGGCTGGTTGCCTGTAACAGTAAGATTTATTGTTTTACTTGATTTATAGTTCAACCAAACCACAGTAAAAGAAGCTCAAAAAAAAAATTGACAGATACATGGGTACCTAAATAATTGTTACATTTACAAGATTTGTTTTTGACAAGCACGTACGTATCTGTCATTCGTTTCATTCATTAAACATTTAACTCAGAAACTCCGTGTCAGGTATAATTTTAACGGTTAAGTAGTAAGTAAAGATGTTATGCAAAAAATACCACTAAAAGGTAGAGCCTTACAATAACGGCATCGAGGGCCAATTAAATAATCGTTCTTAAAAACCAGCCAAGTGCGAGTCGGACTCGCCCACCGAGGGATCCGTACTTTTTAGTATTTGTTGTTATAGCGGCAACAGAAATACATCATCTGTGAAAATTTCAACTGTCTAGCTATCACGGTCAGCCTGGTGAAAGACAGACGGACAGACGGACAGCGGAGTCTTAGTAATAGGGTCCCGTTTTTACCCTTTGGGTACGGAACCCTAAAAAAACTAAAAAAGTGACTAAGAATCGAATAAGCTCCCTAAAAACTAAAAGAACCTTGTAGTTTCACAAGACTTACAAGCTTGATAATTCTATTACGGGCTCATGAGGCTGCAAATGAAGCTTGGGGAGGAACGCTGCCAAGTCTTTTAGTCTGTAAGCACCCTTCTCGCCTCGTGTCTTAGCTCACCTAATTTATTGTCTTTCTACTCCGGGATTAAAGGCAGCTAGGTGGAGCTTTTTACGTAATAGAAAATTGGTACTAACTTTATTATGACGACATTAAGAAGAGGTTCTTTGATCTACGTCCGCGAAAAAAGTCTATTTGCCTGTATCGGTTTCCGGACTTTCCGGCCTTATGATTGAGTCGAGTTTTGAGGAAGGCGAGTTTTTCAAGTCTACAACGAAGAAGTGTGATATTGAAGACTTCGTTAGCTTAAAGGGAGTTTAGGAACCCGCTGTATGAAATTGGTATATATCCTGAAAAGTTTTTATATACCTAATAAAAAACTGCAAAAAAATCACGTTTGTTGCATGGGAGACACACGGACAGACAGACGGACGGACAGCGGAGTCTTAGTAATAGGGTCCCGTTTTTACCCTTTGGGTACGGAACCCTAAAAACGACAAGAAGCCAATGCACTACGACAAATATCTAATGATTCATTTTACAAGATATTCTAATTAGACATGCCATTTGTACTTTATTTAAACTTTTATATAGGTACGAAGATAAATGCTACAATACATCGACATCGAGGAGGACATAAAACCACCCAAGCCTCTTACAAACTCGACAATTTTTACAAGTACTCCTGAGGTTGCAATGCCTAGGAGCATTGCCAACCCAACGCCGCCAAGTACAGCCAAATGTTGTCAAGTATAACCAAGTGTTACAAAGTCAAGGCACCCTCGTCCGTGTTGACGACGTAATTTATTACTTGTGTGGAAGTTAGCGCGATTTCTTTCGGGTCGCAAAAGAGGGTAACAATGAGAAACAAATGCGCAATGCGTAAAAATACTTTGTCAATGCTCGCAGCATGTAGATAGGGAGTTTCAAGTTTTAGATGTTGTTTTCAAACATTTCGTGCACGGCGACGCTGTGTCGGGTTGATGTCAGTCAGTGACATAATGTTCAAAATACGATTTACTCTGTTGAATTTAATATTATACAATACCATGTCCTTATCAACCCACTAGTCAAAATGCAAATCGGTCTTGACAGTTAATAATAATCTTGAGAGATATTTCAATCAACATATGACAAGACAAATGAAAGGTCCAATTTTTCTGTAGGTATACACTCTACACATGCACACAGCAAAGTAAGCGAATGAGTTGATTTTATAAAAATGCTGCGAAAGTGTAAAAAAAAAACTTAAGCTCGGCCGAATTTCACCAGGATTAGTTTATATAGCTCCAGTTTATAAAATAAACGAAATAGAGCAAAAACAAGTTTTGTATGAAAAACTAAAGTCGCTGTATTTTTTTAACTATGGTATCTGAAGCTACATAAACTAATTACAGACATAGATATGCCTTATCCCATTGTAAGTACAAAGTTTCAGAACAAACTAGCTATTCGTTTTGTAAATGAGAACGTAACTACGTTTAGTATAGAGAACCGAGCTTACCGGGCTTGAGAATCGTCATAATGCGGCTAAGAAACTACAGTGATACAGCAGATCGTAAAAATTGACGCAGTCAATACTGGCTACTGCTGCCAAGTGGAACGCCTAAGTAGCCTACTTACTGTGTTCCCCCTGGAGCTATAACAATCATAAGTTCGGACTTCGAATGGGAATTTCGAGTAAGTGGAACAAATGTTTTATACCGCTAAAGCATTTGCGCTCCTATTTTTGCGTCGACTTTAACTTCTGTGTGTCAATGATTGGCACCCTAATAATGGGTTCTCTCTAAAAAGTTACCTATTAAACGTCAAAAAGAATATCAGTGTTCGGCGCCCATATTCTGATGGATTGAAATGTGGTTCTTTATTCTTTATTCAAACAAACACAAGTATAAGTTTACAGCGACCTACGCCAAGACACTTATACTGTTAATACATAGTCAGTATCATAAACATGTATACATTTTTCGAACTACGAGTATCTCTAGGAACTTAAATTAAACATACATACTACAAAGTTACATAGGTAGAGTTTAAAAAAATCCTGACACTACTTTGTAAGGACGGCCACTTGTCTGCGAATATGTCAGCGTTTTGGATTGAAGCTAAGAAGTTATTTAGTAATTCTATTGCTCGGTACGTGGGTGCGTTTGAACCGTGATAGGTGCGGACATTTGGATATGCGAAAAGGTTTCTGGCTCTACGTGCGCTACGCCCTACTGCAGCTATGTAGTTGTCTGGGGTAAAAATACGCATACGCTCCAGAACAGATGGGTTGTCAATTTGATTTCTTAGAAGTAGACAGTAGTGTAAGGCAAGCGTTTGCTTACGCCTTAGCTCGAGAGACTCAAACCCTACCATTCCCAGTACAAAGGATGACGGAAATAAGTACGGGTAGTATCCATAATACCTTTTGTAAAGGTTCAACGTATCAATCATTAAAGGGACGCTGCTATTAATTGTAGGTAGTGTTATCTTACTGCTGTGACCACCAGGTGGAAAATCAGCAATGTGGTGGACGGATCAAAGACACGTCGGTCCTCTACAAGTCTACGCGAATGCACAAGGATGTCGAGAATTTTCGAAGAACGGCATTTTGTGAAACAGTCTTATCTCGTCGTAGCAACAACGAACACTCTGATATTCCATCTTCAAAAAAAGTGACGTAATTTCGTATTGGCTTCAGCTTTGTTATTGAGCATTTGGTTCCGAATTAACGTGACGGCACAGAACTTCCTGAGTGCCTAGCCAAGATGTAATAACATATACTAATCTTTGGCCAAGATGCCAATCGTTTGCGCTACGACAACGAAACGCTGTCTCTCTATCGCACTAATATGTGAGAGTGATAGAGATAGAAAGCGTTTCGTTGTCGTTGTGCAAACGATTGGCATCTTGGCTAACCCCTGATCAGCCGGATATAGCTTATTGTCATTGTCCCCATACTGTGGGGTAACTTCAATGAAGAAGTAGCCTCTTGTCCGTGTATGATAAAGATTTTGACCGAATTCTTACCATCTTTTTGAATTTTCTTTTGAATTGGTTTTTTCTGCTCTACACAGAACAACCGAGGTTTGAACCCGCGATTTCTGACCACCACACACATATGAAAGTGAAAGGTTAATGAATGGCGAGCATTATTCATATTGCATCACATCATATTACGACTACCGTTGGTTGATGCGCAAAACGATATCATACATCAGATTACTTGAACATTTTATAAACAAGCTACTTTATTGCGTGAAGGTGGTGATTTAATTGAAGTGTGTATGAAGGTCGGTTAATAAGTACTTATAATTATAATGAAACGAATTCGCAGTTACTGTATTCTAAATAAATAGAATAATGTAGCGCGCGGCGATAAGAGACCTATTACTATATTCTGTATATCTACAATGAATGAATGAATTGGATAGGAAAGTGGTTATGGTACGCTAAACATGATTTCTTTTACGGAAGTAGCTATCGGATATAGTGTACAGCGAGACATTTCTTTCAATAAACAGTGGAAATATCATTATAAACGGCAAACTTTAATAATATTACGATGTTTATAGTGTCAATCGTCCTACTATTTGTTACTGCATAGTATCTGCAAAGTTAGCTTAGTTAGACGAACTCTATCATATCATATACAAAACAAATACTCTTTATTAGTAATAATGTAATAAAGAGTATTAGACCCCTTAAGAGAAGAGAATATTACTGAAAAAAAATAGCACCCAAGCTAAATACATATAATCACAGCGGCGTCAAATAATCTGAACGATAATTTAAACTGAACAACTCTCTAGTGTATTTTCTATGTATGAGTGTAGTGTATTCTTAATGTACTGTTAGTCCAAGATAAATACTTAGGTACATTTAAATGTTAACTTTTTATTTCTATTTTGTTCCTTTGATGCCAGCAACACACATGGCCGTATTTGCCCAAATATTCGTGTTGCGTCTTCCTTTAAAATGTCAAACGAAATTGAAGCAGCCATAATCCGTGATAACAAACCGAGAGGTGTATTTTTGGAATGAAAGAAAACCAGAAGAAAACGTAAGCGATCAAATTGAAGTAATACGTTTGAACTACATACATCAATTTAGTCCTTTAAATAGCTTAAACAAACGTACATTTCTTTAATAACAAAAGGTAGAAAAAGGTAAAAGGTAGGTGTAGGTTTTACATTATCTAAAATCATTAACCTCCGCCTGCAAATCCCTTTTATCTAAATGAAAGCTCAGGCTGTCGCCTGTTTTAAAGGACGTGAAGTCTGCGGCGGTCAAAACTGTCCAAGTACATTTTCAATTTAAATACAAGGCTCCTTAAAGTAGAATTACCCTTCTAAAGACACTTACTTGGTTTAAATTGTTAACCGTTTTAGTATTTTTTGTTTTTGTATCTCTCTTGGGACATGGACGTAGTAGTTTGCTGCTAAGATATTTAAACTGTTCTCGCAGTTTGGAATTGTTCCTTAAAATAAAACTTGTAAACATTTTTATAAATCTCTCGCATGAATCGAATAACAGTTTATTATTGTGTGATTAGTTGAAATAGATTTCATTCATAAGTAATCAAGTAAAGTAAGTTAAGTCATAGTTATTAAAATCATAGTAACAATTCTGAAAGAGGTTTAGCCTTTAAATTAGAAGATTTTTTTATCTCGGCCTATTTTTAAGGTCCGAACTCTATCCACCCAGCGCAGAGAGATACAAAGCATACGGAAAAATAATGCAAACAGAAAATGTTGCATATTTAGGATTCCCTCCCTCTGACCTCTATAAATCTGCCTGAACTATCCCTCTTTTGTTCAAAGGAGGATTAAATCGAGAAAAGTGAAAGAGTACCTACATTTTTAATTACCGCCGGGCGTTGGCGCTAAGCGAAGATTCCAGATTAAAATAAATTTTCTGCTATTTTCGGGGTATATTCGACAATTGTCGGGGTTGCGGTTGTAATGGCGTTTCTTTCTGAGGATTTCGGGATTCCAAAAGGCTTTGGCGGGTATTGTTTCTAAATCGTTATGGAGTGCTTTTGTGTTTTGAGTGGGTTTGGATGTTTTTAGGATGAGCCGGGGAGACTTGTATGTCGTTTCAAATGGTCATATTGGAAATGTAATTTTGATGACACAAATTTTACGAGAATGTTCGCCATTACTACTCAATATCGCTGCTATGTTTATTGGTAGGTACTTATTTCAAGACTTTCCATCCCTGTCTAATCCCTGTCTACAATCTACATTAGGGTGGATACGAAATCCGGCAAACGTGAACCCTAAAATCTAATACAACGAGTAAACTTAGGACAACTGAGTACTGAGCGGTCTGGCAGGACCTGGCTTAGCCAAAGTCTCATTCTGGACAAGTGATAAGGAAACTGTCTGTGGGATTCACATTGTTTGGATTCATGTGTAGAGTGGGTAAGTTATAACTTAGCTCCGTATGCAGAGCGTTAGTAGAACTGAGTTTTGAGACTAAAACTAGTTTATCCTCTAGCGTCCCTCGGTCTTAATACTAGTACATCATGTAAATCATTATTAAATAGAACAGTTCCTTGTTTTTTGTTTCGTCCGATTTTAAAATTAAACTTATTATATTTTCTATGTATACCATTGATTCAAACTTGACTGCCAAATTTTTTTGTATGGTGGGCCGCTAGAATTTAAATATTTAAATTTTTACTCACTTAGCATAATAGAAACCATCTTCAAGAAGCCAAGTTTTGAACCAACCCGCAGTTGGTCATAATAACTTCTTACCAACAGCCTCAGTTAAACGGTAGACCTACAGTTTTGTTCTGTTCAGTTGAGTTACTTATCTTAGTATTCAAATGCACTTTTTAAAGCATGAATCAGTTTATTTTGCTCATTTTTATCCGCTCTGCCGTGTGGCCGCACTATTTTTAATTCTGTGAATCAGAACACTGTTACGATCCATTAAATGCATATAAACGTACGGTATATTTAGAACCTACGATCAATATATTTTCGTTGACTACAGTGTAGCATAAAGCTACCACTAAATATTTATTATACCTACTAAAGCAGGTAAATAGGATCAACCGCCTCTCTGGTCCCTTTGGCGACTCACGGGCCAATTCGAGTTTAGGATATTAAAACTGCTTCCAATATGATACTGATCTAATAACTAAAACTCTCATTGGCCTGTCACACTTCCTACCTGTATAGAAAAACTAGCAGTATTAACAGGTGAAAATTTTGTCTTATTAAACGTAAGAAAAAGCCAGCATAATTAAGTTTTAGATACCAATATTTTTTGACCCACTATTAGGATTACATTAGTTAAATTAAAACCTTGACCTCTGATAACCTTGCATGTAAAATTGAGCAAGTAAAGGAACTAAAGACCTTCATGTTCATTTCTTTCATAATACAAACCAGCTATACATCAACCAAATTCGCATCCTAAATACAAGAACCATGTGCAACAATGCTGATGCACAAAACCACCCTGCTACGGTATGCAGCTAGTAACAAAACTAACAAATGGCTGCAACTTTAGTGCCAAGAGCCCAATAACTCTTTTAAAACGGTCTTTGCTGGATTTAATTGCGAGCATGTTCGGGGATTCATGGGGGCGCATTTGTTCCTGGATACTAGTAATAGCTTGGATGAATTGTTCGAGGAGACTGATTTGGGGATATTCGGCTATTTGCTCTACAGTCGCCATCAGATACATCGGAGCGGCCAAAGTGATCACACATATCTGAGCACGCCTCTATTGATATGGCGTTAGAGTGCTTGTTCTGCAGATATTTGTGAATACCTTGGCCGGTTCGATGTATCTCATGGCGACTGTACTTATAAATATGATTGTCGCCCTGGTGGCTAAGGGATATTAGGGATACATTAGTTATTTGACAGTTTATAACTGTCAATAAGTAGTATGAGGATGTCGTGGCATGATACTTCACATTTCTTTCACACTTTCGCAAGAAGCCAAAACTGCCCATTGTGCAAATTGGTAATTAATTTTGTAGCTGTTTTCTTTCTGTATTGTTTTTTATTGAGGTGTGCAATAAAGACTATTTGTATTGTATTGTATTTCGTAAGAAATGTGGTATCAATAAATATGTGAATGATAAGATTCGCGTCGAAGAATAAAGATTAGATTAAGTGCCAATAACTAAAAGTAACCAACAGAGTACCTTTAAAATTCGAATGAATTTTTTGACTTCTCCCAACCGCGAAATGAAGAAGTGTGCGCCGCAAGCGAAATTAATGAAACTGTTGTTTAATTGAATTAATGCGCTCAACTGGCCGTTGAACTCACTCGGGAGATTAGGAGCCCCCGCTAAACGGCTTCCACGCCGAACTATCTCACCCACTATTATATAAGAATATTAAGTTAAAAACTTAAATTAAGAAAACAGCGGCGAGGCTTGAGGTGTTTCTTATCTAGTATTTATTGTTTATAACATGCTAATGCTGTGCAACTTTTGATAAAGTCGGCTTTGTGCTGATGGATTTAAACGTAGTGAAAGGTGGAGATTTAAGCTAACCTTTTCAATATAGTTAGCCATGTGACCCCAAATGAAAATATTTTAGGTAGGTACCGATTCTGTTACTTCCACTGTAATGTATTGAAATCCCACGGAATAATAGTTTTGCCACCACTAGTGTAATTACCCCAGATTAACTTGAATAAGAAAACTAGTACCAAAAGGAAAGCCCATGTAGTTACGTACTGTTTTCTGAATGGATATTACTGGATTTTTGGATTTGGACCTGGGAAAATACCCGCGCCCCTCTTGACGACTACGTCCGCCCCGCTGAAACGCTTCCCGCTGGGCATAAACAGCCGTGGCCGCCCGGAAAGCCTTGAACCGATTGCGCTCTCGGGCCGGCCGTAGCAAGGAGAACATGCTGAAGTGGGGCGCCCTAAGCGGCTCAGACACCCAATGCCAATGTGGTACGGCTCCACAAACGATGGAGCACATGATATCCTGTCCAGCATGCCCGCAGGCCTGCTCTGAGCGGGATCTCCCTGATGCGACAGACAGGGCGATAAATGTCGCTACCTTCTGGTCCCGCACAGTCTGAAACCATCGACACGAGAAGAAGAAGACTGGATTTTGACAAAGGTTACTGTGTACTATATTTTTATACATTTTACAAAATAAACGAGAAAACAGACACAGTTGGTTCATTAACTAGGGAGACAACTGTTCTTTGATTCTGCATTAATGAACAAAAGTTACCTACAGCCAAATTGTAAAAGACGAGCAATAATCTCGTTAAAGAAATCATCATTTGTAAATGCTATGCTATGGCAGTACTTGGAGTTCCATAAAGTTTTGACAGGTTTTTACGAGAACCAAGAAATTAGTCTGACAATTTATAATAAATTGAAATATTAAGGGTGTTATTTATTTTAGATTTAGGTTTAGACCGGAAAATCGGCCTCGGTTGTATAGCGTGTCATAAAAATTAATTAAGTAAATGTTGGAAAGACCATTTCTCGTCAGTCATTATAACATTAGGTCAGTTAGCCGGCCAAATTTGTATAACGATACTTATATTGAGGTAATAATAATAATTAAATACAAGTAAAACCAGTAGCTATGTTTATGTTTCTCTCTGTATATGATCGAGTAACAGCGATCTTTGGCCAAACTATACGAATCAACTAAGAGCTATCTACGTAAGCCTTATTGTTGTTTACAACCGTGCCAATGCCAAGTCGTTGAGGTGCCAGCGAGTGCGCCAGATTTCACTTAGCTACGATGGGTACTCTTTGGAATCTAATCCCTCGCCCGCAAGATGGCGCCACCATATTACGTTGGAGCTAAGCCGCGCCGCAGTACGTAGATTATATTTAATGTTAGTACGTTAGGTAGTGTGCAGAGGGAAAATTAGATGAAATGTCGTGTGAGAGATTTATTTACAATTTTACAGTAAGGGTACAGAGGCTCTACCGCGAAACTTTAATTTCGAAATTTCTTATATGCGCGCGCGATAAAGAGGCAGATATAGTTTTTCGATTTCTCGATGTTGGCGGTAGGCCTTTTTGACTCATTACAGTTTTGTGATAGTGTACCAAATAATATAATCAAATAAACATGAATAGAGTAGGTAACAGAGTGGTAAGAATAGATGAAAAGTTGAAAACATATGCTTCGCTGCGCCGACCGTAAATAAATGGGACTAGGGAAAGCTAGTTAGTTATTTAAGTAGTAGTTTTATTTATTTAAGTTATTGTAATAATATAGTCTGTAAGGTAGCCGTAATATGGGCCTTGTTGCCTGATTAAAATTATTAAATAAATAAATAAATAAATAAATAAGTATTTGTTCTTAAGAACTATTATATAATCTGTGCCTTAGGACTATAATTGGCGATGAGGCTTGTATTGAGGAAAATGGGGACTATGTTTGTATGGGCACCTTTATGATCAGTTTGCTGCTCTTAGATTATTCATTATGATAGGCTAAAGTTTTTCCTAACACCATTGTTTACAAAGGTAAAGATATCTAAAGCGAATAACCATGATGAAGTTGCCAGGAAATGCCAACGAAGATACGAATTTATTGTACTAACCAAATTTATGGTCAGCAGCAAAAATTGTAAAGCGGGCGAAGTGTTCCAAATGATCTGGACACAACTGAATGAATGTGTACTACTAAGATAATAAAATACTAAGAAATGAAACCATGAACACCTCACCCGCTTAGCCACTTATATGTATTGCTTTACAAAAGTTAACTTATTTCTCAGTCTGAAAGGGTATTTATGTTAACAGAAAGTGAACTAAAGTTGGATTTTAAAATCTTAAATGGCCTTGACCGAGCTAAGCTTGCATAATTTACTGTAAGTGTGATGTGTTCTGCGGGTCGTTCGAGATTCAAAGACTCTTTACAGTCTTTAGCGGAAACTTTCCAGAACTTGTGCTACTATCTTTCGTTTGATGAGTTTGAGACGTGCATAATATTAACCAAGTATACGGTGGGTTTTTACTAGTGTTTCATAAGAAGCTTTTTGTACCTACTTTTTTTTTATCCTGGAGGTTATTAACTTCTGCCCGCATTTTTTGGATGTGCAAGACGTTAAGCTGCCGCTTCGCTAATAGTATTTTCGTAATAATTTTTACCTTTAATTTTACTTTCTGAGGGATTCCCGGGATTAAAGGTGTGCGAAATTTCACCCAATATACCTATATAATATCTTGTCGTTTTTGTGTGATTAGGTAAATAAAAAGTTTCACTTTTATAATATGAGTCAAGAGTCAAAATAATGATAGTCAAAGTCGGACAGTCGTACTTCACTCGCGAAACGCTCCGAACAAAACGATAAGTGAACGTGACGTCAAGGTCACTGAGAGCCCATCTTGACGTATGGACAAAACAAGAGAATTTTTACCTTTTTGGAAGTTAAAAAAAAAAACTAAAATTTTGAAACTTTCAGGTCCTGTATTCTTGTATTATTTCCATATATTTTAAAAATCCACATTATTGTAATAAATTGCTTATTTGCTATCTATTTTACTAGATTTTTTTACAAAATTCAACATGTGTTATCATCCCTATTGGTCTAGAAATACGAGTAGGTAGATCTGAAATGATAACATAAAAATACACACATAAACTCGGCATAAACTTAGTCTAAACTCGGCTCCTCCTTATATAAGAATCCAGTCCAATATGTAATAATTAAAAGAGAAGTAAGTAGTCCAAATTACCCAATTTGCCTTGTAAAAAGGTTGAACATGCCAATCATTATCAAAGTCCCAAAATAGCGCCGTTTACCTTAGCACATACGAAACGCCGAACTGTCTAAGGCAATAAAGGGTAAGGCGTCTAGTTCCGCTCCTGTAACACACTTTTGATCCCTCACCTTACGCCAATAATGATATTCCATTACGTCCCAGATGTGCCCCATTATACCACACGTCTCCCTCCATTACGAGTTGGAAGGTAACGTTCCTACCCGCCTTTTAAAGTTATGTAGTTATACCCACCCCTTTGCTTTGTTATGAAGGGAAAACTTAGTTTTTGTTAGGGCCCCATATTTATACACGTCGACAATAAGTTAGTAGTTTTGTCTGTTGCTATGTTAAAGGGACATTTCACAATGTTGAAGATTGTGAATGCTAACTTGGCATTTCCCGGGCCACTGCCCTGGTTACAAACTTCTATGCTGGGGTGCATACCGGATAACTCTATTAGGGTTCCGTACCCAAAGGGGTAAAAACGGGACCCTATTACTAAGATTCCACTGTCCGTCTGGCTGTCTGTCTATCTGTCTGTCTATCTGTCTGTCTGTCTGTCTGTCCGTCCGTCTGTCAACAGAGATGAACAGACTGTATCTCACCGGGGCTTTATGAACCATGATAGCTAGACAGTTGATATTTTCACAGATGATGTATTTCTATTGCCGCTATAACAACAAATACTAAAAAGTAAAAACAAAATAAAACAAATTTTTAAGTGAGGCTCCCATACAACAAATTAACATGTACAGTCAAGTATAAATACGTCAATCTTAATTCATAATTTAGTGCATATGTGGTTCACAGAAACTCAAACTAAGGCAAAACATAATTAATCCAATTTTGTGAAAAAAGAAATAACAAATAGCCGTACCAATAGCAGCTAGTCTGGTAGCCAATACCATCCCCCTGTCAGTTTGGTTCGCTATGGCCTCGCTATATTAAATGTAGTGTAGGCTGTCCACACTTCCAGCCCCCGCGGGATTACGGTAAGAGGATTATCCCGGAAACTTGTGGAAGCAACCACGCTTCTGATTTTTGTGGGATATCTTCGCGAATTTATCTGTTTGGGTAGTTTTGATAGAGCTTTAAAATGCACTTAAAAATAAGTACGCGTAATTTTGAACTGATTAATAAATGTATTTAGATAAAATATTAATAAAAATCCTCCCAAAGTACTCGTACTACCTCTTCACATTTGAAACTTGGTATGGAGATGGTATAAGGCTCGGGGAAGGACATGAGGTAGTTCTTCATAATCATCATTATCTTTCCACGCAGAAAAAGTCGCGGGCAGAAGCTAGTTTTTTAATTTAATATTTCCGAATGTGACTTATTGGCAACGGACGAATTCACAAGACTTAAAAAATATATAATTATTACCATTTTGTTACACTACGTAGATGGTAGCCATCGCAACACCTATGCAAGTATGCACTTAACTGCATGCAGTAGCGCACTGCGGGTGATTGTACCTAGCAGGTGCTCCTACAACCTCACCCACTGGTTTCAGGTTACTTGGAACTTATTTGGGTTTGGCGTCCGGTAGCCAGATGTTATTTTTGTATGATCATTATTAAATAATTATTTGAGATTGTACAAAAAGGGTTTTTTTTGTGATATTTAATATTATTGTAATAATTTACTGTTTATGAAATATCACAGAAGTTATTTCATAAATCGGTGAATACACTTACCCTTCTCAGGGAAAATAAACTAATGTTAGGCAGTTCCCCTGGAGAACCTAATAAATTCTTCAAACCTTTATAGTAAAGCATTTCTTACAACGTAGGTAATCTATAAATAGACTAACAAGAATTCACACGCAAAAAAAATATATCGGTATAACTACGCGTCTACGCGTAATGACTAAGAATTCCTAGCAGTGTTATTGCGACTGTTTCGGAACTAGGATAAGGGTGCTTTCCAATTATTAACCGAGCGAGCTTGAAGCGTCTCCGTTTCAGCTTAGCTTAGGCTTTCGTATGACCGGCTATTCTTTTGTGCAGGGGGCCTAGCCAAGGTGACAGTCGTTGATAGAAAACGCCAAGGGAAACTTAAATAATGGATGGAAATAGTCACGTGTCATTTTGTAGCATCTGTCATCTCGATACATTTTTTTTCCGTTCGTTTGGCGTCTGTCGATGTATAATTGTCATCTTGGCTAGGCCCCCTGTACCTACAGGTCGCATTTCATCCGATTGTCGTGAAATTATATGAGGAGGTTCGATAATATTATAAATAGTTATTCTAGCTGATTAATTTTTGGAAAATGGGTCATTCTACTTTTTACTGGAGGTTTTTATGATATACAACAATCTTGAAATTTTAATATCCGTAATGTGTTTTGACTTACACTAGTTACTTAAACACAGAATAGGCCTCAATATTTGACCCTTGTCTTTTTTTTATTTTTAGTATTTATAGTCTGGACTTCTGGAGTAAGTAGGTAACTTTGTTACCTTTAAAAAAAATAGATAAAAGATTATTTACTTTTGTTACAGGGTATCGTTAGTGCATCATTAAAATGTGCTTTATATTGATATACAATTAAACAAATTACATAATTTACAAATATAAAAATCCAATAATTTCTTCTGAGGACAAAAATACCTGCAGTAAAAAGTAGAATGACCAAAATATTCGAAAACAAAATGTCCGAGCCAGGGGGTTCGTGATGTCTACAGCTCAAGAGGCACTGGGAGTTCGATTATAATTTAACAATTTGTTATGATTTTGATACGACCCTGACGATCATCTTAGTGATTGGAGCGCATCTCACGCCCTCTAGATCACAGTTGTCAAGAATCTCAAGGTAACTTTACACTGGATCGCCGTCGCCCGCGAGCTAGCAATGTGAATGCATACGCAGTTAACGGTGCAGGATCGCGATCCGGTCCCGAAGGACCATATGTGCGGACAATGGCGTATGCGTGCACGCATAACCGGTCTTTGGTCGTTTGAAAGAAAATGGAAGTATGTGCATGTAAAAGCCTGTGTGTTTTAGAATCTTTTATTTCATGGATAACGGCAAAATGTAACGGGAGTATCATTTACGTTTGCTGATTTTGTACCGTACTAAAGAGGATGTGAGTAGACATTAATAAACTTTTTTACAATGGTGTAATATAATTATGATTTAAAATAGTAGGTAAATGCTATAATGGAGATATGGCTAAAATAAAATAACTAAAGACAGAGGACGATGTAACGATACCGATACCGATATATCGGCCGATATAATCCGCAGGCCGATATATCGGCATCGCTGATTTAAATTCGCCCGATATGACAGTTTGAAAAGCGCACAAAAAGAACGATGCTGCAAATTATAATTTGGATAAACTTTGTTTCCTCATCAAAAATCTACCTACAGTGAACTTTAATTACTTACTGATTTTGATTTACGTTTGCTTTGATGGCCTTAATGATTACCTAAACAAATGTTTTCTTTAATTTTGACTTGTCATTTTTCCTTATTTAAAATTTTCAGGTTTTTACACTTTACGAAATCGAGTGTCTATTAAACATAAGTATTTTATGCTTATTAAATACGTGCATATGATTTTATTTAATTGATTTATTAACTAAGTAATTATTAAGCCATATATCGGTATCGGTATCGCCGATTATTTACTTCAAAAATCGGTATCGGTATCGTATCGGCAAAATCATGTATCGTTACATCCCTAAGAGAGGTATAGAAACCATAACGCTTAACTGACAATTCAGAAACCTTATTGCAAAGATCCATCGATGATTGGTTTCTGTTTGTATCTCCCACATTTTTTAATTTTTTTAATTTGTTTATGAGTATTTATTAGTTATTTATTACATACGTGAGCTTCTTCTGTTAAACAATACTGTTTTGTATGAACATGCGGTTAACCAACAAAATAACAGCTGGTTCACCAATTCCGCTCACTTTCGACACGGGCGGGTAAGCGTGGCTATAACACTCGCTATCAATAATACAGTCATATGTTAAGCCACATCAAAACGCCCAATGGAGCGGCAAATGGGTCCTTCTGCCCTAGTTACTGGCCGCCCTAAACAACGACTAAGGCAAGACGCGTTTTATTTTTAGATTGTGCTACCTTCGAGTACTTTTATAGAGTAGAGTAAAATAAAAAGTGAGACCTTTAGGATTCTATAGTGTTGTACGCTTTTATATCAAATTGTAACCCTCTTATATCGTAAATTGTATTAAAACGACCTTCTTTGGTTTGGTTGTATGTGTTTTTCGATTAGTGTGTCATTCTCTGATAATATGTCTGCGGTTGCGTCTAATTGCCACCACTCTTTTCATACATTTTGTATGGGTCGCGGCAATTAGACCGCAGACATATTTTTTGAGAATGACCGTAAACATTTCTGTATTTCGAATTTCATATAGGTAGCGATATAATTTAGAGGGACACTGTCAAAACCCATAATCTAATTGACAGAAATTGCAGTTTAGCCAAATGGATATACCTTAAGCTATCTAATCATATAAAATATTTAAAGTAAACATATACTCCTAGACATGTACATAGAACAGTAAGCTTATGAAGGCTCTGGGTACTTGTAAGTACCTATACATGATACATGATATTACCAGAATTTAATTTTGAACCTTGTGGTCCTACAAGCCTCATAGGCAAGCTTTACGACAAAGCTTTGTCGTCAACGGCACGAAATGAAGTGGTATACTACACGTGTACACTTCGATGAATGTAATAAACCGGTCTATCGCGAATTTGTTTACTTGTAGTTTCGACATTTCGTCATAAGTTTGTTCGGTGATTGTTGCGGACAACTGAAGTCCATGCAGAATATTAAGATACACGGTGTTTTTTAAATAATACCCTATGAAAATTTGCAATTCGATCAATCCACCCACATTTCCTATTGATGATTAACAACCGTTAGTCACCCATCATCCGCGTGTCATAAAATAAACTTAATTTTATTTAGGTATCTTGTGCCTATAAAAGTCCATAACTGGAACCCTCCTTTGTCTGGTTAATTTCGTCAGACGACAACCAAAACTCACTAATTACTAAAAAATAATGAAACAAAAATCAACCTTATTCAGATATAAAATAATACGGTTCACTATGGTCTCTATGGATCTATGGTCACTATGGTTCAAAATCTACGGTGTTGAAAGCGTTTCAGCAACGCTTTCAACACCGTAGATTTTGACATTCTGTTGGGGATATTACGTACTCTCAACGTTTCTCCAGAAGCTACTGAGTGGTTTCATAGCTATCTAGTAGGTCGTCGGCAACGTGTTAAAGTTGATAACTCTCGTTCACCTTGGTGCAGCACGCTGGCTGGCGTTCCGCAAGGTGGCGTGCTGTCCCCTCTCCTTTTTTCAATTTTTATTAATTCTATCACTTCAAATCTCCTTTCTGCTTACCATCTTTATGCCGATGACCTACAAATTTACTCACATGGCCAGCTTGATGATTTACCTTCTGTTATTCACACCACTAACACTGACTTGGAACGTGTTTCAAACTGGAGCTCTTTTTATGGTTTAAAGGTTAATCCTTCTAAAACCCAAGTTATCATAATTGGTAGCCCAAGAACCATAGCAAGAGTAGACTTTGATAAATTACCAGGTGTATTTTTTGATGGGGTACTGATACCTTACTCTCCCCAGGTTAAGAATCTAGGCGTAGTCTTTGATCGCACGCTCTCATGGATACCGCAGGTCAGTGAAGTGAGCAGGAAGGTCTTTGCAGCTGTGGGTTCCCTACGACGAGTTCGTAACTTTTTGCCTTTTGCCACTAAAATTGCGCTTGCCCAGTCTCTCCTATTGCCCATTTTGGACTATGCCGATATCAGTTATTTAGATCTGACAGAAGAGCAACTGAATAAACTCGAGCGGCTTCAAAATGTTTGCATTAGGTTTATTTTCGGATTACGTAAATTTGACCACGTCTCGAGCTATCGTACGCAGCTCAAGTGGTTGCCTATCCGTTTCCGCCGCGACTCTCATATTCTTCATCTTCTTTTTTCCGTACTGTTTCTCCCAAACACTCCCTGCTATCTCAAAGTCCGTTTTAAATATCTTAACTCTGTCAGGTGCTCTCAAAATCTTCTACTTTACCCACCTCCTTCTTCTTCAAAGGTCTACAACAATTCTTTCAGTTTTCGCGCAGTTCGGTTGTGGAATGCTCTGCCCATCGATATTAGACGTGCTAAATCCCTCTCTATATTTAAAAATCGTTTAAAGGAACATTATTTATCTAAGTCTTAATCCTTCCGTGCTCTCTATGAAACTCACTGTTATGGCTACCTCGACATACCCGTATATATATATATAGGTATAAGTTATATATAAAATGTATGTATTAATTTATGTAGTGTATGATTTATTGGATAGTTGTAGTTTATGTATTTTATTATATTTGTCTAAATTGTTTTCACAAATTTTGCTAATTTCATTTTTTTTTTTTTGCGCCACCCGTACACTTAACTATGTTCGCCGTTTCGCTATCTGAAGGTTGTCTGGAAGAGATCGCTGTTTAGCGATAAGACCGCCTGTTGTAACCTACGCCGTTAAATTCCAATGTATTCTCTGTAACCTTTATTTTGTAGTGTGCAATAAAGTATTTTATTATTATTATTATTATGGCTATGAACTTGTGGTGGCAATTATAGTTTTGGTTGTCACCGGACGATGTCTTTATTTTTATTTTCGATTTCCAAAAGGTTAGTAACCTAGTAAAAAATTATAGTCAGACCTCTTCTAGTCAATCTATTACTTGTTTACTAGACAAAACCGTGAATAAATAACGGATCCACATCTACAGCTATCGATCTGGTTTGGCGGGCGGCCCAGTAAATGTTGGGACAATCCGCCAACACGGGTAATTAATACGTGCGTGTTCCGCTGACGCTAATGGCAGGGTTATGGACTGGACTGGCCTGGATGGTAAATGGAATCGGACTCGAACGGATTTCGGTGATTTATCATTTGACGTACAGGTAAATTACGTACGTTCGTAGTGTGTTTGTGTTTTCGACGATGATGATATTAAATTTTTTGAGCAAACTTGTGATTTTCGAATAATAGTAGGAAAAATAATAATGTATATGATTTAACTAGACTGACTCCCAACACAGTCTTAAACACGTATAAAGGACGAGTCAAATTTTTGGCTTTTAAATAGTACATGCAACTCTCCCGATATCATTTCTTTGTTCGATCGATAGCAATATTAACGTCTTTTATTTATTGCCGTCTAATCTATGTATAAGGTGCGAGTAGACGTCCGAGTGCTCGACACTGTCTTATTATACCCAGCCGCATAATTGCATGGTCAATTTATGAACTTTAAACATAAGATAAGTCACTTTAAACTCTCCTGTTTTGAACACATTTAATTATACGAACGGGAACGGGAGCTGTTTTCGTCGTCGAATCGTCGGAATTTAAGGTAAAAACAATGAAATTAAATCGCGGTAGACCCGTCACCTTTTGGGCATTAGCATGTCGAGCACAAAGTGTAGTAAATAATAGTGATTTACATGAATTACGTGAAAAAGAATTAGAACCTAAATCCTTTAAATAATGATAATGAATCCAACAGTTTATTAAGTACCAAGTAACAATCACGCGTACTTTCAAGCCAACCCACACACCCTCACCCAGTGCGTTCATTCTAAGGCCTGAAAAATGGATTCAGACCACGCCACTTGAAAAGAAAATTGCGCTGAATAATTTCCCTTCACGAACGCGGTTTACGTGCATTGTGGAATTACTTTACCGAGTTAGCGTCGCTACGTAGAAATTTCACGGTTTCGTTTGAAATTCGCTTGTGAAACGCTTGGAGGTACTTTGGGATATGCGGTTTAAAATTAATAAGTACCTACCTATACTATATACCCGTAGTAGTAACATAGTTGAGCAAAAGGATAGACGAGTATACAATCATAGCGCATCTCATAACAATTAGCTTTAAAAAAAAGTTGTCACTTCTACAACTTCTACATAAAGTTATTACACTTGTTAAAGTAGGTAATATTGTAATTATGACTGAGAATTATTTTAGAAGAACACATCTAGTTTGTGATTGTTTGATGAAATTCTATATATACTATTTTATAGGTTCTAATAATTATTTAGTGACTCGTTAAATTTCACTCGATATTTCAGCTGCTCATATTGGCTGTATTTTCGTGAGTTAAAAAGATACGTAAGAGTTTATTTCTCTATATTTTTACGTAGGTACTTAAACCAACTATTGTTTTTTTATATATTACAGATTAATTCTCCTATAATAACATCTAATTCTCTCCTAATTAAAGTTAAAAAGACGGATGAACTTACCCTACAAAGCTGAAAAGAAACCCCCCCCCCTGCATACAAATTTCAGTAAATTTGTATGCAGGTGTGGTACCTTTTCTCTGCAGATGACTGTACTAGAAAGTCCTGAGTACGTCATACAAATAATTGATGAACCAAGGCTATCAGCTTGACTTTGAAATGAGCAATGGCCGAGTTTACCAATTATCGTTCATGTCTAGGACAAGCCATTGGCGGTCAGCGGAGCGCGGCCAATGGCTGGCCACGGCCACGACTGCTGCAGACATGTCATAGTTCGGCCTTACGAATCGATTGCTTTTGAGAATTTATAGGATTGATCAATAAATAGAGTTTTGTCATTTATTTACATAGGTGCCTTCTTAAACATTTGTATTTAAAATGTGTAGTGAATTTCACCTTTTTAAGTATTGAACTTTTGAATGATTAAGTTGCTTTATTTCAATATGTAAGTATATACATTCAATGTAATTAACTTCCGTGGATGATGCTAATATCATTCATATTAACTACAGCTCTCTACCATTATACCAGTCTCTGTGCTTGAAAATAGTTACTTAGGCTTTCCGTAACAGATATAGACAGCTCCTGAGAAAAACCGTAAAATTATAAGTATTTAGAATCATATGTATAATAGACTTATATTGACCGGGATATGGACCGTCATTACCTTTTGTATTGTTTTCCAGCTCCCGATATTTCGACGCAGTTACTGCACATGCATCTTGTTCACGGATAACGGTCAATAGGTATAAGTCTAGTGGAACTAACCGTGAATTATTCAAATATGCATATGTATAATGTTATATATTAACTAATGCCCTTCGATCAGCGTAGAACTAGTAGAAATGAATGCCGGCTGATAGGTAGATGAGAATAGTTAAATCGATATACGAGTAGCCTTGCAAGTTTAAATTAGCTAATAAAGGAATGTTGTTCTATGACTAGTGTGCCAAGCTTTATAACCGAGCATCAAAAGGAACTTTTACTCGACTACTGTATAAAATCAAAAGGAAGGCTTGTGGACATAGTACCATACATCACAGGATAAGGAGTGGTTCAGTAAAAAAGTAGCAGTGAATTGTCTGGTATATTTTTTTATCTTTTGCTAATTATGAAGCAGTTATTTTTTTTAGTAATCTGTATAATATACTATAAAATAAAATTAAAATCATATTGAATATATGAGATTGTTTGAGTTTTCTCATGTTTAGTGCAATGTACTTGTAAAACTGTAGAACAACGCAATTTGACTATCTTCACTTGCCGTTTTCCACAATGCCACAATTGCATTTCCATTTCCACAATTTGTTTTATGCTTTTAGATTCCTAAAAGCATAAAACAAAATGTTACGAATAAGTTATACCAATTAAATGGATTTTATCTTGGGTAGCCAGGAAGTCTCTCCAATCTAACCTCTGACAGAGGTTTTTCTATGGGCGACAAATTTCTGTAAAAATGGCAAATACACAAAAGTAGAAATTCCATGTAACTATCACAAAAGTAAAGTCAAATCAAAAGTTAAATATTGTACGAAAGACAGTTTAATAAGGTATTAATTAGCTCATCAAATTTAAAGAAAAAAAATATGTTTATAAGAAACACCTCATAAATTCTCTCAGAAGACGCTGTTCAAAAAATGTTAGGAAAGATGTAATATAAAAGGCGAAAGCATGAATTCGCTCTTTTATTTTAATACGTTTGTATTTAATTTTATAGAATACTACCTATAAAAAAATGCACTAAAAATTATCACAAAATATAATGAAAAATCCACATAATATGGGCCACTTTTTATGCGAACCACTCTTTACTATGTTCACAAGCCTTCATATCATAGTAGTATAGTCTGATGTATGTTTGTTGAAGGTTAACATCGAATAAGCCAAAAAAGTTCATATTATAAATCTACACTTACGACTTGAATATTAATATGGAAGGAACAGGAATGTTAAATCCCAACTTTGCAAATTACATATATTATTACACAATGTATTAAAATAGTTCCACTTTGTGTCAGTACTTGTTTTGTAATGTACCTAGTATGGGCAGGTTTCCGCAACTCACCGACTGGCGCCTATTTTGCGTGACGTGTCAATGTCAGTACTTATTCGTGTTTTCTGTATTTAAAAGAATCACCTTCAAACGTAACGTATAATAACTAAAGTTTTTATAATTACGCTAGTTAAGGTATTTCCGAAGGAAAGTATGTAATTAATTATCTGCTCCAGTACTCTTAAGCCGGAAAATGGGTCGATAAATAAGAAAAGGCTTCAAAGTTGAAGCAAAATTTGACGTCTTGTCAATGTTAATGTTTCGAAGTTGAAAGGCAAGCCTTTCAATAGGCTCGCTTCATAAAGTTGATTTAAGGACTGCATTACTCAAGTTTTTTGTTAATTAATATTTCTTTTTAAACCTTTTTTTAGGCAGCGAAAATAATATTCCAGTTTAGCTATGCGAGCCAGAGAGTTTCTGGAGGAACGCACAATTGATGATTGCCAACCTTTTAATTAAGTGGTGAATATGAAAATGTTGTTGGGTATATTTACATAATCTCACATGGATCGATATATTTGGTTTTAACTGTACATGCGTTATACACATAATTACATACACACACAGTGGTGTAAAAAAATTGTACAACTAAATTAAGGTTATGATGGTACTACTCTCTGAGCAAATAACTATCAAAACTTTCCCAAAATAACCGGAAGTTAAATAAAAGCTAAAAGGTAGTTTAAAGTAAATCTCTCACGTAAATCCTTTAGGATCAGCCGGCCAGGGTCGGCTCGGCCCACTCGTTCCAATCAGATTACAGCGTGATTGCGATTTAATTTAGCCGACATAATCGCCGGAACAATCGCAGGCCGTGATTGAAGCCGAGGTGGGCTAGGTGAGATTCATTAGATCAACCGCTACAAGCAACATTCCTAATAAAGCCAATACAGGCTTTATTAGGAAAGCTGTTTTTTAAAAGGCGAGGACACGGAGCGGGGTTTTTGATATTAGCGGCATCTTAGGGCGAAAATTTTCATCGCTGATTATATGAATACATGATATATTATATGACCGGTGGAGAGCAGCAACCAGCGATCAACTATTTTATCGCGCAAGAACCGTTTGTGTTGTTGTAGAAACTGCCTTCAATGAAAAATCTCGCCCATCGCTATTGGCTTTTTGCTGATTGCTGCTGGTCAGACACCTGCTAAAATAAAATATCGAGCGAACCTAAGTAACTCAAATCATTTTGCTGCATAGTTGTTCTTGAACACATGTTCGATGTTATATATTATTTAATTAGGATAAAAATACACAAAAACTGCTTCAAAACCAAGTACGGCGATAAAAATACAAGAAAAAAATGGAAAAAAAATGGTGACGCAAGCGTCAATGTCAGCGGTTGGTTTTACCTTTGTCTCGTCTTGGCGGGGGCACGGCCGTGCCCCCAGATTATTATTAAGTATTATTGTGAGCCTATTATGTCCTACTGCTGGGCAAAGGCCTCCCCCTCTTCTTCCATTCGGTCTGGATATAATTAAGTATATTATATACATATATAATATAATTCACCGAGCTGAGCTGATAACATCTCCTTTGATTTCTCAGGTATACTTGCTTGTCGTTTATTTACAAATTATTGTGTAATATCAACACGTGCGTTAACTTTCAAAGGAATCCTCATTTCCAAGACAGTAACATAATTCCTCTTCCCGCTTTAATAAACTGTAAGACGTTTCGAATCATAAAGAAGCGTTTCAACGTGGAAAGTAGTTTTACGCCCGTCGTAAACTCCTCTGCTCTATCCAGAATTCCAGACTAGTTAATATGCTTTGCACGACGCTAGAAAAGTAGTTTCTAAAAATTATATTCATACAAAACGTGTTCATTTGTTAGGCGATTCGAGTCTCAGGACTCTCAGGTGGCTAATTACATTAGTACGGGGCTTTGTCCTGAATTTTGTGGCCTGTATATTCTCTTTATGTGCTTGCTTTAAAAATAAGTAGGTTCGTAGGTAAGCCACAATAGCATTGATAGAGAAATGGTTTGATACTTACCTATAAGCTATTAACAAGTTATACAAATTGCGTACAGTTCGCACACGAAGTTCGAGGAAACAAAGTAAACCCCTGCTTATCAACCACATCTTTGTACCAGGTGCTCGTTCAAGCTTACACTCTCCCGCTTTTAAATCCATGGACTACGTGCGCGAACAGCTAGCAGCTGTATGTTGTGTAGGCAAATATTGTTGGTACCTTAAGCACACACAACACACAACTTACATTATATTTCTCCGTAACCGTATACCTACTAGGATTTCCGTAGGTAATCTTAGTTCAGCAAAATAGCTTCCAGACCTTACAGTATAAAAGTTGTGTATAGATCGAACATCCCTGAATTAATTTGTATACCTTTCCTGCTAACACCGTCAAACAAACCGCACCTTAATTTAGGTACCCACTTAAAACTCAGAACGAGGTATTCCAAACTTAAAATAAAGCTAGTTTCCGTCCCCGGTGACCGGTCCAGTAGCCCTCACTCTATTTTAGTACTGTCCAATGTAAATGTGGCTGCCCCCTACGTAAACATAGTGTAAAAGGTGTTAGACAACTTTAATGTCCTTCATTCAGTTTTATGGGCGGAGACTCTATAGAATACATTGTCAGTAAATTGATGAAGATAAAATCGATTAAGCTAAGTCTAGACGCCATAACATCCAGTCTCGACACTGAAACAATGTTGAAAACCATTAACTGAAAAATTTAATTTGTTCTTATTCATAAAAATGATAACGATCAATATATTGGATGTGACTATTTTTCATTTCAAGAGAAGAATATTTTTAATTATATTGTAACAAAACCTATTTTTATAGGAGATGGGTAATAAGCTATATCTAGTCCTGTAATTAGTTTATGTAGCTTCAGATCAGCGAATTTATGTTTAACTAACGTAGCGGTTTCACTCACGTATTTTTAGTCACTCGCGCGACATATTTCGGAGAGCCTAGGTCTCCATTTTTAAGCACTAACAGTATGTTAAGTTAATATGTCTCACGATAGTTTAAATTTGAATTTATGTTTATCGTACAAAACTCGTTTTTGTTCTATTTCGTTTGTTTTATAAACTGGAGCTATATAAATGAATTACAGGGCTAGATATACCTCATGTCATGTCATTGCATGTGCAAAGTTTTTTACAATTCAAAACGTAGTTTTAAAATAAGAACTCCGTTTGCATGGGAAGGTAAAATTCGGATGAGCTTGCTGGGCTCTGAAATATTCTTCATCGGATAAGATCTATTTAAACCCTTTTAAGAACTTCTTAGTGGAGCGACGAGGCTAGTAGACTAAGTATTAGAAAAACTACAGCGCTAAAGCAGAATAAACACTTGAAAGGGGGAAGGATTAACTACTTAATTGGATTCTAGCTTGAAATGTTTCTAACTTATTTATCTCCTTATCTGTGATAAGTAGGAATTATTTATTTATGTGATAAGCATAATATACACACTTGATTTTCACAAAAAAATATCCTTCTTCATAAACATTACTTTATATTCTCGTATCATCATCATCATCATCATCATGTCAGCCGATAGACGTCCACTGCTGGACATAGGCCTCCCCCAAGGCTCGCCACTCCGACCGATCCTGTGCCGCTCGCAACCACCGAATTCCCGCGACCTTCACCAGGTCGTCGCTCCATCTTGTTGGAGGCCTACCGGCAGTTCGTCTTCCGGTACGCGGACGCCACTCCAGAACCTTCCGGCCCCACCGTATATTCTCGTATACCTCACTATAATAGGTAACTTTTAAGCCACGTGTAGATAGAGTTAAAATTACACAAATCAACTTCTTACTCAAATTATCAGTAGACACTTCTGGGATACCGTTGATTCCAAGGTCGAGAATCGCTCAAAACTACAAGACATTTTCATGAATGCCGTCAAACGCTTTTAATTACTCGATGGCACGAAATGGTTATTCATTATTACACTTTATTGACGTAAATTATTACATTAATAAAGATAAGACGTACAAAATTACACTCAATGCACATCAACGAGTTTAGGTAACGATCCGCGTATTCTATTACGAACAGGGAAGCTTTAATGAATTAATCTTGTCAGAGGGAAACGTTAGGCAAGTTTGGGAACAAATTACGGGCGTAAAGTTGCCTCGCACCTTCGACATGTAATTATGGGTAGTTGGAAGACGTAGGAGCTGACGAGCGCGCATATCGCGGATCCGCCGTCGCAAACGAGCGAGATAACAGCTTTATTGCTTGACGACTTGCCAGCGTGAATCAACATTGTGACTCGATACTGCAAGTGAACAAATCGATATACTCGACTTGTTTGTGTCGGCGGCTGTCTGGTGCCAGGCTCGCACCCATAAAGCTACTCCTACTTTTGTAAAACAGAACTGAAAATATGTCTCAAGGATAACTCCAGCTGCTCATCTTTCTGTTGTTTTATGTATCGCTCGGCTTTATGGGAAGTCGTTTGGGTAATGAAAGCCCTTTTATTTTATACAACTATAAGTTTTATGGATGCCGTATATTAAATAATATATCCCTTGTTCAGCCTTATATCTGGGTCGTCTCGTAAACGTCTTTTTAAGGGAATGGAAGTGTGGTTCAAACTGGCACTCGAGGTTCAAGATAGCGGATGATTCTATAAGGAAAAAAAGAATGTGGTGTAAGTGAGATTAGCCGCCGGCGAGTGGCTGGCTACCAGGCTCGCAGCGGTCTCGCGGAGTGTCGCACGGCGCTGTGAAACGGAGCATGTAGGTTAAGAGCCCTCGGCGCTTTGTTAGTGCGCTCTAATCACTGCCGGCCCTCGACGGCACGCGACTCGAGGGCTCGTGGCACTAGCGTTTTGTGCCTCTCCTCCTCGCCTATCTGCTACGCCTTCCTGCTACGGCGCATAATTCAAAAGATTTGCAGCGCCATAAAATTGCAAAAAACCCTATAAATCTAAATAGACTTTATGCTCGGATTTGGCAACGACGGGGCTGGACACAATCCAAGGTACGCTTTTAATTCCAGCAAATCGCTGCGCCATTTTTTTTGGATAAACAACGGCGCGAAACTATTAAGTTAGATTTGTCAACGGGAATTTAATGGTTGTTAAAGAAAATTGGACGTGGCGGAGGTGATAAGGTTTGCAATGGTGTGGCGGCGTTAGGGGATTCAGGCGATACAGCCGAATAACCTCGCATCTATTATTGTTTTGCCAGAATTTATATGGACGGCGTTGACCGTGCTTTGAATTTGTAATTGGATTTCGCGAGAGCTCTCGTCTGGCGCGTTCGAAGCTTTTTTATGGTATCCCGTGGGCGGGAAGTTTTTATTGCTGTATGCTTTTCGCTCTTTTGAAAATTACGTTTGTTTGTGTGTTATGGTATTTACTTTAATGATACGTTAAAATCACTGTAAATATTTGACTGCATTAATAACCGTTTCCCAATTTTTCTGGAATCTCAATATGTAACAAACTATACAGACGGGACCTAACATGACTACTTCAAGCTCAGACAAGCTACAGCTAAAAGTCGACAAGCGTGTTCGAAAGTTCATGCCAACTTAGGCACGGAACTACAGCTAGACTACTGAACACTGTTGCACCCTTTCTGACGCCATTTCTACTTGAAAATTCGTTTAAAACCGTCAAGTGTATATTCTAGAGAAGAAAATGGGTTCAAATGGATTTTCCGACAGGCTAATAATGAGGTGCGGTTTGCTCGTCCCGGCGGAGGAGGTGGGGGCAAGACGGCAACTCATTTCCGCCGCGGCGGAAGGAGACCGGCCAATAAGAAAAAAATGGACTCAGAAGTCACTCGTACTCTTTTAAAGCGTAATTTTATATTTCCTTGTTTTGTTGTGCGACGTGCTGATATCGAGTGTTTAAATTGATGGGTTCTGTTTACTTACTTTCAGTACTTTTCGCTGCCATGCGAACAGGTTTGCAATGTAAGCATGCTACTGTGTGAAAACACAAAATGTACAGCTTGGCTAAGTTTCAAGCTTTAAAAAAAAAAAAACATAAATATTATGAAAACAACGAATGTTACTCGAAAATAGTTTCAATTCAAGGCAAAGTATGTCTTAAAAACCTTAGAATGAGTAATTTATATTGTCGTTATATATATACTGTAGTCCTGTGGTACAAGTCCATAAATATTATGAATTGATCGCATCGCTGATTTGTTCGTACTATAACTAAACTGTTTATATTTCTGTTAAGGCGGTTCCCTGAGCCAGAAGCCGAATAATCTCCTTATATGATCATATTTTTCTAAGACACGTTGATATTCGTAGACGTAGAAAAAAAAATAGTTCTTGAATATATTATCTTTAATTTATTAGCTTCCGATACACGAATTATGACACTTCGCTCGATACAATTAATTCCCAAAGTAACCTCTAACTAGGACTTAATCCAACTTTACTCGGTTATTTATTATGTGACACTATAAACAAAAAAAAGAAGAAAAAACAATCTTAACTTAAATAGTAATCGATATAATATTTCGAATTTCGATATTGTAAGGCAACGTTTTTAAAATAAATAAAAAACCGGTCAAGTGCGAGTTGGACTCGCGCACGAAGGGTTCCGTACCATTACGGAAAAAAACAGCAAAAAAATCACGTTTGTTGTATGGGAGCCCCATTGAAATATTTATATTATTCTGTTTTTAGTATTTGTTGTTATAGCGGCAACAGAAATACATCATCTGTGAAAATTTCAACTGTCTAACTATCACGGTTCATGAGATACAGCCTGGTGACAAACAGACAGACGGACGGACTGCGGAGTCTTAGTAATAGGGCCCAGTTTTTACCCTTTGGGTACGGAATCCTAAAAAGACAAAATTCGATCAAAATTGACACTTGGCGCGCATGGTCTTTCTCGTTCTTTCTTGCGAAATGTGGATGGAACGACCTTAACTTGTCCTAATACCAACGTATAGTACAACACAGTTATCTAAATCAAACCGGCTAATCTCCTCGAAACCATTTCGATTTGGTCCCAATGCGCAATAGCCTATTTTTTGGCAAAACAGCATCCAGGTCGGACTATCCTGGCATCGGGCCAGGGTTGCCAACAACACATGTAGGACGCCAACTCCCGGTTATGCCCGCCCTAGTTTAGCTTGAGGATTTTTTTCTAGTCTACGTAATTGGCATCCCTGTTTTGCTGGTTATCTGTTGTTTTGAAATCTGTTAATTTGGTTCAAATGGTTATACATACATAAATAGAATATTTTGCTGTATTTGTTTATTTTCTTTGTTTTTTTTTTTTCTATTGAAATAATACGTTTGTAAGGACATTAACTATATTTTGATTATTATATAAATAATAGTGTTACAAAAAATTTACAAAAACTGTTATCGCTAAGTTACCAATGTATGTCCATAGGCCTGTTGTGTTATAATTTTTTTAATGTGAATCTGTACAAAGTTTCGAACGGCCATTCGCTGCCCTCAACCAAAGATAGATATAACTCAGTAATAGATGGATACAGTCTAAGGAAAATACGTGCCTCGAAAATCACGAAAATTTGATTCTCGATCAGATGGCGCCACTAGTTTTGGCCTAGTCTCGTATAGAGGGCGTTGACTGTTTCGTTTGTTATTTATAATTTTAACGCATACCAGTGAAAGAACATGGGTCAAAATCATATAAAAATAATTAATGCAAATAAAATAACATTTATCCATATTTAAATACATTTTAACGTATTTTTATAAATTTTCATTTTTAGTTTTAAAGTATGTCGATAGATGGCAGTGAATATACAGTGGTTACAAAATTTACTATGACAGTACCGCTCTATCTTATTATATCCTCATTGCCCTCAATCAACACAGATCGAAATAAATTATAATTATATCTAAAAATAATCATCATGTGCATTGTTTAACACTTTCTGTCATGTCAACAATTGTGATGCTTTCAACTAGAATAAGAATAAGAATAAGAATAAGAATAAGAAATATTTATTAGCACAAAAAAAACAACTAAAAACAACATAAAATAACATTCATTTAGAATATAAACTAACAGAATTGTGCTAAAAGGTACCACATTGTGGGTTGTCGATAAGGTTGATTTAATTTTAAAGCTTTATGGAAATAGCGTCTTATTAAAGAGATAATTATTTAAATGAGCCTCATTTAAATAATTATCTCATTAACAGGATGTTTTTACGTAGCGAATTTGTTTTCCAATTTTCTCCAAAAAATCATCATAAAACCTATAATGTTTCATACTTAAATATACTCCAGGTGCCGAGTCCTATCAGCTGTAAAAAAAATGTTAGCACCTTATATATACACGAGATTAAGCATCATAAAAATTTGCAGCATGCCTCATTCTATATTAAATTAATATACTCCTTTTACATTTTTAATGCCTTCGCGTCTGGGCCGTGATGAAATTCAGTCTCAATTTGCGGGACTGCGTCAAGAAATTTTATTAGGTCCCTTTTTTAATTAAGGAGGCGTCCCTACGGTCGCGGGGCCTTTCGTTACTAAGGCTATCATTATACTTAATAGCTGTGGGAGTTGCCAGCTCTTGAAAAGTTAACAAGCCTGGGAACGTTTTACCTTAGGCTGAGCTGTGTCATCGCGCCTTTAGAAAGACGACTACAATGTAGCATAGTATTAAATATTTCCCTGAACAGGAATTTCGAAGTTTCCGCGTGAAATGTTTCTTTAAAGGTTTCCCTGGAAATATTCACAATTTTGTTTACCGTATTATACTTAGCATTTTGTCATGCCGACTTTTATATGTTTGCGAAAACAAGACCCAAATACTGATGTTGTAGCCCTGGAAGATTTCACACAAATCCTGTTAACCTTGTTTCCGTTTATTCTACTTGAGTTACAAAGGAAATGAAATTCTGTGAGCTGCCTATGATTTTATAAGAATATTTCTTGAGTGCTTTTATCTACTTTACGACTGATTTGCTTTTTGATTACGAGTGATACAGAAAAACCAAAATTAAATTATCTTCTACTTTTCCAGGAAATTAGATAGCTTTATCGCCACATTGAATTGGAGTAAAAAAATATCGTTCTCGAATAAAATTGTTCCAAGTCACGTTTCATAAAATCTGAATTGAAGATTCTCGCTGAAACTATTTTCTCGTAGCCGAGGGGATGATTTCGCACCGCCTTTGAATGCTTTTTAAAACGATAAAAAAGAGAAAACATATCTTTTCCGCTTTTCCGTCTGAGAGCCTAACCGCGCCAGCGAACGGTACTATGTCACATCCTCATAATGTTTTATTTTGTTATGCAGCTCTGCGGAGTATGTTCGCTCGGCGCGAACAAAGTTATCTCCCTCGCTTTGCCTCGCACAGACCCGGGACAGAGAAAATGGCTGCTTAGTTCTAAGCGATCGCAAAAACTGTTACTATAACGGAAAAGCGTTCTCGGTACTTCTGGAGCTTACCTGCTTAATACAATTTAAATCTCCGAACAGCTTCCGAATCACAAACAAAATAACAATCTTGCTATGATAACGAGATTGAAGCATTAGTAAGTTCATTCGCTTGAACATTAATTGGCTGGGAGTTTATTAGGAAGATTGCGAATTCAGGGGGCGTATGTTGTGACCCGTGACATTTCGGGACTGTACTAGGAAGATAATCGGGCTCGCGAACAGCGCCATTTAAATTCGGACGGTGATTATCACTTGACGGCGCGACTTGCCGGATTAAACGATTTCCAACACAATAACCGGTTCTCAGTTTATTCGATAATGGAAATGAATCGTTATATTGTCCCGACGCGTCGTTTTCATGATTGTTATTAATTCATGTTATGTGATTTTGTCATTTAATATCTTTGTTCTTTTGAATCTCTTAATTGTTGTTTAATTTATGTTTTTTTTTCAGCATAATGTAATATATTTAGAAACGTATGTGTTGGATACAAGTTTCTGTTTTCTACTAATACATGCACGTTTTCGTATGTGTTGGATACAAGTATTTGTTCTCTACTAATACATGCACGTACTCGTTTCAGGTAAGTTATACTCGACAGCAAATTGGATAATAATCTAATCAACTAAGTATAGCATAAAAGCTTGAACGGCGACCCGTATCGCTGTTCAAATTAATTCTTTTGAGATTTTTAAAAAACGCGTTGAATTAATAATTTAATATAAAGTCAGGGCTTTGAAATTATTTTTAATTATCCCGGCTGCTGCGTGCCCGTGTCGGTGCCATCTTGAATATTCATTCTCTGAAAGATCCCACATTATTTTTCAGTGTTTACGCTAATTCTGAGTAATGAGGGGAAAGCGGCTCGGAAAAAGGACAAAGCAACGTTTCTATACGGGCTAAGCACAAATTATATGGTAATTGGTACTTGTAGCTGAGCTCACTGTGTTTAAATTGTTAATATTAGTTGTATAAAATATCGCAGACATAAAATTTATGAGGATAAACGCATAGCCGAGCCAAGGAATGGCGTACCTCACAAAGAAGCATCCTTTACTTCTACAGTGAGTGAATGTACAGTTAAATACTTATTTTTTAAATTTTAGGTTAGATTTACCCGAGATTGGTAATATTATCACTATTTTTTTAAAATCAAATAAGTACTTAACTATTTACTCTATTTAGTTAAGAATGAATTGGATCTAGCGACATAACTAAATAGTTACCTACATGATGGTTAAAAACAATACGCTCGCAAAATACCTGATATTGGTTTTTGTATTCCTCTCCATAAAAAGACAACATCAAGTTGTTACAAAAAAAAACAGACATGTAATATTTCCCTAATAGTAAACTAGCAAACATAAAGATCACGTTTCACACCAGCTCGGATGCATCCTTAAGATCTCGTTACAGATGTCGTTTGTCACGCGGACGTGTGTCTTATGTCACAAAAATGCTCTGCTCATATTTATCTACATATCCCTGAAACTACTAGGGAATCTGTGCGTTACCAAAATATTTTATGCCCCTTTTTTAGGACGGCCAAGAGGTGGGTCCCGAATTTATCAGTTTTTTTAGGGGGGTCGGAGCCCAGTCAACTTTAGGAACCACTATACTAAAGGGTTAGCATCACGAAAGTGACATCTCTGGTGTTGTAAGCGTCTACCGGCTACGGTAACTCTTACCAACAGGCTGCCCGTATGCTCGTTAGCCGTCAACATAATTATAGCCATAGAGGTTTATATATATTTTTAATTCTCCGTTTAAATATTAAAAAAATATATTTTACGACTTGTTAATGTTGATTTTCAAAAGAAAGACAAAAGAGATTCTGGACTAAGGACACATATTTATGTATAACAAGCAATACATAATAATACGTAGCTAACAGCAGTTGCAACACTTTATATATTTAATTAATAAATTATATATTTAATTACAAAATAACGGCACTGTTGTAAAGTAAAACCGTGCTACCTACAGACTTCGAAATTCTAGTTAGTATGTATATTCGTAAAACGGATGACAAGCCATTAAAAAATGAACGCAGCCGTTAATTAATCATGTGAGAAAATGAAAAATTATTCCATTTCCGTCACCTGCGACGGGTAACGTACCGGGAACCCGGATATTGCTTGAGTGATGCGATCCGGACATTAATCAGGCGGACGAGAACTCCTACAGGCATATTCAGATGTTGAATATATGATACCAATAAGTACACCTAGCATTGACATTTCCCATGCCGACTGAATATTTACTGCTGGGGCGCGAAGACCCGAGGTGGTATTTACTTGGCCTACGACACCAAAACCGCCACGCTTCTCTGTCCAGTCGTCGGCGCTAAGTTCGCTAAGGTCTTTTTGAACTTCATCACTCCAGCGGTACCTAGGATGTCCAGAAGGTCTTTGGACATTTGGAACGCCAGAGTACGCCCAAGCCACCGGAGTCTGGCGGCGCGCCGCATTAATAAGTAGAATTCCTAGATGTATGGGCAAAATTGCGATTAAATATTCTTCGTAGACCTTGGACAATTATTTTATTCCTAACAAAAGGGAGCATTTCTTTAGTGTTATTTTGCTTACAAACGCCACTCTTTTGGTTTTTTGAAAATTTTAGCCAGCCGATATTTGTCAGGTTTGATTTATTTAAATTTTTAAGCCAAAGATAAAAAAATCCTAGCATTTTAGGAAATATTCAAGTGACGTTTATTAGTGACGACAGTTGTTAGAATGCTCCAAAAATTGTCCGGGATTTACCTTTTTTAATTAAACACGCCACCAAGACATTACCGGACATGCTTCAACTAGGGGAAAACCCAGCACGCGTTAAGATTGGCACCGATGATGACATTGTCATCGTGTTTTTAACTTCTGATTAATCCTTCCTATTCCTCATCATTTTATCGCGAAAACGTCCAGGAATTAATATATTAAATGAATAAGAAATTAAATATTTGGCTTTAAGCTGATGCACAAAACACTCGTGTATAGTACAGGCACACACGCAATTATGTTAATTGGTTAAATAACTGGAGGATGTTATGTATTTGCAAATGATGTTTATGTACACGGGAAAACTGCATTTATTAGTCTGTCGCATCCCATTTAAACTAGGCAAAAACATCTAACTGAACGCCAAGCCAAAGCGCGCCAATGAAATCCAAAAATCTGTCTTCATCAAAATATCTAAGACATAACCTTAGTTATCCCGACACCAATGCCCGGGCGCCCGGGCACCGCGGTCTGATGAAACCGGCCGGGTGAATACAGATGAAAGGACACTGACCCGGGCATTTATCACCGTCCGTTACATAATATGCTGAAAGACTAGGACAAGGGTAGCTTTTTATATGATTACAATGGGGTATGGACATTTTTTAGGAAGGAAGTAAAGAGTAGGATAGGTACAGATGTAGTACATACTTTTTTGCCATCGTATTTTCACGGAAACTCACGAACGTATTAGGCTATTTCAGTCAGGCTCAGTATAATAAGTACTGAGGTTGACAGAAGTAGCATGACAAATACGAACGTACCACTACTTTAGTGTATTGCCGCATATTTTTACCCAGTAGCTCCAAAGCATAACAATAACAGATGGTTAGTGTTACAGCCTAAAGTATGACTCACCCGGCCCGGGCTGAGGCTTCTGACACTTCGTTTTCTATGACGGGTGATCGATGATCACGTGATGCTTTCTATTGAAAACTGAAGTGTCGGGCGCCTTTGCCTGGATCCGGACCGCTCGCTCTAGCGCGAGTCGGCCTTAAATGTGTACAGTCAGTACATATTTAACCTAATATCTACAGTAGAGAACAAACAGATTTGATACCTACCACTTGTCATTTTAAACGTTTTTTTTTATTGCGAAAATTTTGTTAATACCAAGATGAGTCATATCGACAACGATGATATTTGATGAACCTTAGTTTAAGTTTTTTGAGAGGAGATAGAGAGACACCATATAAAGCGCTTTAACTGTTATCATCCGGCAACTACATAACGTACCGCTTTTTACGCCGGGCCTTATGAAATGTTTGAACTGCAAATAAGGCATGTGTGCCGGTTGCCCGGGTATTTCCCATTGGAACACCCGGATATAGGCTCGTGTGTGGCGAATATTAAATAACTTAGCTTTGTGCGAGTTGCCGAATCGATCAGAATGCCGTTGAGGCCGGGCCTTTTGAAGTATTGATTAAATAATTCAATTTGAATATTGTTCTCTCGCAAAACAAATGGAACCCGCTTAACTCATGCATGACTGATTTCAACTAATATTATTTTTAATTGTTCCGACTCTTTATCAAGGTTACACGTGTGATCAAAATTTTATACAAACGGCGATGAAACAATATGAAATTTAAAGCTCCATAACACACCTTTGTCTTCAGAAACCCACCAGTTATGATTTTACTGTCTCGCAACATGACTGTACGGAACTTCGTAGCTAAGTTTAATAGACCTTTTCTCAAAAAAGGACGGCAAAGTCGACGTTGCCGGTTAAAAAGTAGGTCGCGAAGTGCGTAGTTTATGGTCAGTCAAAAAATTAAAAAGTTAAAAACATTGCAGTCTCGATTTCGGGACTGCAATGTTGCATACAAATTCCATTATTTGTCGAGTTCCAAACTTTTTAAAAGTTGAAGTGGCCATATCAAATGAAGGCATAGGTCCAATAAACAGCCAAACAGATGATCAGTACTTATTATTATAATGTTGGTACCGCGACTATTTAGGTGTCTCAAATAGGTTGGCGTATTTTCAGCAGAAAAATACACTTCCATTTTTAATTTAAAAAATAAAACGGCGGCAAAGCAAATCTTTTTAGTTTTTTCTGTGAAAATATATACATAAGAACGTTGCTTCTGTAAAATATTTCTATTATATTTGCATTTATTGCGCCATTTTCGAGAAAAGCACTATATATGACTCGGCTGGAAGGCTACTTCCTGGCTTCGGATTTAATTAAACGGACTCCCAAGGTCGTCCGTTTAAAACGAATCCTCAGCCAGCAAGTAGCTACTTCCGAGCCTCGACAATAATGTACAATTTGTTAGTAGGTAATTTATAAAATCATCATCATCATCATATATTTTAGAGTTAGACTCTTGTCGGTGGAGCGATTTCCATGTGTCCTCTGCCTAAAGGCAAAAAAAACTAATCCAGAAATGACGATGCTTTCTACATACTGCCAGGATTTTACCTTAAGCAATAGTTCTAAAGTCAATTTTTTGTAGCTAATGTTCAGGCTTGGTGTTGGTGTAGACACAATGCTAGTGGCAATTACTCTCAAACCGCGGCTCCAGCGCCTTCAGAGTTAAAAATAAACGTTGAATGGTCGCCTGAATATACCCTTCCGACAAAACAATGCAGGGCCGCAGGCACGAGTGGTCGAGACCTTGCAAGCTGCGAGAGACAACGGCATTAGAATTAGCTGAAATTACACTTGCTCAAACAGAATTTGTATTACACATAGTCGTACTGTTATCGTCTCTTAATTTGTATGTAACCTGGCACCTATTTCACAAATTTGACAATTGTCACCTGAAACTGACAACTTGGACCAGCAATTTACAGTGAGTCAATGGCAAGGTGACAATTGTCAGCGTGGTGAAATACGGACGGAGTCCGAGTGATAGAGTCACGTAGATAAGTCCGACCGTATATCGGTACAGATTGGTACAGGCCAAGCAATAAGAAGGTATAGAGGGAAATGCTAGGAACACAATTTTTTACTTCGTAGCTTTCTTTGGACTATATAGTTAGGAGATACACATATCAAAAGTCCCCGACCGTAACCCTGGTGCTGGGGGGGGGGAGGGGGGTTTGAAGGTTAAATTTTTCGGTTTTTCGATTATATCTCGGAAACTATGGGTCAGAGCGACATGGCCACTTATACAAAATGAAAAGTGATTTAATTTGTTACATGTTTTATTAGGTCAATTTTTTCGATATCTTGTATAGTTTTTGAGATATCCCCTCTTGAAGGTTTATTTAGGGCTCTCATTTTTATCTTGATTATCTACATCAGTAAAGGTGCTAGGTCGGGTTTGGAAACGTTTTCGTATAAATCGGGGGTACTGAATTCATTTATGGTATCAACATTCACACCTTTATGAAGTAACCAGCACCCAGCACCAGGGTTACGGCCGGGGACTTTTGATATGTTCACCTCCTAACTAGTCCAAACAAAGCTACGAAGTCAAAAATTGTGTTCCAAGCATTTCCCTCTATACCTTTTTTTGGGCATTTATTTCCTGGCCTAATAAATAAATACGTAAGTATTTTATTAGAAAATTCACACCAAATTTAAAAAGGTTAAAGATTTTCTGATAAGAATTCATTCATACAGAGAAAATATATTTAGCCCTGCCGCTGTTCCTTAAGAGTATATTGCCTATGCCTATGACCCATGTTCAAAAGCTTAATTATATCAATGTCTTGGCATTGGAGTATTGGGTGGGGGTCGATAATAGGTCAGAATTAAATATGGCTTACAGAAATACTCGAAAGGGCAGTCTCGCTACAATCTCCAACGATTGAATTAGGTATGTTATTTGACTGATACTTTGAATGATTTCTTTTATAGGTAGTGATATCAGACGACGCATATTATGTCAAATGTTGAACCAAATACCTAGTACGGTTACCAAAATACAGTCATTTCAAAATATGTAATCAAAGTTCAAAATTATTCATTTTTAGCATATATCATATAACCACGGTTTGAATCCTCCTTTTAAATGTTGATTGGACCATGTAGTCTTAGTTATTGTTCTCTTTGCATACGGGACCCTAAAAAGCTGGCTACATTTGTCAGAAATATTAATAAATTATATTTTATATGTCTGTGTCTCATGAAAGTTTTGTAATAATAATAGGCGAATCATATGGCGATATTTTCTATGGAACAGCATTTTTTTGCGATTACGGAGTTAGCCCTATAGTAAAAACGGTTACGTATAACCTATATCCAACAGAGTATGGTCAGACGTAACAAATCGTTCGGCTTAACCCTTAAATGCATATTGTTGCCAAATGTATACAAAGCACTGGACAGCTCACAGATTCAACAGAAAAAAGCTTAAACATTATTTATTAAAAACATTTTTCCAACCAAAAATAAAAAATCATGCATTTTAGGGTTAATATAGATTGAAACACGTGTCGAAGTTAATACATTATAGTAACCTGCGGGGCGACGCGTGGCAGCCAATTACTTACCGCTCATCGACTAATAAAACGATTCGTTGAAAACTTCAATCCTGTCATTAGGTAGCTTTTAACCTCAGAACATTTTAACCTCATTAGGTAGCTTTCATTTAATGCGCTGTATTAAGATACCTGGTTATTAGAACTTTAATAATAATGACAACTTGATTTGATTCTCAGTTTTCGTTACTTGTTCAACTTGCTCCCTAGATGTGATGATGCTAACAACGCTAAATAGTGTGGTCGTGTTGTTAACTCGTGTTGATATATGCGAGTGGACGCCCGTGACGGGGGACAAAGCTCTTTCCGCGTGCGGCGTGCACTACATTTAGTGCAGTGCCCTTATTCACTACGCTTACGGGATACGGGCGACTAGAAGGCTTATTAGAATATCCTCAAACCAAACTGACTACTAGGGCCGTACCATTTACACGTACTCTATAATATTACCTATCGTTAGTTTCGTTTGCGGATACTGTACCTATAAGCTCTATCAAGTTTGAATAAGGGTCTCCCCAAATATATCGACGCAGAATCGGTTAAATCCGATAGAAAAAACCTTTATTACTACGCAATAAGAGCGAATGACGACTTTTTGCTCATATTGCGCAGACATAAAGGTTTTTTCTATCGGCTTTTGGCGAATCCGCGTCGATATATGTAGGGAGACCCTTAGTGCTCCCTGTGATTACGCATTGTTGTTAGACCTCTCTCTTTCTCTCTTTGCAGTAGACACCTAATTAGAGCCAAATTTTCTAGCTGCTTTGTTAGCTAAGGTAGATGGCACTGCATGCCCCCATACATTTAATATGTGATAACTACCTAGGTTGTCAAACAATAGTGGTCGACAAAAAAATTTACACAATGCGTATTGTGTTGTACTCAATCCACTTCTGTGGTTTTGTTAGCTTTATGACGTTACACGGTATGAGGGCTAACGCGTATGAATTCGCCGCTAGGGGCGCTAGTGTAGATGGTGGTCTTTTCCATAGTTCGAAATGTCAAATGTCACTTGTCACTTCAATGACTGACAGCTGTTCTTTAGTCTTTTGGACCACCATCAACAGAGGCGCCAACTGGTGAGCAAAAAAACGATAGCCCTCATTGGTATGACGGCATTTAGCATTAATTGGAACGGCAGTTGTTCGCGAAACAAATTGGAATATACGGCGAGCTATTGTGATACCGAGAACGTAGAAATTTTGCCATTTCAACTTAAGCCGACCAAGTTTCGGAGTTTGCGTTTCGTTTGACGTTTAATTTTAGATGACTGTTTGTTTTGAGCGATGTGTTTTGTGCGTGATCCTCTCTGGCTGTGGAAAGAGTTTTAAAGCGAGTTTATTTTATAAGTTTGAAATTACCAATTATCAAGTTGGCGGGCTTGTGTGTGTAGGTTTACATATTATCAGTATTATAGTGCGTACCTATATTAGTATAAAATGTATAAATTAACGAGGAAGACAAAAATGGTACAAAATAATAAGATCGTCTGGCGTTTGCTTCACCAAAAAAGGCGGTGTGAGTAGAAACACACAACAAACTAGTATTAGGCAGTGGTTACAATTATGGTTCACAGGCATACGGCTGGTTGCCAGCAGTATAACAACGATATTGTATTCTAAAATATCTCCGGTAAGGTGATTTTCAAAATAACAAAAACTTTTCGAAACAACTGTTCGAGCACAGATCCGCTACAAACGGCGCTACAAAAGTTCGGAGTTGACCGAAAAACTGAATTTTCCGAGGAAAATTCCGCCATTTACTTCCAAGCGTGGAATGTTCTAGTTTCCGCTCCACCAGTGTATTGTGCCGGATAAAATGGAATCCACTGGTCCGGTGATTAAGCTGCGATCGTATGGAACCATTGCCATGCTAATCTAGAAGGCCCTATGAGTTTAGTCGCTCGGACGCTCTATACGCCTTTATGGCGCGGTCAGTGGCCTGGGAAATGCTAAAGCGAACGATACAGTTTTGTGGGGACATCTGCGGGGCTGCGTTCCGGTTCGTTTCGGACGCATGTTTGAGTCGCTTTGATTGTATGCTCCAATTTGGCTGTTTGGCGAGTGTTTGAGGTATGGAGACAGGCGGTTTGCATTCATTGATCAAGAGTTATGTCACTAAAATATACTGTAGTTAGAATTAATATGCTGTTTCTGCAGGTTTTGAATTCTAACTCGGATTGCTCTAAATCTAACTTGTGTTTTCAAGATTATACCTGTATACGTTCCAGGTCACCAACTTTTCACGTCAAATCTAAGTTCACATTATAGGTAATAAATGAGCCAACAAAAGAAATATTTAAGGAAAGAAAAATACTCGGCTCTTAAGTACCATTTCGCAGAAGGCGATGGACATCTTTAATTATCACATTCCTCCGCAAACTCACAATCTAGTTGAGAGATGCGAAAACTTTGGACATTTGGAGCATCCACTGGAATGCTCTACCGTTCTCTATTTAAGTATTTTACCGTTTTTAATGGACACATGCTGGCCATTCCTCTTGTCACTCGTCCGGTGTTGCCAGGCATTTTGGACCGGAATTTAAAAGGTGCGGGCATTTAAGCGCAGTTTTGCCGGTATTTTGGGAGTAAAATGCAATGCATATTTTTAGTTTTTTCGTTTGGAACAGAGAGAATGTATTAAAATAGGTTGTTGCTGGTTATGACGTTAGATTTCCATTTATAACTTAAATTTTAATCCCAAAACAATGAGGAATAGAAAATGGAGTTTAAAATGTAAGCCCACTTTATAATCGCTCTTTTAAAAAGAGGGTAAATTATTTAGTTCTTCCTCTCTCCTTCGTATTTGGGTGTTTTCTAAAATAAATATTGAAAACCTGATCCTCACAGATCCTGGTGTTTTTGGGTTCCTTTAAATCAGAATCACTAGCATACCTATCTAAAATAAATATAGATTAAGTTAAGTACTAAAACATGTATTGTATCATCATCATCATATCAGCCCTTTATCGCCCACTGCTGAGCATAGGCCTCTCTTCCAGTACGCCACTTGTCCCGGTCCTGAGCTAATCTCATCCAGAAGTGACCCGTATGTATTGTATAATTATTATATAATGTATTGTATAATGTATGTATTGTATAATGTATTGTATTGTATAATTCTTTATAAGAAATAAACAAATGAATTATTTTTTATCCTGGTGAAATTTGTATGAAAATTGTACATTCCACTACGTCACGCACATACAAGTGAAAAAAAATTTCATTTTAAAACGTGACGTAATGGAATTTGGGACGTCCTTTTTTTAATGGCAGGATGGAGAATGCTGCCGATTCTGAGTAGAATGAGCCCAAGAATGTCAAGATTTGAAAGAATCAGGTTTTCAATATTTATTTTAGAAAACGCCTATTTAGGTTAACAAATTTCTAAATGGGAAAAGTATGCTTTCAAGCAAATAAAGTTGCAAAAAACATCTCCCCTTTATAATCTTGGGACGTAAACATCAACGAAATTTCCATAATTTCTTCAAAAACCATCACAAAATCACTGGCAAGGAAATATTGAGGTTAAATATGATGCGCTTTAAAATCAAAGGGAGGGTTGATAAAAATAAGCTCCCGGGGAAGGGATCAAAGTAAAACAATATCGATGGCTCTAACCTCAGAATACAATTAGTTTATTTGTGGAACACACCTAATAATAATAAAATTTATTTATTAATAAATATCTAAAATTTTCATATTGTCGTAAAATATTTCTCATCTCCCACACAGTCCATCCACCTTTTCCTCGGTTATTATTAATATATATAAATGTGGGTCTCTATTGTTTCCCATAAAGTTTTAAGTCAAAATGTATTGTTTGTCTGCATTTTCATTAATAATAATTTGATTTTTCTTAGAGACGCGTAACTTCAGGAGTGCCATCAATTATTTATTTATAATAAAGCTTAATGTTGTTCAATAACCGCTTTAACTGACCTTCAAACCATAATTTCGCAAAACAAAGCATACCTAATTCGTGAAAATTTACAAGTAATAGCGGCTGCTAACATCCATTTTCACACCGCGCGGTCATTTTTACACGCCTAATGCCATAACTCATTCATGTATGAATCCCAGAGGCCTACGTTACCTTCCCGCGATGTCCGTTACTGCGGGTTATACTCATCGCTTGCAGAGCCGCAGAGAAGGAGAATTGAAATATTAAAAAAAAAGTTTCTTGCGGTATTTCTCAGGGCTGTGGTGTAGGGTTACAATCGGTGGTAGTTTTTGACAGTGCATTGTAATATGCCTAAATTGAAGAATAAAGACCTTCACTTTCAACTAGTAGGACCAGTATAAGCAGAGTAGAACCAGCGTATTTTAGACATAAGAAAATTTTCACAAGTTCACATTAATAATTTTTTTAAAAACAAATAATTAATCGGGAATATTTCTATTTTTAATAAAAACTCATTTTGTTGAGTCGAAACATTTTGCTAGAAGATCTCAATGTCACTTAATGTAGTTTTTTTTTCAATACCGGCGGTCCGTGGTTTTTAGGATTTTAAACTATTTCTTAGTTTTTTGAGTATTCTTTCTTTAAACAATACTTAGATGCGTGGGCTATGCGTGAAAGGGTTTTGTAATTAACTGTAATTATCGCGTGATGGTGAAACATCGATGGATTTAGGGTCGGTTGTACCACTTGTACCAGACTCTCTGTCAGTTATTTATTCTGGGTCAATATTTATTTTATTTTATAAGTTTTATAACGTTCGCTATATTTTATCGTATGGGAAGTTTCATAGTTCACTGCGATTTAACGTTGTTCATGCAACCGCTACTTGTGATTGGTGCAACCGGCCTTAAATCCTTTATAACTTAAATTATAAGACGATAGGTGTCAAAAATTTAAAAAAAAATAACCCTATGACTTTGAAATCAAGTGGGTAATATATTCCCTCTGCCTTAATGAGTCTTATAAGCATATAGTTGCTACTAATTTCAGCAAGCTCTCAGGTACCTTTTGTTATCCTGGTGGCCTGAGAGTCGCCAGCTCGGCAAGCATGTCCAACGCCCGTCCTCTCCTCGGGACTGGAATCAATTAAGTGCGGATTACACTCCCGCCCTCATTAAAACTTGCGTGACCTGTATAATGACCCGAGACTTCAGAAGTCGTGATATTGCTATTTCTGGGGAATGAGACTTGTTTTAATGACAACTTGTGAAAAGTTGTTATATTCTGCTCCGGTGTCCATTACAGTTACATAAAAAACCGGACAAGTGCGAGTCGGACTCGCCCACCGAGTTTATTTATTTGTTTATTTGTTGTTATAGCGGCAACAGAAATATGCACATCATCTGTGAAAATTTCAACTGTCTAGCTATCACGGTTTATGAGATACATACAGCCTGGTGACAGACAGAAGGACAGTGGAGTCTTAGTAATAGGGTCCCGTTTTTACCCTTTGGGCACGGAACCCTAAAAATACCTTTTATCTTTACCCATAGATTTTTATCTGATATGTGGTATATTGTATAGTAGTTTATTATAGCCTGATAAAGTACATACTCGTATTCAGAATGTTTTTCTACTATGATGAATGGTTAAGTAGATTACTGTATTGTAGTACAATATACTGGGGGATTTTGGGGGGAAGAATAAAGACTAAAATAAGGAAACTTATCGGATAATAGTTATATTAGTCTTAAAATCAGCATGTGTACATTTTATCGGCCTACAACAACAGATACCTATAAACAAATCCAACAACGATTAAACCGCTAAAGTTTTCCAACTTAATCCGGAGTTCATTTGCCGCTTCGGGAACTGCCGTGACGTAACCCCGACTCGCTTACACACGGTTTACTATTTAAACTTTCAAATGAATTGCATTTCATTTTGGTCCCTTACCATGAACCACGACTGAACTCGCTGGCTAGCGTTAGATAGCACCAAGATTACACTACAAACTACAGATTATATAATAGTTCTTACGAACAGATACATATCTCTCAAAAAAAACGCAAATACCTACCGTTTTGATACCTACATAAAAATACAATGGAGTGACCTTCAACGCGCCGCGCACCGCACGCACCAGCACAACCGCTAGGGTTGCTTACGCTTATTTCAAGTACATACTTAGGTAGATATCTTGCCAAGCGTGAAAATCATGGTAGGGGTAGTGGATTCAACTTCTGCTCACGCGCGTAGTTGTACTCGTTTTTGTGAGTTTGCTGGTTAACATAACAATTAAGCTGCTGAAGCGAAAGCTTTCATGTTGCTTAGTTGGAAACTATGTTCGAGCTCAATTTTCCTGGGAGGATTTTGTTAGTAATTTGCGATTTTAAACTACAATAACATTTACTGTAACTTAGTGTTTGGGGCAGCGCTTAATTTGCACTTGAATATAAAATCGGTGTATGAGTATATAGGTATAGGGCTAAGAACCATTAAAGTATACATAAAAAACAGTAGTAGTAGTATAAGAGTGTAAACTATCGTTTACCCCCATAGTTTTGTAGCAAAATCATTACATATTCTTATTTTAGTTTTACTTAACCTAAACTTCCATGGCATATTCGCGCGTTTCGTGCATTTCTGGGCGTATATGAATGGACCACTCTAATATAATTTTCCCATCACCTATATGGAAAAGGGCTTTTTCTTCCCTGCTAGGAGGGATCAAAGTGGCACTTTTTTGTTCTAGTACACGTTTTGTTTAACGTTTTTGCATATAATTTTTTAGGGGTTAATATTTTGTAACATAATAATTTCCTCATAGGTGATGTAGAAAAATTATTTCTACCTTGGGCGTTAACACTTGAATCCCTCACTACGCCCAAGATTCTATTTTAGAATCCCTCGCTACGCTCAGGATTCAATTATAAAATCATTCGTTTAAGATTCAATGTACGCCCTCGCCGTAAATATGCCATTTTGCTCCCTGTCACACAATCTACTAATACGTCTTTATTCTGCCACAACTCACAAATCCGATTAAACCAGTCCGTTTTACAAGGAAATGTGCTGTAGACAATATTCCGGTAGGATTATGTCCGGTTTCGATTTCGTGCAAGACCGACCAGTCGATTAGTTTGTCTAATAATAGCTAATAGCTATCTCATAATGTTGAATTCTTGTAGGACCTTCGGATTAGGCGCACCATTTGTAATTCCTTAGCTGACCACATATTAAACTTTAAGCCCCCTAAGAAATATTTTCGATATACACTGGTAAAACAGTGCTACGTGCTACGGCGTAGTTTCATGCGTAGCATAACAGTGAAATTGGAGAATTATAAAGTATCTGGAATGTTGAACTCGTAAGTGATTGTATTATATTGAATTTTTAATTTAAATTATTTAGTTAAGCACTATTGTATTACGGTTACCTATGTAAGGACAGTTGCTGTATTTAATAAAATAAAAAATAAGTATAACAACTAGGGAGCAAATCAGTTTATTTTACTGTTTCAGTTCGTAAGTATAATTTAATTAGATTTATAACATCAGAATTTAATTAACACAGCTTTATTGCAAAATGTTTTCAGGGAAACCAATCAATGCCTCCTTACAAAAATAGCCCCGGACGCGTAGATTACATAAAAATAGGTCATTTGACTTAATAAAGTCGCCTCTTTTCGTCGCCCGTTTGTACATTAGTCATTCACTTTTTATGAAAATTTTATTTGCACCTCTGCCTTTTGTTTTCAGGACACGAACTAGGTTTCACGGGTTTTAAAATAAAAATAGAGGTTTATATGTGATAAGTGCGGCCTAGCGTAAATTTTCCTGTCAGACAACTGCTACGTTGAGTTTTACAAACATGCTTTATATCTATAATTTATGACGACCGGTCTGGCCTAGTGGGTAGTGACCCTGCCTATGAAGCCGATGGTCCCGGGTTCGAATCCTGGTAAGGGCATTTATTTGTGTGATGAGCACAGATATTTCTTCCTGAGTCATGGTTGTTTTCTATTTATTTAAGTGTTTATATATTATATATATTGTTGTCTGAGTACCCACAACACAAGCCTTCTTGAGCTTACCGTGGGGCTTAGTCAATTTGTGTAAAAATGTCCTATCATATTTTATTTTTATTTTTATTAGCCTAGTTTAGTGTCCCACTGCTGGGCAAAGGCCTCCCCTCGTTTCCTTTACTCGACCCTGTCGTATAATATCCCCCCTATGATATTTATTTATTAATTATGACAGAAAAAAAAATCAATAGATTGTTGTTACGTAGGACTAAGTAAAATTACAAATTATAGGTAACACTGTTTTTGCAAAGAACTTACTTGTGATTAACATCATGCTCAAGTTACAGCAAAAACAAAAGAAATAAATACACAACTTCTCCTTCGTTAACATCTGAAAAAGTCTCGTTTTTCTAAATTACACGTACGGAGGTCTGGGCGTTGAGCGTTATTATGTGGTTATTTATGTCTCCAGCTTAAATATTAGAGGGCAAGACTAACAGTTAGGTCAAGGTCTTTCTACACGTTATTACTTACCGGACCTGTATCTCACTTTATTCCATATGGAACAGACAGCGGCATCATTAGTAACACGGACACTGAGTATTATGATATTTATGATACCTATAATGGCCTCTTTTTAGGTTAGGTTTGTTGGGTTGACCAATTATTCATATGCAAAGACACATTCATATTATGATTAGTTACTTATTTTTATTCAGAAAATATGCCTGCCTTAGGTTATTTTCTAATCTTCGAGGAAAAAAATCCCGCAGAAAATAAGCGGCTAAGCGCTACGGTATACAATTAGATATACATACACTATTATTTAAGCGATTGTAAAATAAACCGGAACCGGACCGGATGAAAATAAAGGATATGAAATGAAGTATAGGAATGTAAAAATTAAACCTTGTGAAACAGGCGACATCATTTAATTCGATAACTTTACAAAATTGGTCCTTTAAAATGGATATTATTTTTACGTACATCCTAGTAAACATTATCTACAGTAAAACTCGCTAAAGAAAATCCTAAATGACCATGTCAATAACGCATCTTAAGCGGGACAGCGTATTTATCGTGAAAAACAAAAACTAGTTGCAGGGACGGTGAAAAAGAGTACGCGGGAAATCGTATATCAATTCCCAGTGTAGATTAGCACAGACGCTATCTAGACTAATTTGAGTCCCTAAGGTTAGGCCTAATCCACTTACCCGGACCTAACGAACCTAGCCCTACTCATTAGGGCGTGGCTTATCTTGAGGGCGGGCTGACATACTGCCTCACTTCCGGTATCAAACACGTCCTGGCGGCATTCGGACTTACTATAATGTCATCTCACTTTGTCGCTTTGTTTGATCTGGAACCCGATACAGATTAACAGGCCAATTTGAGTTTTAGTTATTAGATCTCATTCCAATATGATAATGATCTGTCATGTGTTAATAGTGACTTTTTTGGCTTTTACTCCCTGCAATTTTGCACACGTTTTAGGTTGAAAAAATGTCACTTGTCAAATGTGACAGATCAGTATCATATTGGAATGAGATCTAATAACAAATAACTAAAACTCGAATTGGCCTGTAAGTGAACAACTTGTTATGGTTTTGATCTTATTTTGATACGATCTTGAAGATCGCTCACGCTGACTGGTGCTTGCGTAATGAAGTTTTGTGCGTGAGATAAGCGCCAGCCACTAAGTCGGATCGTCAAGGTCGTATCAAAACCAGTTTAGAACCATAACAAATAATTGAATCTGAATCGGGCTTATTGTTATTTATTTTAATGATAGAAAATGTATTTTTCCTTTCTTTAACTGTTTCTGACGTGTAATGTTTTGTGTGAATTTACGAAATAATAAATCATTATGATTATGTTTTGTTGAATTGTGCAGCGCAAACTCGCGTGGCATGACGATAATTTTCCTGCCAGAAGCACCTGCGACTTGTTATAATCAAAACTGCACCAAATCTATATATGTATGATAGACAAAATTTCATTAGACTATGTAAATAAAACTTGAAATTTCGGGCTATGAAGAACTAGGTACTTGAATTTACCCTGATCATTTTTAGCCGAACACGATCAATTAAAAAAAACACTGAACGTGTATCAATATCCTAAAAGCGCTTTTGTTATTACAAATCGACCTGTTAGCCAGTGTAACACATAATTCGCAGTATTTTGTTACTGTTGTACAAACATTTCTTTCAGTGTACGAGTAGGTATGTGAGAAACTACAAAGTGAGATCATTTTTATACTTTTTTTGTCAATTTGTGTGGCTGTGTTGTCTAAAAAATATGCCAGGTATGCGGCAGTTCATAATAAAATTGAATTCAAATACAAGTGTATGTTATATTTATATAGTCAGGGTACGATTATACACGTCAGTTAGGACATTCCCCTAGCCTTACAACCTCATTAAGGCGTCTATCTCGACGGTCAAACTTTAACTGACATTCCAACTTTGGCGAATGTCTTGAAATGTTCCCACTCTTAGATTTAACGAACTGAATCTCGGTTTATCTTGGGTTTAATCGTCATAAATGTGTTTAAGAAGTGAAATATGTTAGATATTTGTTTATGGCTAAGTTTAATGTAAAATGATAAAATGAGCATTATTAGACATAGTAGAAAAACAAAAATTAGGAAGTAAATAATTGCAAGCTTAAATAAGTTGTATACAACTATAGAGTTAACCATATTATTTGTTAAAAGAAAGAAATATACTTTGATAAGGAAAATAAATTCGAAATAAGTAACTATTTTTTCCATCCCTTAAAAATACAATACCATGCAGTGCAACTGTACTTTTTTTTTTTTAGGTAAACAAACAGTCACTACAAGAAAGTATTAAATCATTTTACGGTTTAGACACTTGTTTTAGTCACTCGCGCGACATGTTTCGGAGAGCCTAGCTTGAGAAAGGAGACCTAGGCTCTCCGAAACATGTCGCGCGAGTGACTAAAACAAGTGAGTCTAAACCGTAAAATGATTTAATATTAGTATGTCTCACAACAGTTTAAATTCGACTACAAGAAAGGCTTAGGATATAAAGTATTTTTAACACTATTTACAGTATGTGCGACCAACATCGTTCACCACTTATTAAATACAATTGTTTTGATTATTCGGAGCTTTCTTTTTGTTATACACTGGAGCCTTTGACAAGAGCAAGGATAAATATTATTATTAATACATTAAAGAAGATATAAAATCTTTAACAGTTAACAGTGCATTCAGTATGGCGTTATATTAAATAGGTACTATCTTTCGCTTCATATCAGTAGAAATTACATTTAGTTACTATCTCTAGAATACAGATTGCAGACATTATATACTCTTTTAGCATTTAGAAACTTTGTAGGATCTACATCATAAATATATACCGACATATTTTTTGCATTTATCAAAAAGCTCAAAACCGTATTGAACTTATCCTCGTACTCGACTGTACAGTCTACAATAATAGTAATAATACTCAACCCTGGACCGTAAAACTAATTATTCAATTCCACCCTCTAACAGGGACTTATCAAAACGTAATATTTCAACAATTAAGTCATTAGGGACCTGGCGCTAATTAAATATTTAGCCGAAAGGCCAAGATGCCAGATTGCATTCATTAGACGCCCGGCTACTGAGGGGACGATTGGTGCAAGTCACTGGAAACATGGGTCAAACACAAAACTGTGTTCGCGTCTTTCCTGTAGACATACCCCAAAAGTTAAATGCTATAAAGGTTAATGAAAATGAAAATTGTTTTTGGAATGAAAATTGTTTTATTTCCTTGTAAGCTTAGAAAATTTTCTTACTTAACCCTTATCCACATGAAAAGGTACTCTTTTTATTTTAAGTATGATTAAATCATTACCTACATGCCCCCAAGCTGTTAACTATTGTCCACAGGCACAAAATACGTGTTCTGTGCCCACAGGAGTGAAAACTGTACAGTTCGGACGAACTGGACGGAAGTACAGTTATTTATAGCCCTGTACTTTTGGGTGTGTCTATAAGAAAGACGCGAATACAGTTTTGTGTGTGACCCACATGTACTAGGGCCACTTTATTTAAAATTATGCACTATACTTTTTTACAATTTGTACTCTTTTGTGTTATTTCTACTCAGAATCACGAGCTCTTTCGTTCCTAATAGGAGAATAACCTTTTATTCCCAATATTTTTATTTCCATTCCGTTGCTTACCATTTTTCATAGATTTTGTAGCCGAAAGGATTTTTAGCACTTGTTCTCCTAATACTAATAGGATCAACATCTCAATAAAAATAAAAATTAGGTACAACTTGAAATAAAATAGAGCATTATATATAATATATCTTGTAAGACGAGACGTTAAGTACCTCAAATGACTGTGTCAAATGTCAAAAGAGCTACCTAATTCTGAGGATTTTTTTTTTATATTATGCGTCAAACAAATAGTCATACGTCAAATATTATACTATTAAAAAAATGCTTATTATAATAGGCATCACTAAAGCAGGGTCCAATAATCAGTGGATGCCGGAAATTTGCACTCGGTTTTGTGATTCGCAGGTGTTTGGTTTGATTTTAAGCACAATAGGTTTGTAAGTTTTGTCATGTAATTTTCAGACTTTTTTTCAGAAATTTGAAAATTACACTTAAATGGAACATTTGTTCTTTATACCCATTCTAAAATCTTACAAAGTTAAAGTAACAGAACTATAGATTCGTCTTTGTTTTGAAATCGCTGTCAGCTTTTCATTTAAAACTAGTCTCATCCACACCCGCCTGCCTTATCTGAAGGACTCTCCCTTTATCAGCATGGAGGGCACTTGCCTGCTCCGCTAGAGCAACAATAAGCTTACACTTGGCCCTTAAATTTAAAACTGATAAACCCACCTGCCTGCTTCCCGCTTTATTTATTTATTTAAACTTTATTGTACAAAAGAAAAACTTGTACAAAAGGCGAACTTAATGCCATGAGGCATTCTCTACCAGTCAATTAACCTTATGGCAAAGCAGAAAAGATTGTAAGCGATGCATTTACAACTAAGAAAGCGTTATTGAAAGTATTAGAGACCAATATACATCCGTCATTGAGCCGTCATTTTGAAAAATAAAATCATAAACTGAATCGACAATAAACTCCATTATCTAATCTACTCACCGAATTTCACGAGATACGGTTGAGAAATGCAACCTCAAGAGGAGAAGCATTTTTTTCACCTCAGCAACTCGAACAAGCCTACTTTCGTCACTCCCTGGAGTCCCTGGAGTGAGGAATGTGCGACTTTCCTCACTCCAGGGTGTGAAGAAAGTGCGACTTTCCTCACTCCAGGGAGTGAATCAAAGTAGCTTTTTAATTTAGTGAAAGCCATGAACTGCCACTTCATACTTTTTTTTTTCTCTGTATTATTCTGTGTAATTAGAAATACATTTTAACCTTTAATATGTTCTCACTACTGAGGTGAAAACTTATGTGTGCAACACGAGAGCAAAGTTATTTTACATCTCGTGTTTTTGAGTCCCTCGCTACGCTCAAGATTCTAACATAGAATCTTTCGCTTTCTCGGGACTCAAAATAAACACTCGAAAGAAAAACCAACTTTCCTCTCTTGTTGCACAAATAACTATTCCCAAGCTGAAATGGAAACGCTTTGTTCGCGACTCGCCCACATTCGGTCAAAAAATAAAGTAAGTAGAAATATTTTTTCTCCGATTTACAGCTTAATTTTAAACAGTCTCGTGACAAATGCATAGATGTTTCTTTTTAACAAAATTTTAAAGGCAGAGCACCGAAGAAGTGCCTTACGAGAGGGGAAGTACTAGTAAGCTCTTGTATAATAAAAGGAGTGGCAAGAGCAGGCTTCTTGCCGCTTCACAATGCGAAGGATTTAAATATGCAGTTTTTTTTCCCCTTTTATATTCAGGTAAACTTATTTAAAAAAATATTATTTTTCATTCTTTGTTAGTTGTGTTCGAGAATATTGGATTTTACAAGCAATATTCATTCGTTTCTATATTTAGTTCAGTGTAGTATATAGTATTTCAAAGAGAAATAATAACATGTAAAAACAGATAAACTTCTTCACATTATTTCAAAGAGCATTCGTGAAAAAAATAACTCATCAATGACAATATACATCGTTGACCGTACACTAAACGGCAAATGTTTTGTAAGAGAATCCATCATAGTTAAACATAGATGCTTTCGCCGATAAAAAGGGTTGATACTTCAATAAAACCAATGACTTGTTGGCTTGCCTACAAGGGCGTTCATATATTATTACCACACTATATTTCAGAATCTGTAGAGACATGTTAACGATAAAGACTAGTCTTTTCCATACAGCCTTCCTCATCATTGGTTTCTTGATTGAGTTTAGCGAGGTATATAATAGTGTACTTATCCTATGTATATAGTTTTTTATGTCTAAGACATAGCCACTGTCATACAACTTACAGATATGTTGGTGAAACTTATACTCGCTCTATTTTTTTTGTACCTATGAAATGAAATGAAATGAAATGCGTTTATTTGCTTAACATTATGTACAGATAAGATGGTAGAGTCAAAAGTATTATGTCCAGATAATGTCAATACCTTATAATAGTAGGCATGCAAAATAATTTAAAACTTAAAACCTATTAACATTATATTACATATTTACACAATCAATTACAATAATTTATTAAACATTTACATTTACATTTACACACAATTACATACAATTTGTAGCAAACATTACATACAATTTGTAGCAAAAAATATATTACCAGATTTAATGTTCATCCCAGGTTTCATGTTATTTCAGTTTCATTTTATGTCGTTTTAAAATGAAACCGTAACTTCGATTGTATAGGGGCGGTTTAGGCTGCGAGCTCTTGTGACTCCTCTAATTGGGGTCTCAATTCTACATAGACATAGACATCCTTTATTGGTAATGATAAGGTCACAACTCACACATTATTCAATTATTATAAATTAGGCGCGCGTCGCGTAAGCTGAAGACGCGGGCTCGATTCCCGCCACCGGTGGACTTGGTAACTTTTTCTTTGGTGTATGATATCTATTTCAGTTTATATTATAAATTAGTCATTATATACTTACACACTTACACATTTTACTTTTTTATAGTTTTTAATGCTTTTAAACCTCCGGCGATAAACGCTGCGATATCAGTGTTTTTGTCTCTACAAAATTCAATGAGTATGAGACTGCACCACGTGGCGCATGTCTGCGCTATCTTCAAAAATAACTCAAGTCAGGCTTTATATAGATATCGGCATTCATTACTATTCACTTGTCTCTGGTATCTGGAACATTTCATTACAACCGCCATGGTATATATCACGAGCACAATAGCGCCATCTGTGTATCCTTATAGACACATCTCTATGTAAGGCTATTTAGGATATTGGTTTATGAAGTGGTTGATTTTATCACGGTTTTGTATGCGGTTCATGATTAAATTGAACACTGATATTATTGAACTACGCTCCATTGTGTTTTATTTTAATAGCCTGGGCATTAAAATAATGAGAAATAGGAGAAAAAAGTATCTGATATATTGTTTTACGTGTATTGCACTTTATATAGCTGTTATTGTATCTATGCATGCACGATATTTATTATAGTTATTATACCTTACTAGTTAAACTGATATTCAATTATTGAATTGATATTCGCTTCAAGTTATTTTACAGTACATATGGTGCTAGTTTCTTGCACTAGTGCGTAAAGAGCACTTTTCGTGCATATGTCGAAAGTTTAAAGGGCCATATGTACTGCAATGTAAAACGTTGTTCGATACACGTGCGAATAGGTAATTCGCAACTCGTGTCGATTTTAAACACTCCCTGCGGTCGTGTTTTAATTTATCGACACTCGTTTCTATTTTCCTCTTTTCCGCACTTGTATCGAAAATAACTATTGTTTAACGTTATTTTCTGACATTCTAGTTGTTTAAACGTCTTCGCTTATGCTCATTAGATTCATACGGTTAGATTACGCACCTTCGACCGCGGTAAACTATTTTGAAACAAGCGCAGGTATCCCAAGTGCAGCTGTTGTCACAAAAGGTTTCGAAAGTCAACTGCGCGGAAGCTATGTCCCATGTGCAGTGCTTTTATTTCCACTCTGTTTCCGTTTCCAGCGCTTTTTCCCACCCGTTTGTTTCTGTTAGCGTTGGAGTAGATATAGTTGAGTTTAAAATGCTCCAACTTCGCGAAAAATACGAGCATTTTATTGGGTTCATATTGAATTTTATTAAGCACTAAAAGGTCAACGGGTTTTATATTTATTATCTTCCTTTTTTAGCGCATGGATATTTTGCTTCCAAATCTTGCTACATTCGCCCACCAACGTCACTGAGTGCGCTCCTCAGATTCCCTGTAGTACTTAAAGAATTTTTATTTTAGGATATATTTTTGGATTTATCTATCTGACCTAGTATAAACATATAGCGTTACGTAACGGATTCACTTCATGTACTTATTTACTCTGAATCGATTTGAGCTGACGATGTTTTAGTATCTGATTATCGGCCGGTGTGGGGTCAGTTTTGAGCCCTTGGGAACTAATGACGTTTTTGGTCGGTCTTCTGATATAATTCAAGCAAAATCCTATAAAACATAAAAATGAGTTTGTCTGTGAGGTCATCATATCTTTTCTTAACATTTTACAAAAAATTTTTTTTACCAAAATATTAGACAGTGCGAAAATCTTATAGGTTAATTAAGCAGTTAATTATTAAATACAGTGTATGGAGATGTTTTTAATTAACAATGCTTTGACTTTTTAATTTGAAGTTTGATTATTTTAGGCAAACTATTAAGAACGTATGGACGTTTCTTTTAGGGTTCTATCCCCGTAGACCCCGTAGTAGTAGTTGTTTATTATCTAGACTTATCTTAACTTTCTAAATCAATATTGAGCCCTATTTTACTGTATTAACATGTGAATAAAACTTCCTAAAACAGTAAATCCAAAAGCCAGCTTTTTACAACATAGTTTAGCGGAAGAGCATCCGTGCTCCCCTCGACATTCGCAACTCCTTTAGGCTCTCTCAACCTATGCAGTGAAATAGTTAGGGCCTTTTAAACCAGGACAGAGCTCAAATAAACTACAAGTCGTCGGTTCGTTTAGTCACATCAAAGACATGAAAACATTACAGACGTCCCAATGGTCCCCAACATGGGCCGGGGACAATAAATGCAGTCGTTTGGTCCTGATGATGACAGGTAATGGGCTATCCGTTATCGTTTGCGTCCACTGTCCACTCTGTCCAGGCCTTATTCCTATTGCTAGCTCGAGTAGGGTCATTACTAGTTCTCAGGCTAACCAGAGTAACAGGACCGATATCCATAATAACTCGGCGTTACTGGACAGCGTTCTTATATTGGTTGAGTCCAATCTGTTGCCTGGTAAGCAATTGGAATCATGTCCCAGTTAATATTGGGGAAAATACATCTCTAACTAGATATGATTTCAACTTCAACTTCAAAAATCGTTTATTCAAGTAAGCTTAATAATAAATTAATAAGCACTTTTGACATGTCATACAAAATATAAGTAAAAATTACAATCATTAATAATAATAAAAAAAGAATAATAATAATAAACAATACAATTGGCAACAATTAACAACAAATTAAAAGATAATGTCAAACATACATAAAAGGAATAGGAGTCAGCAGAGTACAATAAAATATAAATATTAAAAGTGCAAAAAAAGGCACAAGTCAACTCAGTCCCAGGCATTTTTGTCATTAATATAATATACCTGGATTTAATGTAATATACCTGGTCGGCCAGGATATATCGTTTTGGCAAATGTGTGGTTGCTCTTGTGATGTAGGGAATAGAGTTGAAGGTAGAATATTACGGAAGAATGATATCTGTTTATGTAACAATGTTGGAGTATGATCATACCTAGCGGACATATGTAGTTTGTTTGTACAATTGGGAGTTATTCATTGTTCTTACCTGTAAACATCTCAATTACCTAAAGTCAGTTCAAGAACGTTCCTTGAATTTTGAGCAATTAATTGGGGTATTCTTAACTGAAGTTTTTTTTCTTATCCCGAGAGGGGCGGGGAGAAATGGCGTCACACATTGTATTGCTAGTAATGTAAAATAACTACTAAATAGTTTGGTAGCAATTTCGATCATACGATCTTACCCTCCATCGGATCTTATCCGGGTATACCATAGTGTTACTTAAAATAGTTGTAATGTTTAACTAACTTTAAGACCCTATTTTGCATATCAACAACCAATCAACCAACCTTAAAACAACTAAGCCCAACCAACCAGCCTAAAAAAAGCCAAAAAGTGATTGCACTCTTTTGGCTTTTTTTGAGCATTGGCTCAAAGGGGTCAAGGTGAACCAGCCTAAAATGTACCTATAGTTTTTGTTAATAATTTTTTGTATGTGAGTAGTTTTGCATATCGTAGTTTTGACTAGTGAATATATTTTTCCTCAGTCTCCCGTTGACCACGACCGCTGTAAAGGGTTCGAAACGTCGCGATGTATTTTAAATTCGTTATACGCAATATAATCCGATTACATAGTTTTATAAGTTATAAAGTTCAAAGGCTACATACACATATGTTTTCTTTCTGCTGCCTGAACAACCGCCAGACACATTCATCACACGTAGAACGCTGTCTCTTTCAGTCTGCCGCTCTCGTGATCGCGTAATTTACATTCGTTTGTTTAACATTCGCTTACCGATCGCATCGCATGAGGACCAGAACAATCCTGATCTCTGATTATGGAGAGTTAATTGTAACGAATCTTTGAGTCAAGTTATCATAGATCAGCTTACAGTCGAATGTATATGTTTTGTAAGTAGATAAACATAATTAAGACTTGGTTAAGTGGGTATCGAAAGGATACTGATAGCCATCTGAAATAAAGCCTGACAATTAAGTATATGTGGATTTCTTGAAAAAACTAATTGTTCAAAGGTCAAAATTAACATAAAATGATTTTTTTTTGTAGATTAACATGGTTTTTTTGAAAACAAAGTTGTTGTAGCTGGCAATGCTGCCATTGTTAAGGAAACTGAATGGTAACTGTTATTTAAAATTTATGTTTAGTACAATGTAGCTTTTTATTATGACTTTTATGAGACTACTGTAACTGTTATGCTTTTTCTTTACTAACAAGTTCTTACAAACATAAGTTTTGTATTTTATTTACTAATAAATCACATGTTATTGTTTCAGGTACGTTACAATTACAGTCAACGACATTTGGATACCTACGTGATAGGTACGTCGGTAAACATTTGCATGTAATGAAATAAAACTATGAAAACGGATTATATCGCGTATATTGAATTTATAATACATCCCGACGTTTCGAACTCTTTACAGCGCGATATAATATACGCGATATAATCCGTTTTCATAGTTTTATTTCATGAGTAACTATCGCGGTAACCGAAGACAATATTATTTGCATGTAATGTTTTTCATTGAAACTTTAAAGCATACCTAAGGTTCAGTGATAAGAAAGGTTTCCATGCTTTTGGAAAATATGTAAGATGGTTAAATCATAAATCATGTTTATAACACAATATAGTTTTATGAATAATTACATATATTATAAACAAACCGATCAACAGATACTTATTTAATTCATTGGAAGGTTTTATTATGTAAATAAAATGCGTTTTTCGATGATTCGTTTTAACAATTAGCTCCATGCATGAATGAACACCGGAAATGATAAAAATACTTTTGTAAACCTTAACATTGTTTTATTAAAAAATATTTAAAATGTTGAAAATTTTTGAGCGGTTGAAACGCTCATAATTTTTGGCGCGAATTCGACAGAGCGTGATGACGTCACACGTTGGGCGGCCCAACTGACATTTGCTACTAATGACACTAATCTGTCGAACGCGTGACGTCACGTGGCGTTTCGAGCGTTTCGCTCGCTAGCTTTTCGCGGGCAAATTTTTGTACTTTTTATTTATAATTTTAAGTAATTAAATGGTAATTTAAAAACGGAAATGCATTTGTAACATGATATAACGGTAACAAACATCCGAATAAAACATATTTCGTTCAAATATAAACTTCATGCATGAGGCTAATTAGCAAAAGTTACATTTTTCTGAATTAAATTTATTTATATTTGTACTGCATAAATGTAGATGGTATAACATAGATCCATGTCGATTTATTTTAATTCAGCCTAAAAATAAAATACATTGAAATCAAGTCATAAATATCATGTGCGGAAGTGCATTGAGTGGGATAAGGCGATCGATTCAGCCAACGTCGAGAACTAGCAAGAAATCCAATAAGCCTACGCCAAGTTTCGCTTAATCAAACTGGAACTACGATCAAAGCATTCCACGAGATTACTCGGCAAATCCGCCTTCACTTCAAGTCACTTTGAATATTCGCTCATATAAATACTACTTGTTCCTTGTGCTTCCGAAATGCTGGGGCTTTTAACCTCTTGTCTGTATATGATAAGGATCCTGACCGAATTTTTAGTATTTTTGCATTTTTTCGAGAACTATATTTTCGGCTCTATACAACACAACCTAGGTTTGTACCCACGATTATTGATCTCCATACGTGCACACACATGAAAGGTATTGGTAAGCTTTTAGAATCCGTTTGATAGGTCATCGCGAAACAGTCGTCATAGGTGATTCAGAAATGGAACATATTATTGTCGTATGTATTTTTTTTATTATAATTTTTTTTGTCATGCAGATACGACTGCAAGCGTTACTACAAAAATTTAAATTAAAGGATAAATGGAAAATTCACCGCCTCAGGCAAGAACCAAACTTGCGACATTTTTTAGGAATAAGTCTATTGTATACCCCAAACCGGTTGATTGTGACATACTTATATATTATAAGATACTATTGTAACATCTGTATACTGACATGCACAATCTGACAATAAATGATTACTTACTTACTTAACACCGGTCCAATCCCTCTTATTTAGTCAACAGAGCTACCGAAGGTTACCAGAAGCGTGCAAACTATTCTATTCCTTCCTTTTTGTTTATACGCCTTGGGCCTTATTTTAATTACATTTATAACCGCAATTCAAAATTGACAAATTTTGCATTTTTTCTATTATATAAATATAATTGCTTATACGATAACCTGTCCGAGCTCTGATCTGAACTTACGGTCATTTGTTATTTTCCGATTTCTTATACCTAGAACGTATCAAATACTATAATGAACTTTAAGTTTGAAACAATCGTTACTATTTATTACGGTTAAATGTTTAAGTATTGAAGCATATCAACACAGCGTCGCTTCCGCTTCCTTCCTTGATTTCTCTGATAATAGGTAGCCGTGTTTGGTATTTACATTATTAAGCTAAGCCTTTAGACGCTCGTAAACGTAAGGCCAAAATATGCCGTCATCATAGCATTTTCAAAAGCATGAAAACAGTAAAGTTCATATGATAAATTTTCTAATACATAATGTTTTCCACACTTCCGTATCTCTCAGTTACTGAAATTGTAGTGGTGTAAATTCATGAATTTTGTAGCTTTCATTTATTTGTTTTGGACAAAGTGTTTCTATTACAATTTCCAAAGAATCTCAGCGTTGAATCCAGCATCAGCATTGTTTCGCTTGAAGGCTCTCACTCAAAACTAGTTCAATTTAGACAGGAATTCCACTAGCATTCCAATCGGAACTTAGTCCAATTTCAGTGTCGAAGTACAGCGCAGACTTACTAATGTGTGGAGCCGTCGACTTCCCCGCTGAAATGAAAGAACTGACGTGCTAGCCGAAGTGAAAAATAACTTAGAAACTTCCCTTGTGGGATTTAAAATTGTTTAGAGTTTGCGCTTTAATGTGTTAGCGATGAGTTCCGACTAGCGAGGTAAGTTTTAAATAACGGTGCATGAAAAGAACTTGTGGTTATAGTGTTGGGAATAAACATTAATGTCGATTAATTATATATGTAGATCAATGAGGGTCCAACTGTATTAAGCCTTTATATGTGTGTATAGGTCAAAAAGCGTGTGTTATAACCTCAGTTGTGCTGTATAGAGCAGAAAAAATCGTTCTCGAAAAAAGAAATTACGAAAAGATGACTAGAAATTCGGTCAGGATCCTTATCATACACAGACAAGAGGTTACAATAGTTATTTACGATACAAGTGCGGAAAAGAGGAAATTCGAAACGAGCGGCGATAAATTAAAACACGACCGCAGGGAGTGTTTTAAATCGACACGAGTTGCGAATTATCTATTCGCACGTGTATCGTACAACGTTTTACAGTACATATGGCCCTTTAAACTATCGACATATGTACGAAAAGTGCTTTTTGACGCACTAGTGCGAGAAAGTAGCACCATATGTACTGTAAACGTAGATATCTGTCTAATAATTGAACTAAGTGAACTAAAAAACTTAGGATCTTGTGTAAGGCTTCCATTTTTCAATTATGCTTTTTTTTCTCTCTTTTTGTACGCGTGTGTGTGCGCGTAGGTGCTAGCATTAGTTTAAAATTGAATACTTTGTAACTGCCTGTGAGTTCCTGTAATTGGCTGTAGTTTGAAGCTGTTGGTTCTCCCTAACATATTTAAATAAATAAATATTGATGGTAAGCTAACATGCGTGAGTGAAATAGACATTATGCGTCACTGTGTTACATTGTAATTGTGTATTTTGCATCTAGCCACCTATCTGCCAAGAAGCAAGATTTATATTTTATTATCTGTAATATATGTAGTATATATTATAGGTGGTCAAACAAAATTGTCAATAAATAAGAACAAAAAAATATATACTCATCCTTTTCTTTTGGGTGCTAGTACTAGTGTAAGACAAAGATAGTATGATTATCTCTGTCTATGTTTGAAATGAGACAGTCCTTTGACAAACTATACGTCTTCTTATGAAGTTCAAAGTTCAAAGTGTGTGTGTGTGTGAAAAAGGATAAGTATCGATAAACACCAGTTTAATCAAACCAGTGACTATTTCCTAACACAAAAACGAATTGCTCGGATTTTGTAAATCGATAATTTTGCGCCAAGGCGTCGTAGTGTCAGCAGCAAATGAGAAATTCCTGTACGTGCTAGGGCTGCGTGACTCCGCGCCGACATCGAAACGCCAACCCGCCGGTCACGCCGATAACGACTGAATCGACTCCACTCGATTACTCGCGATGAATTGAGTTCTAGTCGAGATTAGTTTGACGCGACGATTGATTATCGTGGATATAGCATGACTATTGGAAAAGAAGATATATATTCTGGAAATTATGATAAAGAAGTATGTAATTAAATAGAAGAATTGCTTCAACGTCCTAGTTTAACAGTATCACCGGGTTGAATTTTTAATAAAAACGGGACTCAATCGTGTACCTTAATTATTTTAATTCGCTTGAAGATTACCTCCCACATTTTGAAGGCGACACTGTCTCAGTTAATAATATAAAGTTAATAATAATGTGTAAAAATCATGAAAGCTTAAGAATGAGTTGTGCGCCAAACCTCCTGTCTATCTTATGACGTACGCAACATTTTATTGTAAGTATTACTTATATATGGGAAATTTCATAGCTGATTAGTTGATTACGTTGATGTTCATCTATTGTGGTTGGTGCAACTGGCCCTAAATCAGTGTATCACTGTCGTCTTTATTTACAAAAACAAGTTCGAATCTTTGCTGTTTATAGTTATACAGTTTTACGATAATCACCGAACTGACTTTCAATTCGTCTTATTCATTTATTATTTCATTTTTTTTCGATGACAGTTCTATTATGAAGTTTAGTATCTAGTTAAATGACAAACCCGCAAGATATAAATTATCGAGGTGTCAAAAATCATAATAACAGAATGATAAAAATCTAAAATTTTCCCTTCCCTAGTAACCTGAGATTCCGCACTCGAGCATTAATTCGAGGATCAGGTAATGGGGACTATATTAAGGACGGGTTTTTCACAAGCCCGGGACGTTAATTTAGAGCTCGCCCCTCTAGTGCGGTGTTTGGCACACTTACCTTATTCCTTATTACTTCTAAGGCAATCCACGGTAAGTATTTTTTGGGATATCAGCTTGAAGTTTAAAAGGAAAGTGTCCGCTGTTCCATACAAACGTAGTCTTTATTTTCCTTACTGGATATAATCATTTTTTTTTTACAATTTGATGTGTAATAATAATATTCACCACAGCCCTTCGTATTTAGATTTATTAATTACTATGGAGCTTCCAAACAACAGAATGAATATTTTTTTGCTACTAAATCATTAATTAATTTAAAAAAACGAAAAAGTAACGTAAGTCTAATCTAAGTCCCTTGCATGTAATGTAGTACTTACATCAGATTGTGTAAAAACATTTTCCATAAAATAGGAAAATGGGGACCACATTTGTATGAAGAAGCTGACTTCCACTTTCCTCTTAATGAGTCTAGCTTAGTATCTTTGCAAACTTTGAGTTATGAGTCCCCGGTAAGCTCGGTTGTCCATACAAACGTAGTTATGCTCTCATTTTAAAACGAGTAGCTAGTTTGCTCTGACACTTTGTACTTACAATAGGATAAGGTATATCTAGGTCTGTAATTAGTTTATGTAGCTTCAGATACCACAGTAAAAAAATACAGCGAATTTAAGTTTTTCATACAAAATTTGTTTTTGTTCTATATCGTTTGTTTTATAAACTTGAGCTATATAAACTAATTATAGACCTAGATATACCTCATCTCATTGTACGAGTTTCAAAGTTTTGTTACAATCCAACACGTAGTTTTAAAATAAGAACGAAACTCCGTTTGTATGGGAAGGTGAAATTCGGCCGAGCTTGCCGGGGACTTAAAATTTCAACACATAATTGAAAGCTGCCTCAGTCAGGTTAGAATATACAAGTTTTGTTTGCTTGCGAAGTCGGGGGTCGAAGTGAAACGTAATAGAAACTTAAGTTATTTCTGATTCTAATTTCTTTTTATTTGATTTTAATTGTATGATAATAAAATAATCTTATCCTTGCGCCATGTACATTTCTATTAGCACAAAAACGTAACATTTTAGTAGCTCAAATGGAGTGCATTCATAATATAGATATTTATAAATGAGCCACATAAATTTTATTATGCGTCATAAAACGTGTAAATATTACTTAAAAGCTTAAATAAAAAAAAACTTTCCTGGACATTACTTTTTTTTGAAACACACCTTTGATTAAAAAAAAGTAATGGCCTAAGCTTCGGTGCATGTATTATAATCGGTGTTACCGTTACCTGTCGACAAGATATATTAGCAGTATAAACAGGATCACTTACTCAATAGATGGAACATGAAAAACAACTCGCGGCCCTTAGTTATGAGTCGCAGTTATTTGTATAACAATTTTTAGCAACGAAAAGTAGTACCTAGACATAGGCTGTGAATATCTTTCGCTATTAAAGAATAATATGATGAACGGTTCAATTGAATGGGTTTTTTTGTTACTGTGCACTTTTCATGTTTGTATGTTCCAAGTTTGTTAGACGATATTTTAAGTACAATTATTTTACCTACATGTTGTGACCGCTTGTCCCTGTTAACTACAACTGAGGTGCCGTCGGAAAGTTTCCAAAATTGCTAAATTTCCACTTCGAAAAAATTTTTAAACTCATTTTTGTAAAGGAATCGAAATTTGCATTTTTCGAAATGTATGTTTCCTTTGTTTCCTGTGTTTTTTTTCTGTAATTGCCTAGAACTTTTCCAACTTTTCGGAATCTCTCCACTACTTGCACATCTGTACTGTTAACGTTTAATGGCATGATTTATAAACGCGTTACTGGCCTGAATTAGCTTATGAATCGTTTGTCTTTATATGTCATTTTGACTTATGTATTTGTAAGAAAGGGATAAAACATAATTTAACTAAATCAGGCCCGTAAAGTTTTATGGGTAAGAATGTTGAGTCTCTGGGACGTGAAGACGTGATCTATGGCCGCATAATAACACCCATAGCGCTCCGTTAGCGTAAGCTATAATTTGCCTGAGAAGCGCCAGATCGGCTGCGGTCGATATGGTACACGTGGATGCGTTTCCATTGTTATATATTATGATTGCTATACGGGGTGCCTGTAACCGAGCTAATATGACTCCTCGATGCGTATTCTAAATGTAATAACAGGTTATGAATTAGATCTGGATTTGTTGTGGATATATTATGATCCGTTTCGGGTTGAAGAAATGTCACTTTTGACACTGATAGATCATATTCTTATTAATTATTTATTTCAGATAAATTTTATCCATAGAATTGTTAGTTTGGCTTATGACTACGTTAGTTACTTAACTACTACTACATTATAACATACACATTATATACATATTACTTATGATCTATCAGTGTCAAAATCCAGTCAGTGGATAACCATAACAAATACAGATCCAAATCGCCAGATACGCCTCTTGAGTGAGGAATTTTCTAGCTTAGTTTGTTTCAAACTAACAAATTTCTATAATGGTTACATATATAACAAACGCGCAATAGAAAATTCTACAAACAGAAACAGAGATTTAGATTGTAATAAAAGGTTATACATTCTTTTAAACCAGACCTCGACGTGTTGCCTCTGTCGCACTTGTAAATTCGTACGTAAGTGTGACCTCTGTCACACTCCCTAGGCAACACGTCAAACGTGGTTCGCGATAGGCCCTCAGAAATGGCACATTTGACAGCTGACAGATCTTATCCATAACAAATCCAGATCACAGTCACACTCATAACCTGTTAATAATAACAGGTTATGTAATAATAATATTACAATCAGAATAAGCTGCACAAAACCCATCTTTAAGAGTCCCCGGCAAGCTCGGCCGAATTGCACCTTCCCATACAAAACGTAGTTCCGCTATCATTTTAAAACTACCTGTTGGATTGTAATGAAACTTTCCACATACAATGATATGAGGTATATCTAGGTCTGTAATTAGTTTACGTAGCTCCAGTTTATAAAACTATGGTATCTGAAGCTACATAAACTAATTACAGAGTCTATACCTTATATCCTATTGTAAGTACAAAGGTTCAGAGCAATCTAGCTAGTCGTTTAAAAAAAAAAGCGGAACTACGTTTGTATGGCGAACCGAGCTTGTCGGGGACCCTTAAGTAATCAAACCATTCCATGATTACATTTGACGTATAGGAGACGTGACTCGCACATCCTCTACTTTTATTCCGCTAAAAACATTCGATCACAATGACTAAAGAAATCCAACAGATAGCTATCAATAGCCAAGTGACGGCTATTCATTGGAGCCGAAGTCCCATCTACTTGATCCACTTATCGTGACGTCACCTCGCTCGATATCTAATACCCCCCCAAGAGTAATGGATTCCGTCACGCCATCGGCTATTACGAGTCCGCTTTGTCGACTTCCAAATCGATACTTGATGTTATTAAAGCCGGTTTTAAATGTCATGTGAGCGAATAAAGTAAAAATCGAATACTTATATTTCGGGTGTGATTTATTAGCCTTATGAGAGTATATCATGCGGCTCTTTGCGGTAAGATTTAAATGAGTAATTAAGGTTAAAAGTAAGGACTAAGGCCTGAGTGGACGCTCGAGTTGGGCGTGCATGTTAAACAAATGCAAACGTATAGGAGCGGCGTTAGTGCACGCTGCTCAAATCACTAAAATCATTTGTGAGCCCGTCGGCACGCTGCACGCTCCGCCGAACGCCCCGCTTCGATCCACTCAGACCTTACATAGCTTGAAGTTTCAAAAGGTTTAAAAACAACTGGCGATCTTTTGAATTGTCTTTACGTATTTTGTGAAAATTTTAGCCAACTAATTGGGGAACAAATCGAATTATATCATTAAATATTTTTTTATTTGTGTTAGCCGCGTAAGCTGAAGACGCCGGTCCTCTCAGCTACCGGAGGGCTTGGCAACTTTTTGTATAGTATATGACATTTATTATAGTTTATACAGTTTAAGCCGTTCCATATGTGGGAAAATTTACAACCCTCCCGTTTTAAACAAACCAATAAAATAAAAAAATTGTGACAATACATCAACATCGCTAAAGCGCAAACCGGTTAGGCCTAGAAATTAGATCAGCATTCTACAACCCGTTTCTACTAGCACAACTTATATGCTCCGATAAATAAATGATATATTTTCATTTGTACAGTAAACATAGATAAGCCTTTTCTTGTTTAAGGTAGCTTCAACCCTTAAAAGGTAACACAAGAATCAAACGATCTTTTAAGGCAAGATTGGATGCTTTAATAGGTTCCCATGATTTCTAGTTCTTAGGTATGGGATGATCGGATTATTTGATTCAGTTAGTGCTTAGCTCACAAAAAATACTACGACATTCGAAGACCTATACTTGATCGACGAGAGAGTAACTAAGCTCGTAGTTACGTGTAATCATAGAGTAACTTATACTAGAGCGGTACTGTCATAGTAAATTTTAACCCCAGTAAATTCACTGCCATCTGTCGACACACTTTAAAACTAAAAATTAAGATTTATAAAAATACGATAGAATGTATTTAAATATAGACAAATGATTTTTTTTATTTGCATTAATTATTTTTATGATTTTGACCCATGTTCATTCACTGATATGCGTTAAATTTGTTAAATAACAAACGAAACCGTCAACGCCATCTATACGACTGTAGGCCAAAACTAGTAGCGCCCTCTGAACGAGAATCAAATTTTCTTGATTTTCGAGGCACGTTTTTTCCTTAGACTGTATCTATCTATTACGGAGTTATATCTATCTTTGGTGTAATTTAAGAATGTCATTTTATTCAAATAAATTCAAATAATTTATTTCAGAATAAAATAACTAATCTTAAATTAAAACTAAATATGTTAAATATGTTTATAATGAGAACGTAGCTACGATTGTATGAGAGCGACTTTTGGCGGCGGGTTCCTGTAACAAAATACTTCAATAATTGATGATTTCTGGCCTTTATATATTTACAACTAAATACCAAAAGATATCTCGTCATACAAAATATAAGGGTTATTCATGCTGAATATAAGTTCACTTCGGAAGTGCCCAGATAAATGCAATTGCTTGAGTTGTGCGTCTACTCCTGAAATAGAAAAAAATAGAGATATTTCCACCGTTCGCACACTTTTCCTGCTGTGTAGAGACTTTGGGGTATTGTATGGGGTTTATGTTACTATTTCATAATGAATTTTTATGCACTGTAATTTTTATTTGCTATTATAAGTAGTTAAAGTTTCTTTAATACGATATCTTTTTCAACGTCCTGTCCATGATGCGTTTTATTCAAGCTCAAAGTTGACTGGTAAAGAACCTTATGGAATTAAGCCTTTGTATTATTTCACATTCAAATTAAATAACGATATGTAGTTTGTGTAACAGTAATTAGTTTTCTAAAAAAACTAAATCTAATGTAATTGTATATTTATAGTTTGTCACTTCTCACGCGTTATGCCTCATTATTAGCATTACACATTTATACAATAAACTCTAGAATTTAACAGTTGCAATAAGCGCTCCTCAGGTAAGGTCGCTGTTTAGCCGGTTAATACTCGTACATAGTTTAAAACAACAGTATTGCTGTCTTTAAACTTTATTAAACATTTTAGCTCCCCAGTTTTAAACTTTTATTAACCCGATCTAAAGGGGCCCTCTGATTATTAGTCCGCCGGACGATATTAGCCTGTCAGTTAGAACAAAAATTTGACAGTTCCGAACAACTAACAGACCGATATCAGTGGGCCTCTAATAAATGGATTTGTATGGGTATTTGGGAATATTGGCTCCATGTCGGGCCATGCTCAGTGTAGGGTTCCGTAGTTAGCGTAGTTACTCGTCCGTTACTATAATTAATTTATTAATTGTGACAGTTCACTATTCTGCACTAAGAAACCTTAAATATGACTTGAATTTTATTATGAGCGTAAACACGACCACTCGTCTCATATCGAAATAAAATCGGTATCATAATTTTATAAATACATAAAATATCTTGCGTATAATATAAACCCATTATTTACCATTGTAATGCGAACTATTACTGCCCAGGCAAACAGATTTACCAAGATAATCCATAGTACAGCATATAATCAATTGAAACTGCACCCACACTGACTGCCATGATTTATACCTTTAGCATCCCGCCGCTGGGCAATCAATGGGCCGTCTACAGGATCACGATACAAAAACACAAATTTATCCACACTAGGAAACGTGCGATTCTAAATCTTTTATCGACAGTATAAGCCTTTTAAAGCATGCGTCATAAGTTTTGTAGATTTTTCAGCCTTACTTGAAAAGAGCCAAAATGGTTTTAGTTTCAGCGGCGGTTATGACCTTTTATGTTTGCGCACTGGTCTACTCGTGTGGGAGACGCGTGGGCAAACCCCAAACTCGATCAAACATTCTAAACCTTATTATTAGGCACATAAGCAACAAGTGAACTAGTTCGATATCGATTTTATGCAGATACAGTCGACAACTTGGGTGCTTGAACTTTTATGTAGATTCGTGTTTGCCATTTACGATCGTCTCGAGAGGACGTATTTACACATTCGTGGAGCTAGGACAATGTAAATAAATAAGGAAGAGGCAATGAAAGTTGTACATACTTGAGAGTACGATTGCTATAAAAAATAGAAGACGAACTAGTATGTACCTATACACATGCGAATTAGGGTAATGTTAATTCCGCCTTCCTTTATTGCTGGATTAATTTGATATGCTTAGGCTAGCTTACGCTTCGAAGATTTTGTCTCTTTGACATTTGTGTTTTAGAAAGAGATACGAAAACCTATTTTTGGTAAAGATTGGCCAACTATACTTTTAGTAAAGTTTGTTCATATAGGTACAGCATCCATATCTTATACATAGAGTACATAAATATCCGTACTAACGATTATTTTTCCATAAAAAGTACCTATTCAGTAGCATTGACTCTGGGTTACTGTAAAGGTACAATAAAGATAATATAAATAGACGCATATCTCGCGTAGGAGTATATCGTGTACATTTATCGACTATCTAACCGGCGTCCCGTGTAAATGAATAAAGCAAAGCTCGCAAACACACATACGGTACGACTACGGTACGCAAACACACATACATACGGTAGGACAAAATGGCAGAAATCCATTTAGGTGCTAAACAAATCTGTTCCGATATTCGTACCCTGAGAAACAAAGCCGTACAAAACGGTACCGAAATCGCATTGCGTATTTAGCAACCGGTCGGTAACGATTACCGGAGACGTTCCGATTTTTTACCGAAAACAGGAGTTTGAACCAGTATATAAAACGTAGTCTTAAATTACAAGAGATAACAGATGGCAGATTATAATGCCTAATCAGTACGCTTATTTTAACGTAATTTAAGTTACTTCAAAGGGCATTTTGACATAATTTATTATGCTATCTAGACGTGCTAACACCTCGAATGGTATGGTCTAATCCCAATAAGGCCTAATTTCCCCTCTGGGTTGAATGGTCAGTTGGCAGTCGCTTTTGTAAAAAGTAGTCCCTGCACCAAATCTTGAGACGGCAAAAGACCGGGACAACACAAGGAAGATGATGAGACATGCAAACAGTTTAAAAAATGCAGAGTTCAAACCTTCTACGTCCTTGAAACTGCAAAAAATATCTGCATCAAGGACAAAACGACTCTGATCACTCTAGACTAAGACTTTTTTTATTTTGTATGGATATTCTTTACAAAGTGGCTCGTAGACTGGTTAGCATTTTTTTGATTCGTCAATGCTCGACAAGTATCACGATTACACGATCAGTTCGATTCCTATCCGGAATACGTTCCTTTCACGCGCAATGGGTTAAATAAATTGGGACCGGGTAATGCGGGCCAAATCTCCTCCCCGGGAATACCTATCCCGTATGATTTATTTTTTATGCGCCCTCAACCGAGAGTTGGGAAGTCGAATATGCGAAAACTCCAAGTATTTATTGTTGATCGACGTGGAAATTCATCTTGTTTTGTCTGACTCTTTCCCGATAGGAAGGATAAAGACGACGTTAAAGATAGGGTATCACGGTTAATGGCTCTGATCTCTTATTATTCCGGAGTTTTAAACTGGGTGATAATACGAAGGTGCGTATGGCAAAGGTAATTCCGCATACTTTATTAGGGTTTCACACGAAACTAATATTGCGCAAAGTTATAATAACTTTTACAGCGTAGGTTTATGGTTAATAACAAGTCAAATATCCTCAGTCACCCGTTGACCACGAACGCTGTAAAGAGTTCGAAACGTCGGGATGTATTATAAATTCAATATACGCGATATAATCCGTTTTCATAGTTTTATTTCATGAGTAACTATCGCGGTAACCGAAGACAATATTAAGTCAAATATGTTTTACAAGGCTGGATTTAATTTTAAGTATGGTCTTTAATTACCTACCTTATTTGAGTTATTTGATTTGAAATGACGCAATAAAACTAATTTTTAGAAACCGTTTAGTTGTGTACTTAAGTAGTATTTAATTTATTTTTATGAAGAAATAATTATATACAACATATTATTAAAAACTCGTAGGTTGTATTGAAGACAATATATTGGTAGTAATATATTGGTTGGTTGGTTCTCTTTATTTTGTAAAAAAACCGGCCAAGCGCGAGTCGGGCTCACACACGAAGGGTTCCGTACCATTAACTATAAAAACGGTCACCCATCCAAGTACTGACCCCGCCCGACGTTGCTTAACTTCGGTCAAAAATCATGTTTGTTGTATGGGAGCCCCACTTAAATCTCTATTTTATTCTGTTTTTAGTATTTGCTGTCATAGCGGCAACCGAAATACATCATCTGTGAAAATTTCAGCTGTCTAGCTATCACAGATCACGAGATACAGCCTGGTGCCAGACAGACAGACGGACAGACGGACGGACAGACGGACAGCGGAGTCTTAGTAATAGGGTCCCGTTTTTACCCTTTGGGTACGGAACCCTAAAAAAACACATAATAAATGTAACAATTAGGAAAAGCTAAGTGTAAAGCACGGAAGAAAGAATGAGCGCGCCGGTGTAAAGTATGAAGCTATGTACCTACTTAAATAATGTTTTTATTAATACAGCTTTTATTTAGGTTTTAATACAGTCAGTAACTTAAATATCTATACAATAAGAATAAAGTACAAAACATGTTTATTACACATGTCCCATTTACCGCGACATGGGTTATAAAATAAAAAGCAAAACTCGGGGACAATGTACGTCTCAAAACCGTGCCACTCTACTTAATGGAATGGATATCAATGATATCAGGAATTAAAAGAACATATAAGATAAGGGAATGATCGGTCGTATTTATAGAAAAACGTGTAGGTACCTACCTAAAAAAAGGTTTGCAAACACTTGCGCGCGAAAACTTAATTAAAATATACTTCTACGAAATATATCACAATGTTTTTATTACGTAAATATTTGGATTTGTCTGTTTTTTTTTAAATAGTTTACAAAAGTAGTAGACAAAACTAATATTTTAATCATAATATATAGGTAAAGTTTACCAAAAGATTCAGCTAAGATACGCGAGCAGCCGCAATACCTTTATACTCGTATTACGCACCCTGGCCGCCGGGGCCCGGCGGGTTGGTCAACGACACCTTCTCGTAACTCATGAGGCCTAGGTACTTGCTCCTTGCAATTTTTAGACAGTTTTTTTCTCGATTTTAGCAAGCTGTGATTGGTCAATTTCATTATAGTTGACTAAACCGTTTCGAAATGAATACTATAATTTTTAACAAGCAGAAACGTCTGCGATCGATGCTATTATGCTTAGAATAAATTTAAAAGTGGAAAAATTACTGCCTTGGGTGAGACTTGAACTCACGGCCTCTGGATCGATACTCCAGCGCTCTGCCAACTGAGCCACCCAGACCTCAAGAGGCCGTGAGTTCAAGTCTCACCCAAGGCAGTAATTTTTCCACTTTTAAATTTATTCTAAGCATGAATACTATAGTTGAGTTGGGTGCCCATACATGAAAAGTACTGCATTACACTTTGGTATACGAAATCTTAATTCAACCATTACAGTCGATGAGTAAAAAAATAAATATTTCACTTAAATAGCGTTTTAAGTCACCCCTTTAAAGCGCCAAAATGGCCGAGGTTATTAGGATAGGATCGTCCTAATGATTATGTTAAAAAAGTGCAAAAAGAGGGTCAAAGGTCATGTATAACCTACATTGCGAAAGGGTTATGAGGACATGAAATGTAATTATTTATAAGTATAATTTAAAAAGACTTTCCTAATATTTATTTTATAATGAAATAATTATAATTTACATAATACCCAATATGTGTTCGTAGAACTTTAATAATCGTTTAATTTGTATTTCCAATCAGAAACAATCCTGTTACTATTAAACTTAGTTAATAACTTTACGTTTAATTTATTTCGATGAATGAAATCAATCAGACCGGATTCGAGAGGAATTGAATGGAAGTCAATTATTTTCCAGTATCACTACTGAAACTGGTGAATTTATCTAATGAATAAGGAAATAACGTTTAATATTGGACTAAACGTTATGTTTTAGCTTAACATATTCCAGTAGGCATAGTTTAGTTTAATAACGCTTTTATAGCTTTTAAATTGTACTGTATGAAAATTACATTATGCGTGGTACGACACGCACCTGGTTGGTGTTTCAATTATCAACCAACGACTTTTAAAACTTTCGCGGTTTAAACACATATTAAATCACATTTAGACAAATCACTGGATTGAGCTTCATAAACCAAAAGTTGTCTCCACTGAACGCCATTATTATCCTCGAGTTGTGCGAGAAGCGATTGAAATCAAGAAGCACCCCAGAAATTTTCATAGGGAAGATGGTTTTAACTTATCGGCAACTTGGGGACCAGTGATCCAGAAGTTAAAGACAAGGGATCTATCTTCGGATGTGTGCGCGGATGTTGTGAGTGTTGTGTGTCGGGCTATTGACAATAATTAACTTTTATGTGTAGTGGGTGGTTTGAAAATGTGATGTCTACCTCGAACTTTAAATGCACTTTTCGTGGGGTAGTCACACAAATCTCTGTTTTGACATTTTGCTGGGACGTCAGTTAGCCGCGACCACGACCAGTGAAACCTGTGTCGAAACGTCGGTAAATAAAGGTAACAAAATAAATTCGCGATAGACCCGTTTCTAAATGTGATTTAACCAACGACTTATCCATTCAGTTGCCATTGTTACAAGATTAAAGCCACTTAAATACTGTAAGAACAATTTATTATGGGTCATAGTAAAAAGTAATTTATATTTGTTTTCTTCCTGCTCGAGTTTCCTTTGATTTCTTATTTTTACAAACCAATATTGTTGTCAAAACGGATAATAAATCGCCGGCTTTTGTCGAAAATACGTTTTTAGGGTTCCGTACCCAAAGGGTAAAAACGGGACCCTATTACTAAGACGCCGCTGTCCGTCTGTCTGTCTGTCACCCAGCTGTATCTCATGAACTATGATAGCTAGACAGTTGAAATGTTCACAGATGATGTATTTCTGTTGCCGCTATAACAACAAATACTAAAAAGTACGGAACCCTCAGTGCGCGAGTCCGACTCGCACTTGGCCGGATTTTTTTCATTAGTGACATTTGAACTTGCGTTTGGGTCTCTACTCAAATAGGTATTTACTTATAAAAAATTAGGATTTTTGATTTTCAGTGTATGTACTTAATAATTATCAATTAATTTTGTATCAAGCAGATACGTCTGCGAACGACGCTATTAAGCTGAGAATAAATTTGATTTTTTTTATTGTGTAATAATTATCTACTAAAATGTACTTGAAATCTTGCCATTTTAACGTTCTTATTAGGTTTTATTTCAGTTCTCAAAGTGATAAATCGGCCCTTTAAGTACTTCTCCGATAAGACAGGTGATGAGAATGTAAAAGTTTGAAAAAGTTAAATTGGTTTTTCTGACAATGCAAGTTAGATTTGAGGCCAAAACGCAAAGGCGGTTCAATTCTCTTTTAAATGATGGCAATTTTCTATTCACTGACCTATATTAGCTTAAAATGCGTGAATAATCTTTTTTATACTATAAATAGACAAAACTCGCAAATATTGTAATTCATAGCAATTCTGGTTTTTATTAGAAGAGTGCCATTAATGGGTGCTTTTACTAGCAGCAGTCAGCAAGAAACTAAATACTTATAAGTTATGTTTATGTATGTCTATTTGTATTTTCTTATACGCATATGTTTATTTACTTTAATTGTGTGTGTTCACAGTTGGCTTCTGACTTTTTTATTAAATCCTCTATTTCCGCTACCCATAGGTTGTCTGGAATCAATCGCTCTTTAGCGATAAGACCTCTTGTTTCTTTAATATGTGCGTGTGCCAATAAAGAGTATTCTATCTATATATCTAGAAAACGTAAAGTTTAGCGCAGCCGTTCATAAATTAGTTACAGTTGAAACAGGTAAAATACTCATTCTTATGAGCTTACTCAAACCTTTTAAGTATTTGCTCATTTAAAGTTCGAGCAATCAGAAAATAACTGTCTGTTCAAGAAATTCGTAGTCAATCGTCTCAAAGTACTCGTACCAATAATTGGAGAACTCGTCAATCTTCCCTATAGACTGTAGAGTGTACGAAGGCTTCTCATAAAACATGAATGGCTTCACGTCCTGCTGAATTGACATCCGCCGAAACGGACAATGCTACCAACTCGTAACATTTTACGGAGTCAAAAGAACGCCATTTGAGACCCTTGAGTATATCGGGCTCTTTTGTCCTTTTGAGATGTAAATCAATCATTTATGTATTATGGCTTTTGCAAAATATTTCGAATATCGACTTTTGGTCGTATTTGTAAAGTTTTCCGGGTACGTTTTATAATAGGTACCTATAACCATGATAGTTATGTATGTACACTCTACTACTGTATATATCATGGAGAAGCAACAACAATGTCCTCCGATACCAATATATTTCGTGTAGTTTACGTACCTAACTTCATTGTAGGATATTGGCGATATAAACTCGCGGTGCTTCGCATTGTTCCTCGTGCTTATTGCGATATAAACAGCGGGCACAGTAGCCGTGTGAATTACCCACTACAGCTCTTATCTCATGCCAATAAAACGGCGCAACAGCTCCCTCCGTTGGGCAAAGGTAAAGTTTGCATTTGACCTCACAGGCGCCGCGCCCGAACACCCTTCAAACACCGAGGCCCGCCGTGACTCATCGCCGCCCTCCCACATCGTTTCACACCCTAACGACAAAGAGATAAGATTCAATTTTCATCACTCTACACATAACCAAGGCAAAAGCTACCTTAGACAAGCGTAATTAGGTACATAATCAAACATTTTGTAATCGATCACGCCGATAAATCCCTACAGGCGGCGGCGTTGAAATACAGACGCTAAGCTACCGTACCAGGGTTCACAGCGGTTGACAGACGTAAGCCGTTGTTCCGTAAAGTAATTTGAACTTTATATACAAACAATAAGGTAGTGTTTCGGAGATAGTAGTTTGTATGTGAAGTTTAGTTCGCAGCGTGTTTTGTGTCGGTAATAAAATATGGCTGAAGCCTGTGTCGCTACCCGCTAGTGTATGCTAATCTTTTTTATAGGGCGCAGGGTACGGGCGGGCTGATCGAATTTATATGACGGAAAAACGGTTTTCTAAAACAGGAGGTGGTGTATCGACGGGGGGAGTATGGGGTTCGGAAGCGTATGGTGTCGGAGGTCGGATGACGTAACGAGATCAAGAAGTAACGTGCGGCTTACTGAGTGAATAAATGACAGGCAGTTTTCTACAGACCCCTTTTTCTTATTGAATAGGAATACTTTGTGTCTTGAGATAGAGACTTGTAATTAATTTTGGCCGGAAATCCTATCAATTTTTAAGTCACACGACATAAACAAAAAGTTTTGTATGTAAAACTTCTATACGTAACTTAAAGTCGCTCTTTTTCTTTGTGATAGGTAACATTTCTAGCAACTGATTATAATGTAACACCTGTGTATATACCTACCATGGATGCAATGAATAAATGAATGTATATATAACATAGCTTCGATTGTATGGCAGCGGCTAGGTTCATGTGACTCGTAAATAGGTGTAAAAATACTGACGAATGAATAATAATTACTATACTAGTAGACCATATACATCAGTATATTTTTCATCATTTAGAAATGAGTACTCCAAAGAATGTTGTTCTAGATTTCGTGATATATAGGTACTTACATTCCTAAGGTCGTGTTAATGTGTCAGCCTTAAGGAATGATGCTTTCCATGAAATATTCAGCTCGCTTGATCTATTACTCCATTATGTTATTCCGGGAAATTTAGATACCTCAAGGAACGGAAAAAACAGGCTTTCGTAAAAAATTATGTTGTTTTTACCTTCATAAAAAATAGTCCAGATCTTCTGATTTCTTTAAATGGATACTTCTTCCTTTTTTGGAAGTCGATTCAAATTTGTATCCGTTATATCCCGGGCTATAAAAACGAATCTATTGACACCTCATTTATTAAAATAGTATCAGTAGTTGTGAAAAATGTACTTATCGAATTTTTTCCGGAAAATATGATTTTTATGAATGTACTTCCGTGTGGCTTAGTTAAGTAAAAACAAAAGCGTTTCATTTCCCGCATTTTCACCTGTTTCCCTACTCCGTAAACAAATTGGGATCTCAGGATATTAATGTTATCATATAAATTTCGTTAAGTTTGGTTCGGAAAAGTTTTAATCCGGGTCCCGTGTGAGTCTTCAGTCACAGCGGGGAGAAGTGGGCCTCTAATTAGGGTATGTTCCCCAGAAATATCTTAATTGTACCATCGTTCACATTGTTGACTAATTGTAAAACTTTATTGCAAAAGATATGTAAGAGAGCCTAGCCAAGATGACAAATGTTGATAGAAAACGCCAATAGAAACTTGAACAATGTATGGAAATATTTTAATGACTTCGTGGCATCACTTGGCGACTTATCGTTTGGCGTTTGTCGATGTTTTTATCTTGGCTAGGCCTCAAGTTCTACCAATAGTTCGTTACAAGTGTTGTTGTTAGTACAATCAGCATAAATAATTGTGGTAACAACACACCATAAGTAATTATCTGCCACTGGAATACTTTTTTAAAAGAGATCTATATGTACAGTTCGCGTTCAAAAGTAACTATGCGTCACAGTCTAATTGTTCTACACATAAAGACATATATATTTTTGTTAAGCTATTAGTGTTAGATAGTTTTGACGTGTTGTCTTATTCGCTACTTTTGATGATGACTGTATCTGATTTGCGTTATGTATCAGCAGACATTTTCCATAATCTCTTTTTCTTTAATCTAATTTACTTTAACCCTTTTAATATAATATTCTCGCCTGTAAAAAGCAGCTATGTCTGCATCACACTTTATGATCTCTATTTAGATTTCACTACATGACTACAAGTGCTCATGACTATTAATTTATAGTGAGTGATCACGTCATATAAAAACTGCGATATCACGAACTTAAAACAATAATGTGTTGCGCCCTTTTGTTAAAATAAAACAATGGAAATCCTTGCAAAATTACAATATACGCCCCTAGTTTTAATTAATGCTTCTAACTTACGCTGAGTACGTTTGTACTAATATCACCGTCAGCGAAACAAGTTATAGTTGAATAGGCAGTTAATTAAATAGCTTGCGAGAGAACGACTGTCTCATTCTAAACAACAGTTAATAAACCTGAGATTACATCCATACACGACACGCCTGAAATGCTAAGCAAAGCATTTGAATTACCATAGCTCACTGCCATAGCTTAATTTTCCAGAGTACGAACAACGCATTCTCATGATAAAGCGGGGATATTACCTACACGCTGGAATCTAAAATGTTGAGACTTTATACAAATTCTGCGAGACATAGGACCTTCTGTAATACGAGGAATGCCTGCAGACGGAGTTGCCATCACTAATAAAATAATTAACAGCCCCGCAGTCTGTCTTACAGAAAAAGGTCCGAAGTATATACCACCCCTTTTTAGTTAAATCTTTGTAGACTAAGATGGCATTGGTTATTCTGAAATATGTACTTCTCATTATTATTTACTAAAACGGGACTTAATCGCGTATAATTAGGTTGAAGAACGGCGTTGTCCCCACATTTATTTCCAGTAACAAATTCTGAGAACTTTATTTCTACCGCGAAAAGGATTTTTCCAATAAAGGCCCGATTTAATAATAACATGGTAATCAATAGGAAAGACGAACAAAAGATAAATTTAACTTTGCTAATTGGTTTTCCGCTTAAAGCATAATCCCTAAAAGAGAAGGATCATGACACAACCCACTGGAATCCTTTTCTAAAAAGGGCTTATGAGAGGTTACGACACTAATAGCCAGTGTTATTTTGTTAAGAGTGGAATTGGGTCATGTAATATTATTTAATACGGAGGATTTTCCTCGACGTTTCCTGGGTAATATAGTTATTGCTGGATATACGACATTCAGTTCAGTTGGCGCAGTTTTTGTATAAATCAGCGACATGTGGATGCAATCATGTGTAGCTTTGACGCTACGTGGAAATTGGGAAATGCCGTTATTGGAAAAACGATTTTCATGTACGCTGTTAATGTGTAGCTATTTATGTTGACACATTTTGTATTTTAGATTAGTTTAATCGAATTGCGTGCCTAGTTTAGTTATACAACACGCCAATAGTTACAATTCTATTGGGAGAGGACGATTGAAGGTGACTCATGGGGAAGTTTGCCACATATTGCATATATGAGTTGTGTATATTATATACGCTAGACTGATGATAGTATTAGAAATGTATATGTAATTATGAATGTCTTTCCACGTACAAAAGTCCATCCACTGGGCCTTACTGAAAATCAGCATCGCAGAATGTGCCATGTGGCTCATACCGTGACACTAAGCTGAGTAAGGACCATTTAGCGCAACTTCATTTTGTGTAATTATTCTTAGTTTTAGTTTAATGTTATTTCTAATAAATGATTTTTCTTTCTTTGGATTAATTTATTAGTAATGATTTATAATTGGTTATTATTATCAGACTGGAGTGTTTTTGTGTGAAAATGAAATATGGAACTACTAAAATACTCAATAAGTAGTTAATTCCCAGGTAGCAAAATTACGTCAAATGACGTCAGCGACGTCATAATGACGTAATAATGCCGTCATTATGACGTCGCTGACGTCATTTTACGTCATTTTGCTACCTGGGTTAAGTTCTTAACCCTTTACCAGGCCGCGAAGAACGCGTGTTTTATTAAGTACTTTATATAGATTTGAAAGTCGTGTACAAAATGTATTTATTTATATGTATTTACAAAAGTCGGATATGTTTCTGTAAACCAGAAAAAAAAACGTGGGATACGGTAATCCCATTGCCTGCCTTTAGCAATGAACTGCCATAGGGCAGAAATTTCCCACATAGTCAACCTCTAACAAGGTAATGGGATAGTGTCATCCCACATCTTAATTCTGGTCATATTGCAAAAATGCACGAATGTTTAGCAAAGTATGAGATTAGATAACCTTACAACACTCAAAATCTACAAAATATCGAAAATTTGTCCGACCTATCTGCATTTATTTCTCTGAAATTAAGTAGTGTTCCGCTTTCGTCATAAACCACGAAATTACTGGTCAAGTGAATTCAAACGACTGCCAAAGAAACATTATTGGATTTAGAAGCATGTTGTGAATGAAGGTCATAAAATAATATTTTCAGGGATCGGTATAATGTTTGGTAGGAGGTTTGAAGCTAAAACATGACTATGGTAAACGATATATTATGTGGGTGGCATATCACCCTTTGCCTGGTAAAGGGTTAATCATCGAAAAGTTTATTCCAGTTTTAATTTCACTGAGGCTCATTTGCTAATAATAACTTTTAATTTTTCCAGGTAAGTTCCGTTGGAGTGAAATCTCATAAGTATTTCAGTGGAATTTCCCATTAAAAGAAGAAACTTGGAACAATGCAAGGTTCGACCGAATACTTTACTTCATTTCTAAAGGCCGTCGCGAACGAATGATTTATTTTGAAATTCGAAATGAGCTTTGAAGTACTTCTATTCGACTTGCCGGCTCAAAGTTTTAATTTGACGAATGTTTTAATAGTATGCAGTATCAATTTTTCTTCGTGTAACTTTCTTCGGAGTTTTTTGAAGCTGTATTTGTATTAGACCGTGAGCCAGGCGCAAATTTCGTCAGTCATCGCCTCACGGGCGAAAACTCAGCGGCAGCCACCGAAACGCGTAACACGGTCTTTCCACCGCGATACAACAGGCTGACGATTTTTTTTATTAGCAGTAGCATCTAAACTATCATCTGACAAAGTATCAAACGGGAGGCGATGACGCCGATGACTGAAAAGTTTTTTTTTCATGTTCATGTGACCAGCTGACTGTCTTTCCACAGCGATACAATCGGCTGACGATTTTGTTTATTCACAATAGCATCTAAACTATCACTGACAAAGTATCAAGCGGGAGGCGATGACAATTCTTTTTATAGAATTTATTTGCTGCCATCCCTCAACCCACCATCGGAGCGGCAGCTGACGTTAACGAGGGTTCATCATACATAGCCGTTAATCACTATACGAGTTTTCGCCCGGGAGGCGATTGGTCATGGAAATCTGTTCCTGGCCTGCGGTCTATATGGGTAAACGAAGAGCCTGATCAAGTGATTTGTATTAAATTACTTTTTACCATAAAAAATGACAGAACTAGAGTACCTACTGTCGATCGCTTTCATAATGTGCTTTCATAACTGACTGAGGAAAACATGCCTCGGATTTCCAGTTCCATTTCCGACATTGCTTGAAATGAACTGAAAATCACCCTCTATTCTGAGGTGGACAAAACATTTTCTAATCTCCCATCTGTCAATGGCCGCAACAGGACCCGCGATACTGGCCGTACATAAAAAGAAGGGTTTATAAATTTCCTACGACCATCGTGATATTGCGTGCATCCGGCCTAACGGGACTTTATGAATGTATGAACACATACAGTTTTTATGACCCCGTTATGGCACTGGGGGCTCCAGGATTGGACCCAAGACGATTGCGTGCTTATGATAAAATGTAAGTTCAAGTAGAATAGTGTGCAAAATGTTTTATGCAGGAGGGCGAGATTACGCGTAGTTACTTACTTACTTATCGTAAACTTAGTCGTAAACTGCTCATTCAACTATGGTGCCGTAGGTTTTATTATGGCATGTATTTTAAGACCAAACCATAAAATGGTATGCTTAAAAACCTAAACTGAAAATTAAGTATAAAAGTATATACGATAAAGAAAGTTTTGTTGATATTTGAACCATCATTAACTAACATTAACTGTCCAATAACAGTGCATATTCTATCTTTTTTGCTTTTAAATAATGATTTTTACGTATCAAAAACCGGCCAAGTGCGAGTCGGACTCGCGCACGAAGGATTCCGTACCATTACGCAAAAAACGGCAAAGAATCACGTTTGTTTGAGCACCACTTAAATATTTATTTTATTCTGTTTTAGTATTTGTTGTTGTATCGGCAACAGAAATACATATCTATCACGGTTCATGAGGCCTGACAGACAGACGGATAGCGGAGTCTTAGTAAAAGGGTCCCATGTTTACCCGTTGGGTACGGAACCCTAAAAATTACAATTCGCAAACACCCAAGTAAATTTTCGCCACAAGTACCCTCAGTACCCTATCTTAAACACTCCTTGTTATCACTGTTACCATTACCATAGAGCAAACACTCTCAGACCCCAGGTGAGTCGGACTCATCAAAGCACGTAGGGTCGACACCCCCGGGGGTTATTAAGCCATTAGGGATGAAATAGGAGCCGCTCTTATCTGAAGCAATAAGCGAAACAAATCGCTGGCTGCACGCGTAGGAGGAAAACGTGAATTATAGGGCCTGCAGAGTCGAGATTGCGAATTTGAATATTTGATGTTTTTTGGTTTTTATATTAATTACGCTGAGTATTATAATCACTTGGAGACCACATTATGCGTTCAAGGGAAACATTTTAGCTTAAGAATCCCCGGCAAGCTCGGTTCTCGATACAAACGTAGTTACGCTCTCATTTTGAAACGACTAGCTAGATTGCTCTGAAACTTTGTACTTACAATAGGATAAGGTATATATATCTAGGTCTGTAATTAGTTTATGTAGGTTCAGATACAATAGTAAAAAAAATACAGCGAATTTAAGTTTTTCATACAAAACTTGTTTTTGCTCTATTTCGTTTGTTTTATATAGGTATACTACTAGAGCTATATAAACTAATTACAGACCTAGATATACCGCATGTCATTGTATGTGCAAAGTTTCATTACAATCCAACACGTAGTTTTAAAACGAGAACGAAATGTATGGGAAGGTGAAATTCGGCCAAGCTTGCCGGGAACTCTTAACTTCATTTGACTGCCAAAATGACCTAAATGTAGGTACATGAATGTATACGACACAACAGAATGTAAACTGCTGGTAATAAGCAGTACATTTGCAGCACTAAATGAACTTGTGTTGACTCTGATTTTTAGAATTTATATTACACAGTTGGGACCTAGCATAGTGCCTAGCGTACATTGTTGTTGGGTCCTGTAACAAGGGAAATAGCACAGAAAAACATGCTTCCTATTGATGTAAAATTTCATTTCATTTCGAAATGGTGTTTTTTATACGCCGTACCTTAGAAATATATGCGTACATGAACATTTAAGAATATTTGTTGAGCTTGCAAATTATGGTTGATGCGAAAAAGGTTTACCTACCTATTAATATTCATATTCCACATACTCGACTCATGAAAATTTTAAGCATAATTAAAACATCGTCATTTCATAGGAAAAAACTTTTCTTGCAACGTTTAAAGTTTAGTATGAAGGAGATTTGAAGTACTCAACAATTTCGTGTGCCGCTGTGTACACGTTTTGTAGGTACTTATCTAGAGTCCTGTACAATATTAAGCTCCATTTAGACGATTCAAGAACTTGCGTACGATTTTCGGTACATTGCGGTATATATTTGGTCGCTCGACGGAATTCATTGTACGTCACCTGCAATAATATGTTACACAATGAAGGCCGCAAAAATATCTGACACGATCTTATTTGTAGGGCCATAAGAGCGTGTCACATATTTTTGCGGCCTTCGAAGATTAACATATTATTGCAGGTGACTGTACTTGGTAGTTAGCAATGTTTCGAATATTGCATGCAAGTTCTTGAACAGTCTTAATGGGGTTTTTGGGATTCAATTCTGTAGATGCTAACTGACATTATGTGTTCATACAAGCTGGTTGATCCAGAATCAGACACAATTACTTAATTGAAATAGTATGCTCAGCACAACCATAACATCTTGATGGATATTTGTAAGATATCTGACTTAAATAAAACGGGAACAAAAAAGCACAAACGTATTTCATATATTGAAGTAAGTCAAGAAGTGACGTGACAACACATGCCAGTAAGAGCAGAAAAATAAAACCTATCTAATGAGGGTACGTTTTTAATCTCCAACGCATCTCACCCAAGTTAGTGGTTTGAGATATTCAGATTTAGTAAAAATACAATAGGTACTAACGTCTCAGCGCGCCTTGCTTACACTAAAATCAGCAAAGTCAGCGCGGCTGAAGTATCAGAGTGAGATGTTCAAAAAGTGATATTTAATGGTAGTATATTTAGGTATGAATACGCCTTGTACATTGACATATATCTAAGGACGTGCCTTACGGGCAATAAGAATGGGGCCAGTACAGCGGTGTCACGCACACGTATTTGAGCCAATCGTGCAGTCTAACCTAACGCCGCAACGCGATTGGTTGATGAGTTCGCATCACGCGCGCGATTGGTCGCAACTAGTTGCGTTAGACTGCACGATATTGGCTCGAATTTGTAAATTACACCACTGAACTAGCACCATTCTTATTGCCCGTAACTCCGTAAGGCCCATCCTTAGATATATGTCAATGGCCTCGTATTTTTGGGTTCCCAAAATATCTTACAAAGTTATGCTTTTATATTTACGCCCCGGAAACGAGTCATTCTTCAAAGAGCAAGAAGGGTCTGAATTTGTAATCGAATTAAATGCAGAATTTGGGAAATTTCTAATTATAAAGTTTCTGAATTAAATTTGCCTTGTTCTTTATTAAAACCTTTTCACTATAGTGAGTAGAGTAACTTTTAAATTACAATTGCAAACAAATTAAATTGAAATGGTAAACACTAACTGATGGAAAAATATCTTAGCTTATTATTAGCTTTTGTAACCCACAAACCATTGAGTCATTTTAGACGAATCTACTGGGACATACTAGTCTAGGACATACTAGTATAGGTTAAATCAATTAATCTGTACGAGTATATACTGCAGGCAGGAGCATATACAAAATGACTAGATACTATACTTATGCGAGAAACATTATCCTCTCCTCTTTGTTAGACGGGGATACAACGATCAAGTGAAGTATACAGGGTGAAATTTTAACCACCGTTCATACTCTGCGTAGTGACTTTATAGGTCATACTGAGCAACTTTATTATGGACCAATGCCGAAATCGCGAAAAAAAATTTGGCTGTCCCATAGAAATCAGCGGCATCACATCAGCCGGAATTGAAAAACCCAATTTTTTTTCGGTGGTGAAAATTTCACCCTGTATAGTAGCTATAATGCTGGAAAACTAACCAACTTTATTTTATTTCTTAAACGAGAATTTGTGGAAGTTTATAAGTAGTCCATTTTAAATACGCTGTAAGATTAAAAATCAGGACTTTCTTCCATACTCTAATAGTACTTAAACCTCTAAGAAACCATACATTAAGTTGGTTTATATTGTACAGTCAAGGGCATACATTTGAATATATATACATTCCCAAAGTTTCAAAAATATGTTTACGTTCTTACACCTTAGACAATAAAGTCGTGTTTTTGAGTCATTTGTCTGGATCGATATTTTTGCCTTCGACTGTACCTATGTGAACTGGAATTTTGTAATCAAAAATTCAAAATTAAAAGTTTTTAATAATCGGTAAATCACTACAGCGAGTGATTTATGAAGGAATGAGATTAAATTACTTTAGCAAATATCTCTTTATTGTATACTTACAACAAACTAAATTAAAAAAAATCTCGTAAAAGAACAACTTAAATTTCTTGCCAGTGAAGAATCTTCTGAATCTATTTAAAAAAAATTTGAATCGCGGGTGAAGGTACTTTCAGTTATTTCACCATGAGAATAAGATTTCTGTTAGGTATAAATATTTTTGCAATTTTACTGGTTGCCAAAAATCGAGTCATTTTTCAAAGGCTTTCACCAAGTCTTGAAACTTTTCCAGATTTTTACATATTCGCAATCTTATTCGGACTCGAGATAGAGTAGAAACAAAACCTTTTGACAGATAGTCGGAGAGCGATCTGAATTCATAAGTGTTCCGGCCATATTGCGGACAGCGTTGCCAGACGTTTTATTCAAATGTGGTATTATCGGCGACGTAAAATAAGGCTAGGTCTCTTTTCTGAGAACATTAGAGTTCTAGTGTCAAGTCTCAAGCAATATGTATTCATAAATATATATTTTTTTATAGATAGATAGATAGATAGAATTTTTATTGGTATTAATCATACACTGTCAGTTACGTTAGGCCAGGATTACACTTGTGAGCTTTACTTACGTAAGTAGGGACAAAGCTATTTGCTAGATAACGATATTCATATCTCATTCTGTAGTATAGCTGTGTCCCTACTTACGCAAGTAAAACTTACAAGTGTAATCCTGGCCTAACAACCATTACTTACAAAATGATAATAAATTTAGATTCACATGTCAATATTTTTAAAATGCACATAACTATTAATTATTAATGTACATACTATGTATATACTATGTCGGTAGCAAACAAGCATACGGCCCGCCTGAGGTTAAGCAGTCTCCGTAGCTTATGTACGCCTGCAACTCCAGAGGAGCTACATGGAAATGGAAAGTGACACACTGATTTGAAAGTCACTAAGTAGTTGCGAAGAAATGGGTTTTTCGATAAAACTTACGATTTTGCCATATAGTTATACATACATATAAATTATGGTTTAATTTAATATGTATATATGATTTGTACCTATTCTTTTTAATCTTATTGTTTGTAATAGTAAACATACATAATCACATAGGTACATTCTCAATTTAGTCGTTTGGCGGTTATTAAAATGCGAATGTAATAAGTATAAATAAAAGAATTATTAATTTATTTTTTTGTTACGAAGATTAAAAGCCTGATAAAAAACTGTTTGCTTTACCGAGCCACCCTTTTTATACGATAAACAAATGTTTTCAGAACCCGACCCGACACGTGATTCTCTATTTACAATAAACTTTTTATGAAAGGGTTGAGACTTTAGTTTTGTCACGTTTAATACTATATGAGATTTGTTCCATTTATACATGCAGATCGATTGTTTTTTTCGTACCGAACGATTGTTTTTTGGAAGTGATTCTTACTTAAGGTTTTAAGGTACTTTCCCTCCAGGGCCCATTAACTTTTTCCACACTGTATGTACGCTCCGCTGATCGCTGCTCATAAACTAAAGCGTGCCCTAACTACTTAGTTATTTTAGAATCAAAGTCCACGTTCCGCTGACTGCCATTTCCCAAATTCGCGTTCTATTTTATACGATTTTCATGTCGAAGATAAACTTTTTACAGTTGAAATTTGTCTGTCCATCTCAAGATAATCTTAAAATGCCGTCTATAAGATCGCAGTTAGGAATAATGACCTTAGAGGAGACGAAGTGATTTCATTATTGTTTTTATTTCAATTCATATTTTATTTTTTATTTTTCTAGTGTCCCTATTCGTATTAAGAAAGATGATGCAAATCAATTCGTGCAAAATATAGCATAAATATAATGAGTTTGTAAATTTAATGTGTTTAATAACTTCATTATTTTATATTTGATAAGTGAATTTGGTTGATAGGTAAGGTTAAGAAAATCCGAATGTATATTCACTCTCTACAACGAATTCAACAAAGATCTCGACATTTTCCACTACAGTCTTGTTACTTTTAAGCATAGAGTTAAATCTGTCTTACAATAATTAGTTAAGTTGATGAGTATATTTGAATGTTGTGCACGGTTGTTATCGATGTACAAATTTACCACGATAACCATATGAATTTGTTTTTTTTTTATATTGTAATTTGTATGTTGTTACTGTGCCTAAAATTAATAAAATAAAATAAAATAAATAAAATATGAGAAAGTAAGAGTATAATGAACAATGATGGTGTAATGCTTAATTTGTTTTTAGTCCAATGACTACTGGAGCAGTAAAAGTTGGTTCTACATAAGTTCCGAGAACCTAATCCATAACAATACTCTACATAATACTCGTATTTCTCCTCAATATTCCACCTTACTTCGTATACCTCAAAAGATCGCCCAGTAAGCTAGTTTATTTAGTTAGTAAAACAGCAGGCCAATGCCCCCAGGTGCGGTGTTTACGCTGCGTCCGTCTCCGGGGAGCTATTACCTACCCGGCTCCTCGCACTGCCGTTTAGCATTATTTCGGACGGGATCGAGTACCGTCCCGAACGACAAGTACTTACTGAGAAATTTTACTTTTATTCTTGCAAATATTTAGCTAAGTTTCTTAGAAGTTGTTATCAGATGATTTATAAGAAGAAAATGAATTAATTTAAGACGCTTATAACTAAAACAGTCTTATTTATATAAAATGGCATGGTATTAAGTATAAAGGCGTTCACACACCTACAATTATAACTGGAAATCAAAATACAACTGTCAAGCGCCGACTTTACATGTTAACATAGTATTATACAAGTTGAACATTTTTGGCAAACTGTATCTGTTTGTGAATCTCGTGGAAATATTTCAATGATCGCCTTGGGTATTAAAGTATTAAAATATCTAAACACGGCCAAAAATTCGCAAATTTCGCGTCTACGAGCCTACGAGTAGGGAAGTACATAATTATTGCAACACAGAGTGGTATACCTAAGTTTACCTATCTTTTTAAGATGAATATTTTGGCAAACTAGGCGAAGTAAGTTTACAGTTTTATGCGTGGTAAATAAAATACTAGTCTGACTAATCTGTTGCTAATCCGTAGTTGAACATAACTCGTAGTTAACCTTAGTTTAGTGATTGAACTACATGCTAATAAGGAATAGACTAACAAGCCAATGATTTATTTGTGTCGGATTTATTAATTAAACCGGAAAGGAAAACACAAATAAAGAAGATAATCGGATCAACAACGGAACTTTTTATATCGGAATTTAAATACTAATCTCTTTATCCATTTTTCCGCCTGTCTAAAATAAACACTAGACGGTGCTATTTGTGTTTTCACATCGTTACGTAGTTTCGCCATACAAATACGGATTACCTAAACAAATAGTTCACGGAAAACAAATATGTATTGAAGTCTGTAAACATTTGCATGGGTCCAAACCAATTTGAGATAGGTTTGAGCTGAAGGTGGTTGTAGACCGTAAATATGGCCTCTGTCAGATACGGTAGCAAAAATTGAGTCAGAACATTTAATAGAATTATACAATATGTCTCGTTCTTGCAGAAATGTTGACAAAAACTAAGCGGCCGTTAGATTTGAAAAAGATGATATTGCTCTTTTATTAATCTAAAATGATTTGAAAAAGTCAAATATACCTACAAAGAGTATACGAGAGGAACTGAGAGGATTTTTAAAAATTAAATTATTCATTTAAAAATGCTTAAGAATAAAATGCACCACAGAAACCTGTTATAATCACAATTTCATAATCTGAACTCGACTTGTGTTAAAAAAAAACTTTTTCTTAAAGTCTAACAAAACTACTCATTACTCAACGTAAGTATTACTGCAGATGTATTTTACAGTAATAAATTGATCAATTGATCACGTTTGGCGCTTTCTTTAAAAACGCCTAAAGGACTTTAAGATAGCATCCTAAAAATGTTAGGTTGATATGCAGCTTTAAAGAATGATGCAAAACAATTCGTTAAAATAATCAGGCCTGAATAACCTCTTAGCTCCACAAAAACTACGTAGCCAAATAGTAGGGGTTGTAATTTGTGAAAAAAATATCAACATAATCTCAGCCACAGAGCCACAGTTTCATTACCGCCTAGCATGGGTACCGCTCCCTCACCGTACATAAAATAGGTTAAATTACTGCAAATTGGAAGCATTCTTCCGACCTAAATCTCGAAGGGCTTTCCCTGTTTCCTTACCTAATAATACAGGTAAAAAAACGGGCACGACAACTTTAATGTTGTCTCGTTTGCGCTCTCGTAATAAAATTCTAAAATTTTATATAAAATACCTCTTAGCCAAACAACTTTGTAGAAAAGTGCTGGGCAGAAAGTATCTGAATTACATACTGTTTATACTAGGTACGGTCCATTAAGGTTTTATTTCACTCATTTTTTGCGAGGCTTCGTCCTAAATTTACGACTTAAGATATTTTTCAAGTTCATTCTTTCAGAATTCTCTCTTAGTAGAAGTTAGGGGCATTCAGTTTATTACCTACAAATCACGCGCGAGCATGAACCAGCTAAAATATTACAGTACGAGTATTATGTCATGTCAAAGAATTAAATTGTCTGTTACATCCGTAGCTGCACTTGTAAATTCAGACAGCTCGATCAAAATAATACTCTTAAGGGTCCCCGGCAAGCTCGGTTCTCCATACAAACGTAGTTACGCTCTCATTTTAAAACAAGTAGCTAGTTTCAAAATATTTATCAGTACGGTTTTTACTCACTATTATTTTTAGTCGCTTTTTGCGACATGTGGTATTTTGAAATATGTCTCACGATAGTTTAAGTGCGAAGTAGCTAGTTTGCTTTGAAACTTTGCACTTACAATAGGATAAAAAAAGGATAGGATAGAATAAGGTACATCTATGTTTGTAAATACTGAGTTTATGTAGCTTCAGATACCATAGTTAAAAAAAAATACAGTGAATTTAAGTTTTTCATACAAAATTTTGCTCTTTTTCGTTTGTTTTATAAACTGGAGCTATATAAACTAATTACATACCTAGGTATACCTGATGTTATTGTATGTGCAAAGTTTACATTACAATCCAACACGTAGTTTCAAAATGAAAACGAAACTCCGTTTGTATGGGAAGGTGAAATTCGGTCGAGCTTGCTGACGACTTAAAACAGTACACAAATGTTTTATTTTCTCTCAACTTTGCATATACCTATGTAAGGTACATACCATAAAAAGCACGATAGAATTTGCAAGCGCAAGGACATTTTGTTTAATGTAATTCGTTGCGCTTGCGAATTCTGATTCTTTAAAGACGTACTTTGACGGCAAATAAATAAACTTCGCGAAAAACATTTTCTACTATCGAGTCGATCGGGCAAGGCCGCGAAAAGTTGGGTATTGTCTTGATCAGCCATTGTCCCGGCTCTTTTGTGCGCCCACCCCCGTCGCACAATGCGATTCTATCCTGATAATGACACTGTCTTAGTACCTTTTGGCACGTTTTTATTCTGGGTTATTAAGGTTACTGAGCGTTCACGAATCGTTTGGCGTCTAGACTGTTTTGTGCGGAGTTAAAATGTATAAATCTGTTTTTATTTTAAAATGATGTAGAATCAGCAGTAGAAAATTTTCTGCGTTTACACACTTAAATACTGTACTTATCTCAAAACTCATGTTCGTATACTTATATTATTACCTATACGAAAGAGTGAGCGCCGAGAGGGCCTAGCCAAGATGACAGTCGTTGATAGAAAATGCCAATCGAAACTTAAATGTATGAAAATAGTCACGTGACTATTCGTAGCATCTGTCATCCCAAGGGCATGACACTCTTTGATAGAGAAAGATAGTCTTATTGCGATTCCTATAAGAGGAAAGAGAAAATGGCACTTATCACCGACCGGGCATTGTTTCATGGTCGAGTTATGGCATCATAGCAAGGAGGCGATGGCGAAATACTGAAATTTATAAGAGTGAGAGAAAAAGGATTATGCTGCCATACATGAAACTGTCAATACATGAATATGTCTTTCTCTTACCCCTGGTCGCTCGGTTTCATGTCTATAACTACTTGTATATACTGTCTATGTGTCATCATGATTTTTTTCTTCATAATTAACGTGCTGTCATAACGGTTAAAGAGGTTTTATCTTTACAATTTTCGTCATGTTTTGATACGATGCTCATTTTAATATCATCCTTATTACTTCAACCGTAGGTCAATATTAATTTGTGTTCTGTTTCTACCATTTTTAATGCCGGGTTGCCAGGGCTTGTAAACATTTCAACATGACTGTTTATGATAATACTGCCGACTGCCGAGTAGATAGGTATAATCTCGAAGACATGCGAATTGATTAGCTAAATACTTGAACTGTACCTGTAAAATTATAATAAATAAAACTCAATAAATGAGACTCATATATTTAATAAATTTCTTTAAATTGTAAGTTTAACTCCCGCTCAAAATGAAATATGTAGAATTCAACAATGAGCTACCAAAAAGATTGAGCTGCAAAGTTCGGGCTGCTATTTTGGGTGGAGGATCCACCGCAGCCACCCTACCATCAACATTACTCTCGCCGGCCGGAAGACGGTCATCTCTTCTCGCCCCGGGCAGCCACCTGAGTACAGTCGGCCACAGTTGCAGCGCCCGCGCACACCACCGACGGCACATACAGGCGAGAGTACCTAACCGCAAAGTAGATAGGATCCATTTGTGTGAATTTACGAATAACCTACGACCCTACTAGAAATAAAGATTCGCTAAATCTCAATCTTTAAGTTAGCTTCTAATATTTTAATTAAATTTATTATTGCACGAACCTAGTTTCTTTTATTCCACTCCTTATAGTTAGTGGTCTAGGTCCTAAACGTGACACTGGCCATTTATTTTCATCACCCAGCTTCGGTATAATGTGCAAAACACGTTTCTTAGTTCAGCAAATAGACCATAATGCGGGAATGATATATTTGTTACCAAGAGTACAATATAAATAATATTTGTTTCGGAGGCTTTCGGTTAAACTCGTTTTCATACGTAAAAAAAAAGATAGCAATACTTACTCGTTCTATCTTGTGATATTTTAAATTTAACCGGTTAATTTCTTTCCACAAAAACGAAAGACGAACTAATTTGCCATAAACTGGTATCACAATAGATTCTTTAACCGGTAACCGCAAACGGAAACGAAATCCTTTTCTTTCCCGGGTAATTGCACCAAACGGATTAAAAATAAAACTGTTTGCAAGCCCTGATAAATACGATACGAAACGTAAACGTAAGCGACGTGTTTACACCCTCTCTTTGAGTTTCCTAAATGTCCCGCTTGGCGCACTGTTCAAAATCCCATACAAATTGATACTCAACGCAAACGCGTTAGTTTGGTAACGTTTTCGAATGAAATTTACACTAGGCCTAGGGGCTCTGATAAATACATAGGTACCTACTTGAGTTCATGGATTGTGATAATGTTTAATTTACCCGTGACAAAGTACCTACGAGTCGGTATAATATTGGACGGTGTTCTGCTGAAACTGAGTGTCGTACTCGTATTTCGTCTAAGTAAATGAGTTTAGTAATTTTGCTGTTAAGTAACAAACAGTCGTAAAACATCAGAACAACTTTACGTATCTTGTTTTAACATGGTCTGCCTTGCACTTTTACTCACAATATTATGAGTTTGCATATAATATAATATAAGTGTACACTGTTTTAAAGAAGTAAGGTTACTGTACCAAAACCGGCCAAGTGCGAGTCGGACTCATGTTCGAAGGGTTCCGTACATTGCACAATTTTTAACAATGTATTTTTTTATGTGAAACGTGACTCAAAAAGACCCGTAGGGGTCGGATCAAAAACTAAGTAATTAAGTCCGACTCACGCTAGACTGCACATTTCTAATAGGTTTTCCTGTCATCTATATGTAAAGAACTATTTGAATTGTTGTTAAGTTGAGTAAATTAAATAGAGACTGACATTTTTTACAGTATTATTACTATGAATTTTTAAAAAGTGCAAAATTTTATGACCCATCCTGTATTAATGATTGAGTTCTTACATTAAACACAGACATTTGAAAAAAACAAGTAAATTAAAGAATTGATTGGCTATACGAAATATAGTACTGCTAAATACTATAATAACTCCGTTTTTCTGTTTTAAATAGTATTAATTATTACGTAAAGTGTGGAGCTTCAGAAAGTTTATTAATATTGTCACTCGCGAGTAATTTTAGTAATCTTCGATCGCTTTATTAATTAAACATAGTTGAAGCCTTTGACGTTGAATTTATTGATTTTAGTTGCTGTAGTGGCCGAAATCGGCACAATGCTAACAGGTAGAAGGGTCTTTTATATTAAAATACTAGTCGGTAGGTACCTATCTACTTACTTTAATGTCCATAATGAAGTAAATATTATGGGAAGTAAATATTACTTCATTATCAAATATGTCTTTCCAGTCAATGGACAAACGAAAGCTTGAAGAACTTATTGACAGCAGTTGATTCAGCGTTAACTAATAATATTTAATAAGCATTTTTGTCGGTATGGTCACAATAGATCGCGATAACTAAATGTGAACAAAAATGCTGAATAAATTAATAGTACCCAAGTTCAGTGAGGTTTGTATTGTGAGTACGAAACGTTAAAACATTCAACCTCAGGAGCATTAAAGTCCGCTCAGCATATAGTTACCTTATAGGACTTTGCTGGGATTTTAATTCACTATTAGCTACAAAGACAGTGATGTTTACTGGTTAGGCTTAAAGCGGCTGTTAAAGTTATACAGAAAATGAGCTCACAGTCGACACATATGTGAATTAGGTGGCTGTCCGATTCGCTGTCCCGCCATACATAGTCAATGCGGTCATTGGGGCTTTTAGCTGATGAAACCCCCTCCTTATTCACTGCTAGGGTTAATGCCATGTGGTATGTAAGTGCGAGTGGACATGGGAAGGCTGGAAGTGAAGTGAGGTCTGAAAGAACTGATAAAGATACATCCCAGTGCTGGTTTCGGTTGAGCTACTTTTAATAGCACAAGTAAATTTAGTTTTTTTTTTTGGTAAATTAAAGTTATCGTTAAAGCGAATTTTAATTAACTTATAACAAATAAGCAATTGCAGTTGGAAGTAAAGGTATTTAGTGAAATCAATAAATGATTTCGAGTGTCACATTTAGCTAGTCACCATAATTATGTGGTAACGAAATAAGCAATGTGTATACAGGGTGGAAATTGATTTTGGGTCAGTGAGGGCAGCTAACAGATCCCGTGTTGCTAGGCGAAAATGGTCTTAGGAGACCTCCTTCGATTTCAAATTAATGAAGATTGGCGTTTACAGATTTTGGAAAAAACATACAGGATGCGAGAAAATGGTAATTTTTGACAAACTTTTTTTTGATGGCAATCGATCCCATTCCTGTCCAGGATCAAAAGCTTGTATGGGACCAAAAAGAAATTTCCGGCTAGAAATAAAGCCATAAATAGAGAAAAACTTTCCTCATACAATTTGTATGAAAATGAAAAAAGTTTTTTTTACATGTATTTTTTTATGTCAATCGATTCCATTTCTATCCAGTATCAATTGTTTCCTTGGGGCCAACTTTCGGTAATGTACAAAAAAGCCAGAAATTAAAGAAAACTGTTTTCATACATTTACAACTCTAACCTTCTTGATTCAACGTCATTTTTATAACACTTTACAAATGCTCGCAATATACCCCGCTCGATTTTTTTTTTAATTTAAGGTGATGATTGAATAGAATAGAATAGAACAGAAATCATTTATTCAGATAACACATCAATACAACACATATATAGCAAATACAAGACAAAGATAAACAAAACAGAACAAAACATTGCTGTTTGTTGTTAAAAATTTAACCAATTTTGACCACCGCACACATATGAAAGGTTAAAATACTTAGAATTTTTAATACTATTCGAAACAAAAATCCAACGTCAATAACGTTATCAATATTATTATAAATGTGTTAATACAAAAGAAGCATTGTACTAGGCAGCCGATTTTAGTCTGATTATATTTTTAACGGCTTAACTAAAATTCAGAAGTGTCAGACCAAAAATCCGCTTATTGACTAGTTTGAAGTGTTTAACATTAAGTTAGCAACGCTTTTAATTCCACCGCTCTAAAAGCAAGCACAACGATAATTGTTCACTCCTATCACCATTTACCCCAATACAGGGAATGCTCGGTGAACCTCAACATAATTTCCCCATCTTAATAATATGATCATTTCATATTAATTCAGCACAATTTACGGAAAAATATGCCGCACATACACCACAGGAATCTTTAATACACAGGCCGCAATAGCTTTTCATTTCCATGCCGCTTGCCAGACAGAGCATGTTACATGCAAGGCACTACAATGTATAGAAAGAAGACGATTTTCCCAGCTTCATTATTTCCTCTGGCAAGTCTGGCAACCTCACAACCCTTCCGCGGCCTTTTTTTAAAAATGGAACGTGTCTCCTTTCTTTTCCCCCCGACAAAGAAACTGGCTGTCAGCTGGCTTTTTGCTAATGAAACTTTTTGGTTGCATCCTACAAATGCCAATTCGATAATGAATCTAAAGAAACTTGTAGGGGCGTTTCTTTGACAAAGTTTTCTTAACGGCTAGTTTTTGTTCGGAAATTGAAATTGATTTTGTTTTCTTTGAACTTTAGGTATAATGAGCGTAAGTAATTTGGCAGGGAGCGTCGACTTTTATTAAGTTAAGCGTACTCTAAATTGACAGTCGTTCTGTCTAATCTCTCCTTAATTGTGAGTGGGGGTTGAGTATTATCCGTATGCTGATGGCGTCATAAGGAAAGCCATCACATAACTGGGACGGCGGCGTTCATATTAACGCTGCACTATAAGCCCTAATAAATAACGGCGTGTGTGGCGTTAGTTGGCGTGTGTGTGCTGTTTGTCGGCTTGTGGTGTTTGTTATCTGCTCATTACTTTAGTGCCGTTGCCGTTGATACTTATACTCGGAAAACGAGACTTTAACAAAGTACCCACCAACTTAGGCAGTACGTGAGTTTTCCGTTACACAAATTACATAAAAGCGGAGCCAATTTGTGGGTCTGACTAATTGATTTAATGTGCTCGTTTGTGTTAGCGTAGCTATGAACTAAGAAGTGGATTAAGAATATTATAGAATATAATATAGGTTTATTATAGATTTATTATGTATTCAAGTAAGTTTGTGAATACTTATAACTTGGCAGTTTGTCATGTCATTTGCCACATTTCATAAAGCATATCAATCACGAAATCTTGCATGTAAAGACGTCTTAAAGTCAAATACAGGGCAATTCCTCTACATATAAATTCATTCACAGTTCAAAGACCTTTGTAGCACGTAGCCTAGCCGTAGCAACAGCTACGTCGTGATCTTGTGATCGTAGCAACTGCTACGGATACTTGAAAAGTCGTTTTGTTTAATTACATTTAATTGCTTTAGCGACTTTACAGTGTTGCCTGGCACTGACACTAATCGGATGGTAGTTAAATTTGTTATTTGCTACAAAGTCAATATTAAAGAAGTGTTATAAGACTTATATTGATCGGGATTACGGACCGTGATTACCTTTTATATTGTTTTCGAGCTCCCGATATTGCGACGCAATTACATGCATTTTGTTCACGGGTAACTGAAGATACCCGGGATATCGGGAGCTCGAAAACAATACAAAAGGTAATCACGGTCCATATCCCGTTCAATATAACTAGTGAAACTAACCGTGAATCATTCAAAACTGTAAGTGTTATAAGAATTCGAAATATTAAAAGAAAAATTAGCGAAATTTGAAATCGAACTATTATACTAACTCTTGCGCAACGTTTTTGAGTATGGCTATATATATTTGGTGTAAACATCAAAAGAAGAGCTATTTATCATAAAGTAATATAATACAAGTGTTGTAATTTTAGAAAGTGCAAGTTTAAATGTTCACTAGTGGTACTAAAGCATGTTTTACCCCTCAGGCGCTAGTTACAGTACATTGTCGTTTTGCCTCTGCGAAACATTTTTGCTATATACCGGTAAACTGATGTTCGTTGTTCGCACGTCCATTTCTCAACGCTGCGAAGGCTACTTCTTTTTGAAATAAAAATAATTTTACTGTAGTAATTCTGGGCACTTACGTCATGTTGTTTCGGCAGTATCTAAATTAAGAGTTAAAATAATTTCGTAACAGTAGCTCTAGACTTACGTCACGTTGTTCAGCCATTATAGGCTATATATATAACACTCCGCCTGGGCAGCAATTAGTAGGAGCAATTAAGCCGTCGGCGTGACGTCTGGCGCCGTGACACCGCCGTTTGTGATTGCGATGCATTAAGAGTATATCAACTTATATGTAAAGCTGGCTGCAATGCATGGGCACTTTATGAATGAATTCATTAATTAAATGGGGTGATGTTTTGTTACTACGTTTTCCATTTAATACAAATACATGTTTGGCTCTAGCGAAAAGGGGTTTTTCATATTTATTCAAAGAGAAACGTTACTTTTGACATTGGAAGATCATATCTATAACAAATCCAAATCAAATTAATAACCTGTTATTAGAATACGAATACGAACGTACCAATATATAAAATTATTATTGTTATTCTATATTATATAACAGTCCGTCTAGGCAGCAGTTAAGCCGTCGCCGTGACGAGCGGCGGCGCCGTGACACCGCCGTTGTTATTGCGATGCATTAAGGGCATAACAAATGATATGTAGGTATAAGGATGAGTTGCCAGATTTGTTTATTACTGCGTGTTCAATCAATGTTGTTAATCATTGTTATGCACATAACTTGACTTGAACAAATGGTATAAAGAAATGAAAATGAATAGACCCCCATCCATTTTCATTTCTTCCTGTTTCATGAAGAAGTAGCTTAGTAGGTATAAGGATTGGTTTGAAGACAGGAAAAGAGGCTTCCATATCTATTACAAGTTATAAACTTACGTTAAAGAGGTCTCTGGAAGAAGAGTTGAAATTTAAGTTCTACCATGTTATGTTAATAAGGCAGTATAATCTCTTGAAGGCTCAAAAATAAACGTCCCGAGAAACAGGTTCTCTATAAAATATTAACTTACTCAGCAGTATTATATTAGACAATATAAAACTAAAATTTAACTTTAGCCTCGTATCTAATTATATTAATGGGGCTTTGTTCGCTGTCATAGTTTTTAGAATGTATATACTTCGTGTTAATAAATAAATAAAAAATAAAAATAAAAATCTTGCCTACCTAAACCCTTTTATGCACTTGTATGCACATGAGGTATAATATGTTCTTGTTAGTACTGGAAAAGAGCTTTTAAACAAAAACACACTAACTATTATGTACAAGTTATAGTTTTATCACATTGTTGCAATTTATACCCTTCAGGAAATTGTGTTAGTTAAACTTATGATCAAAGTTTTATATTTCTTCCCCATTCAAGTCTTCCAGCGTTGAGCTTATGTGAAAGTTATGACATTTCTGATCATTTGTAAGCGCGTTACACCAGTTTCATTTTTAGTTGAAATCCAAAACTTTACTCTTAGCACGATACATTGAATTTTGTGCATCATATTTGCGAATATTCTCATTCTCAAAATCAAACCCACACGTTGCAGGCTTACTATAAAGTTTTGGTTGTTTTTTATTTAAGAATGTTTGAAATTTATTTGACTTAATGGGGCGTACTGAGTTAAAATCACAAAATTACTCATTTCTGTTAATAAATAAACCGTAATATCCTAAGACGTCAGTTAGTCAAAACCAACTCCATAACGCATACCAAAATGTACCCATATGTTACCAAAGCCTGGGGCAAGTTATATATGTAATCAAACCATGTTCAATAGCGTCAGAATTGCAAAGTTCCCCACTTACCCAATAACGCGACTATGTTACATAAACCGGATAACTTTGATTCATGTAACAGTTTCACTAATGAAAAGTTTAACCCCGTTATGTATGCACTTGTGGGGTTTCCACGCCGTAGCAGATATTAATACGAGCAACTTGATATAGCTTAAGCCTAAGATAACAAAGTGTAGATAGTAATTTGATAGCTTCACGATTCAATGTGTGCCTCCAAAAATATCTTAAGAGGAAAGAGCACGACTGTTTCTCCATACAAACGAAGTCCTCATTTTCCTCTCTGGATATTGACATTATGGAAAATATTTTTACACGTACACGTTTGACTTTTTTCTATTTTTTGATTATTGTAAAAATTTGGAACAAAAAAACAGATTTAATACAAATTTTTAAATGCTCCTGACTTATAATAATTAAAAATTCGAAAAAAAAAATCAAACGAAGAGGCATAGCTGTGGTTGATATACAACCAACTGTGTCAAAATATTTTCAATAACATTAATATCCAGAGGAAATTGAGGACTACGTTTGTATGAAAAGGCGATTTCGCGCAGGTCCTCCACTTTCGTCTTAAGCACTAAAAGGTTAATATCGCCGATCAGTTTATAATGAAAAAAAAAAAAAAAAAAATAGGGATGGACTGATTAATGCATCTATTTTAAAGTAGTTTTTTGTTACTTTATTTTCTATAGGGTTTTAATTGATCTCAATGAGACTGTTATTACATTGTAGGTTAATGATTTTAACTATTTTTTCTACTCGTCGACTGTAATGGTTGAATTAAGATTTCGTATACCAAACTGTAATTGGGTACTTTTCATGTATGGGCTCTCAACTATAATATTTATTTCGAAACGGTTTAGTCAACTATAATGAAATTGAAATCTCAAATGTACCTAGTACTGTAGTTAGTTACGCTTATCTATATTTAAATTATTCTTATCGAAAAAGTTTTCCAGATAGAACGTCTACTTAATAATAATAAATCATTTATTTCAGACCGAGCTGATCCATAGTTTGTTAGTTACAGGGTATCTTAATAACTATGTTAGTGGCACAATACAAAAATAACAATAATTAAAATGGAATAATACAAATATAAAAACTAAATATATTACCTACATGATACAGGAAAAATAAATATTTGCCAGGGGCAAGCAAGGCAGGCAAGAAATCTTTCAAAGATACATTGATATAGCTTTTTCCAGAAATACACGTAAGTATTTAACCGGAGAACCCTCTTCAGTGCCGTCGATATTCGTTATTGTGCTGCGCGTCACGTCCTACCCTCAATATACCATGATGTATAAATGTGTGTATAACATGCTTTGGCCTTAATCGCGCCCGATATTCTGATGAAAAACCCAAGTGGGTCACATTCACGGCTGAGCGGATGTCAGGGCTGAGATTATATAAAAAGATGTGTTAGGTATGTGTTAAAGTATGGAATGCCGTGTGCGGAAAAAATAAAAACCTCAAATTTTGTGTATTAACTTTATCCTTTTAAACATATTAGGGCCACTTGCGCCATCCAGGGTTAGCCACTAACTCGGGGTTGACCGGTTAAACCCCGAGTTATCAGTACAATTTAACCCTGTGTTAACGATTAACTTTGGATAGACTTAGTGGCTAATAAGATACTTTATTGTATATGGGTATTATATGAAGACTTTGAAGAGCGAGTCAATAAGTAGGTAAGACGCACGACGTAAAATACTATAGTTGGTGAAACCAAATTGTCAGTATATAAGAACAGAAAAACTATACTCATCCTTTTTATTTGGGTGCTAGGTACTAGTGTAAGACAAAGATTGTATGATTCTCTCTGTCTATGTTTGAAATGAGACAGTTCTTTGACAAACTATACTTATACTTACTGAAAAAAAAATAAGTTGATAACTACAAATTTTTGTAACATCTTTAAATAAATAAAAACATACAATTTAAATAAATACATACATATTAAATATATTAAAAACGGATCACTCACGTATTTTATGTGGATAAACGCTCGACATGTTTCACTGTTTCATTTATTATAGGTATGTCTGTGTCTAATAGGTACATACATAGATGTAAAAATGACTTTTAATGAATTGACTTTTCATATGATATGATAGTTTTTTTTGTCTGATGATTATTAAACACAGATAACTTGTCGACGATTAGACGATTCTACAAAATTATACCATCATATCATACTAGTAATGATAACAGTTAGTACGTTCAAATGCAATAACTATAACGGAAACAGCATACAATAAAATAATCCCCTGACAGCGGTTACTTTGATTAATGATATGGGCCGTAGAGTATCTTAAGTGTATTCGTTGTTGAAAGGTTTTCTATCCAAAGGTTGCGCTTGAGCGTGAAATGTTTTTGAGGATTTAAGAAGTCGTTTATCGTGTTTTGTTTGTTTACTACTGAATTTGAATCTAAATTCAATGCCATGGCATATATTCGTACGTATGATATTTTCAAATATCATGATATTTTCAAAAACCCTAAAAAAATATTGTTATAATAAACGACTTTACCAAAATATCACAATATTTCCAAAGTATTGGATTTATTATATTGGAATTCAGTAAAATCGTATGCTTTTTATATTTATAATAATAGAACTTCTAAGTAATAAAAGTTTATGTCAGAATCCTGCAGTGTTATTTACAGAGCTCTGTAAATAAATCCCATAACACACGGAAAGTCCCTCAGCTCTGAAAGTAAAACAACCCTCTCGAACGGGTTTATTTGCCCCACAGATACACTAGAAAACGTGCCTCGGGAATCAAGAAAATTTGATTCTCGCACAGATGGCGCTACCACAAATATCAACGTTTGGCCTATTTTCGTTTAGATGGCGTTGACGGTTTCGTTTGTTATTTAACAATTTTAACACATATCAGTGAAAGCACATGGGTCAAAATAATATAAAAATTATAAATACAAAAAAAAACATATCCATATATAATATATGTACATTTTTTGATATTTTTATTTTTAGTTTTAATCGTGTGTCGATAGATGGCAGTAAATTTACTGTGACTACAAAATTTACTACGACAGTACCCCTCTATCCTATATATTCTCTTTGCCTTATACAAATATAAAAGAAAAGTTGTATTATGCGATTTTCCTTGAACGGACCTGCGGGCAACCTCGCCTGACTAATGAGAAGGACTCGATCACGGACGTTCCGGCCGACAGCTCTGTTTTCATGTGTGTTATCGCTCCTCCACACTGGCTGCTCGGTTCGTCTCTACGTACGAATATATGTATAGTTTAGAACTTGGAGGATATAACAAAATGGAGACGCCTTGTCTGTAATTTTCTGTACAAAACAGTCCGCCGATTTTTGCGGGGGAGGGGCACGTCAAATGTATACGTAACGTAAAAATAGCCATGTCAGATAAACGTCAGTCCATAAATATGTATGACCATTTATTATATAATAAATTGCATCAGGCGATTCGTCTGCTTGTTTGCCTCCTATATCATAAAAAATGTTAGGAAGTTAACGCTTCTACTATATTTATATAGTGGGAAATTGTAATATGGCATTTATTAACAGTTGTCGGATCTCCTGAATAAATATTTTCATTTAGTAAATGGATACAACAGAATGCCTACCCTATTTATGTAAATGAGATAACCGCAGCAGCCCGTGTTACTATCAGTATTATTGTGCTTTTTACGTAGGTATTGTACACGTTTGGTCTGCTCAGATGTCGTTTCATGTAAATATAGACTCCTGTCAGCGAACGAGATATAAGTATATATAATTAAGCCAGTGACAACACTAGTTAAGGCACGGTTAGCCCAGGCCGATTTTTTCGAATTTCCGAATAGAATTTTTAATTGGTTACACGGTAGAAAATACAATCTCATTTACCACGATCAGACTAGAAGTGTCTCCCTTGAAATAAATGAAGAAGAGCTTTGCGTATTGCTAAATATGTCCTGTTTCCAATTGATGTGCCTACTATAATAAACTCATTACATGGGGACCGTGTGTAGGTATATATTGCTTGTAAACACTAACCGGGTCAGTTTAGTGCTATTCAGAAATTAATCCTATCAAAGCTCTGTACATTCACTGATAAGTCCACAGAGTGACTCAATTGATTAATATCACTATTATCACTCGATATGTTGCGTAGCGAACACAATGATATACATAATACAGCTATTGACCCAGTTCATAGGCTAACTCTAATAGACAGCGTTATGATAGAAATACGCAACGCAAGCGCAACGTGATCACCACGCAATTTGTAAAATCTATACTAGGTATAAGTCGCACAATAAATAGTTGCACAATTGTATGCTTTAAAGTTGATATTCCTCGCATTGAGACACAATACCTGCACTTTAAAGTGTACAAAATTTCAGTAAAAAGTCTAATATGTAGTCTAATATTCATAAACGCGCTACAAACCTCAATTATCTGATCGTTTGTTTTAATCTGTCATTTTGATCTATGTATTTTGTAAATTAACGGACTCGTCGTTTTTCCCTTGAATAGTCCATATGCTTCACTAGACTTATATTGACCGGGATATAGACCGTGATGACCTTTTGTATTATTTATGAGTTCATAAATAATACAAAAGGTAATCACGGTCTATATCCCGGTCAATTTAAGTCTAGTGAAACTAACCGTGAATCATTTAAAACTCTAGTCCATATGCTTGTCTAGTGTGTAAATAATCTGTACCCCTATTCGTTATCTGGTGTCCGCCTCAACGGCTGAGCATTGTTCCAGCTGTATTGTTACTGTGCCCGGGAAAGAAATCCTGGAACAGCTTCATCAGATACGCGGATAAAGGGCCGGGTAAATTTATTAGCCTTGCAAGTGAAAAGTGTTGCTTGAGCTTTGTGATCGTATTGTTTATTGCTCCATCGTAAAAGTTTGTTTCGGTATCTTTTAATGCAGAGAAATCGAGATTTTAGGCTTCATCGAGTAGAGGGTGGTTACCGACCTTTTTCTCGTCGCGCCCCCGTTTTTATTTTACTATGCTCCTACAGTTCGAGAACGACATCAGGCAAAAAAAAGTAATATATATATATTATCTTACTGTGACTGGTAGAAAATGCCGTGTAGCATTAAGTCCGCCTTTTGTCACTGTATATTTTTACTGTGCAATAAAGTTTAAAATAAATAAAATAAATAAATTATAATATAGTTTATGATTACTTACACCATTTCCTTGCAGCTCGAAGTTATGAGTAACGGGCGAACTTAAAGGGGCCCACAGACTATCAGTCCGCCGGACGATATCGGCCTGTCAGTTGTTCGGAACTGTCAAATTTTTGTTCTAACTGACAGGCCGATATCGTTCGGCGGACTGATAGTCAGTGGGCCCTTTAAAGTTCCTAGACACGTGCGGATGACGAGAAAAATGGCATAGGTTTTTATACATACGAAACTTGATACAAATTAAGTAAACACATTTTCTGAAACTTCACATGACATGACCCTATTTTTTTACCCGTCTGATTAAAATGACTGGTACGGTACCTATTACTATTGAGTCCCAATTTGACCTTTTTTAATTAGTACAAATAAATTAATCTTCTTCTTCATCAGTAGATTGTCTTCACGGTGTGCTAGTGTATACTAAAAAATCCAAATCACTAATTCACTATGTATACTTATGTGTGTTTACGAATATAACGTTTGAAGAGTTCTATTTACTGCTCCAGCATCCTATCATTAGATCATGACGTGATGACATTGGGACCAAATATCATTTGAAACCAAGAAAATGATTTTCCAAATTGATCAAGACAAAAAGATCCCGGCGAATCGTGAATGTCTCCTTTTCGTAATTAGTTAAAACTGAAACAGGTGTCGGCAGCAATATTTTTTACCGCGTGTGCCTACCGTTAACATATTCCGCAAAACAGTAATTTACAAACAAAAGCATTCAATAACGAGCTCACAATTAACAAAGCATAATCGATCTTTATCCCTCCGAAAGGCTTTCATTTTGCAACGCTCGGACGAGTTAATAATGCGGGTTGAAGTGGCGTTTAGTGGTAACTCGCAACTGGGCCGATTCGAAAAGTTACATGTATAGTTGATAATCCTACAGACTTACGTTCTTTTTGCTCATGCGCTGGTTAGCTACGTGTCTAGTTGAATAAAGTCTTATATGAGTTTGGAACTGAAGGTTTTTTTGGACGTTTTTGAGGCGGGTAGGGCATAAATACGTGTCGGTCGGGTTCGGGCATTTGTCATTGAACCTCGGGACGTGTCGGGTGATGGATGGCGGGCATTGTTGCCAGTTTCAGGCTTGGGTTAGGTTTTGGTGAGTTTGGGTCTTTTGTACCCAACTATCGGTTCAGTATATAGGTAACTAGTAAGTACTGAAGTAGTGTCTTACAGCACAATATCTCTTTTTTTCCATATCTAGAACTACAAACAAAAATACAAGATTGCACATAGTTGTAGAGGTACAGAGGTGCTAGTTGCGGAAATTTTTAAAAAAGAAGTTCTCGAAAATTTCAGGAAAATATTACTGATAAATTAAGGAAACTTTTATTTTGCAAACGGTAAATTTAGATCCCCATACCGGTCTAGAAGTTTCCAAAAATTTTCAATGTGGAAATTTCGCAATTTTGGAAACTTTCCGAAGGCACGTCGTTAAGTATAAGTTAAACATGCAAAAGCATTTCAATCGTTAAATTAAATGTCTATTTTACTATTGTACATAACCGACAAGTAGATATATATGAGAAGTTCCAGTGACCCAATTTCATGTCAGCCAATAAGTATTTATTTAGATCGAATGGAACCGTAAATTCAATTTTATCTAAACATGAGGCATGTGTAATTTATTACCGCATTAGTATTAAAACCGCTTAGATATAACAAGACAGGGGCTGCGTGACGGAGAGGCTATAGGTAGTTCATGGTCCAAGGACGAGCTCTGCCACTCCTTTGCTATGTGGCCGTTGTTAAAGTTTATGATAAGTGAACTAGTAGTAGGCTAACAATCATGTTATAACATTATAAATAATAATTCAGCCTGTACACGCAACGCAAGCTTCATCTGATTAAGGTAGGTAATTAAATTACAAGGTTACTCTTCCAGGGGAGACCATTCCTATTCACCTACGTATAGTAGTATGTAATATGTGCCCAATAAATGGTTTTGAGTTTAAGAATAATATTTTTACCCGTTTTTATCCGCGTTATACTGCAGATATATTTTGTTATTAACTATATTTATATACGTGCAATAAATATTTTATTACTTCTTTTAAAAGTTGACAGCACCTTGAACCTTGAAATAATCCTTATACCAGATATATATTAAGGTTAATCAGTATACTAATTTATTTTATGGTTATGACAATTCATCCTTTTAAAAGCCAGTTTAATTACTTTTGATTATCAATTGGTTTATTGAACTAATACAAATTAACTAAATGTGTTTTTCAAATGTCCTTAACAAATGTAAAAATAGGAAACAATTAGCTATACATAACGGCATAAAGGAGACAATTGAAATGAATCACTGAAGCATGACTCAGATATAGGTACCCTAATCAGTATGGCACACAATTAACCCTCTCTATTGTTACAGGTGAGTGAGCTGAGCGGGGGCAACCCTTCGACTACCGCCCGCACACAGGTAACTGCGGACTTTTTTCAACTGTTAGCTTCTGTCACGCACACAGCTTACTCGTATCTGCGGCTGAGCGCTGTTGTTGGCAAAAATATGGATGTTATTTCAAAATATTAGCTTATTTATGGAGCGTTAAAAAATCTAGAGACTAGAGAGTGTTCACGCTATTATTTAAAATACACGATACATTTAAAGCTAAATTGAAATAAATTTGCATGCGATATTTAAATTTAGGCAACCCGTAAAACGATAGTAATAGTTGGAATCCGTTTTTGGTTCATTTATATGTATCTATGACAACCAAATGACACAGGTACTAAGTCCGTAGTACCTGTTAGCTTCTGTCACACGCATACAAGCTAATATTTCGCCGTTCTTGTTGTTGGATGGCTGCAGAAATATTGTTGTTGAAACAATTTAGTATGCTTGAAGTCTTATATTATCTTATTGGTAGTTTTGTGTTAAGAAAATAAATAGTGAGTATGTAATTCAAATGTATACTATGATATACTAAATATGATATGAATATACTACGAGTAAATAATAAATTTGAATAACATATGCCTGCGATATTTAAATTTGGACCATCAATGAGACAAAAGTGGGTGGATCAACTTTTTTCGGTTGTTATTCTGTCCCGTTTGTCGAAGGGACAATAGTGGCCAAGTTTGTATTTAAAAGAAAACGTTGTATTGCCTTTTACTAATATGCCCACTATGCCATTTACATGAGATGGTCCATTATGTAAATGGCTTATAACTACCACAAAAATGTATTGTAAATACCATAAAAATTAGAGTTGTAAGAGTGAATTTTCCTTTTGATAACTTATAGTAACCATGGCAATGGGCGACACTAAAATTCCCAGTACAAGCGATGAACTAAGCGCACAGTATTATACACTGTCTTGTTCACCTTTGCTTTGGCTTTATTACAATATGCATAGGTACATACACGATAATGTTATACAGCTGAACATTTTGCTTTTTAACGCTGACAATTACAGAAATACTGTGTGAATGTGTTTATTTCCAGGCAAATAATAAATTATTCTTATTGGTTTTGGCAGAAATATATATTTTTTCTGAATTTAAACAATATTTGTATCGAAACTATACTTTGTATTTTTCTGTACTCCGCAGCCTTTTTAAATTTATATAATCGGGGACCAATGAATCCAGGGCCGGTAAAGACACAATAAATTTGACGCAATTACATGCGTACCTACAGGCAATTTCCAATAACGACGCCCCGCAAATGGTAGCCTGCGGTTTTAACGTGCCTCTCAATCTGGCCAATCACGGGAACTTATGTACGATATAACATTTGATATTTATCAGTCGCTATAAACCGGACTAATCCCAATAAGGCCTAGTTTCCCTTCTAGGTTAGAAGGTCAGATGGCAGTCGCTTTTGTAAAAACTAGTGCCTACGCCAATTCTTGGGATTCGTTCCCAAACGGACCTCAGGCTCCCATTAGCCGGGATAAAAGCCGGGATAACGCGAGGAAGATGGTTTCTTGTTAAATAGTAGCCCTAAGTTTACAATAGGTAATAAGAAGTAGTATTTTTCGTTTGGTACGATCGCCTAAGTATTTAGAAATCCATTTAATGTATGGTTTCTGAAAGCTTTAGTAATATTTAAAGCAACTAAATAGAATAGTTCGATAAAAGGGCTAACCCATTAAACCGAAGTATAAGTTAAACTGAGGTTAGTAACAACCCCATCCCCCTAAACCCCCCCTAACCTAAATTACCTATTTTTAGAGAAATCAAACGCACGCTCACACACATGACACAACTGTTAAAATCAATGTTGTTAAAATGTAAGTGTATTTTTTAAATTTACGACAACTCACAGGTGATACTCCTGCATTTGCACGCGTTTTTGTAAAATATATTCCGCCAAACAACTGAAAGCGGCGCAACGGTAATTACATTTTATCTAAAATAAAAAATAAAGTTTATAAAAGAAACATAAAAGTTCAAGATAATCTAAATCATGTAAAATAAAAACCCAGTCCTTGGACGCGCACTTTGTACCGGTGCATGCCCTATGTAATTACGTCGGGTGTCGGCAGGGGGCGTTCGTGATCCGTCGTGGACGTACTCTGTAATGGGGTTTTACACGCCACACGGTGATAGAGGTACGGTTGACGGTAATACGTATACGGTTTTCGCCTCTATTGCAACGGAATAGAGTGTAAATGTAAACTGTGTGTGGACTGTACAGTTTTTCAACCCCACTGCGCGAAAACTAAGACTGCAAGTTATGGATTATATAATCAAGGCTGAGTAAGAAATTCAATCTGGAAGCACTCGATCGCCTTATTCAGCTATTAATAGTATTTGTTGAGCCAAACGGCAGCCAGCTTCTAGACATGTTCACTTAAAGTGGTATCCAGAATTAGATAGAGTAACGATTGGGGAAGTGTATTTAATGGGGTTACCGCAATATGGTACAAACCTAACACTTAGTAATTACAATTATTTCGTTTCATGGTTCTACACGAAATAAATCTTTCAGGTTAAGTATTCATTTTCTTTTAGAAGTCTTGATTCTAGTCTGTAAGAGAAGACTAATGTTATTTTTATCAATGTTAGTATCTTTCCTGATTTAAACGCTTAGCGCTAGCTCGAAACGCCCACTGTGTCTAAAAATTAAAATCTGCTGAGACAAACTGTTATCGTTATTTTGCTCCCAATTCTCGCAAATAATCTATAATTATGAACACTGCTTCACGGCCAATTCGCGTATTCTATCTCGAAAACCTCATAAATAAGGCCTTTATGAATACCATAGAGTAACTGATACTAGAGCGGTACTGTCATAGTAAATTTTGTAACCCCAGTAAATTCACTGCCATCTGTTGACACACTTTAAAACTAAAAATGAAGATTTATAAAAATACGATAGAATGTATTTAAATATAGATAAATGTTTTTTTTTATTTGCATTAATTATTTTTATGATTTTGGCCCATGTTCTTTCACTGATATGCGTTAAAATTGTTAAATAACAAACGAAACCGTCAACGCCATCTATACGACTGTAGGCCAATACTAGTAGCGCCCTCTGAACGAGAATCAAATTTTCTTGATTTTTGAGGCACGTTTTTTCCTTAGACTGTATCCATCTATTACGGAGTTATATCTATCTTTGTGAATACTCATAAATCTAAAGGATGCCACGTTAATTAATTTATTTTATTTCTTTACTGTAGTACTCCTTGTAGCTGATATCCATTTGGAAACTTCGAATGGGATACGTATCAGCTAGTGTTTCAGATATAATTTAGGGAGGATTTTGTGCCCCATCACGCATATCTAGGACATGTCACACAGGAGTAAGTAGCACATTTCCTCCACTAGAATAGAAAACATCCCATTGTGAAGTAACGGGAACTTGCAATATGCTCTGAGGCGGTTTGGCCTCCTTCACTGAGTGATACAAGTTTGCCCTACATTAGTTGTATGTGTTTCGGAACAACTGACAGGCTATCTCTGTGACAAGACTGGTGTTTATCAACTATTTACAAAAAAAAATTGTGGCGTTTTTCCCAATGTTTAATTTCAAAAGATACAATAATAGACCCCGAAACAGGTGTTTTTTTCGTAAGTCATAGCTTTTTGTGACTTTTGCATACTGTTTATGTAAATCAGTTGGAAATAGTCAAACAATATTTTACACTAATATGTACGTGATTTTTAGCCTTTTCCTGCAACTAGATTATTGTTTTTTTTTCCCGGCCGATAAGCCGAGGGAAATGTAATGAAACCTTGGGAAGCTCAGCTGCCGATGCGTTGGCGATAGAGTTACCTAAACATGTAAAAAAATCATACCCTCCCGGTTGAAGCCTGCTTGATGAAAAATATAGTTGGTTATAACTATAACGGTGGATTAAATGTGCGTCAGCTGGTGGTGATCAGGTATTATTAGTATGTTTTATGAGCTCATGACGCAAGGGCAAAGGCCGAGAGTATATATAAAGCGCATATCGAGCCTTTATTAGTATTAGAAAAAACTCTAACATCGCTCGGGCACTGAGTGAGTTAAGCAAATTCAGCCAGCTTATTCAGAGAAATGCAAATGATACACACAACGAAACATTTAGCACTACTAAAGGTTAGCCGGACACAAGTTAATTCATCCCCAGCAATTTTAGCTACTAATTGACCTGGCCCGCCCTCTCACGGCGAGGAGCGGAAACGGCTAGCCCCGGCAACTCCTAGACTATTCTGGCTCTAATGAAATAGCAACTTAGGAATCATTTGTTTTAAGGTTTAAAATCAGAACACCGATTTTAAAGTTGTGGATTATTTTACCGGTAACGTTCGAAAGATTAGCTTCCACGTGCTTCAATGAATATTCAGCTTTGTATAACAAGAAATAAGGCCTGTTATCATAAGCGAGTTCGTTAGAGAGGTTGTAACCATTCTCAGTCGGTTGGTTTAACAGTTTATAAATTTTCGTCAGTTTTCTCTCGGGAACTCAATTAATATTCCTTTTGCTTATTTAAGTATGTTTTCCATTTTGTAGGAAACACTTTAGGTTGTTTTACGAATTTCAAAATGCCCTCTAATATTTTGATTTGCCGTAAAATTTTTGTTTTCTTTGGTTTACACGTGATTAATGTTTATGTTGGAAAGTATTGGCTGACTTTACTATAATTAGGTTAGCTTGTGTTTTGTACTTTTTTTGTGTTTTAATAAAATTATTGTCTAAAATATTTCAAGTCTATAAACACAGTAAAAACACAATGTTTTGATTTTCGTAAAAAAAACCTGTTTATTTAAATTTCAGAGCATTACGATTTCTTAAATCTTCGTCTATCACTACATAGTATAAAACAAAGTCGCTTTCCGCTGTCTGTATGTCTGTCCCTACGTATGCTTAGATCTTTAAAACTACGCGACGGATTTTGATGCGGTTTTTTTACTAGATAGTTTATTCAAGAGGATATATAATTTGTAAAGGTTTTGTGTAAATTAGTTGAACTACCCGTGTGAAGCCGGGGCGGGTCGCTAGTAGACTATAAAGGGCCTACGTCCCCGAAGTCACAAGGGAGTGTAACAGGGCATTGACTTTACCTAAAATAATTAATACTATTAATAAGTAAGAAACCTGATGACTAGCAAATCAACACGAATAATACTTTCACTCTCTGTCGCATAACGTGTGGTTCCTAGACTTGCTAGGCTTGACAGATTGTTCTGTAAAATAAAGTCAGGCATAGCCCTACTGGTGTACATAATATTGTCTTCGGTTACCGCGATAGTTACTCATGAAATAAAACTATGAAAACGGATTATATCGCGTATATTGAATTTATAATACATCCCGACGTTTCGAACTCTTTACAGCGTTCGTGGTCAACGGGTGACTGAGGAAAAATTACAAAATGCAAAAATACCCACATACTAAAATAATGAACAATCATAGACTACAAACTTTAAGGCTGGTTGTACATGCAAAATCGGTTCATAAGGCTAGTTATACACTATAATTATTTTTCAAGTAAAGATATATATATATACGCGATAAAAATAAACTATGCCGGCTCCAACCCTACACCACGGACCCGAGAAGATTTAATTCCCTCCTAAATTGTAGGAGGGTATCCCAATATGGGACCGGCAACAAACTCGGCGGGACACATCTTTTCAAAACATCAGAATGTCCAGCATCATCCAACACTACGGTCTCACAGTCTATGTCTCGCTTGCTCCTTTATCAGGTGGACTACAGGATCCCAAGCTGGTGGTAGAGAAAAGCCATCTTCCCTATTAAAGTTTGGATATTTCTTAATCTCAATGGCCTCGCGCAGCATTCTGGGTATGTAACGCTTCTCCTTGGCAAGAACCAGAGGCTTATCAAACTTGATTGAGTGATTGGCTTTATCCATGACATGCTCACAGACAGCAGACCTAGGTCGACGGTGCTTGACATCAGCTATGTGTTCCTTCACCCGAGTGGAAATGCTCCGTTTCGTCTGCCCGACATATGATAGGCCACACTCACAGTCCAGCCTGTACACTCCTGCAGTCTGTAGAGGGGTATTGCATTTTACAGGCCTCAGGAATTGTGACATCTTCTTCATTGGCTTGAAATATGTTTTTATAGAAGCACGCTTCAAGATGTGGCTGATCCTGTCCGTGACCCCCCTGACAAAAGGCAGAATGGCAGGCCTGCGCTCGACTGTGGGGATCTTAATGTGGGACCTCTGGTTGACCCGCGGTATCCTGAGCTCGTTTGCCTGGAGCGCGCGCCTGGCATGCTGGAGCTCCGCGGCCAGATGCTGGTCATCACATATCCTCTGGGCTCTCTGAAACAAAGATTTGCCTACTGTAACAAGTTGACTGGGATGGTGATGCGATTTGCCATTTAAGTACCTATCAGTATGAGTAGGTTTCCTATACACAGTGCGACCTAGGGTGTTATCAGGATTTCTTTTTACCAATACATCTAAGAAGGGGAGAGAACAGTCTTTTTCCAACTCCATAGTAAATTTTATTTTGCTATGGATGGAATTTAGGTGATCCAAGAAAGTTGAAACACTACTTTTTTTTTTTTTTTTTTTTCTCATTGGCTCCTGTGCGACCGAAGATATTTAAAAGATACGTAGATGACACTTTTACTATACTTCCAAAAAGTAGTGTTTCAACTTTCTTGGATCACCTAAATTCCATCCATAGCAAAATAAAATTTACTATGGAGTTGGAAAAAGACTGTTCTCTCCCCTTCTTAGATGTATTGGTAAAAAGAAATCCTGATAACACCCTAGGTCGCACTGTGTATAGGAAACCTACTCATACTGATAGGTACTTAAATGGCAAATCGCATCACCATCCCAGTCAACTTGTTACAGTAGGCAAATCTTTGTTTCAGAGAGCCCAGAGGATATGTGATGACCAGCATCTGGCCGCGGAGCTCCAGCATGCCAGGCGCGCGCTCCAGGCAAACGAGCTCAGGATACCGCGGGTCAACCAGAGGTCCCACATTAAGATCCCCACAGTCGAGCGCAGGCCTGCCATTCTGCCTTTTGTCAGGGGGGTCACGGACAGGATCAGCCACATCTTGAAGCGTGCTTCTATAAAAACATATTTCAAGCCAATGAAGAAGATGTCACAATTCCTGAGGCCTGTAAAATGCAATACCCCTCTACAGACTGCAGGAGTGTACAGGCTGGACTGTGAGTGTGGCCTATCATATGTCGGGCAGACGAAACGGAGCATTTCCACTCGGGTGAAGGAACACATAGCTGATGTCAAGCACCGTCGACCTAGGTCTGCTGTCTGTGAGCATGTCATGGATAAAGCCAATCACTCAATCAAGTTTGATAAGCCTCTGGTTCTTGCCAAGGAGAAGCGTTACATACCCAGAATGCTGCGCGAGGCCATTGAGATTAAGAAATATCCAAACTTTAATAGGGAAGATGGCTTTTCTCTACCACCAGCTTGGGATCCTGTAGTCCACCTGATAAAGGAGCAAGCGAGACATAGACTGTGAGACCGTAGTGTTGGATGATGCTGGACATTCTGATGTTTTGAAAAGATGTGTCCCGCCGAGTTTGTTGCCGGTCCCATATTGGGATACCCTCCTACAATTTAGGAGGGAATTAAATCTTCTCGGGTCCGTGGTGTAGGGTTGGAGCCGGCATAGTTTTTTTTTATCGCGTATATATATATATCTTTACTTGAAAAATAATTATAGTGTATAACTAGCCTTATGAACCGATTTTGCATGTACAACCAGCCTTAAAGTTTGTAGTCTATGATTGTTCATTATTTTAGTATGTGGGTATTTTTGCATTTTGTAATTTTTCCTCAGTCACCCGTTGACCACGAACGCTGTAAAGAGTTCGAAACGTCGGGATGTATTATAAATTCAATATACGCGATATAATCCGTTTTCATAGTTTTATTTCATAGCCCTACTGTTTGTTCCTTTTATTAGAACCACTTTGTATTGTTGTAGAAATTTGTAAACATGAAATTTCCACGAGCAATATCGCTTCAAAGTAAAATATAACTTCAATCCAGATTCCAGTCAATATTTTTCATCAAATTGAGCGTTTGCTGTCATACAAATATATTTTATTGTAAGGCAAACTGTCGAAACCACGAATGTTTTTTTTTACGAAACCATAACTTTTATTTAAATACAGTAAGGTTGAGTTCTGAAGTGAATATTTGGCATAGTATGATGGCATTCGATACCGCGTTCGCAGTGGCTCGGAACCCAATACAATCGGGGAAATAAAACACAGGCTCTCATCGGGTGCACGGCTCAATTGATGCGGCTTGCACTCGATTGTACGTTTCAATCATTCGGTTTATGGTCGTACCAATTTTTCTGACAATGCTCCAACAGTATACGACCAAGTCGAAGTTCTCTTTGATTCAAGAGTGTACCTAGTTTTTTTTTTATACTACGTCGGTGGCTAACAAGCATACGGCCCGCCTGATGTTAAGCAGTCTCCGTAGCCTCGTAGTCTACTGATTAGAGTTCTGTGCTGGTGTAATGGTTGCATTTTATCATCACAGTACCTAACCCAGCACTAAAATAGGGGTGCAAGGGATCATACTACTTATGTCCAAGTTTGCTATCTGATGCGCTTGCATTATCACACTGCCTTCTCTTTAAACAGCTAAAAAGCAGATTTTCTTTAAATTGATGTACTTCATTTTGGACCATAGTTGGGTGCTTTTACGGTAATTACCTGTAGGTACCTACTTATTGCTAACGGCTTCAGTCGTAGAAATTATGTTTTCAGTTTGAAGTTTAAATGAAAACTGAACGAACGAATGAAACGAATATTAACTTTCTCCTTGCTTTTTGCTGCAAGCTTTCTTTGGTCTTTGTATATTTATTGCTCATAGTATTCGTACTATCTGTTTTCATTAGGTACCTATAACAAAATTATAATAAAAGCAGATATTCAATACTACACTAGAGAAATTCCCATTCAAGGTGACCCATTCCAATTGTTTTTGAATGTACTATATCTTATAAACCGAAATAGATGTCATATCATATACTAAAGAAAAAGTTGACCAAGCCCTGACAGAGACCGGAATCGTCTTCCACTTACGCGGCTAACGTCTTGACCACTAGACCACTCGGCCACGGTGGTACCCATCCCAAATAAAATAAAACAATTCGATTTGTTTCATGTACGTACTAACGTACTTTGCGCAATGCACTCTAAACTCGCCCATCACCGAAAATAATCCATAAATCCAAATTGACGTATGTATAAGCGCTGAAAAATTGTATCGATTATAGTTTTGTCGTCAACCGTTTCAATTTAAGTATGGTGTTTTATTAAACAAACCACTTTATTCCACTGGGATATGTCATAAAAGCAGCGTTTGGTTTGTATTATCATATATTTCGCGGTTGCGCACACATTTTTATGGCAACGCTATGATTATAAATGCGTGTTTTGGGGAATTATGTATTCCGCCTCTGCTCATAGCGTTTATGATATTAACTTTACTTTGTAAGAAATAGCAGAACATTTTTATCTAACTAAATTGGCTTCTACCCGCGACTGTCTGCGTGCAATGTAGATGATGCTTGATTAAAATTACACTGTTTTCTCCCGGTCTTTCATCTAAATCGGCTTAAGTGGTTAAAGCCTGAAGAGGTAACAGACAGAGTTACTTACGAGTTTATAATATTAGTAGGGATGCATTCTATATGGGCGATAAAATTGTAAAAAAGTAGGATTTTGTATAAAAATTGTAAGAGGTAAGAAAGTATTTTAATCCGTACATTTTCAATCAGTAGAGAGACTTCTGAAAATTGAGATGTCTGTTTTTTATTTTACTAATTTCACGGACTACCTTGAATTTAAGACAGATTACACAATTCCGATAGATTACACAAGTCACAACTTTCACATTTATTTTTGTCGGATCCCCAGCTAGCTCTGTCGATACGAAACTACACCAACACTCATTCGGAAGTCCTAGAGCCAAAAAAACAATTTTTCATTTTTTAATTAGACGTACAAACTTTAAAAAATAATCTAGACGGTTGACACAGGCTACCATTAATTTAACATTGTTTTAGTAGCTCGGATCCACCACGCTGCAGCTAGCTATTTCGCTACGAGACTTCACCAGCCCTAGTTCGGAAATTGCATCGCCGTTTTGCTCGCATTGCTCGCACCGGCGCTAATTGCGAGCAATCTATTGCGCCTTAATATGTTTGCGATCGTTGGATTTATTTCGATTATTCAGAGCGTATTTGCGGAAGCTTTAGTTTTATTACGATAGTTTATTTAGCTTACCTTCCCTTTGCAATGTTACATTTTCAGGTCTTCAAATAAAGCGACCATTGCGGCGGTCAGGCCTATTGTTATTAGTTCAAGCTTCGCCAAGTAGACGTTTTTTAAATGAACATAATAATTTCGACAGTTTAAGCATTTTAGAATTTGCCAGCAGTATTTAATAGTAATTAGTAATAGATTGAAACAACATTCAAGTTGGATCAAATATGAAAAATAATTTACTCAGAATTATCTTACAGTAGTTTTAACAATGTCAGCAACATTTAAATATAAAGTCGTCTATAAAACAAATTCAATTTGAAAAGCTGATTGCTATGGTAATAAAACTGCAAATTTTACCCAACAACATGTTATTATACGATTTTAACGACTTAAAACATCAATAAGCAAGCAAACATGCTTTAAATATAGCCGCGTTAACCAAACACGTTATATTATTAGCTATTAGCTGCAGGAATGGCGGGCGGAAAAACGATAGCGAGTTACAATTCATAAAAGTTTTCTACGGCTGCGTTAGGCGGACCAGCGTAACAATGACCTCGTGGTTAATACATTTACTGCCAGCGACCCGCTAAGTGGGCTCTCTGTTCGTGGGCCTTTTTCTCTACAAGGCGGAAAATACGTATTATCGGCTACTTTCGTAGCGCGTAACTCGCACTGGCAGTAAATGTGTTAAGGCTCATGTAGACGGTGCGTGAACTCACATTCGAGTTACTTCAGTAGTCGCAATGTAATGAAGCTCGCACTCTGCCTAATCTGGACCTTTGTGGACTTCGGTTTTAGCACCTAGCAAGTAAGTTATGTGCGTAGCAATAATTGTCCATGGCACGTAGGTATGTTAACTAGGGGTATAGCCAGTTAAACTCCATCCAGAAAATCAGAATTTTCATTTTCCTATAACTGCACCAAGAAGTTACCTCGGATCCTAAGCGTCTGCGCCAACTTACTCGCAGTGCATCTCTTTGGTACGAATAATACGAATATTAGTGTATCCGATGGTATTCGTACAAATATTAGTATATCCGAAGGCTTTTCAAAGTGACCTCGGTGTGTCGAGGATTTGAGGCATTTGTATAGCTACTTTTTCATGCTTTCAAATGATCCGAATAACTATTTAATTGGTCGACAGCCATCCCCAACATGGTGGTTAGGACATATGATTTTTTAAATGGGTGTTTGATAACCCTGAGTTCCTATTATGTTAAGGTGGTAGTATTTATAACTTTAAAAGTTTTAATTATTTTACTGGTTGAGCATTCAGACGAGTACAAACCGTTTCATGAGTAGAGAGGCAGTCAACGCCAATGGCTCGATTAGCGGGGAACCAACAACGGCCTATTGTTTAGCAGTAAATAATATCCACCGCAAACTACCTACTCGGTATACGAAATCTGGTTCAATAAGCTCTGTTGCCGAATAAATCAAATCTATTTAGGATGTTAAACGCGATAGCGCTCCGTAGGCGTAGCGCCAATCGGACCATCGGGCCTATTGTTTAGCAATATCTGCTGTAACCAAACTGATATCTGTAAAGTTACGTTGGTGTGTGGCTTTACGTAAATGTTTTTGTTTTAGCCTATAAAAACGTTCTTGGATCGGGGCCGTTGCCAATTCGTAGTATGATAAATTGATAATCGTTTATCGGCAAAAGTCAGTCGAAATATTAAAATGTATTGGCATGGCAGATGTGACGAAAATACACCTCACCTCACCATTCCAATTACATTATTTAATTTTAGATGGGAGTTTTCTATAAATGTTTGTTACTAGGTAGCTAGGCCCCCTGCTGGGGACCTATTTGAGTTAAGAATAACAGCTAGGTTGTAACGCGGCTATCTTATGTCCACTTTAATGTTATCAGAAATATAATTAAATAATCATTCTACAGAAAGGGACAGTGTACCTTTTATTCCATAGAAAAATAAATTTCTTAATTTTTTTCTTCTACAGTCTATTTTCAGTTGGTTAATAAGCTTCGTAATAATACCTGACAAACTAAATGTAAAACGGGTCTGGAAGAGACGAGGCAATCCTTTTCAGACCTGCAGGTGCGCTGGATAATGACTATAAGCCCTATGCTGAGATCTAATCCTGAATGGCTTTAGCAAATTGCTTTTTAAAACATACAAATTCAAATACTGTGAAACAATTTATGGTAAGGAGTTTACACGAATATACCGATAATAAGTCGTTATGATTACGAGTATACATCGAATTTATGTATGTTGTTGATTGTTGCACACCAAAGAGCAAGGGAAGGACCCTTTTGTATGGAAATTTCCATACCATTTCTTAAGGTGGCCTATGTGCAGCAGTGACGTTTTTATAGTCGGTATGGTAATGTGACACTTAACAGGCATCCATGAGAGTGGACACGTACTTGTACTTGCTTTGTGTGGCTATGTCAGTCCATATTAAAAAGCAGTTTCCATCTCACCTAAAGGCTTTTTCTTCCCTGCTAGGAGAGATCAAAGTGGCACTTTTCTTCACTGCTAGGAGGGATTAAAGTGACACTTTTCTGTTTTATTAGGACACGATTTTTTTGTCTTTTTGGTATACTCTTTTTTTTAGCTTAAGTGATATTTTGGAACATTTCCACATGGTAGCAAAATTATTTCCACCTTGGGCGTTAACACTTGAATCCCTAACTACGCTCAGGATAGGAATAAGTCATTTTGCTTCCTTGTGACACAATCTGCTATTAAGACATAGTGCATAGTAAAATTGTTTTTGCCATTAACAAGGTTCAGTTAACGACATTATTACTGCAATATCATAAATCTTTGCTGTCTAGACTAGACTGCAACAGACGCACATTAAATAGGTAGCCCCTGCCGTCTGAGAGGAAATTATAACTTAGTATTAGGAGAACAATTGTTTTTAAAAGAAAATTGTTCTTTTGTTGGGTAAGTTGTTGTTTTGTTTCTTGTATGATTCAGACTTATTCATCGAGTTTGGGCTTATAAGAATCGACTAGAAACTGAGAAATTTGCAAAGCAATGTACAGTCTGCTATAAAAGTGTTTATTAAGAATTTTGTTTTCGACAGAAACCTTTTAAGTACCTAAGTAAAGTATATAGGTACTTATACCAAAATCGGCCGTAGCCTAAGTTATCGATGCATGTAACTTGCTAGAAGCTTTAATTAACAGTCTGTAACAAACATTGATCTATTATTACTAACTTATAGAACCGGCACAGAGAACTAGTATTTTGCGCCATGAGTTGCTGCCGTTTTGGCATCAAACCATAGAAGCGGAACGTGAATCTCGCAACGCGTAAGCGCCATGAATTTTACGGCGCTTACGACGTTTTGTTCGCGTGGTACAGGTTGTGATTGCGACAATTTCATTGTTTGGTATGTCGTCTCTATAGTAATAATAACTCAGTAGTCAAAAATATGAAACTATAACAAATATAGTTTTCATACATTTACTAATCCAGTAATTCTTTTGTCAAATTTTGTTTCGTTCGTCACAGCATTTGAACATCGTTATTTACATTCATGCTTCAATCGATTTTTTAATAACGGTTTGTTGGTTCGTACATTGAAATGAAATACGTATTGCTGTAACTGGCGTATGACGCATAACGACCTTATGTTACATTGGAAAACCAGTTCGAACGTGTACTTTATTGTGCGGGAATCCGGTATAAATTTGAATGAGTTTGCCGATATTACATAGTCGTGCTGTTCACTGGGACAATACTTGTGTATAAGTATTTTATCGAGGGATTTATATAACTAATATGCGAATATTTGAATAATAAATATCAAGTACCTATACATACATAAAAATTCGAAACATTTATTGTGACTATATTACTTAACCCTTTAGGCACCGCATGATGTTTATATCTTGGACTCAGAGAGTTACCAACGAGGAGGTTCTTCGGCGAGCAGGCCAGAAACGCAAGCAGACATAACAGGGACTTATCAAAACGTAATATTTCAACAATTAAGTCATTGGGGACCTGGCGCTAATTAAATATTTAGCCGAAAGGCCAAGATGCCAGATTGCATTCATTAGACGCCCGGCTACTGAGGGGACGATTGGTGCAAGTCACTGGAAACATGGGTCAAACACAAAACTGTGTTCGCGTCTTTCCTGTAGACATACCCCAAAAGTTAAGGGCTATAAAGGTTAATGAAAATGAAAAATGAAAATGAAAATTGTTTTTGAAATGAAAATTGTTTTATTTCCTTGTAAGCTTAGAAAATTTTCTTACTTAACCCTTATCCACATGAAAAGGTACTCTTTTTATTTTAAGTATGATTAAATCATTACCTATATGCCCCCAAGCTGTTAACTATTGTCCACAGGCACAAAATACGTGGTCTGTGCCCACAGGAGAGAAAACTGTACAGTTCGGACGAACTGGACGGAAGTAAAGTAATAGCCCTGTACTTTTGGGTGTGTCTATAGGAAAGACGCGAATACAGTTTTGTGTGTGACCCACATGTATTAGGGCCACTTTATTTAAAGTTATGCACTATACTCTTTTACAATTTGTACTCTTTTGTGTTATTTCTACTCAGAATCACGAGCTCTTTCGTTCCTAATAGGAGAATAAAAGGGTCCCAATATTTTTATTTCCAATACTTTACAATTTTTCATAGATTTTGTAGCCGAAAGGATTTTTTAGCACTTGTTCTCCTAATACTAATAGAATCAACATCTCAATAAAAAAATAAAAAAATTAGGTACAACTTAAAATAAAATAGCGCATTATATATAATATATCTTGTAAGACGAGACGTTAAGTACCTCAAATGACTATGTCAAATGTCAAAAGAGCTACCTAATTCTGAGGACTCAGGTAATTTTGATAATATTTTTTTTTATATATTATGCGTCAAACAAATAGTCATACGTCAAATATTATACTATAAAAAAAATGCTCATTACAATAGGCATCACTAAAGCAGGGTCCAATAATCAGTGGATGCCGGAAATTTGCACTCGGTTTTGTGAACTAGTGCATTCGCAGGTGTTTGGTTTGATTTTAAGCACAATAGGTTTGTAAGTTTTGTCATGTAATTTGCTTCTAATGTCCAAATTTTCCTCACAAAAAAAACAACACTTTTTTGCAGACGATCAAACAACGCAAAGTTGCTTATCTAGGACATGTTCTCAGACATGTAAGATATAAACTCTTGCAGTTGATCATGATGGGAATGGTCGTTGGAAAACAGAAAGATGGCGGTCGAAGGAAATCGTGGTTGCGTAACATCCGAGAATGGACCGGGATTAAAAGGGTGGCCGAACTCTTTCGCCTCGCCAAGGACTAGCAAAAATATGCAGAGCTGACTGCCTTGCTGACTGAACCTTCACTAGTCGGAGAGGCACCTGAAGAAGAAGAAGAAATCAACTGAGCTACAGTATCTTCGCTCGTTAATTTGTTTTTATATTGCTACGTCTTATTTAATCTATGTCCAACCAAAAATTACCTACATTTGTGAAAATTCTAAAGGCGCATTTTGTATGTATTTTGCATTAATATTTTATAAATTTCACTTTATTATGCTTTATACCTCTCTTTCATGTCATTAGACAGCACATATCACATTACCTCGTGCATTGTTCCAATCGCTTGCCAAGATCAGGCGAGTAGGGCGTTCAACCGAACCGAAAGTGTAACAAGTGTAAGATAGTGTTGGTAGGACGAGTCTGTTGAATTGAAATTTTAATAACGACTCGTTATTACGCGACACTGCCCTTAAAAAACTTCCGAGTCTTTTAAGTCCCGAGTTGAGTCCTTTTTTGAGTAAATTTACTAAATTTTTGTAGGTTTTATCTGAATGAGCACTAAGGAAAATAGGCGTAATTTAATAATGTGTACGTAACCCATGAATTTCATGTGGAGACAATGCGCTTTAGAAAACTTTTGTACATAATTTGAAATTTCTCCTTAAAGGAGTCAAGGTTTTACAAAATACTCCGGACTCGATAATAACTCAAATTTCGACTTCACGACTACAGTCTGAAAAAAACTGAGTCGAGTCTTAATGCAGAGGACTAAGGACTTGAGTCTTAACCAACACGAAATAGTGTAGGAAAAACACATTATTACTCGTCTTGGGGTCACGTTATACTGGATACGCTAGAATTAAACTCACCCGCAATCGCAGTAGCAATAGGAACACACAGTAGCTTTCATATCACTTGCAACCGTAATATAAGGTAAAGGTACCCGTAACTGAGTTAACCTCTGAGTGCCAGTGAGTTTGAGTGAGTGCCTTTACCTCCAATTAAAGTGCACTCACAAAACGAATGTGGCCACTTGAAACTTTGCTGAAACACTATTAAATGTTATATAGGACAAGGACGAGACTAAAGGCTTGTAGTGAACATTAGCATAAAGGAGACTATTGCGACTTGCGACCCATTTGCTAGTAATTTTAAAATTACTGTCCTTCTACAGACGCAGCATTCGAATTTTACAATTGATATCAATTTGATATATTGAACAAAATAAAAATAAGTCATTTCCTAACACATAATGAAATGAAATAAAATGAAAATGTTTTATTCCAGAAATATTTTTCCATATGCATATGCACAATAAAATAGAATAAATTAAACTAAAATCTACAAGTAATACAAGTAATAAATAAATAAGACAATTAAAATTAAAATGCAATGTGACTCTAAGTGATATTAAGCATTTAATTAGTTTACTTATGATTAATTATCTTTGCCTTTTGTTTCAGGTACAGTAACATTGAAATAGTGGTCAATAAAGGCCAGAAAAGATGATTTCTGATAACGGCGTTTGATGTCAACCCGTATTATATACGTAAGCTTGTTTGTTAATGCTTTAAAGATTCAATTATATTGCAACTACTTAAAAACGTAGTAATTTCCAACATTTTTAGGGTTCCGTACCTCAAAAGGAAAAAACGTAACCCTTATAGGATCACTCGTGCGTCTGTCTGTCACAGCCTATTTTCTCGGAAACTACTGGACCAATTAAGTTGAAATTTGGTATACGTATGTATATGTAGATGCTGTTCTAACCTAACCTAACCTACTGTTGTGCCAGCAGTTTATCTTCTAAGGGGTCGCAGTTCTAACCTAACCTAACCTACTGTTCTGCCAGCAGTTATAATGATTTGCAACATAAAAGTTTGCTAAAGTAAAGCTTTGCAATGTAAAAATTTGCCAAATGATCTTTGACAATGTCTTGAACGCCTAAGAAAATCATTTGCTACATAAATATTTGCCACATGGAAGTGTGATGAAGTAACATTTTGCAATATAAAAATATTGCGAAATTAGAAAAATGCGAAATAAGGTTATGCCAACGATTGATTTGTCAAATGAAACTTTGGCGAAAAATGTTGTTTGCCAAATGAAATTCGGCGAAATATATTTAATGATTTTATGATAAGCAGTTTAGAAGTTATTCAAGAAAATAGGCAAAAAATGACCATTCCCCTTCCCCTTTATCTCCGAAACTACTGGGTCAAAAATTTTGAAAAAAATACACAAAATAGATCTTTACCTATAGATCACAGGAAAACCTATTAGAAATGTGCAGTCAAGAGTGAGTCTGACATAATTACTTAGTTTTTGATCCGACCCCTACGAGCTTTTTAAAGACATTTAACATAAAAAATACATTTTTTAAATTGTGTAATGTACGGAACCCTTGGAACGCGAGTCTGACTCGCACTTGGCCGGTTTTTTATTACTGTCTAGGTCATAAATTTAATATACTGCGTGTTTTCTTTGCACTATGAGCCGAATCCCGAAATTGTGATAATGAACATCGATCGACATCTAATCTCCCCAAATATATGAATAAACCATTTTTTTGTAATTTTAGGTTTGTTACAGAATAAAAGTTACTCAGTATGCCCTATTGTACTGTCCCCTAGAAATACAAAAAAGTTCCCCTTCACACAATTTTGCCCTGTTAACCTTTGCACTTAAAATACTATCTTTACGATATAACCTTTTATGTAAACACGTACACAGTTTCCAAACTAGCCCGTAGCAAACTTCAGTAAATGTATCGCAATTTGACGTAAACCTGCCGATGACAGTTTGACAGGTTGGGAGCCGCGGCCGTCCGGTCCTCCCCGTTTTATTAAAACGGTTAACCGGTGCCGACCCCTCGCTTAAACTCAAGGGATTTATGATCTTATCTTTTTTAGGATAAGTTGTAAAATATAAAAACACTATTGGATAATCTCTTTGTTTTGTCATTTTTCTCTTGCTGCATAAATTCATGGGATTTAAGATCATTGTAATAAGTATTAGATTAAGATTTAAAATTAAAGAACGTGATTGATTGTTATTTTGCAAGCGCTTTTCATGAAACCCAGTTTAGTTTCAACTTAAACTAAATGGACTCACAGATGTAACTGAAGTAAGTTTCATGAATTCAAATAAATTTTAGGTAAGTAGGTATAGGGTATTTGACTGTATTTCATATAAATTATTTCACACCATGCATGAAATAACGCACCAGATAATTATCAGGAAAAAATAAGTAGATAGCAAAACAAGTTCGATTTAATAAATCGGATAGAAATATAAAAAGTAGGTGATTTGACCGAGACGTCATTGTGTAATGTTCTAATGTTTCATATAAATTCCATATTACCAAATCGTTTTGACAGTTCTAAAAAGAAACTGATTTGACTAGTAGGAAAATACCCTCTTGTATAATTTGAAATCACTTGTTTTGGCGTCAATTGTTTTTGACGTTTGTAATATTGACGGGAGAAACTATTGGGATTTGAAGTTTGAGAATAAATTTATTTATCTTAATGAGCAACCAATCGATATTACATATTTGTAAGTTATTATTAGTTTGTTTATTAGGGACTTATAATAAACTATAATTTCTTTTTTAATATATATGTAAATTTTATATAATACACGCATTTATACATTTTATATGAATATTCGTTCTTTTACCCCCGGTCGCTCGGTGGCGCGTCTATAACTACTTGTATATACTATGTCTATGCTCGGGACAAACAGTAACTCTTAAAGTAAACCCTCATGATTCCGCACTTTCTTAATTAGTAGTTTAATTTCAGAAAATTCTGGTCAGAGTTCGCGAACTACACAAAATTCAACAGTCGACTTTTGGCAAGCTCATGCTGAATTGCGAAAATACATTCAGCTTTGGAAGTGCTGCAGCCTAGTCCTATTAGAATAACTTAATTGACGTTACTTAAAATTTGTGTCATAATTTTATTGAATGTTGAATTTTCTTGATGTACTTAATCGCCAGTTTAATAATCGTTCTTTCTATTTCAACTAAAATAATTAAACCCCTTAAATATGCATTTAAATACATATATGAAACGGCACTTTGTCGTAAAAATTTATCTGTGACTAAATGTTTTATATTTTTTATATTCTGCTGACAGCAACATATTCCCCCACTCTTCGTGACAGCGACACAAAGTGGCACAATGGAATATAAATCGTACATTAATTCTCATATACACCGAGCTCATGCTGTGAATCGCGTAAATACGCAAAATAAGTTACGCAATCACCTATTGTAGGAGATTTATCGCCTGGAGACAAATTTGCGTACCTATACTTTTTCATGACGCCACTTAACGCAAATATTTGACAAATCACGTGTTTATTGTATGTGAGCGAAGTTTTGTTTGACGGGGATGTCATCATCTGCAATGGTGTTTTTTCACTTTTAATTAATGCATGTTGATGTTTAAGATGTGGTTGTATATTGGACTAGCTTTTGTCCGCGACTTCGTCTGCGTCGAATTAGTAATTTGGGTACCTTATTTTATAACCAAATCTGCTTTTTAATCCATCCAGCCCCAAATTGGTCCACTCTATAAATTTAACTCTATTTGATTAACTAAAAATGATTTCGGCAATAAAAAATATTCTATATCATTCCCCACAACTGAAACTATTCCGACCCCCCTTTTCACCCCCTTAAGGGGTGACTTCTGGAATAAAAATTATCCTATAATGTCCTTCCCCGGGATTCAAACTATCTGTATACCAAATTTCAACTAAATCGGTTCAGCGGTTTAAGCGTGAAGAGGTAACAGACAGACAGACACACTATCGCATTTGTAATATTAGTATGGATATGGATTTCGTTTGGACAAACAACGTGGGATAGACAAATGTAGGCATTTCCATTTATAGGCATACAAAAAAAAAAGATTTTGGCTGCCAAATATTATGCCTGTGTGGGCGTTATATTAAAATAAACCCGCTCAATTTTCACACGATACGTTTAGCACATTCGCATCACGTATCCATAGCTTAGGTTGCTAACCTTACATTTTTCTCAAACGTTTTTTTTTCAAAAGCAATCTTGCTGTATATAAAATAAGGTCTAGCTTTCAGGACAATAAGTAGAGATGTAGGGGTGGGAAAGTGAAGTCGATATGGCGCTTGGCCGGTTTAATAACTGGTCACACGCTTCGTCTCGTGCTTACTAACCTATGAATTTTACGGTGTATTGGGTATCAAAGGTTGGTGAGGTCATTAACATGTTCTTCATGACGTAGCTCTGAAATGCCACGCAATAATTATGTGCCACGATTCATTCATTTTCTGGGCACAAGATAACACTTTTCTGTAGCAGTTTTCTTCTGTGATATTTCATTGTAATGTTAAAATATAACGGAGCTTACTCTTAGATAGCAATAGAATGTGAACGATTGTGCTTGTTGGAATGCTTTATATATTTTTCGCGCAAAATTGGCATTCTAAACATGCATCCGTGCCAATTGCAGTCCGCATTGCAGTCCGAGAATTAGCTACCTTGATTTAAACTCAAATTTCTTAATGGAGAATTATTATTTAAAAAAAACTACCTTATTATTATGAATTTCATTATAAAACATGAACTGATTCAATGATAAATTTACAAATTACTTTGCATTATAACTCATAATTTAAGTAAGTAATAAGCATTTTATCGAACGAAACAAAGATGATTAACAACTAAACATTAGAAAGTACAAAGTCGAACCCCGTGAGGTCCGTATGAGGGATCTCTTCCATCTAACAAAAAAAAACCCCGAAATATATACCTTAAGTAATGTTACATTATTAGTATCATTACATGCTATAAAATAATAGCGAATAAGTATATCTTTTAACTCACTATCGAAAAGCTAACATTTATTTTGTTCTACTCTTAATTAAAGCTTGTTATAACGGCATTATTTGGCCAAAAATAATAGCTATCCTTTAGATGATCCATTTAGCTTGCGTCAAAAAGCTGTTTATCATGTTCCTAGCTCAGCACTAAATTCAATCTGCTCCGTTACAAAATGAGATTTTAATGAACTTTAGTCAGATTTTCGTGAGCGTACCAAATTCCTAGTTCCTAGTCGGCGCACGTGCCCCTGCGGCTCTGGCTGCGCAAACTTGGCCCCGCACTGCAGTGCATGCGTGAATCCTTAATGCTGATATATTGTGGAATGCTAGTGGCCCTAGTGGTTGTAGTGGGTTACCGAAGAATGCCAGTTGGTATGCGTAATGTACTATCGAGTCATTGCCAGTATGTATAATTATTGAGACACGACTAGGCTCTTATCACGTTGATAAAGAGTCTATTATCGTTTGTCACATTTTGCAGATAAGATAGCAAAGTGTAAACGAATTTATGATCCTCATGAGACCTTTTCCAGTTAGAAAGGCTTCTATACATGGCTAAAAAATAACTACATTCCCTTTGCCAAGGAGGTTTTGGGATTATACTGAGCAACTTTTACTATGGGTCTATGGGACCAACCCCGAAATCACGAAAAGAAATTTGGCTGTTTCATACATTTTGGCTGGTCCATTTTCTATGGGAGGGTAAATTTTTTTTCGCGATTTCGTGGTTGATCACATAGTAAAAGTTGCTCAGTATAATCTTAAAACCTCCCTGGCAACGGGAATGCAGTTATTTTTTTGCCACCCTGTATAAGCCACGCGTAAGAAATGTGTGTAGGTACATACTTATCATCATCATAATCATCATGTCAGCCGATAGACGTCCACTGCTGGACATAGGCCTCCCCCAAGGCTCGCCACTCCGACCGATCCTGTGCCGCTCGCAACCACCGAATTCCCGCGACCTTCACCAGGTCGTCGCTCCATCTCGTTGGAGGCCTATGTTGGCAGATGCAACCTAGTTTGCCATACTTATATGTGTACCTAAATTGAGAAATTTTATTATTTGAAGCTTTTAATTTTAAATGATCACAGAAGATATAATTGTATTTGATGCTGCATGGTTATTTATTTGAAAGCATTGCCACATCAAGTTTAGTCTACTTTTATAAAAAAAACAACGATTCTCATTGGCAGTCTTTTTGATAAATAAATACTTAAATAATAAATAAATATAAGAAAGCCCCCACTTAGTCCAATTTCCCTCTGATGCACGAGATGGTAGCAGCGATAAAGACACTGAAAGCAATATGGCGGTCGTAAATCTGGTCTGACATTAGATGCGCCGTGATACGAGCTCCGGTGAATTATACAAATCAATCAGTATACTGCCCCTACAATGTTGACGGATGTAACATACTTTGTCATCTAACGATATACCTACGCTATTTTCTTTTATGTTTGACGTAAAGAAAATCGAAATCGGTGTAGTAGAAAAGATCAAAATTTATGTAATGCTCCTAAATTACCTATAAATGCACAATACACTGAAAGTAATGTACAAAGGTCGTAAATCTGGTCTGACACAGATGTGCCGTGATACGAGCTCCCGTGAATAATACAAATCAATCCGTCCCCCTACAATGTTGGCAGATGCAACCTAGTTTGCCATCTACATATAATATGTAGAATACGCTGTTTACTTTTCCCTTGAAGTAGAAAAATCGGTGTAAAGTAGTTACATACCTATTAAAAATCATTTAATGCTACTAAACTAGCTAGGTATAAAGGAACAATACACTGAAAGCAATACGGCCGTCGTAAATCTGGTCTGACTTTAGATGCGCCGTGATACGAGCTCCCGTGAATAATACAAATCAATCAGTATACTGCGGATACTGCCCCTACAATGTTGGCAGATGTAAACTACTTTGTCATATAACGCTATTACTTAAAAGTAAAAATATGTTTTTCAAGTAAAAACTTCGTTCTCATGTAATAAAGATATACCTAAATTAAATATTAAGATCGAGTTAGGGTTCTAAATAACAATCAAGCTCTTTATCTTACAAGAACTTTTCTAACATCGTTCCATGCTCATTGGCTATCAAGCTACGCACGTAACGCTAACTGAAAGGATATTTATCCCAGTGTGTAGTGAAAATATTCTATAACGACAATGTCTTGTAATTATTTAGCGCTAACTGGATTACATGATAATGAGAAATTACAGATAAATTCGTTAAGGCACTTTAAAGTCTACGGATACATTAATAAAGTCTGGAAATAGAGTTAGTTAAAGTTTGATTTATAAAGAAACAACTTTTTCTTTATTGCCTTTATACATAAATTAAGCGATGTGGGTACGCTAATGACTTGTACTAAAAATAAGTTTTATTGTTAAAGTTTTTATACTGGTGAAGCCGCAAAAGTTAAAATAACAAAGATGTCTACGTTTTTGACCACAAAGCAAACTTACATCCTGAAATTGCTTAGCTTGTCGAAAGAAATCTTCATAAAAACCGAATATAAAGTTACTAATTTATGGCTCTATGTAGCACGCATTTAGTAGTATTTATTTATCCAATACAAATATTCTAACGTAGCGTTGAGTTGAGACTAGTAAGAGGCCGATTTCAACATACAAATTCATATTAATACCATTTTGTCTTGACATTATGCGCTCGTGCATCTCACTCGTATTTGTTCATTAGTAGATACTTTTCGAGTAATAACATATTAGTAACATATCAATGAAATATTTGTAGCGTTCGAATGCCACCTTTGTATTTCCCAGATCACATGAGCCACATTATACCTAACTTAAAAAAAAAAAGAGGTTGTATGTGAAAAAGTTCCGCTGTCGGGTAACTTTTTACAACTGTTTAGTGTAATACCTACTTGTTTTAATTACGACTGTACATTATGATATAACTGTAGATTAGGAGTTTACATTCAAACGTAACAAAATGGGTTATTAACCATAAAACTCGCCAGACTCCGTAAAATGTGACCCGTCATCAGTGCTTTTGAGAGTATATGTAAAACAGAACCAAGAGCCTTATGCTCGCTGCCCATTACAGGGATAGAAATTGGCTATTTCCTGCTACCTTGGAGGCAAACGCGATTTACTTTTATGTAAGCTTTTTTCCCGTAAACTACGTAAATAAATGGCAAACTAATGGGGCCGAAATAGCACCACGTAAACTCTTGATTGTTATGGCGATGTGTGACCATTTTATTCATGGTCTATTATGAAAATGGGGACTCAGACATATTCTTGTATCGGGCGACCTCAGTCTTCTATTCTCAACATTATAAGTACAATACAAATAGAAATCCTCATTATTGCACAACCTCAAAATAACACTTACAAAGGCGGTCTTATCGCTTATTATTCTGGCCAATTAGAACTTATATTTATATAGTTGCTCCGTGGCAGAAGGCAATTCAATTACCGCGATATATCGCCTCTATCAGATCAGATCCGGCTATAAATTTAGGCTTTACGCGTAAAACCTAGATTCAATCGCTCCGCGGCTGTGTTAAACGACGTTTTATTTACTGAACCGTTATTTGACTAGTTTTATATAGCTTCGAGGAATTTTACCGTAAAAAATTTAGCTTTTGTCGCAGATATACATATTATTTTTGACCTCATTTTAAGTTTAAGCCTACTCTTCTTTGTGTAAACATTTCGATTGCCTGTTGTACAGAACCCAGTAGGATATTAAACTAAAATGTGCTCCTCCAACTCCGAAGCTTATATGTGAAATAAATGACATTGAAAATGAAAATAATACACGTGCAAGAATGATACAATTTTACACTTCAATATTATGGTTAGGTTATTGCATAATTACATTTTTGTTCTTTAGTTTTCAAGAAAATTTTCGTAGATTGATATAATATAGCAGGTTTTCTTAATATTAACTCAAAAATATTATTTTACGAAGTATTCTCAAGAACATTCTCAGCAGAGGTTTTATATAATTGCTCAAGTTTGTTCAATATTCATTAAGCGTCAGGTTTATTTAAATAATTTAGAACTGGGCTTTGCGTAGTTAAATGCCAAACAAGTGGAATTTACACTTACTATAAAAACACGGGACATATTTAGGTTATTAGAAAAAAATACATAATGTAAAAACACTACAAATTACAATAATGTTGACCAAAGCGGCGCTACACAGTAAGCCTGTATATAGCAGAAAAAACTATATTTTTAAATTAAATATTTTGACATGTAATAAAAATATAGTAAAATCTTGAAATCTCTTTAGAGCGAGCGCGACAAACTGATCATATCGTACTATTTACTACTCAATCACTGCTAAGTAAGTTACGCGTATTGTGCATTGTGCAGCAGCGTAGCCTATAGCATAATTTCACGGAGATCGATTCAAGTTTAACAATTTGTTATGGTTTTGATATGACCTCGACGATCGTCTTGGTGATTGGCGTGCATTTGACGCACGACTTCTTCATTTCGCATGCACCAATCTCAGCGTGAGCAATCTTCGAGGTCATCGAGGTAGTATTAAAATAAGATCAACACCGTAACAAGTTGTTAAATCTGAATTGGATTCAATGTGTTGTGATTATGTTTATAAATACGAGTGTTCTAATGACAGTTACAAGAAATTACGAACCCATAAAAAAAAACGGAACTGAAAAAACATTTATCAAAAAATGTGTTATTTTATGGCTTTACGATATCTCTCTTCTCCACTCGAGAAAAAGCCAACTAATAGCCGTCCGCTCCCAAGATATACTTATAAATAACAGTGTTTCGCAATAAATAAAGAAAATAATGCTCATTTTTTCCAAATTTATTCTGTGGCAGTAGCTTATTTATAAAACAGTTTATGCAAAGTAAAATAGGCCTTATCATTGAATAAATTAAGGTTGAAATAGGTAATAAGCGATGGATGGAAGGGTGGGCGCCAGGCGGAAGGAATAGGTCCGCGGGCCTCGGGGGCCCGAGGTGCGGAATGGTAATGCCGAGGACGGAGATTATGTCCTGCAGACTCCGATTTACAGGCGTATTCGAATTTTAGTTATTCGATCTGTTTCCTATATGATACTGATCAGTCAGTCAAGTGACATTTCTTCAACCAATAACGTCACATTTGACAATGACAAATCAGTATCATATCGGAAACAGATCGAATAACTGAAATTCGAATACGCCTGATAAAGTGCACTGCACACGGAGATTTTCGTTACGTTACATAGGAGCAATTTTTCTTGTTAAATGCTCAGTTGCATTTTAAGTTATATTTACTACAGAGAGCATTATAATTTACACATAAAACTCATTTTTAAAGAGTGTCATACAGTGTACTCGCAGATGTTGCGCGTAACAAAAATGAATAGTTATCTTCCCGATAATTAGGCCTAATTTATTTCCTTTAAATTGCCTAAGTCGTAGTTTTGGCCTGTACTAAAATTGTGGAGGTTGTATTATTAGGGAACTCTGTCTCTAACTTTCGGGAACAAGAAAAGGGAAATTAGAATGTATAAATGTTTATGATCCAAACGTGGACGCAACTGCAGTTAGTTTGCACTCTCAAATTGAAATATGTATGCATTGGGAGCGCCTTGTACACCAGTACGTACTAATTAAGTACCACCGCGAGGTTGGAGGATATAACCAACGGAGATGGTCTGTAATTTGCTGTACAAAAAAGTCCGCCATTTTTTGCGGGGGAGGGGAATGTCAATTGTATACGTAACGTCAAAATAGCCATGTCAGATAAACGTCAGTAAATACATTGTGTATGACCATTGGCCGACTATTTTCGACAGAGGGGAACGTCTGTTAATGGCTACTCCGTTTGGTTATATCTTCTAAAACCGCGAGTGATCTTATTATGATCCATTTTATGGTAAGTGATCTGTGACCAAGGATGACGGGGACGGCACCGATTCTAATAGGAATGGCCAGTGTCTCCAATAAGCATTTTCTTCAAATTTTGCAGATATTGTGACCTTTATTTAACCTTTGTTTATTTGATTTTAACTTGGCGTGGCGGCCTGGGAATAAATAATTTTGGTTTTAAACACTTACTGATTTAGAATAATGTGCGTCGCGCTCGCATTTAATGAGTTTTCAAATCCTGACAGTCAAACAGCCATATATGAACCAATATATGATGAAAAAACACATTTTTAATTAAAAATATATGGCAACTATCTATTATGAGTTAACTAACGGTAGTAGCAAAAAACAATGAGTTACTTAAAATACAAAATAAATCGCAATAACAAAATACACAGATACGCGTGTTATTTTTGCTCATCCGTCATGGTAGATAATAAATAAATAAATATTATAGGACAGGTGTCGGCAACCGGCGGCCCGCGAGCCTCCGGGTTACATCAGTCCTACGTCACTAAAGTGATCGAGTGAAAAAGAAAAGTCTTTCATTTCAATTTAATTATTTGAAGTTGGGTTGGGTTATCACAAGATCTACTTTACATGTGCCGATCACTCAATATGCACAGACGTGCCAATATGAGTGTCTGCCTATCGCAATGTAAGAGCGCGCGAAGCACGCTGAATGTCGGGTTTCGTCCGACCTTTAAGTGTGGAGGGTTCGCTGGATGTCGGGCTTCGCCCGACCTTTAAGGGCGCCCTGTATGTTAAAGCAGGCGCAGGCGCCCTGCATGTAACAGTGCGCATCGCTGAATGCCGGGGTTCGCCCGACTTTTAAGCGTGAGGGGCGCCGCAGGCGCCCTGTATGTAAGAGCGCGCGAAGGGCGCTGAATAACTGTGAGGAACGCCGCAGGCGCCCTGCATGTAAGAGCGCGCCAAGCACGATGAAAGTCAGGCTTTGCCCGACATTTAAGTGTAAGGACCGCCGCAGGCGCCCTGCATGTAAGAGCGCGCTTTCGCGCGCTGAATAACTGTGAGAGGCACCGCAGGCGCCCTGCATGTAAGCGCGCGCTGAATAACTGTGAGGGACGCCGCAGGCGCCCTGCATGTAAGAGCAAGCGCGCTGAATGTCGGGTTTCGCCCGACCTTTAAGCGTGGAGGGTTCGCTGGATCTCGGGCTTCGCCCGACCTTTAAGAGCGCCCTGTATGTATAAGCAGGCGCAGGCGCCCTGCATGTAAAAGCGCGCATCGCTGAATGCCGGGCTTCGCCCGACTTTTAAGTGTGAGGGGCGCCGCAGGCGCCCTGTATGTAAGAGCGCGCGAAGGGCGCTGAATAACTGTGAGGAACGCCGCAGGCGCCCTGCATGTAAGAGCGCGCCAAGCGCGATGAATGTCGGGCTTCGCCCAACATTTAAGTGTAAGGAGCGCCGCAGGCGCCCTGCATGTAAGCGCGCGCTGAATAACTGTGAGGGACGCCGCAGGCGCCCTGCATGTAAGAGCGCGCCAAGCGCGCTGAATGTCCGGTTTCGCCCGACCTTTAAGTGTGGAGGGTTCGCTGGATGTCGGGCGCCCTGTATGTAAAAGCAGGCGCAGGCGCCCTGCATGTAAAAGCGCGCATCGCTGAATGCCGGGCTTCGCCCGACTTTTAAGTGTGAGGGACGCCGCAGGCGCCCTGTATGTAAGACGATGAGGGGCGCCCTGTATGTAAGAACTCGCGAAGCGCGATCTGAATTTCGGCACTCTTTTGTATAAAAATGTAGTCCTTTTTGACAAAATAAATTCACGAATTATTAACAGTGTGCGGCCCGCTGCAATTTTGCTAACCGCTATGTGGCCCTTGGCTGCTAAAAGGTTGCCTAACCCTGTTATAGGACATTCTTACACAGATTGACTAAGTCCCACGGTAAGCCCAAGGAGGCTTGTGTTATGGGTACTCAGACAACGATATATATAATATATAAATACTTTAATACAAATTTACTTAAATACGTAGATCAATTTATTTAATTAAGCGTAATCAATTAATCACACGCATACCACAAACATAAAGACAATCTTAAAAACTCCAGACATCTCACTTTGTCAGTAGCTGACACACAGCATTAACCTCAGATTCCTGTGCCCCCATAAAAAGGTTCGATTCCGAACCCTCCTTTTTTACCCCTCCCTATGGGTGGGGGCAAAGATGCGCGCGCCTCTAAAATCAATACGACCGTGTTACGCACAAATACGGGTTGGTGTCACGGTCACATTTATAATTACTGGGGTGAACGTGTGATACGCGTATGATATTGTTAATTTATAATATATATTTATATACAGGTTGGAAAAAAAATGGGCCCTGGAGGGAAAGTGCCTTTAAACCTTAAGTTAGCTCAATTTACTTAAAGGAAACATTATTTTATTTTTAAAAAGAAATAAAACTGCATTCAGATTTTTTATATATTTTTTTTTCAATTTTGTCTAAAAATATTGAGTACTAAATATTAGATTTTATGGATATTTTGGACGACAGACGAGTGTAAGACCTAATGTTTCATGGAGAAGTGTTATCATTAACATTAACTGTATTGACTAGTAGAATAAAATAGAGGATGATTATTTTTTGAAATTTTTAGTCTTCGAGTCCCGGGCGAGACAAGCGAACTTAAAGAAATCTCTGAATGCAGTTTTGTATCTTTAAAAAAATAAAAGAATGTTTCCTTTAAGTAAAATGAACTAACAAGGTTTTAAGGTACTTTCCCTCCAGAGCCCATAATTTTTTTCCACACTGTATACATAATATACCTGCAGAAATTTTATTTTACATTTTCTTAATTCATCCTGTGACCATATCGGATAAAGTACCTAAATAGCTATAAGAAAAGTAATTTTTGATCAGTAGTTACCATCCCTATATTTTGTGCGATTGCGATACACTGATATAAAAGCAGGATTCCATACATATTTTACACAACACCTCGGGCTATGGCAATCACTGAGCCACCTGTTTTGTATAAACTTTTTTAAATAGAGAAATATACCACACGTAAGTTAATGTTGATCATACACAGTAATCTGTAGCTACTTTAGAATATTTCTTAGTATTTAATTTGGTCCTACAACCGTGGATTTTATCAGGTTTCGGAAAAAGAGAAACAATGTTTCCATTTAAAAATGATGTTTGTAATACAGTGAATAACGTTAGTAAATTATCCATAATTAAAAATACCTAGCGAAAGCCGCTGGGTAAAATGAGCTAATGCGCTTTATTTATTTATTATTTACATTAAAATGTTGTACATTTAAGCCGCATCGGAAATTCGCTTCTAATATTGTTTTAAAGTAAATTGAACGGTCATCTGCATCAAGCCATCAAACTATAACCATCTAAAATAATGAACGTAAAACCGATATAGGCTATCTGCTGCTGGCATCGTCCCGATGCGGCATTCCGATTTCAAGCAAATACAATACAAATATATTATATAATATAATATAAATAAATATTATAGGGAACATTCTTACACAAATTGACTAAGTCCCACGGTAAGCTCAAGGAGGCTTGTGTTGTGGGTACTCAGACAACGATATATATAATACTTATACAAATACAAATACATAGAAAACATTCATGACTCGGGAACAATTATCTGTGCTCATCACACAAATAAATGCCCTTACCGGAATTCGAACCCAGGGCCATCGGCTTCACAGGCGGGGTCACTCACTACCCACTAGGCCAGACCGGTCGTCAATACAATACAAATACATATACTTCATTACACACTTATTATTATTATTATTTGTAATGCACTTAAATAGAAGATAAGAAAGAAAACAGCACCACACGTAGAGGTAAACAACAGGCGGTCTTACAAAAATACATTTTGGTTTGATATTGATTTGTCATGATAAAAATTACTGTCGCTACTTGCTTGCACCTTTTTATAAGTATGGATGAAATACGCTGAAATAAATATTAACTCACAGCGAGATTATTCAAGTTCGAATGCCTCCCCCGGCCATTGTTCTCAGTTAATAGCTTACTCCATAATATGTTGTAATAGCCTGTAAATCGAATTATTGTCGTCGTTTCGTGACTAAAACTTAAACTTTGTTTACAATCTTATTCATCAGAGCACAAAATGGCACTTGACAGACAGGCGTCAAACTTTATGTCGTAGTTAGGTTTTCTGCCTAGTAACAAATAAATAATATATAATGCGCAGGCGCGTAATTATAACAACAGCCATTATATTAAGTAATTACCTAGGTTATCTATAAACAGTACTCAAAGCGCATGAGCGTTGTCAATTCTAGTCAAAGGCTGTTATCTAGTTCTCCATCAACCAATTTTAACAGGTGGTTTTCGTAGATGTACATACTGTATAGAAAAGGCTAGACTGACGAAGAACCTTTTTACCCTGTTCATAATTAAGCAATATAAACCTTTCTTAGTCAATATCAAAGACAAAAAAAGCCAAGATTCATTGACTGTATTAGATCTAAATAAAGTTTAATCTGTGATAAATTCGTGCTTCGAATTGTATGCTGATGGTCTATGTCTCCGTAGCTTACTTAACACGTGCGGTAACTCTGGTTGTTAAAATGTTGATGTTTGACAAATCGACCACATAACATATCGGGGGCATTTTTAGGGTTCCGTAGCCAAATGGCAAAAAATGGAATGGCATGTCTGTCTGTCTGTCTGTCCGCCCGTATGTCAGAGCCATTTTTTTCCGAAACTATAAGAACTATACTCTTGAAACTTGGTAAGTAGATGTATTCTGTGAACCGCATTAAGATTTTCACACAAAAATAGAAAAAAAAAACAATAAATTTTGGGGGTCCCCATACTTAGAACTGAAACTCAAATTTTTTTTTTACATCAAACCCATACGTGTGGGATATCTATGGATAGGTCTTTAAAAATGATATTGAGGTTTCTAATATCATTTTTTTCTAAACTGAATAGTTTGCGCGAGAGACACTTCCAAAGTGGTAAAATGTGTCCCCCCTTGTTACTTCTAAAATAAGAGAATGATAAAACTAAAAAAAATATATGATGTACATTACCACGCAAACTTCCACCGAAAATTGGTTTGAACGAGATTTAGTAAGTAGTTTTTTTTAATACGTCATAAATCGTTAACCGCAATTTACTTTTCACTCACGTTTTACATAAAAAATCCATTGTTTAAATTGTGTAATGTACGGAACCCTCGGTTCGCGAGCCCGACTCGGACGTGGCCGGTTTTTCCTTAGACTACACAATCTACACATATATCTTATATCAACGAATATTTGGTCAAAGTAGCGATAGCGTATATTGTCGTAATCAAAGCAGATTGTATCGATAATCGTATATTGCAATAAAGCCTGATTGTTAACCTAATTGTCGAAACGAGAAGAATGTTATGAAGGACGCTAGATCCAATTAATTTAACCAGAATATTCAGAACAAAATCGCCTCCGGCCGAGACGTGATTAAAATGACAAAAAGTTCCATTAACCCGCAGATACGGTACGGAGTAAGGGAAAGCTTTTTACACACAAGCGGAAGTTGAACATAAGGTAAGGAAGTAAAAAATAATTGAGGTTTATTTGACCTATTATTCTAAAGTTGTTACTCTCGCTTTTCGTTCTTGTCCTCGTTAAGTATGTTCACGATAATCATGATCCATGCTAGGTAAGTTTAGTTAATACCTTTTGGCCTTTGTATGGAGAGTTGGCCGACTTGTACGACCTACCCCATAAAGATAAAAAAAAAATCGCGTCTAAAAAAATTTCTCTTTGTTCACGTATTTATGAACCCTTCGATAACTCAGCTGGTCCTAGGTTCCCTATATAGCATATATTAAACTTTGGACAGGTATTGCAATCAACCAATATGGGATAGCCACTAACCTTTGATCACACGCCGATGATTTTCGGGGATCCTGGTCCTTCTTCAGCTAGCACTTCCAGGGCCTTGAGAGGTCGTCACACACGCCTTGTAAACTGATTGTTCGCAAACACCACCGAAATACCGAATTTTAGAAATATTAACACACAGAGGAACATGCGTTGCAGGCCGCGCCCGAGCCGAAGTGATTGACAGTCAGAGGTGTCGAATCTACCTCCGAATTTGCTCCGAAACGGCTCCCTCATATTAAAAAGATTACAATGCCCGAACACTCTTCTACTTTTTCCGGATTAAAACTCGATACCGAATATGTCCTTAAACGGATCTCCACTATTTTTTTACACCTGTATATAAGTTAGATAGATTTTAATGCTAGAAGTTGTGCTGAATTGGTCTTATTCATCTCAACATGACGTATTTATATCTAAGCTATTTGTAATTATAATAAGTGTGTGGTTTACATCACATCCTTGAAATTTACTAACTACACTAACTCCACTTAAAAGGGTAAAGGAGCCGGCACGGGACGTCTTGTAGGGTAAATAAATCTCTCAAGTGTTAATCCCGGTCCTTACCCGGGCGGATACCGGAACCCTAACCACGGTATGGTTTGCGATAAGCTTGAGATTTTGCGTTATTGAATCAAAGTGGTAAGTAATACTTATATATTTATTTAAAATTTAAATCAGGCAACAAGGCCCATATTACAAATACCTTACAGCTTATATGTAGCATACTTAATATATGTATTATATAAACTTAAAACTAAACACTATTTATGCGACAGTGCCTTAACTTTATCATTTGCGCGAAAGGGATATGCTCATTTTTGTGGATATCATTTCCGTGAATGGTACATTTTTGTGGATGTCTGGAGGGTTATTCTGTTTGTAATTACAGATTATGAATTTGATCTGGATTTTTTATGGATATGATCTGTCAGCTATCAACAGTAACATTTCTTCAACCAGAGACCCAGTACTGTGTGTGTGTTTCTCCAGAACTGTGGAATCGCTCTTTTCATCGTACGATGTAAACATGAGTACCTAGTTACTTTAGCTTCAGAGTAAAACAACGAAGTTATATCTGTAGGAGCCAGGTTTTGAAAGAGCCACTTGAATTATTTCAGTAGTTCTAGAGCGATTTTTGTATTTTACATAAGTCAAATGTTTGTAGGTGACGGAGAATCAGTTTGGTGACTTCGTTCTGAAACTTCAAACTATTTCTCCCTTACGTCCGCGGCGGTTATATCCATGAAAATTACTGAAAGATGGGAAATGTAGTATTGCGAATGCCCGCGACAAACGACATTCTCAGACACGTAAAGTTATGCGGACGTTAACTTAACATTTGACATGGTACAGACGTAGCAGTTTGTAAGCAGGTTTTGTGGATGGCATTGTTTGTACATAATATACCTATACGAGATTGGCAAGCAAGCATTTAAAAGGTAAATTATTAAGCTAATTTGTTATTATTGTCAAGGAATCATTAAAAAAATAATATTTCCATAAAGATTTAAGAGATGTTTAATCGCTGACAAATTTTTCAGCGACTCTTCTTGCTGCACTTGTGTTGTAGGTAGGCGTCCCATATTACACAAGAACATCATTCAGAAGTAACAAATATAACAAATGATGTTAGAAAACCTATACAAGATATGATGCAAATTCGTTATTAGGAATTAATCAATATGGTCTAGACGTATTTACCGTGGTGGGTCTACCTTCACCCGAGCTTGATAAAAATTCATGACTCACAGCAATGATACTGAATAACGAAGCTGCAAGGGGAAAATGCGACCTTTTTACCTGCAACTTGCGTTACTATTATTCTGTGCCAAGAAAATTATTTGTTTATTTATTTGTACTTTATTACACGATTCAAAAGTAAGTACAAATGGTGAAGTCATCAGGTTGACTCGTAGAACAAGCCTGGTCTGTTCTTTTTTTTAGATTTTTGTCCGTGAATTTTTGCTATTTTAAATTATCGCACTGGCCAACGTTCATTAAAAAGTACCTAAATCTTATTACCTTTTAAAGCTTAACGTTGGTGACGGCATCATCGACATAATCTATGAAGTGATAACAGTTAAACATGAATTTATTATTAATTATCGTACTGACTGACAGAATGATTTCTGAATAATATTGTACAACTGCTGTCATAATTTTTACATTTTGGCTAAGCTACCATCAATCACTGTTCCGGAGCAGGCCCTTTTTGCGCCTCCGGCCGCAGAACCCTCTTCAAACCAAACTAAATTTTACTTTATGAATGACTAGAAACGTCCCGAGTTTAAAGTTTAACTTAAACCGCTTTTTCGCAGTCGACGTTTAAACGAAGATAAACTACTTTCCTGGTCCGTGTGTAGAGCGGAGACAGAGCCAGTTAAAATTGGGATTAAATCAGGTTTTTACTGTGGAGTGTAAAAAGTGATATTGACCGAAAGCCAGCTCCATTGAGATTCATGAGAATTTAAAGTAGTAGAAGTAGTTAATTCTATTTGACTGTTTGATTTCAGATAGCATTAGCAGGATTTGATGCAAAATAGTTATTATGATGATTGATGTCAATTATTAGTCATTATAATTCGATTTTAAAGAGACTGGCAACATCAATAAAAAAGATAAGTTTCATTGCTCAGGAATTTGATTGAGTGAATATTAAAAAATGTATACATATAGTTACTAAAACCGATTTACAATTTTATAAACATAACTGTAAATAAAACTCGCTGCGGTAATTAGTTTAACTTTTAATAAAGAATACTTTCAATGTGAGCGTGTTACCTCTAAACTATATGATGGATGATCTTTAACGCATTCACTGCCAGGGGGCGTGGCCTAGGAACAAACTTGTATGACGGTGAACGCACATATGCGTTGGGGGCAGTGAATGTGTTAAACAATGAACAGTATCCAAAATAAATGTGATATGGACATTTGGACTATACAATTATAAGAAAACGAATAATTACTAAAACGATTTGTACCAAAATGAAGTGACCCTTATTTTCTCATTATTAATAGGCTATCAAAGCAAGTTGAAGGAACTTGTGAATAAATTGCCAGTCGGGCCAGGAATACAAATTAGTTGAGGCACGTTTGAGGTTATTGGTGCTTCAACACGCCAACGGCACTAATTGTTTGCCGGTCATTATTAGTGTTTACTTGCTGTAACTATGAGAACTACGTGGCCTTGTAATGAAGCCGTTTTGGTTAATGGTGCTCCTGTTTGAGTGTAGTTGATTCTCATGTAACTGAGTAAGTTTTAGTAAGGAATTTATAGGTATTTCATGATAGATAGTACTTTTCCAACTAAAAATAAGAGTACCCGTGGCTCCGCCGGAACTATTAAAGTCGCTTGGGATTCGTTATCATCAAAATAAGGAACGTATGTCTCTAAAGGGCAACAAAAAACACGACAAATCCTCAAAATCCTAAAGGTTCACTATAATGCTCATACGCTCTTAAAATTTCAAGTTGAATAGGCCGCGTGATTGATCACATATACCAATAATATGTCCGTTGTTTGCCCTAGTTGTGCTCTCGTTATGTCATTTTTAATAGATTCGGACACTGGTCTTTTCAAATTATTTATGACAACCATTTAGTGTACCCGCGTGTTTAATGCATAACTTTGGCCTCATCATCGTTTACTGATAAATAGAAACCGTACACGCTTTAAGTCGCCTGCCAACTTTTACGTGAAATATAGCGCGGTCACAATTCATTAAGAATTGGTGCGAACTTAGCGTGGTTGGAGTGGTCTATTTGGACTCACGCAACAAGTATGTAGCTGTCAGTCTAATCATCTGTTTTATCTTCTGTCATAGTGACTGTCACTTGTAAACTAGTTTATGTATTGTGTGTGAGTTCACGATATGCAATAAAAGTGCAACCAATACGGTAGTTCAATCCGTTTACCGATATATCGCATATTTAAATCTGTTTAATCCACCGTAATGTGGTGTGCTACCGATATATTTACGACCCAATCCGATAAATTTATCGGCGAGCCGTAGAGGAATTTAATATCATTAGGTTCCAGTGAAATATGTAAAAATTCCACGAATTCGAGGCGTATTCCAGTTTACAGAGGAATTTTCAATGAAGTCCAATATTTTCATTTTGAGATTTGTAGTCTTGTAAATTGTTAGATTCTATAATATTTTATCAAAAACAATGAAAATAGGTCACATTGTAAGGGAACAAAAAAAAGTGTTTATTTACGCATGTTATAAACATTCTGCCTAATTCAATTAAAACAGAAAGTGCGTGTAGGACAAATGAGAATGAGATATTTATTGATAAAATTAAGTATGAATAATTTTACACGTCAGACAGCATAGACATCATTATCACAATAATACATAATATAGTAAATTATCACAATAAACAAGTAATACCTACATACAAAGTTCGTGCCCCTATATTTTATGCAACGGAATGTTTTATTCAAATTTGTACAAAATTGTGCAAATTCCATCCACATTTTTTACTTCTTTGCATAACAAACAATGTCTTTCACAAAGTAATTTGCAATTTTAAATCTAATACGTATTATCTTACAAAACTTTTTAAACGTCCGAGCTGGAAAATGAAACCTGGTTAGCTCAACTATCTAAGTTGAAAATGCCGGGCAAATCTTCTAAGGGTTTAAATGACATACAATAGTTGTGTTTTCTTGCAACTGAGTAGATTTATTTATATATTAGATTATTAAGCTAGGCTTAGGCTAATTTGCGAGATAGATTTGCAGATACTTTTATCTGTAAGGACATGGCAATGTTATTATTATTGTACATATAAGATTTGTTATTATCGACGAGTTGAAAACGTATTATCTAAGATTTTATATAAGTATTGTATACAGGTGACAGAAAAAAACTGCAGCGTGTCGTTAGAAACGCCATGTTTTCAAAGGAAGTTGACGTTTTGACACTGTTAAGGCAGGGTTAGCTCGGTCCGAATCTCGACGACCGGTCTGGCCTAGTGGGTAGTGACCCTGCCTATGAAGCCGATGATCCTGGGTTCGAATCCCGGTAAGGGCATTTATTTGTGTGATGAGCACAGATCAATTATCTGTCCTATTTATTTATTTATTAACATCCTGTCCTGAGTCATGGATGTTTTCTATGTATTTAAGTATTTGTATATTATATATATATATATCGTTGTCTGAGTACCCGCAACACAAGCCTTCTTAGGCTTTCCGTGGGACTTAGTCAATCTGTGTAAGAATGTCCCATAATATGTATGATTATTTATTACTTACTATGTATAATTACTGTAATAGGTTTGAATTAAACTTTTCGCTTTTACTGAGCTCGCTTACGCAGCTCCAATGTCTTTAATATCGCGGCGAAAAATGCGTAGGAGCTTCACAAACATATTCTTTATATATCGAAAAAAATGCTACACACTACGACGGATATTCAAGCACCTGTTTCTTAGAGAGTGGTTTACTATTAGGTAAGATACTGAAAATACATAATAACAATAACACGTACGTCAAGCTAATACTGAAGGCGAAAATACATTACATAGCATATTCTAATGGCTTGTTTGAATATAAATATCGTTGTGTTCTGCAATGTACCACTTAACTTGACTAACTGAAACAACATGTAAAAAATAAATGTATGTCTGTGCACGAAATCATGTGACATTCCTTCGAAGAAAAGAATCTCTTAGTCTCTTTCCGAGGATTTTCATAAAACGTGCACAATTTGCTCCGATGCTAATTTTAACTCTTGAAAAATATTGTTCCCGTAAATTCCACGGTTAGTGCGGTAAGTAAAAAGTAGACTGGTGTGTAAGGACAGCCGCGAGCATTAAGTGCGGTGCCTCTAGACTTGCCAAGTGATGTTCAACATAGGGTTGCCACTTCATTAAACTTTGTATGCATTATTTTATTTGTCTAACAACGCTCAACCCTTGAAGTTCCGTTAGCAAAATTTTAGAGTTAGGTTCATATTAATTTATTACAAAAAGAAAATTAATTATTCTCATCATAACCGTCCAAAAATAAGTATGTCTAAAAATAAGCGATACGATTCATGGTTACCTACGATAATCAAATTAATCCTAGCGTTTCTCGCCATGTAGTACCTATTAACTGTTTTATCATCGATTTTACAGTAGGATAGCAATTTTAAAGCTGGTTATTCAATTTAGTGCACTGAAAAACAGTTCATACCGTAGGTAAATCCATTTGAATACATATACGTACGAGTTAAATTAAAACTTCGCATATATAAAACTGAAGTAACTAGAGATAAAAGTAAAAGAGTATTACGAACATAAAGTGCGGCGCGCCACTAGACTTGCCAAGTGATGCTGTAGGGCTGTCACTTCATTAAGGTTTCTTTTTGAATTTGTTCATCCGCCTGTGGAACGGGTTTGAAGTACCCTTTTATCTTTTCCGCTGCCTTTAAGTGAAACAAGCTATGAGAATTTTATTAAAATATTGTTTTAATATGTATCGATTATATATGAAATGTGCATACAAGAGCAATATGCATGGCGAGGATATCAAATCAATCCTCAAGTTGAAGCTATATACATTGTATGGTTGATTTTTTTTATTCTAATTAAAGGGCAAGCGATAAGCAAAAAGGCTCTTGAAAGATAGGAAAAAGATGACTACAGATAGGCAAGTATTTGATACACATCTGACTGCAGTAACTCGATCCAAATTGTTTATTTTCCTCTCTATTAACCCCGGGGAGGTCAGAGATTTGTTAGGTTTATTGAGATTTGGAAAGGGGTGTCATTTACAGACATTTAATATAATAATACTTCTTAAACATTACACAATAACCAATAGTTTGATATTGGGGCCTGCTAGAATGCTATCTCTTACAGACGATTATCGAAAAATGTGAAATTAAATTTCAAGCGACATTTCAGACACAGATAAAATCCATAACAGTTTCAGAACAAGAAATTAAAACCAGAATCGGACACCTGGCTTCGAATTAATAAATAGGTACCTTTCTTCGGCGGCTAGGTATTTTCCTTGACTGAATTCCTTTACTTGATCAAATATTATTTTTAATTAATTCACATCCCTATTCGTGATAGCGTATTTTCCATGAATTGAGTGCATGATGTAGCTCCGAAATATAAAACTTTAAGCCTTAAGGTGAGCTTATCCCCTTCTATAGCGTGTGCATTTTCCCTATCTGATTAGGGAGAGCACAACGAAAGTGCAACCCTTAAACTTTATCTATATCGCTATGTCCTTTTCCCATCAGGGCTCCGTTTTATAAAGTTTTAAGTTTTATTTACTAAAGTGGGTCCTCCTCGCTTTGGTTCTGTTTTTGTTAACCTACAACTTGTTGCTACGGAGGAGCTGGGCTTCCTGATACAGGTATTATATACTAAATAAGTCCCAACCTACTACCTTGTAAATGTAACATTTTATGAATGTAATAAAATATTTTCATTTTTTTTCGTTTTCATCTACTTAAAGTGGGTGCCAGTGTTCACCTGTAAATTTGTCGGGGTCCTGACCTTGCCAAAACTACTCCTACATACTACATAACCAGATGCCCCGGTAGGTTATAGTCTTCATCATCTCAAATGACTTTTTCGTCTAAGACGGTAATCTGTTAAACAAAAGCCATTGTCTCTTTTGTGCGAGTGGTTGGTCATTGTGTGTGAGCGCCGCACGCGCCGTGGCACACGCCAACACACAATGGCACACAGAGGCCGACAGCTCGCACAAAAGAGACAATGGCTTTTGTTTAACAGATTACCGTCTTAGACGAAAAAGTCATTTGTGACGATGCAGAGTGCAGACTATACCTACCTAATTATTGATAATCTTAAATCTAAAGTAATTTAACACTTAATTAATAATTTCACTGTTTTTGACTTTAATTAACTTAACTAAGGTCAAATATTTATTATATAATAACAAGTGCCTAAGCAGCAACTTAAATGTGCCTTACTTATTTTGTCTTGGTTACATAAACTCCACATCTTCTTTTGATTAATCTTGAATCAATTAATTACAAGCCTGGTGATATACCTATACTGTACTGTTACTAGAGTAATTTTTTAATCTTATAACCTTTTTTTTTTCAACTTTTTTATTAGCAACTCTTAGTCTTTAACTTACATTTTTTATTTAATTTCCCTAAACAGTTGTGCGTAATAATTGCCCCAGTTTTGTCTTTATTAAATCTTAATTGTCTCGTCGTCTTCTTTTTGTGTAGACTCTTGAATAAATTAATTATCGGGGCGGATTTTTCATTATTTCCTATAAAGTGCTGACGGCGACCCTAGGCCGTGTCAGCCTCACGAGTGGTGGCGCCCTCTACATACATTAGCATAAAAAGGAAAGTTAGGTGGATTTTAATTCGCCTGCCTGCTTAAGTTCCAGCTTTGTTCATTATTTCATTAACATCGAATTTAATTTGTGCCCAATAGCTTCCCGTTGTTAATAAGGTACGTAAATTTTAATGTGTACTTTAATAATTATGTTCTAATGTTCGTTGTTACCTATTCGGAGAACTTGGTATATTTGTACGTTTTCAAAAGTCGTAGGTTCACGTGTTCTTCGTATTACGAGAAATTATAGATTATTCCTATTTAGAGAATTTAGCAAAAGAGGTATTGAATTGAAAAAGAGTTTTCGACTTTCCATCACGTTACCTCTATACAAGTTTCCAAAGAAAAGTAGCGTTAGTGAATTCGAAAATGTTGGCACACCTTTTGTCTCTTTCATGACTTTATCCTACTATAATTTCTGAAAACGCCCATTTAGATTTTTGTTGCTTCGTAATTGTTATTTAAAACATGCGGGTTACTTTAAAGTATATTTGAATTTCCTTCATTAAGAGTCCGGCAAGCTCGGCCGAATTTCACCTTACCATACAAACGTTTTCGTTCTCATTTTAAAACTACGTGTTGGATTGTAACGAAACTTTGCATAAACAATGACATGAGGTATTCTAGGTCTGTAATTAGTTTATATAGCTCCAGTTTATAAAACAAACGAAATAGAGCAACGGTATAGTTTTGTATGAAAAACTTAAATTAGCTGTATTTTATTTACTATGGTATCTGAAGCTAATTACAGACCTAGATATAGCTTATCTTATTGTAAGTACAAAGTTTCAGAGCAATCTAGCTAGTCGTTTTAAAATGAGAGCTTAACTACGTTTGTATAGAGAACCGAGCTTGCCGGGGACTCAGGTTCTCAGATAGATACCCGAGTGTAATGTTTTTGCTCATAGTCTTGTTTCTTCTATAATTTTTCATGAATTCAAAGCAATTTCAAATCAATGTCACCGTTACTTTTGCAAGTTAACTTCCCTGTATTGCAGTGCAGTTAAAACTGTTGACTTTTAACATAGCTCGTAAAATGCGGCACTATTTTATTCAACAGGGCTGCCGAAGCATTCCTGCTGCCAGTTGGCAACCGTTCTAAAGTGTTCTACAAGGTTCTAGAGCGTTCATACAGCGAGCTCTGGGCCACCCGGCCTTGACTGTTGAATGCCGTTAAAAAGGTTTTATTTCCTAGCCTTCTTGGTGGAGTAAACTTCGTTAATTTGGGTAGTCAGCTACCCGTGTGCGGAATTGTGCTAAAATGGAAGTGTGTAGCAAGGAAAAATGAAAGAAACTAGGATACAATCCCGACACGTTTCTTAATGTAAAAATCATACTACATAAGTACCTATTATTCTTAATAAGAAAGTTGTAAAAATTGGTTTGTTTGATTGTAAATCACGCAAATAAGGGCTGTTTCTGAAATATTGGTAATAATATGCTTTTTATCCCAAAAATGACTCCCTTTCGTATAAAATGGGTGATTGAAGTGCCATTTTTGGAGAACCACTAAGTATGACGAAAGCAATACAATAAGTGGAAAGATTTATCTGTAATAGGTACATTTGTAATTACGTTTTCTTAATTGCATGCTTCCCATATGAATTAAGTGTATTTTCAACTAGCTGACTTTCAGCAACAGCGAAATATTAATTTATAAACTTCCATTTTAGTCGTTATATCTTGAAACTTATAGCATATTTAGTAAAGTTTCAGTAATAACAGCGCGTAACGGCGGCACCAGTTGCCATAATCGCCGCTTAGGACACTCTTTACTGCAGCGACAACACAGATTCGGTCTCTATTGGTTCCCATAAAGTTTTAAGTCGAAATGTATTGTTTGTCCGCATTTTAGTTAGTCATAATTTGGTTTTTCTCAGAATTTCCATAAAACAAACCTAACCTAACCTAATCTATCTATAGGATAACCTTACGAAAATCCTGAAAGTTAACGGTTTCAGAATTATGACTAATGATAATCTGACAATCATTACATTATGACTTTCAATAATTATGTCAAACAAAGGGATCCGCCACAGGATTACCAGCAAAATAAATACCTACAGCATATGTATCGTGGTCAAACGCCTGCCTATTCATCATAAAAAAAAAAAAAAAATTTAGGACAAATCGCGTTCACCACGCAAAGGCGTTAGACGGCGACCGCTAATTCCAGCGTTGCGTCCACGTTTAGGACTTCAATAATTTAAAATACACACAACATTACATACTTATTATGTTACATTTATTTACTTCATATGGATCTGCCATAAAAGCGACGCAAGAATTGCATCATAGCGAGCACCATGAGAAAGTTAACATGACCTGCTGTATTTTAATTATAAAAATATAATAACGATATAATTAAAAATATATAATATAATACGGAGTACATATGAGGTAGTCAAGGAGAAAAACTTCATTAAACACCTAAAAATAAACTGTTTGACGAGCTTTATGACATTATTAAATGAACATAAAACTGTTAAATGTTTAAATCTATAAAAAAATATGGAGTACATACGCGTATTTACCGACATATGCAACATGTAAATTAAATAAAAGTTCAACATGTTTGCTAAGCCTCACTCTCAAACACAAATCAGCAAAACTCTAAAATATCGAGAAGACGCGTTTTATAACATTGTTAAAAATATAAAACCTGAACGTGTTGAAGTCTTAACTCGTATCAAACCATTACCTACCTTGTATAAGTTGTATCTTATCTTATCTTATAGTTTCGGGGGCCCTTACGGATACAACTTCGACCCATAGGGATCTTTTGTGCAGTTACCCCCTAGGAAAGATCCGTCCGCTACTCAAGAGCTTTCCCCACCATCTCCATATGCCGGATGATGGACCTTATGGGTAGCTTTTTGAATTCCTTTGGTACCAGGTAGCCTGTTCCAAAGTCCTTCATTCTTTGTCTGGCGAGGGCGTGACATTCACACATAAGGTGTTCTATTGTCTCTTCCTCTTCGCCGCACATACGACAATCGGTGTTGTCAGCGTGCCCCATCTTGGCCAGGATTCCCTTGACCCCGTAATGGCCAGTAAACACCCCCGTTATTATTTGGAGTTGCCGTTTGCTAAGTTTCCAAAGCTTTTTGCTCCAACCAGAGTCTACCCCTTGTATAAAGAGCTTTGAGTGCTTTAGACCCGTGTATAAGTTGTATAATATAACTAGTTTACAAACCTCCGTTCAAAGTACTAAAAATATGAACCAAAACTTATAAACCGAAACCCACGGCACTTGGAAATGAAATGGTTATTTAAATTCGAGTGCAGGCAAATCCGATGCGGAACGTCTAGACAGGGCATAATGTTATTTTGACAAGGTACTAATAGTATTTTACTGTAGGGTACTTGCAAAACCTTGCTACACTACAGCAACACACACGAACTACATCAGTATGAAGCTTGCCAAAGCTTCTCGAAGTCGTTCCGTTCGCGTGTTTTTAATTTTATCGTAAAACATAAATTATTACATTCTCGGCTACATAAGAGTATTGTATTTATTACACTATTACTTTAAATAAGTTAACATCCTTAACATCAAATCACTTTGAACAGATTTTTTTCCTACAAAGTGTCTAGTATCTATCACTCTTCAGTCGAATAACGTGGTTTTGTAAAATATAAGTAGTTGAATTTTGTACAACCGAAAAGAGATACTCATATCAATTGAAAATCAGTTTATCATTAATAGTTGTTGCATCCACAGGTACGATAAAACAAAAATAGGAACCTTGTGGTAATCATTAATTATTTAGACCGCTACTTATGTACAATATGGGTAAGATTTAAACAAAACACCTAGTTTAAAATATGTAGGCACTTTTAGGTACATTAACTATGAAAGCCTTAATAAAATGCATGAAGTTTCTAAGCCGCTAATATTAGAGCCGTTATATTAAATAGCCGCAACATACATGCATGTCATAAATCCTCGATACATGTAATAAGCCTTCTTATCGTAAAAGCCTTGTTAAGGCGGTGGCACACTCAGAGTAAAAGTTTATTTTACTCTTAACCTTAAAATTCAAGTTTTTAGGATAAGAAACATCTACTATAAGCAAATGCCAACTATCAGACAAAGTGCCTCTAGCTTATATCAAGGAACTTGCCTCTGTGATTTTATCTGTGGTTCTATGTATTTTGAGTATTAAAGAAATATATTTACCCTCAGATCTTAAGAGCAATATAGATGCCGAAAAACGATTTCCGATACCTGGTTTCGCGTAAGCTTATTCGTTTTAGGTCTATAGAACATTCAAACATAAAAAAAACTGTAATAGATGTCATATATTAAAGAAAAAAAAATAGTAGTGTGACTACTTTAAAAACCACAAATCAAAATATTTAATAAAATAATTGTATTTGTTCTCAAACTTGTTCATTCAAACATTACCTAAAATAAGTGTGCTTATAACTTTTCACACTGTAACTGTACTCGAAAAACACTACCCTACCTCCTTCAACAGTTGGGATAAAAATCCACTTCCCTTCATGCGTCTCAAGCTTACCAAGTTATGCTTGTATTTATTAATGTTACCATTAATAACATGGCGGGCGAACGACGTTGTAAACGCGCTTTTACGTGCCCTGGTTTGTTGACGGGTTTATTATAATTAATTATACGCCATATTAACCTTTAATATAATCTTCGATAGGTTTTATGTTGACATAGATGGGTCACGTTAAGGAAAAACCGGCCAAGTGCGAGTCGGACACGCCCAACGACCGTTCCGTACTTTTTAGTATTTGTTGTTATAGCGGCAACAGAAATATATCATCTGTGAAAATTTCAACGGCCTAGCTATCACTGTTCATGAGATACAGCCTGGTGACAGACAGACGAACAGCGGAGTCTTAGTAATAGGGTCCCGTTTTTACCCTTTGGGTACGGGACCCTAAAAATGAAGACATTTAGTACGATGAGGATACGGTCATCATGATTTTCGTAGTCGTCTACGCGGTGACACGGTCTAATACGTGACAGTTAGATCGTGACAGTATTCTGTTTTTTTAAATTCGCGGTGTGACAATTATTTTATCAAGTGGATAGTGGAGTATTTCCACTGGATTATGTAAACATATTTTTTTTCTTCTAAATTCGCCTCGAAAGATCAAGTCAAATTTTTAGTTTACATACATACCTACATAGGTGTGAGGTATTTTTTTATAAAATAGCGCTATTTTATAAAAAATAAACGTCCCCACTCTTCTAGGATAATTTTACATGCCAATTAATCTAATAGACGAGGATTGGAGGAAAGATATTTTTATTTAATTTTCCTATAAATCTAACAACTGATATCTCGATTGCTGCATCGACAGGCTGATAATATGATGATGACATTACACATCTGCTTAATATATCTATCTCTTATTTATTGCCGTCACAATAACATCAACTTGACCGAAACTAGGAAAGTTTGAAGTACATTCGTTTAGGAATCGTGTGAAGTCTCCGTTCTCCAAGTTTCGCAATATCGCACAAGTGTGTGCGGCCACTGTTTGCGTTAATATTAAATCTTGGAGTGCAATCGAGGATGAGCAAGCTGAACTTTAACGAGTCGATAACTGTACCAACAAACACTTTGATTAGTGATCGCTTGATCAGACAAACTAGGGATAAAAATAGAAGACGTTACTTAAAACAAGACTTGTCTAAAAACGTCCCTTTAGGTTTTTTTCGCGTAGCGCTAGGTTACCTACGTCATACGCTTTTATTGTAAACAATTGTAGACGCTCTTGTTTAGGTACTTGATAATTTTATGTACCTATTTCCAATGCCGTCTCACTTTGACTGACAGCTGTAACATTATCCATCCGCGGTATTCATAATATGGAGGTTAACACAGTTCCCCTTATTTTCTTTTGTTAAATGTTGGATGGGTGGCGTCATTTACTCGTACCATCCAGAGCAAAGTTGACGGTTTCACAGTACGAGCCAAAACATTGCGTTGGCTCTCAACATTGGCCAAAATGAAGACAGATTGAGTAATAATTGGCTGTCATCAGCGCTGATTAATTTCCTTCAACTTATTTACGCAGCAATCGTGATGTGATTTATCACACTGGCTGGAAATATTAAGCTCTTGATGATAAAACAAATGAACTCAAATAAGTTATAATATCAAGGGTTCAAAGCCAAAATTTTAGCTGGACTCCTAATCAGCAAATAAACGTACATCACACTTCATAAACGCTGCATGCTATGGTTTCGAAAAAAGCCCGAAATTATGCAAATAACTTCTCCAAGTAATTATTGTCTACTTTAATTAGACATTATGCGGCTTTAAATTCAATTTACCCATTGTTTCCCCAGCAAACTGTAGGCGTTGTAATAGTTAGTTCTAGTGCGGTGGCAGCGGCACGATTTCAATTGTTCTATACACTACAACTACAGCAATAACTACAACACAGACATAACTACAAGTTGCCTCGGTATAGACTGACGTCAGTTCGCATTCGAGATCATATTAGGCACAGTTTGGAGTTCCATTTTGAGATTATTAAGGATTGGTTCGTGAGCACGGGCATAACTAAATGGAATATTGCGTTACTATGTACTTAGTAGTGTTCGTCTCTCAACTGTTTATTACTGTAGGTAGTGCAATATACTTATCGAGAATACCTCCTAACTGTTGCTGAAAGCTACTGAAAATGGAAATCAAGTTGATTATAGGTACATTAAACATACAACTGTTACATTTAGAACAGAAGATGAAGAGTCATTATTGTTGAGGTTTTTGATGTCATTCTCAAGAAAAAACAAATGACGCTAAAAGCTTACTTATATTATTATGGAGTGGTTGAGATTGTTAGCTGGGTTATAGTCAAAATTCAAGAAACATTGCTTGGTTGGGTATACCTACGCCATAATTTTGATATACCCATGACTACATCATCGGGACCAGTTTTTGGCCGTGTATGTAATTCACAACCACAAATTAGGTTTTATTTATTTTTGTTTGTATATCTGTACGACCCAACTATAATATATGTTTATTTACCCATAAATCCGAAGTTGCGGGACAGCCGGCGAGCTAAGAGGCAATATATGTAACGTCGGACGCGCGAAGTTCGTGTTGCGATTGCAAGTTGCGACTCGAGTTTGCACTTAGCACCCTGCGCGAACTCGCAACTGTTGATGTGGCTTTTGTTTTATGGTGTCATTAGAAACTGCCATTTTTAAAAATAAGAATTTAAAATTACCTTAGAAGGAGGTTCTCAATTCGTTATAATTTTGTATACTTAATTGTTATTGCCTGTTGCAAATTACAGACTGAGTTTATTTAAATCTTAGATATAGTCAAGTTATTGTTGAATTACGCATTGAACAATATACTTCAACTATTACTTTTGTTAAAGTTATAAACATAATTACCAAACTTGTCATTTCTTGATGTTCACGTTTATTTAACTACTTTAAAATTTTGTACGTGCTTTTACGTACACTTATCTGAGACTGTTCTTGTACAAAGATTTTTGAAATCACTCTTGTTCGGTCCATCCCAAGCCAGCCAGCCCATTTAGCCAACTCGCTTACCGGCAGAACGACTCTGTTAATTAAGGACTTTTCGCTCCGCCAGCCACTACTTGGCTAATTTGCTGTATTTGCCCAAAACTTGCTATTTCGCTTTCGAGTTTATCTTATGCTCTGTCGAATAAAATTGAGGTCGCACCTGGATTCCTGCGGGAATAGTTTTTTTGGAAATTTGGAACTATGTACGATGTCTTGAAGCAGTCTACGGTATAAAAAAACATAAAATGTATAAAAGCCCTCTGTTAATCACAAAAAAAGAAGTTATTTACCTACCTGAACAATTGTACATACGGCACTCGCATCATCCGTGTCCTGATATTGTATTGTTTGCATTTTATTGGTGTGCATTCATATTCTTGCAACTCAACCGTAATTACATACACGGTTGTACCAAAATATGTAAGCTAGAGGTATCATCGCTATCAGCATCCTTTTATGCACTGCACATCGGCTTTATCATTAAAACTGACAAATAATCCAACACACAACACCAATCTAGATTCTAGGCTCTGGTACACAAGGTATTTGCCTGCTTCCTATTCCCATTTTCTGTTCCTGTTTTTTTCCAATCCGTGCAACCTGTGAAACTAAATCTCTTTTTCGTACTCGATCAATCTGTTTGCCGGCTTTATTTGCTGGATCATGTGACTGCATCAAATGTACGTTGAATTTATCGGGTTCAACGCACTTTGAACACGGAGCATGTGTGGAAAAAGGTTCGCGGAGGATTAGGTTTGAGCACGCTATTGAAAATGTTTACAGAAAACAGTTCGTTTAGGTAGACATCAGACATGGTAATACTCTTCAATAAATAAGCAACATCGAAAATGTATTATTTATTTCACACCGTATTGAAGATAAACAAACTTGTTTACATCAAACATTATCTTCTTAGGTAATGATTTATATGTACAACGAATGAAGAGTCATATTTCAAATAAAACAAATTTGTTTATACTTTTCGCTGTATCATTTGGCGCTTAATTTATAGTTTTATTTAGCTTAGGGCCCCTTGCACCATTCACTAACCCGGTGTTAACAATTTGACACTGGGTTAACGGTTTAACCTGTTAACCCCGGGTTAGTGGAATGGTGCAAGTGGCGCTTATTTCCTTAAGTGCCACAAATGCAACATCAAACGTGAGGCCACTAGCTTTTCCCTTTATTTTAACACAATGTGACTCAATAAATAATAGAAACTACTGCGTTGCTTTAATTTTTCAATCCTTTTTGCTACAATTTTGTACTTGTGGAAAGTACAGAAACACTGGTCACTTGCAAGCGTACAGCGAAGTAGAAAATCTCATAAAATTGCCAAGCAGGCAGCAGCCTATGTCCATTAAAAAAAATCTTTCTCCTTGTTTGCCAATTGGCAGTTGTAATAAAAAGTTTTTTGTAAACACAACGATTGTATAACTGAAGTTTTCTCTCTAAATCTTTTTCTTGTTATTTGCCTACCGAGATTTTTTCAAGTGGATAATGATCTGGACTCTGGACTAATTTTTTTTTTGGATAAACTAGTGAAAAGCACGTTAATTAATATATGTGGTATTTTCTATAAAAAGGGACCTTATTGTCGATGGCGCTTACGCCATTATTAACGATGCTCCGATATAAATACAATGCCGCGCGACGCTGTGCGGCGTAAGCGCCATCGACAATAAGGTCCCTTTTCATAGAAAATGCCCCATATTTCGATTTCGTACTATGAAAAGCTTCGCCTCTGTAAACATTGTTGAAATTTGTAAAATATTTCCCTGAAGCAATAACTATATAGTCTATAAACCTCACAAGCAAAATGGTTGCAATAGTAGCACTCCAGACAACCCGTTGCCCGGGCAGTGACCTTTCCGGTAGCATTTCCTTTATTCGAAAACTGCAAGGTAATCGGACTTCCCCTAGTCTAGAGTCTAGACCAATCAGGCATTTCTGTCATACTAACTTATGCACTAACTTCGGGTTCATTCAGTCGAGTAGTTTGGATTCTTGTCAACTGCAGAAGTTTCTTAGAATGTTGAAAGTGGGCTGACGAATTATGTTAACATAAGTTCCTTGAATACTCGTATTGTTGATATAATTTATATGTAACGCACCGCTTAAAATGTATTGACGCAAGTAAGTAATATTGAGGCAGATACATATATACATATCATTTATCCATATCATTTATTGGCCTTTTTGGTTTATTATTTGCATCAGTCAATTGGCCTTTATTTTATTACATAATATCTTTCATATATTTTCAAAACTGCAACTGAAGTTGCAGTTTTTCACTTTTCTGTTGAAGCCCTATTCGCGCAAATATGATTAGGACAATACCTTGTTAACCATTCTAAAAAAAACAATGTCACCCGAATTCTCGGGACGATTACAGCCAAGTGAGAAAGGATGACAATTCTAAATTTCTACCGGATATATATCCAACCATACATAAGCAGATGCTAGAAAACTGGTATTTTACGATAGTATTTCCCTTGTTGCAGGCAAGCAACGGAGCGGAGCCGCAAGTGGCGGTCCTCTGCGAGGCCGGTTCGACGTACCACCCGCAGTACATGTCCGCCGCCGGCCGGTGGACGCCCGACCTCACCACCAAACCGCACAACTGCTTGAAGGACAAAATGGAGATTCTCGACTACTGCAAGAAGGTGAGCTGCGCTTTTATTATTGCAATTTTTGTTATACCAGTTTGGTTGCCCGTATGTATCTTACTTTAGGTATCTATAATATCTATGTCGTCAAATAATGATGCCCATTTTTATTTATTTTATCTTTATTGTACAAAAAAGTCGGTCTTGTTGCCATAAGGCATTTTTTACCTGTCAACGTAGGGCGAAGTAGAAAACTTGTAGCGGTGCATCTACAAAATAAAAAAGGATTTAAGTTAATGTGACTTCATGAAACACATAAGCTACCCACGCTACCCATATACAGGGTGGCCAAAAAATAAGTTCATTCCCGTTGCCGTTCGCGATTTCGGGGTTGGTCCCATAGTAAAAGTTGCTCAGTATAATCCTAAAACCTCCCTGGCAACGGGAATGCACTTATTTTTTAGCCACCGTGTATATAATATTACATATATTAGTATTTCCTCAACAATAGTTTGGGAGAAATGTAAGTGAAACTGGAGCGCGGTGCATGCAAACTATGGGCTGCTCCGCTGCGGAAGCTCTCAACTCGATGGTTTCTAAATTAAATTCAATCAAGCCTACTCGACGTCAACTAACAAGCTCGAAGTTTGAGCCGCATGAAATATTGTGGTTTATACAAATAGCTTTGGAAACAATAGGTTTTATCAACAATAGTAAGAACAATGTTTATTTAATTAAACATATGATGTATAAGACAACACAACAACACAATGTAGTAAAAACACTAAATCCGTCAGAAGACTGTTTAAATAAAAATCTCAACTTTGAAACGCGATTTTGAAACGTGTAAAGTTTTTTTACGTTCAACTATGAACAACGGTTAACATTTGGCTTTTTTTAGCTTTTCACATTAGGTAACCCGTAAAACCCTTTAAGATTCTAGTTACCTAACAAAAGTGTTTACATAAAGAACAAAGGTTATTCCCGGTGTTCTTGCAAGGCTTTGATTATTTCGTAACAGGAAGCTATAGGTATAATGTTACACGAATGTCTTTTACTACACTACCAAGTGCCTATATATAGGAACAAAGTGTACTCTCGATATTCTTACAAGAGTAACAAGCCTTTGATTTTTATCGTAACGGATCAATAAAGTTCATTTAATCCTGTCATGAAACAAAGGAGCATCGTTCTGAAGTTCTCCCGTCGACTAGAAACATCACAAGCCAAACTTTAAAGGATAAAAGTTTATAAAAACCCCTCTACCTGGGCCAAGTAAATTGTGTTTAAACCTCAGAACTGGATGCCTTTAGTCGAAACAACTTGAATAACGAGTTGACCCCGTTGCGAGTTTTAACTAGTTAACAACTTTTTGAATTAATTTACCTCATGATTTTAACAAGACTGGATTTTTATAAATCGTCTTTTTTCAGGTCCAAAGGCTTTTTCTGGAAAAAAATATGTAACATCAGAATTTCAAACACTTTCATGAACCCTCTTGTTACACCTTTTAATGATTAATAGTTAATAATTTACATTATTTAGTTTATGTTATTTTGGTGTTTTACTGAACCTTCTCTCTCTCATATTTTATTCTGCACTGCGCATTTCGCCACACGACTGAGCGCGCTGGTGTAACTAAATGTGATTTTTACTCCAATGTATCGGCCCCATTCGTAGTGCTCGTAAGGCAGGTATTTACGAAGTAATCTATATGTCTATGGTTGTGACCAGGGAAAGGCTTTAAGATTGCTATTCATATTTTTTGGCAACCGCTGCCGCTGGTCTGCTGGCTAAACCCACTACACCTTAAGGGTAGACTAGTGCCTATATTGTTTTGGTTCTAAAGAACAGGCTATACAAGGTGTTCACGAGGAAACCGAAAGATTTTAACCACGCTTTTCTGAGGCCAAAAGAGAGAAAAAATGGAATACGTTTTGGTGAAATTCCAAAAAAAAAAAATTATTTTTTCGATTTTTCAGATGTATCTTCTTCTTCTTCTTTTAAAATTATGGCTTCAGCCCAGTGGGACTATTTCGCCAGTATCAAGGTATTGAGAGGTTTACAAACGACAAAAATTGTACGGTTGTACAAGACAGTGTACGGTGATTTGTTAGCTCTTGTAAATCGATAGCTAGACTTTACAAGAAGCACGTGGACTACCGGCCGTTGACTCCAAGATGGTGGTTAAACGCGCTTCAAAATTAATTCTCCATTCACTGCACACTACCACATTAGTTTACTGTATAATAAGCTATCAATATTACACTTTAAACAATATTAATAAGCAAAAAACAAAGTAATTAATCACGATGCTAACTATCAAGATGGCGCTCGAACCGGAAGTCCTTCAGATGTATTTGTACATAAAAAGTAAATATTATTGGTAAACTTGTCACTTAAAATGGACTTTTACTTTTTTTTTCGTAAAACGTAGTTTCTGCAGTGTTACTTGTCACTTTTTGACATCTATCAATAAGGTTACTTATACTTAGACTACGTCCCACAGTGGCAACATCGACATCAAAAATGCGTTTTGCACTATGTAACAATAAAAACTTGTTTTTTTTATTGGTATTAACTCTGAAACTAGGCAAATTACAGAAAAGTTTATAGGATATTTTAGTCTTTAAATATGTTCAGGAATACGCTGTCAAAATTATTCGGTATCCTCATGTTACAGCGTGTATATACGGATTAATAAAAATGAAGCCATAAAGCTGATTTGTGTTCTCAATCATCATTCTTCTATTCCAGGTGTATCCGAGCCACGACATCACGAACATCGTAGAGGCGTCACACTACGTGAAGGTTAGCAACTGGTGCAAGCTGGGCTCCGGCAACGCCGCCAAGTGCAAGGTCACCAGATGGGTCAAGCCTTTCCGTTGTCTTGGTACGTGCTGCTTTACTCTTTGGAATTAGGATGATGACTAGTGATTTATCACTAATAAATTAGACCTCTGTCATTTATGAATACTAAATCTATGAAATAAATCGCGAAAACTTTCACAGTGTAGGTGGTTTGATCATACTCATATTACCTACTGAGAAGTGATTTGACCTGTCAATCTTTATTTTTGTTACCTAAAGGTACCCACTTGCACCATTTCACTAACCCGGTTTAACCGGTAAAACCGGAGTTGCCATGGTTACTGGTACAATTTGACACTGGGTTAACGGTTTAACCGCTTAACCCCGGGTTAGTGAGATGGTGCAAGAGAGCCTTAGAGTTCGACCAAGCTTTAGCTAAATCTACACAGACTTTGCAGTGGCAGAGTGTAATAGTGCCAAAATAAACGTCAAATTCTTATGAAAACGTTTATCTTCACGTCCACAATTTGTCACTGCAAGGACGGTGCAAAGTTAGTTTAGACGAACTCTAGTGATAATTATTAAGCCCCGACCCCAAATGAAGTTGGGACAAGGGAAGGAGAAGAATAAGAGAAGAGTGATAATCATTAACTTGAAATTTTTTACATTTACGTTTACGTAAATTAGTTAACATTTCAATGTTACTCAGTTTGCAACCATATTACGCACAACAACATTTAATAAAAAAAGAAATATTTATTTCAGATCAAAAGCGATCCATATTTTGTTAGTAACATTTTAGCCTTAATACTAATCATGTAACATATTTTAACTAACATTGTGCATTGACCTTTGTTAACTACCAATTTGGTGGCAGAAGGTCCATTCCAATCGGACGCTCTGCTGGTGCCGGAGAGCTGTCTCTTCGACCACATCCACAACCAGAGCCGCTGCTGGCAGTTCGCCCGCTGGAACGCCACTGCAGGCCGCGCCTGCGCGCAACGTGGTCTTCGCCTGAGGACCTTCGCTATGCTCCTGCCTTGCGGGATCAGCCTGTTCTCTGGAGTCGAGTTTGTGTGCTGCCCGAAGCACTTTAAGGGTAAGGTCCTTGTTTCTTTGACTACCACGATTGTCATTCTTGTTGTCTGTCCGACCAGATCTACAACAAAAGCTGCTGCTGGCCCATTGGAACGCGACTACGACTAAATTTCACAATGCCGGTATAGCTTGCCGAATCAGCTTGGTTCTAGTTTATTAGTATGTTGTTCTCTATCGCATAGGATAGTTATCTACAATCTGATGAAGCCCTCCAAGTAGACATTAAGCCGCGTTGTGTGGCTGTTGTGCAAATGAAGTAAGCAACGAAAGGTCTAATGTCCATGGTAAGAATAGTGTGACGTATCAATTGCATAGTATCATAGCCGAACGTGACATATTGCAAAATAGATAAAATAATTGAAGTATCGGAAAACCTGGGGTTGATCATTTTGTCTGGCTACATCGCTTGTAATATCTTATTTTATTTATATTACAGAAAACGTGAAAATGCACAAGCCCATGGACGTCGGCGTGCCCGTGAGCCCGGGAGGCGAGGAGATGCTGGCGGCATCAGCGGCCATGGATGAGCGGGACGATGACTTGTTGGACGACGATGACGCGCTTGATGATGATGACGATGACGACACCCTGAACTTGAGCGATGATGATGACGACGATGCTGATGACGGTGAGTTTATAGTCACTTTAGTGTTTTAAATTCGACAGAGCTTTCAGCCTCATGCGAGTCATGCGATCGCAAAGCGAATGGTCCGCTTGTAGATTATGAATTTAATGTCAGGAAAGTCTCATGTATGTACGCTTTAACTCACTCAGTACCTTCCATTTCTGGGCCAAATTAATTACATAAAGCACAATTTTAGGGACAGCGACCGGGTGATAACTTGATAAGTTACCATTGGCGAGTAAACATACTAAATTTAAACCGTATTAACTAGTGCTTATATACATTCGTGCTATCTTAATATTAAATTTTACTTTATCTACGGCTATTCAAACATTATCTTAAGTGGATCAGCGCGTGTCGAGTTATCGTCACGCGCTAAAGATAAAGGCCGGCATAACAATTTAGAGCAATACTTAATTAAATCTCATTGCGTCCCAATATTGTTTCAGACATGGATGAAGATGAAGACGCGGATCTATCTAGAGACGATGACAATGAGGACGATGATTACACAGATGGAGACGACAACGCCTGGCCTCGGCCCGAGTCCTCGTCCGCGCCATCCACCACCCCCACTACCACTACTACCACCACTACCACCACAGTAAGAACTTGTCTTTATACAGCTAATAGGATGATGGTTGCGAACCCTCAATAAATGGTCTAACCTAGGAACTTGGTACACAAAATCCCTGGAGCCAACGCCTGGTCTCGGCCTGAATCACCAAGCACCAGTCTTAACTGGACATCGGTGATCTTAAATCTTTGCAAGAACGTTTTATAATTGTCTTTTAATAGTGTCGATAGACAATGGACACTGTTATGTATTTAACAGACACACTAGAACTTGTCACTGTATCTGTTCGGTTACAATTACAGTTCACTTATGAGTTCCATGTTTAGCTGTATCTGAAATTTCTTAAAACTTATCCATACGATGTAATATTCCAGGCTTCTACGGCAACATCTGACCCGTACTTCTCCCACTTCGACCCTCGCACCGAACACCAGAGCTACAAGGATGCTCAGCAGCGCCTTGAGGAAACCCATCGCGAGAAGGTAAGCTAGCCTTACTTATCTCTACTGTACAAAGTATTGTAAAACATGTATACGAAGGATACATTGTCAAATTTGTTTCCAAGTGGTCATACACAGAGTCCGTTACGCTACTCTTTCTCTAAGCTGAATATATGGTAGATATTCTTAACCGAACAACGTTTACAGTAGGCCTAGCACAGGAATGGCGCAACAGTATCTCGCCCGCGAGATAGACTACCCATCTTTTGTCTGACTGGATTAGTTATGTAGATAGGGACGGGGTCGGGTAGTCTATCTCGCGGGCGAGATACTGTCGTGCCACTCTTTTTCTAGGCCTGCATCTGATAGATACAAACCGCAAAATAAAATATAATCACGACAAACCGCGAAAATAAATCAAATAAAATCGCGAAAAATTGAGTCGGCTAATCCTAGATGTCTAAACGACAGTAATTTTTTTTTTGTTTCGCTATGTCTGTGTTGGTTTCAACTCATAGTACAAGTTTTTCAGTATGACCAACATACTTATCCTTTTGGTTCTACAACAAAGTTAATATAACATTTATTTATCAGATCACCAAAGTGATGAAGGAGTGGTCCGAACTTGAAGAGCGATACCAGCAGATGATGACTTCGGACCCCAGCTCCGCGCAGACCTTCCGGCAACGCATGACCGCTAAGTTCCAGGCTAACGTGCAGGTAACACTAATGAAAAACATTCTTCTATGCAATCTTTTGGTTATACTAGCAGATACCACTAGGGTAAGTTACCCAACAATTAACTACCAACAATGTGTACTCTTATGTTAGTCCCAATGTGAACGAAAGTATTGCAATTTTCTTTTGCCATGACCATAACTTCCAGACCATAATTTATCTAGATTTGATTTTCTGGAGTTACAAATCTTTCTTATTCTGATTGTGTTACAAAAATTACAAGTTTTCATGAAATGGATCCCTGGTATTTAACTTAAAAATTTAAAAAAACATATAAAGGAAATGCCTAAAAATGCTAATTTCTGTGATCCGGTGTGTAACCTTGTGCTTCGAGTGCCCTTTCTGTATGGTTCGAATAATCGTTTAGTTTTTACAATGACGCGGGAGCTATCGCGCTTCGATGATTTTTTGTTATTTTGCCTACAATATCAGTTATAAGACAAAGCTGTCTTATTAATTAGTATGCTAATTTAGTCTTTAAAAATACGGTCCTTTTTGCAGGCTCTCGAGGAGGAAGGCGTAGCCGAACGCCGGAGGCTTGCAGCCCTGCACCAACAGCGAGTGCTCGCGCACCTAGCTCAGCGCCGGCGCACCGCGCTCGCCTGCTACACGCGCTCACTTCGGGACACGCCGCCCAATGTATGTCCAACCGGTGTAACTAATGTAGGGTCTAGCAGTACTTATTTGTGTATTACGGGATCTACCGGCTAATTATGGCTAAAAAGCAGTCAGATGATTGGTCAGCCGCATTCGAGGGAAGCTAGTGCTGTCAAACTGGTTTAACTTGGCAGATATTCTGAATCATCAATTTATTAAAATGCAGCAATACATTAACTTCAATACTTACGCAAACAGACGCTTAAATCTACACCGAAATGTTATTGATGGTCTTGAAATAACGCAACCTAACTATTCCAGGCCCACCGCGTCCAGAAGTGCTTGCAGCGCCTCGTGCGCGCGCTGGCCGCCGAGCGCAGCGGCGCGCTGGCCGCGTGGCGCCGCGCCGCCGCCGCCGGCCGCGAGGCCGCCGCCGCCGAGCGCGCCGGCGCCGCCGACCGGCTGCAGGTAATGCTACCTACACTATATTGACCCGCGCCCGCTCTCCTGCTCTGAGCAACATTTTGGAGATGGGACTAACAAAGCGTTAAGCGTCGCTTCCTTCTGGTCCCGCAGTCTGAAACAGTCTACATACTGTTGTGAACTTATTTTTCTTTTATTGGGATGCGCGATACCGAGTATTTTTATCCCTAATTTAATTATTGTCCTCAATAGGTAATATATAACTATGTATAGTCCAACAAAAAAAGAAAATTATTTAGGGGGCCACTTCCTACGTAACTGTCACATTTTTGACGTAAACTGCTTAAACATGGCAACAATTTAGTATGGAATTTTTTTGTTCTAAATATTTTATTTAATTTCTACTATTATATGTCGCACTATACACGTAATTTTTTTTTTTTTTAATTTTTTTTTTTAGGACGCCGACCGAGCCCTCCAACGTGCTTTGTCCTCTCTGCGCCGACGCCCACATCTATATAACAACATTGGCACTGCTATTGAGGATTACGTTCAGGTTAGCCTTCTATTTTACTAAGGGCCACTTGCACCATCCCATTAACCCGGGGTTAGGCGGTCAAACCGTTACCCAGTGTTAAATTGACATAGACATAGACATAATTTATTGGTAATAAAGTATTACAGGTCACAATTTTTTGTTACTTATTTCTACACATCTTACATCTTTTAATTATATCACAAATAAATATTGTACTGGTAACCATAGTAACTCGAGGTTTAACCGGTTAACCCCGGATAAGTGGCTTGACCCTGGCTGGCGCAAGTGGCGCTTATTCTCTTTTAAGTATACAAACTAACCTTCCACGCTTCGTTTTAAATCTTCGAAGCTCTCGTGTAAGCTATAAATGTGACGTGAAACGTTGTCGCACTCTGTCTAATTTAAATTCAAGGAGATAGTCTTGGCTGATCATGTTACAATATACCATCAGAGTAAATTACTTTGCCGAATTGATCTAGTCTGTTTTTCCCATAGTCCATGCAATCCAAAGACGACATGGCCGTATCTCTAATGTCAATGACCCCCGAGGCCGAAGAGCTGCTTCTGGATCGCATCGAGGCCGAAGTGCAGAGGGAACAGGCCGCCAGGGAACAGCTGAGCGCCAAGAGAGACCAGCGCACCCGTCAGCGACAAGATATCCAGGAAGAGAGGGCTAGGGTTAGTATTAGTATTGACAATTAAATATCTTCTAGCCTCCCAGAGGCCTATAAAGGCCTTCCTTTCCTTTAATTGTATTTGTAATTTGACTAATTGAATTTGTCTTGGCATTTTTTTGTTTTTGGATAACTAGAGGTTTACAGTCTGGCAAACTCATTTGGCAGTAGACGTACAGGCATTGGGCCACTTGAAATAAGTGTGCCTACAGAACACAAGTACCTATGGCGCAAGAGTTAAAAACCTTTCCACAGTGATTACACTTTTTCCACTAAAAAACGGGATTTGTCCCATCTGATCCTATCCTGCTAATTTGTGGTGCTTAGAGGAGTGGAATGAAGGGGAAATTCGAAATAAATATGCCACTGTATATTTTTGAAAAGAGGAAAGTTTTCGATCGAATGTCGCCGATCATATGCAGACGCTACGAATAACTACGTCCAGCATTTGTTAATGTCAGTATTTGAGAACACGTTTGTTCTTTTCATGATTGTTACATTGGCAACTATCAATTTAACGGCAACCAACTCATTTTCCAGACCTCCAACGGTGTGAAGGAGACAGAAGAGACCGACGACGAAGTGAGCGAGGTCGTGGACTCGGAGGAGACCACGCTCGCGCCCACCACGCAGGCGCCGCTGCCGTCCTCCTCGCCCGCCCCGGCCGCGTCGTCCGTCTCTGTCCACGACATCACCACCCGTGCTGCCTACACACAGGAGACAACCACTACTGTAAGTTTACATTAGCGGACTGATCTAATTCACTCAGCAGTCAACTACGATACTTAAAATATTAGCGAACGCTGCCGCCGTTACAGACGGCTTGGTGCAGACTTGTCATAGTACATGGCGTAGACGGACCCTATGTTTTATACAAACGTTTCTATATTGAACAGGTTCTAACGAGGTTGCTTTTCCAAAACTGTGTGGTCTCTTTGAGTTATTATTGCCTGTTGTTTCGAAGTAAATATTGGGACCTTGATAATGATGAAAATGAGAAACAATCGTGTAATGTAAGGTTTTATTTTGACAGTTCTAATATGTTAGTTGCAATGCAATGTACGTAAAGTAAAGTCTTGATTGATTGTGCCAATCCTTCAACATAAAATGCCCTCAGTAATAATAAGCTACATTAATTCTACAATTTTTAAAAACCTTAACTGCCTCCTTATAACCTGATTATTTGCTTGGCAGGAGCTCATTACCAGCACGGTTACTGAGGTGCCAGAGGTTGAGACAGGCGAGACCGACGTTGTGGGCGAGACATCCAGCCGGCGATCCACTAGCGAGGTACGAAATGAAGAAATTTTAACTTAAGCTCCCCTGCACCCCTTCCCTCTTAGTATTCCTGTAAGTTTCCTCCTTGGCCTTAACACTTGTCTATCCTGCTCTTTACACTTGTCCTCCATTAAATCCTGCATACTACTTACGGAAACTTAGAGTTCCGCAGTCAGAAATCATCAGATAAGCTACAGGATACTACATGAGTTCGTCATGCCTTGTGTAAGTTCCCTCTAAGCGTAGGGAGACGCTCGACGCTGACGCCGACAGCCGACAGCCATACATTAATTAAAAGCACAGTGTTAAAACAAATGGCGTCGTTGAGAATGACCAATCCAGTATGTGCGCAATTTTAACCAAATTAATTAATACCTTATGTATTTTGTTGCTACTGTTGCTAGGTAAAAAAAATTTTCAATCAAAAATCGAGTACATAATGGATTTAGAATTCTCAACGACGATGGGTGCGAACCGTGACCGTGTAAGAGAGCTCTCAAACGTCGCTCTGTTTCCATAACGTAATTTGCAATTCTTCTTTGTCTTTTCATTTTTGTTTGAGAAGGTCTATGTTATTAATCATTTGGAAGTCAAATCAATTCTGATTATCTAATCGATGTTTGCAGACGGAGGGCGAGGGACTGCGGGCAGCGCTGGAGCAGGCGGAGGAGCGCGCGCCGCCGCCGCAGGCGCACGCGCTCAAGCACGAGGTGTCGCACTCTCAGCCTGTGAGTTTAAATACTTACTTTTGTCTGCTTGCAACTGTAAGCCTAGGTTGGACAGACATGTCGGCAAGCGAGACGTTAGGAGATAACGTAAACTTATCCTAGAAGATAGCCCTCGTTCTAAAGGCCGACTCACAAATATTCTGAGGTTGGGTAAGCCTCCCTCCACAGACCTGGCTCACAGATCTATGAGTAGATGGAGGAGTGATATAGCAACTCGGGCTACTTTGAATCCCTATATTAACGGTGGGGGGCGTTCACCTTGTAGATTAGGAAAAGAACAATTTTGTTTCATTCACTTGTTTGTCAATTCATTTATTATAATTTTCGAGTTGCCTACTGAACTGATACCTACTGATCAAGTTTAGCAATTTTATCTTCTATAACATTTATGTGACCTTGACTTTTCTTATTAGGCCCATTGTTAGGGAAAATTATCTTTGTCGAGTGTCAGAATCGACATTTTCTGAACACTGACCAGCTGAGTCAAATAGGTGTAATCCCGCATGATGTTTGATTGAATTGAATTATTTTAGATTTAGATAATGCAGATTCGGTGATGGTTCGTGAGCTTCATCACTCATCACATCAAACCGGGCAGACTATCGAAGCGGGCAGTTCAGATATACAGTGTAGTAATGTTGCACTGTGTTCGCAGGGGTACACGATCCGCAGCTCGGGCAACGGCGGCAGCGGCGCGCTGTACCCGGCGCTGTGCGTGGGCGGCGCCGCGCTGGCGGCCGCGGCGGCTGTCGCGCTGGCTGTAGCGCGCCGTCGCGACCGGCAAGCCCCGCAGGGCTTCGTGCAGGTTAGTCTACAACTCTGCACTACTCACACATTTTAGACTGACATTCATATTTAGAACATCATTCGGCCCTCACATGGCCCATTCAGACTTCTATGCTCCACACTTCAGCCCTTGTATTTTACTAACTAATTTTACGATGACTTTCATATTAATATTTGAATCTCTAAGACGACGCGCTAATTAACTCTATCCTCAACCAAGTACTTTTTTTCTAGTTCACTCACCATACGCTTATATATGAATGCCATCAGCTTAAATTTAACCTCGTCAGATACCGTAAAATGGCGTATCTGGGGATTCTTTTTCCTATAATCTAAATTCCAATGTAACTGCTAACTGTTAAATGATTGACCCTGAGGTGGTAGTTCCAGATTCAAAGATTATGAAATTAGGTGTCTGTAGTGCCGTAAGACGAGACATTTCCCTTTTCTCCTATTTAACATACTTAATTGCAATTATTGCGTCACCTGTTACGGTGTAGGGTTCGGCAGATTCCTACTAATACGTCCTTACAAACTGACACCAGCACAACATGATTGACCACAGATAGTAATGTTTCTGCAGGTGGAGCAGACCGGCGCCGTGGCCCCGACCCCCGAGGAGCGGCACGTGGCCAACATGCAGATCAACGGCTACGAGAACCCCACCTACAAGTACTTCGAGGTCAAGGAGTAAGCGGCCGACATCCCCTCCCGCCCGGGTCGCACCGTCTCGAGGATCTTATCGGTAGCTTATACGTGTTAGCCCGTGCCATATTTATAATCCGATCACTCGATCCGACCGGTCGAACGTCTGTCGACACGACTCTACTAGATTGTCATTTGCTTCAGACTAGCCCGTCGTGTTAGGCGGTCGGACCGCTAAATATGGCATTGAAAACGCAGTTTCAACCACTGCAAGGATCAGACCTGTACATATCCCAATACAAGGTCACGTTGAGTCGAGTGTGTTTCGTATTTTCCGATTTGTTGTGGCGTGTGCTAGTTATCCCTATACAGGGTCTTTCACCCTTCACATCTAAATCTTTGCCCTTTAATTATTTATGGAATGAATGTGTGTGTCCCTTTAGTACTTTATGCCCGGTGGGAGGTTCATCTATCACAACACGACGGCTTTTGTAAATTAAACTGTAACAACATCACAGTAGAGTTATTTTACAAGAGATTTTCACTTGAGTGATGTAGGATTTTATCAATACCAGCTTTATTATTTGGTTACTTGAGGTGATATTGCAAAGCTTGTGTGATTAGTAAACATTATTGAGTTTGCGGTTATTCGCAATTTTACAGGATATTTTAGAGTATCGTTTGGTATTTGTTGTTATTTTTGGCACCAAAATATTTATTATTATTTCATAAGGTTAGACTAAGTTTTTGTCTAGTGTCCTAGATACTCATGTGTCACCTTGTAGTGGAGTTTTAAATTTAAGTTTTTGAGGCCGCAGCCTCGGTGACAGTGTCCAATGAGTAACTTACTTTAGACCTTCTTTTGTAATTCTAAGACTTCTATCACTTGATACATTTCATGATTGATCTCATTTTTTCCGTTTTCATGTAATATTAGTTTAGTAATAATGTCTTTTTCCCATTGAACATTGTCACCGGGGTGAGTGCAACAAACGTCCATGGTACGCTGTGTAAATAGGCTCCGCGTACAAATTCGAACCTAAATTACTTACTCTTAAAGCCCGCTTTCCTTTACTTTTTTAACGTAGGTAGAACATAACGTGAATTTTATGTAATAAAGTGCGAAGATATATTTTAATAATTAATGTGTACTTAGCGAAGGGACGGGCGGCCAAGCCGGCGCGGGCGAGCGCTCACTCTAGTCTCCTTCTAGTCATCGTGTCTCTTCTAGTCCTGTCGTCTCTCTGTCTCCCTCGGACCCTCCGAGTCTCCGCTCTCCCCTTCCCGCTCGCCCGCGGGACAATACTCACAGTTCCCGAGCGCCCTGTACTCAACGTGTGTTTATATCGGCGGACCAATCATCCGCTCGAAATTTTTCATTGTCGTAACAATTTTGCGAAATCATAAAGTGAAGCTTCGTTTATCTAGTCAACAACATAGAAGCATCTAGAATAATTCGGCAATTTTTCGGCTACGGTTGTGTACACACTTTGGGTACTCGGTCGCGAAGCAAATAAGCTTAGTAAGTGTATGTACGGTTATTATATAAGTAGATGTACAAAAAGTAATACATTATTATAGATGTTTTAGCGTCAGATAAATAGATATAAAGCAAAATATAATTATATATCGCATTCGTCCGTTTAAGGTAAGGGCTTGCGCTCGTGTCTAATCCCACGTACCACACTTAATGTTACGCCGTAGTTAAGATGTAATTCTGCCTCAGTATTATATACATTTAAGCTTATTTGTTACATAAGCTAATTTATATACACTAATTCTATTCGTTTCGGGCGTAGTGGCGTTACTACATAAGGAAGTCATATCAGAAGCGCCACGGCGCTACTCGGTGCGCGCCGCAGTAGCGCGAGGACGAGTGTTGAAGCAGGATGGCCGAGTGTGAGGCGAACGCAGCGCCGCGCGCGGCGAGTAGGCAAAGCGCCCGCGGCTTGTCTTACCGCATTTACATAAGTTACTCACTGTTTAAAACGTAAGTTAATCCCGCATCAATCGCTGTGTATTTTTAATAAACTGGAACTTACAGTCGACCACGTATTTTTTTATTGAAAAGTTTTTGCTCAAAATCCAGCTGTCACCGTTAAAAATCGGGTGTTTTAAATTGAACAAGTATTGTATATTTGTGGTTCGTCAATAATATTTGATGTTGGTAGAATACCTGGTTTCTGTACCTTTCCTTGTCACTTTCATGTATTTTAAATAAGTAATAAATGGTTTGATGATTTTTGTGTTTACTGTGCTGCATTTTATTGTGAGTTCGAAGTTCAAATTGAATCAATAAATAGAAATTTAAAAAATGGTGTTGTTATTGGCGGTAAATTAAGAAACAGTTTTATTTATTATAGATAAGACGTGAGGCATGGCCTTGGACCATTATTTAATAACCGGAGTCGCATTTAATAGCTTACCCTCAGCCGAAAATCTTGCACCTTTTGTAAGTACGGACTGACGTTTATCGTTACGTATTTACAAATAGCCATACATTTGACGTACTCTTCCCCCAAAAATCGGCAGGATGTTTTGTACCTACAGAAAATGACATACAAGGCGTCTTCAGTTACTAAATGCTCTAATGGCAAATAATCACGAGCCTATACAGGGTAAGCCCGAATAACCCAAATAACTTTAACCTTAGATTCCGGCTTCGGCTACCTAACTGGTTTAAAAAAACCGGCCCAGGGCGAGTCAGACTCGCGCACCGAGGGTTCCGTACTTTTTAGTATTTTTTGTTATAGCGGCAACAGAAATACATTATCTGTGGAAATTTCAACTGTCTAGCTATCACGGTTCATGAGATACAGCCTGCTGACAGACTGACAAAAGGACAGCGGAGTCTTAGTAATAGGCTCCCGTTTTTACTCTTTGGGTACGGAACCCTAAAAAGGTTATAACTATATCATCATCATCACCTAGCCGATTTCGGCCACAGCGACTGCGTTTTACCGCTGAGAGCGTCGCTGGTGCGCTCACAGGTGACTGACATAGGCAATTTTTGCAGCGAATGTGCGACCACACTCGCTGCAGGTCAGCACCCCTCCGACATAATTGTAACGTATGGCCACAGGTGGTCTGGCCTTCAGCTCGTCGCGCTTAGCGTCCAGTTCTGTGCGCCGCCTAGCTTCAAACTGACGCACCTGCGTCTGCACAATATGCCTCCAACGTGGACTAAATGATAAACTATATGATAAATATCCAATGATACAATACATGTTCGTACATTTATTTAAAACGTAACCCACGACCACTGGTTTGGAAGCCACAGTTCTTACCATTCCTACCAGCAAATATACGCCAAAAGGCATGTTTTATGAAAATGGCTAGGATTCGATGTAAATAATATTGTTTATTTGAAGGGTACACGGAAAGAACATGTCTAGTCACTGTGACAACATTTTGAGTTAACGCTGTTTGAAAGGAACGATGTAGGTAATTAACCATATTATTTTTCGTGTAGTAGTGATTGTAAAGTGAGAAAAAAAGGAGTTATGTTTATAATTGCAGCGGTAACAGAAGTTGTAACTAATAGTTCATTGAGGACTCTATATTTTGAGATTAAAATCTCATTTTCGAAAAAAAGTGACGACATGTTATTTCCGTGTACCCTTCATTTACATAGGTATTATTGTAATAATATTTACCACTTTTTTGGGTTTTATGCGCCCGAAGATTTACTACCCAGTACCTACTCTACGAAACGAGCCCTCGTCATCTTGGGCATCGTTACGGCTCCTCTACACGATTGACCATCATAGTGGGCCACTAAGATGGGCCAGCGTGTAGAGGGTAGTGGTGTCGGATGGCTTATGGCCCATCCCGCCGCGCCATAAGCCATCTGAACCACTACTACCCTCTATACGCTGGCCCATCTTAGTGGCCCACTATGATGGTCCATCGTGTAGAGGAGCCATTTCAGTGGGCGAGTTGCGGTTCTAAAAAGTTGGGAAAGGGCTCGGATATATCTGAAAAGTTTTTTTTACCATGTGGAAATTTGGTAATTTTGGAAATTTTTTCGACGGAATATTAGTCTTGGTTTTCAATTATGTAGAGTCTGTGCGGAAAGAGAAGAGTCGTGGAATGTATGGGGCCCAAGGACCTGACACTCTTTGATAGAGAAAGATAGTCTTATTGCGATTCCTATAAGAGGAAAGAGAAAATAGTGCCATGCTTTATCTTTATCACCGACCGGGCATTTTTTCATGGTCGGGTTATGGCAGCATGTGGGCATCATAGCAAGGAGGCTATGGCGAAATACCGAAATTTATAAGTGAAAGAGAAAATACATTGGACATGCAAACCATAAATTGCGTAGTATAACATTTTATATGAATATTGTTTCTCTTACCTTGTATGTTGTACTTGTATATACTATGTAGGCCCAATACATTCTACGACTCTTCTCTTTCCGAACAGACCATTTTTTTCAACCCCTGATACCGCCATCTAGTGCAGGGTTGAGTAGATGACTAAACTGCTATAAGATTGACTTGGTTGAAATATTCGAATATGTATTTGTTACGGAAGTGCTCTTTACTGAAGTTTTCTAACAGGAACATAGATGTCACTAAATTATAATCCCTACTTCCGATTCTTCTGGATATTTCATTCGGTCTCGCGACATCTACCGATTTCAAGGCGCTTTACTTAGAACAGTTGCCATCAGATAGGGTCATTGCGTTAGTTTTCGTCCAGCTCTAGTTTTTGTCCACTTGACGAAATTTGAATATACACCTACAATTCTGCACAAATTTGAACTTATTGCAATCCTTAATGTCTAAACAATATATCTATCTACATAAAAATTATATTGCGCAAATAGAAAATAAAAAATGAAATATATTATTTGCGAATCCGTCAAGTGGACGAAAACTAGAGAATGGACGGAAACTAGCGCAATTACCCTATATCGGAGCCGCCAAGGTACTCAAAAATATCTGAACACGCGCTCTAACGCTTCGACAAAAGAGACGTGTTCAGATATTTATGAGCGCTTTGGTCGCTCCGATATATCTGATAATTTAGAGACATCTATTGAAACGAGACGGAATTAATTGTACTCCCACTGAAACGTATCTAAATCGGAACTTCCTTCCCCTGGTAACAATTTAATTTGGCATATCCAAACTAGATGGCGCCACTAACAGCAGCAGATGTTAACCGGTTTCATAGCGTCATAAACTTAATTAGATTTTAATAATTGCCTGTTAATAACTGCTTTAGCAAAGTTGGGAAACTAACTACTCCTAACTACTTATAGGGGTTCGGAATATTCCCAGTTTTGGATCAAATTTTCTTTTTATTAGTTAAATTTTAATATTGAAACAGGTAACCTGTTACGTAAGGAGTTGTGTTCGAGATGATTGTTGTGTTTTCGTTTAAGCTTGTGACGTTTCGGTCGTAATAACGTACAAGTATATCGTATAAATACGTACGTAAATGGGACGTAGACGTAAATTGACGTAATTATGCGTCATTTGGTCTGTAAACAGCTTCAGACGCATTTTACTGATAACTAAACAAATACAAGTATCTTATATAGCCCAAAAACATAGAAACTGCGTAGTATATGCAGATATTTTCATCCACGGAGTCGTCCAATAAAAAACAAAACACCGTTTTTCCACACTAATGTGTACGATTTTATTAGTATGCAAGAGTGCCTATGCCTAGAGAAAGAAGAAGTGGGGCGCGTCTACGTGACTTAACGAACGTATACTCAAGAACAAAGAAAACTGGCCATTTTGTATACAATTTCCACACAAAGTGACCCGTTTTATTGGTATTGAAAGAAGGATGAACTTTTTTTTTTGGTCTTAGACTTAGAACAATAGACCTACCCACTAAGTTAACTAAGTTAGTTATTTAAGTTTGTAGAAGTTTTGTAAGAATAACGGATTTCGTATTAAACACACAGAAAAACAATTGTTCCCGAAATTTTAGAATAACATGGAATAACGGAGCCTAGTTACGTAAAATCGTAACGAAACTAGTCTCCGTCATTCTGAACTTTCGGGAACAATTGTGGAATCGGGTCTTGTTAAGCTATTAGATCAGCGGTTCTCAAACTTTTTTGGTCACGGAACCCTTTTCGGAACCCGAAAAAAATTTTCGTTTGTCACTGTGGACCAGATATAACCTATAGAGGCCCCCAATAGAGGCTTTGCGGAGCCCTAATTTTTTGCAAACATTCAAAATTTTAATTTTTTAGTAGGTAGGTGCCCCGAGGGCTTTTTCACGAGTCCATAAAACATTTAATGACATCAGTGACGTTAACGACAGAGAGCATTAAATTTCAATTGATGATGATGTTGATGACACAAGTTAGCCAAAAATATCATGTCATAAATTAATTAAACTACTTTGTTCAGTGGACTCCCAAAACGACGTATACGTTCTAACTTTATCGTATCGTTCCCTTTTTATTATTTGTATGGCCCACGGCGAATTGCTAATGGACACGGAACTGTGCCGTGTTATCATTCCCTCGCAAACGCAAGCAAGTCGAAATCTCGAAAAATCCAACGTTACTTGAACTCTTAGCTTGTGGAATCGGAGACCACGCTAATGCTGGTTTATGTAAACCCGTATCAGCTAAGCATTTGGATGAAGGCCCCTCTGCCATGTTACAGCGACGTAATGCCACTTTCCTATATGAATGGCTACGAGATTGTCGTGTGTGGTGTGTTCCATACTCGTCAGTCTCGTCACATGTGGCAGCCATTTTGTTTGTTTAAAAATAATGAGGGACAAGGGAATTAAGTGTGCTGTGTAGATAGAGATAACATTCTCAAACCTCACCTATGTTACCTTTTGGCAGAAATGTAAACTTTCCTGTTTTCTTTAGTTAATTGAATAATTAATTCTGTGGATTATGGCTGGTTTTCGTAAATTATAGTTAAAAATAAGATAAAGAATAATATTATATTGGGATACCCATTGGGATACTGCAATGTAGTAAGTACCTATACACATATGTAGAGTAGGTACCTAGTAATTATGCATAGTAATTAATATGTTACGAGTACATCGTGTTTGAAATTTAAATTAAATTTGAGTGGAGACCATTTCGGCTTCACATCTCTATTTCTACTGTTTTGTTTATCTTTGTCTTGTATTTGCTATATATGTTGTATGGAATAAATACTATTCATTCATTCATTCATTGATGTGTTATCTGAATAAATGATTTCTATTCTATTCTATTCTAAATTCAATGTTAGTGTTTAAAATCCACACTGACAATTTATGAGCCGATACAACAAAAAGCTCAATAAACTTGCTCGTTGCGTCTAAGTGGTTTAAGTAAATCATCACAACCCTTTGCCAAACATATTATTATTATATTACCTTCTACTATTCTTCTATTATTTTTAAGATGTATATTAAATAGGTAGGTAACCGTACAACCGTATTTAATATACATAAAAAAATTAACCGCTTCAAATGTACCAACATGTTTTTTGACGAAGCGTGTTGCAGATGTTTTTGAGTAAATAAAAAAAGTCAGTTTCAAGCTCGTCATCGACGGAGCGATAATATATCGGCTGATATCGGCAGATACCGACAGATACCTTCATATATCTGTGAGTATCGCTAAGCACCACACACGCAACGATACCAAAATATATATCGCTCTCCGTCTAGCACCTACATTGTGAGAGAGACGAAATATACCGACCGATACATCGTAAGGCATCTTAAGGCCGTTCCATCGGTTTGCCGCTGTCTTTGTCACGTTTCGCAAGAAAGAACGGGAAAGAACATACGCGCCAAGTGTCAATTTTGTTCGAATTTTGTCGGTTTTTATTTATTTTAAAAACGGTACCTTACAACATCGAAATTCTAAAGCTATGAAATTACTATTTATGTTAAGATTGTTTTTTATTCTTTTTTTGTTTAAAGTATCACATAATAAATAACCGAGTAAAGTAGAATTAAAAGTCCGAGTTAGAGGTTACTTTGGGAATTAATTGTATCGAGCGAAGTGTCATAATTCGTGTATCGGAAGCTATGTTGTTAAAGATAATATAGTCAAAAACTACATATATTTTTTCCACGTCTACGAATATCAACGCCTCTTAGAAAAACATGATCATATGAGGAGATTTTTCGCCTTCTGGCTCAGGGAACCGCCTTAAGGCATCTGCAGATGCCTTGCGATAAGATATCGGCAGATACCAAAATATTACAGCGTCGCGTGTGGGCTCTGTCAAATTGTACGTAAAAGATATCGGTAGGTGCCGTATCTGTCGGTATCTGCCGATATATTATCGCTCCGTGATGGGCTTAACCCTAGTTACCCTAGGGCCTAGTACCTAGGTACCGCATGGTATAACAGGCTATCCATTGCTACAGCCTGGAAGTAAGTTTACGGGAAAGTATGCAAGTAGCTCCACTAGCTATTGTACAAATTACGAAACTAAAATAACTACCTACGCTGTCCGTATTATCGTGGTACATACTTGGTATGTCCTTGATGGCTCGTACAAGTTGTACTTACGTAGAAACTACTCCGAAGGCAAATTCTGTAATCTAAACGAGAGTTGCAAGCGCGATTCTAGTTTAAAAAATCTGACGCTGATTTGATGTCGATTTTATATTATTCGCAGTTTATCTGGTCTCGCGCACACTTCCATTGCATTGGTGTAAGCGAGCAGCACTGAGAGTATGTCAAATAATGATCAGGTTTTTTTTAAATGTTTTAAAGCTTCTAGGCTATGTGCCACACAAAAAACGTGTGATAACGTGATTATAATAGGTATAATTGTAGACATCACTTAAGTATATTATGTATGTACATACATATATATATGTTGTATTAAATATAGGCATAATAATCGTGCACGGATTGTGCGTATCGGTACTACTTATTTTATTACCTTTATTGTCTTTTTACGTAGAGTCTTTATTATTCGGCGTGGGTCTTTAATTGTTTCATATGTTATTTATGTTGAAAGGTTACTAACTTATTAGTTCTGCTTTAATAGAGAAAGCGGTTTAGAATTATTCTCCGTTATACAGCGGAGCAGTTTTGCAACCGCGATGTTTTACTTTATTTGTACCGACTTGATGTTGCCTCACTTTTGTGGCACAATGCAGATGTACATCTGTACCTGGGTGACCCTTCGCCGTACTTATATTGTACCCGACTTGCGAATTATTAAACAAAGAAAATATAAACAGATGCTAGACGGATCCTTCAATCCTCCTTTCAAGCGAAAATTTAGGAAGTTTTGCCAAGCGATATCTGCTAGATTCATTTTAAGAGTCCCCGGCAACCTCGGTTCTCCACACAAACGTAGTTATGCTCTCATTTTAAAACGACTTTCTATAGATTGCTCTGAAACTTTGTACTTACAATAGGATAAGGTATATCTAGGTCTGCAATTAGTTTATGTAACTTCAGATACCATAGTAAAAAAATACAGTGAATTTAAGTTTTTCATACAAAATTTGTTTTTGCTCTATTTCGTTTGTTTTATAAACTGGAGCTATATAAATTCATTACAGGCACAGGTATACCTCATGTCATGGTATGTGCAAAGTTTAATTACAATCCAAAACGTAGTTTTAAGGGGATCCCATGCCCCAATGACCTTCGATTTGAATCCCTTAGTTTTCTAATGTTTTTTGTAGCTTATCATATTAACAGCAACGGATTTTAGCAATATAGTATCCCATATTTACTTCAAAGTTCATTGTTTTCGAAATATTTGGCATCAAAGTTAAACAATTTTAGGCAAATAAACTGGTTTTCTGGCCATAACTTGTGTGTTAATTAGTTCAACTTTTGTGTTTTTTTTAGACAATGTTTAAAACAATCATAAATAAATAAGTATTCATTTTTTTCACAATCCGGTAGACAAAAATGGAGATAAAAGATTGAAGAACCGATAGCCGCTTGTCTTATCATTCTATATGTAGTGCAAAAGTAGGAGATACGATTCAAAACTTGTCAAAAATCGATGAAAACCTCAGGTAGCCCCTTAAAATGGGAACGAAATTCCATGGGATAGTGAAATTCGGCCGAGCTTGCCGGGGACTCTTAACCACCTTCTCGCTTTTAAATACAAACGTGACCCAGATCAAACCGTAGCTTATTTAACAAATTAAATAATAACATGCAGAACTAATCTCTTATTAGGTACCATTACCCGGGCTGCATCAAAGTAACAGTTAATTCGGCATTTTTATCCTGCCCAATACATCCTCAATCGAAGTTTGAATTTCTCCAGGGACTGCGGGTGGAATATCTTTGTCTTGTTAATCAAAAAGGGCTTATGTCACCTAACGTTTCTAACAGTTTTCGTTCTTTGTTCCTTTGAGTGTATCTACGTTTACATTGGGTCGTTCACGATGTCTCAGGTAGGATCTTATTTCGTAACTAGAGGCAATGGAAGCAGGGTTATGTTAATTGTAATATTTAAGCATGTTTTGTATTTTGAACTGGAATAAAATAAGATAAAATAAGAATACCTAAAGAATACGTACATATCGTCTTCGGCAACGTTTGGATGTATTCGTAGCGTAACATTCGCGGTTTAAAAACTATATGTAGATATATAATAATAAAAACTAGTGCCTACGCCAAGTCATAGGATTACTTGCATGTCATGAGGACCGCAGGCTCCCATGAGCGTGGCAACATGTCGGGATAACGCGAGGAAGAAGGATATTATATTGATTTAAACAAACACGGTTTTCACTAATAATTTAAAATTGAGATCCGTGTTAGTTTTAAAATAAGAAGGATATTATTCTAATAACGTCAATTATTTTCCTAAATGCAGGCTTCTTAATCATTATACCTAAGTACAATTTGAAATTATATTATGTACTTAAAAAATATACTGTAGTGTTTAGACCAAGAATAATCTGTAACGATTATGATAGCATACGCAGCGCAAGTGTTATTTATACGTCATAATTTCATAGAAGTTTGACATTTAAAACAACGTCAAAAACAAATCGTTGCAGACTTATCTTGGTCTAACTCTAACACCCTAACAAAAACTAATTAAGTGAATTATATGATTGAAAATAAACCCTAATGAAACTAAACCACCTTAGTACCAGACTCACTTTTCACAGCCGTCATAATCATAACTAGGCATTGTGCGTTAATACCCAAAATCAATTTACTTCGCAATCCATTAATTTACGAATCGCTTCAATACTTATCATGACCAAAACACGCTGATCCCCATTTCCCTTCCCGCCCTTGTAAAATTATAAGGCGCACACGAGTTTCAAAGGTCTCCTGTAGGTCTTGTTATATTTGGCGACAATAAAAGTTACCCCATGTTAAATACAATGCATAGTAAAGGGGCTGCTACCCTTATGCCGATCCGAAGATTACTGCAGGAGTGGTGGCGACGCTTGTTTGGAGCATTATCGGTAAATACGATCTAGCGATAGCCATCTGGGTTTAAATGAATGTTATTTGTTTGAACGTAGGTTACTGGTTGTTAAATTATTAATTAGGGTTTACTATTTACTTAGATTCTTGGTAGAATGACAGGTGGACAAAGAGAGCGACTACATGGAAAGGGCAAGACGGAGACCGCAGATCTGGAAGACCAAAAGGAAGATGGAAAGACGAGATCGTAGAGATAGCCGGGGAAAATTGGACGGAAATAGTGTCTAACAGAGACAATTGGAAATGCCTAGAGGAGGCCTTTACCCGTCGAGGGGTCCACACCTAAATAATGTGTTCAAATTTTAAAAACAATATCTTTTTAATAATTATTCTTATCTCAATATCTCATTGAACAATTTATAAATAATGAATAATTATAATACACGAAACGCACGAATGTGAATTAAAATAATAAATTATATTCAATATGGGGCATTTTCCATGAAAAGGGACCTTATTGTCGATGGCGCTTACGCCGCACAGCGTCGCGCGGCATTGTATTTATATCGGAGCATCGTTTATAATGGCGTAAGCGCCATCGACAATAAGGTCCCTTTTTATAGAGAATACCACATATTATTTGTTACTCTTAGAACACCATATAAATATTTTAAATGCATGCAATTTCAAAAAGAATAAAAAAAAGTAATCAAAGTAAACTATTGATAATAAAATATTGCATGACATGTAACAATTGAATTGGAATAATAGGCTTTTTTTTATTAATTTACTTAGATTTCCTTGCAAAAAAATATATTATATTAACGTTCACGTTAATATATTTTTTTATCTTTTAGGGTACAAAAATGAAATTGTCATACCTGCCGGTTTCTAGTAGGTACCCCACTATCATAATTTCATTTTAAAACGGGACATTAATGCATTCAGTAACAAGTCAATATTCATATTATTGGCTGGTTCTGTGCATTGTAGCACTGTAAGGCATGTAAGAGCCTTCAGATATATCGGAGCGGCCGAGGTGCTCAGAAATATCTGAACACGCACTCTAGCGCCTTGACAATAGAGGCGTGTACAGATATTTGTGAGCACCGCGGCCGCTCCGATTTACCGAAAGGGTAAAAACGGGACCCTATTACTAAGACTCCGCTGTCTGCCGTCTGTCACCAGGCTGTATCTCATGGACCGTGATAGCTAAACAGTTGAAATTTTCACAGATGATGTATTTCTGTTGCCGCTATAACAACAAATACTAAAAACAGATAAATATTTAAGTGGGGCTCCCATACAACAAACGTGATTTTTTGCCGTTTTTTTGCGTAATGGTACGGAACCCTTCGTGCGCGAGTCCGACTCGCACTTGGCCGGTCTTTTAATAATATATGATGCTTATGCTGGGTTATTTAACCAAATGGCTGCGACATTTTGTATATGTACGAGTACGTTTACTGCTCACTACTCACTAGAGCAAAGGCCGCGAGCAGATGCCAGACTTGTTACAAATTGCTTACCGGGGCGGTTGCTTACATAAGTATACTCGTATAATCGTTTCCCGAGAAAGTAGGCTGTAGATTAAGTCGCGATATAGTAAAAGTGAATAACCAAAATTGACTTGAACTGTGTCAGTTTATTAGGGCTCCGCCCCGTAGGATCATGTTCTCTATGAGCGTAAGCGAGATGGATGTGCGTGCTCGGGACCGCGGAATCGCGGATATCATGTTTTGAATTTTAATTTGTTGCAAGTTTTAACAAAAAAAATATCGATGAGTTCCCTTAAAATAAAATTGCGCATTTCATAAGCAATTTTCATATTTTTAGCTTTTGTGCATAACATATTTTTAAAGTGCGTTTTAGACCTATTTTCATGATTTTTTTTCTGTCGAGCGGAAGTAAAAAAATCATGACGATGTCACACTAGAGAAAATACTCAAGATTGCTAATAAAATTTTTGGCAACCGTATTGTAATCCAAAAAAGCGGTACGATATTTCAAAATCTCCGCTCTCTGAACTGAACCTAGTCAAATAGACATCGACAAACAGATAAAACACTATTTATTTTAGTTATATTAATGCATAGGGCAATTATTGCATTAATTATTTTTATATTATTTTGACCCATGTTCTTTCACTGATATGCGTTAAAATTGTTAAATAACAAACGAAACCGTCAACGCCCTCTATGCGAGAGTAGGACAAAGGTAGTGGCGCCATCTGATCGAGAATCATATTTTTGTGATTTTCGAGGCACGTTTTTTCCTTAGACTGTATATCCATCTATTACGGAGTTATATCTATCTTTGGTTGGACTTGTACGTAAATACAGTTCCACTACTTTGCGATAGATGGCGTTACGAGGTAACCTAAAGCAAAGATAGATATAACTCCGTAATGTAACTCCGTATAAGATAAGGAAAAAACGTGCCTCGGAAAAGAAAAAGTTATACTCGAATAGATGGCGCCACACCTTAGGCCTATACTCGTCTAGATGGTGTTAGCGACACCGTTTGATATTTAACAATTTTAAATTAAAACATATCAAATACCATGCAGATTTAGCTTGATCCGTTTCTATATTCCTTCGGTCTGATTCTAATTTTAATAAACGCCAAAAATTAGATCTAGATACGATAGTTGCTGGTGAAGTATGCATGTGCTTCTTAGCTACTAAGTCCATCTTTTGTACCATATTTTAAGCAAAATAAAGATATTTGATATGGATTTCTTAATGATTTCTTCAAACAAAAACGTCACTTTTGACACAATCAGATTCGATCCATATAGTATCGAAAGCAAATTTTTGACGTTTATTAAAATTTAAATCCGGCTGTTTGTTATTTGTTCTCGATTTTATACATACACAATACAAAGGTTATGATTGAAAATAATTGATTTAAATTCAACACAGTCAGTTACGTCAGTAAGTACAACAACCCAACAACCCTTAGCGCCACTCACACCATTCCACTAACCCATGTTAAAAACCTGGAGTTACCATGGTTACCAGTACAATTTGACACTGGGTTAACGGTTTAACCGGTTAACCCCGGGTTAGCGGGATGGTGCAAGTGGCGCTAAGTAGATCAATGTCTTAGCTTGAAACGTAATTACCCGATTTTCAGAGCCAAAGCAAATCTAATTAGTCTCTACTACAAATCCCTAGAATCTCCATTGACTTACATTACAATACAAATGATACAGGAGGCAATATTCCGATTTTTAAAATATGATACCAACATGATATCAATGTCTATTATAGGTATTGTACATATATGACGCGCAATATTGGAATGCATGAAGGTTAATATTAAACTGCGCGTCTGTGGCCGTCTTATCTGCATAAGAGCATTTTCACATTGTACGATCCGATATCGGATGTCGGAAGGATGTAAAATATAAGATATATGTGTTTCTCTGTATTTAATAAATTATTATCACTAAAAAACGATAAATAAGGCAAAAAAAGGCGGACTTAATTAGCATGAGGCCTACAGCTAGTTGTTTTTCTCATAGGCGCCTTCCGACATCCGATATCGGAAAGGCGCTTTCTATAAATTCAGACATGTCGAAGCCCCCCGTCAGTTGTCGGACTGATAATATTTGTTTGTGTGCGTATGTGCAGACATAATGTTTGTTGTAGTGTGCGTGACCGCTATAGACGGCGTCCGGTATCCTACATCCGATATCGGATCGGACAATGTGAAAAGGCTCTAAGGATTAAAGAGAACTCCAATCGAAATTTAAATAATGTATAATGTATGGAAAACATCATGTGACATTTCATCTGTCATTCCGGCACATTTTTTTATTGGTTTTGGCAATAAACCATTGTCGGAGTTTTAAAGATCTAAGCATACAGGGATAGGATGGGCATAGACGGACAGACAACGGAAAGCGACTTTGTTTTATGTATGGTGTATATGTTTACTATATAAAAGTTTCAGATTTGATTTGATAGTCTTGGAAACCGAGGTTTTTGAAAGGTCGCATTTCCTTATATAAACACTTCATTACGCCTACTACTTAGTATGATATGATTCATGATGACAACTTTTATATAGCGTACCTACATACATAGTATTCGAAAGGTTAATAGCAAACAAGAGACCAGAAAAATGATATAAACTGTAATTTCTTGTACAAAATGGCGTAGCTCGGTTTTGTTGTATTGCAGATTATAGAATCGCAGGTTAGCGATAACAGATGGCGTGACGTAACGGTGTTAAACGCCACGCGTTAGGTGTTTGCAATGGTTACTATAAATATACATAGGTATAATATGATTGGAATTGAGAATCCGTTCATAATAACAATTTGACATAAGTGTTAAGTCGTTATTATTTAGTCATCTTTGGTTAGTAATACAGGGAAGCAAATATGCTTTTTGCTAACAAAGGAACAAGATGAGTGACAATGTAAATAAAAAGTTTTGTTTAATTGAGCTTTTTGTAGATACCTACCTTACTGGTACCTACCTCAAGGTATTTTCTGTCAGTCAACCATAGGGCCAAACAGCTACCGACGATTCTTTACTTAGGTACTAATTACACTTACACTCAGTTTCAATCTAATTAGAACCTTTCATAAACAAAATAATAAATTAGGTTAATGTTAAAAACAGGAAAACTGTATGGTGGGCCTTACGATGATAATTCCTTGTTATCTTGCCAAGTTTACCATCAGTTAAGTCGCTGTCAGTTAAATCGGAGTGGTCTAAGGGTCGGTTGCACCAAACCGTCTGTCACCGTTTTACCGTTCGCAAAATTTTATTGTATGGAAAGTTTCAGTTCTCTGCTGCTTGACGGTAATCAGTCTGTTAATTATGATTGGTGCAACTGGTCCTAAATGCTCACAACTCACAATTATCTAAACAGGCTTTTCAAGGGATTACAATTCAATCTCGGATATTTTTAAGCACCTTGACCGCTCGAATATTTGTAGATGGCTATTGTATCTGCATTAATTAGGTAGGTTAGGTCATAGATTAGTATATGTTATTGGGTTAGGTATATGTAAAAAAAAAAACATATTTTTTTTTATCTAACCAAATAATTATAAAGGCAACATTTACGCCTGCCAAGTTTGATGTACTTTCAAGGCATTTTTCCTTCAAGGAAACGTAGTGAACACTTCCGCTCATGCAGATGACAAACAAACATTATATTGTGATTTTTATCCTCTTTTTAAACTAACTTATCAACACTCAATAGGTTATAGGCTGTTTTATCCCAGATTAGGTCAATACGGGTCAGTGCATGTGGCTGCGGGGCACATACTACAGAGATACCGCATTATGAAACGTTTACAAGGTCACCACATAACACATGTGAAATGGTGAGATTTTACTTATAAAATGCAGCACGAGTTGTATTGTACAAATCGTAACATTTTATAGTATAAAATGGTGTAGATACCATTTTATACAAGGTATGTACTACCCCTACCTATAAAAATGTCCTACGTGGGCGATTCTCGTTGCGAACGGTTTAATCAATTTGAGGAGGATCTAAGCTTTTACGGATAGATTACTTTGATTTCTGGTATAAATTGTTACAAGGACCATAAATATCCTCCTTCCTTCCTTGCTTTTAGCCAACGTTAGGCTTTCTTATCCGTTAGGGTTAGCCTCGCCTCGAGAATATACTGACAGATCAAAGGATAGCAAACAAAGAATCAAACTTGTTTTTCTTATATAAATATAAGTAGTAAACTACAATGTATTTTCCGAAGTTTCTTCATGACAAAATATACTAGATATTCCAGCTTACACAGCTATAAGCAATAATTAGTTGTGAAGTCCGTGATAGCTAATTTTATAGTAAGCTTTATGTTAGAATTAGAACATATAAACCAAACAGGTTGTAAACCTTATGCCATTAGCTTGCGACTATTTGTTTTGTCTGTGGTTTTCTATTTTGTCAGTTTACTTGAACAAATGAATACAGGTTTTACTCTATTCAATCCCTGGTACATGGAGACTATATAAAGGAGCCAAATCTCTATGTATGAAAAGTGTCCATCAAAAAACAGTAATTAGGCGGCGCGGCGCCACCATACACCGAAATACTACCAAAAACAATCTACGTAATTTGGTCTGGTTATTTGTTGCCTTATGTCCCAGAGCCTAACTAGCGCCACCGGAGAGATTAGGAACTATTATTTAAAGCTGAAAGCGATCACTTTTGCAACAATTCTGCCTTAAGAGATTGGCATCCTTTCTATTATACCATCCATACCCTGGTAGAATTCCACTCATAACTCAATACTTTAAAATATGTTGTTTTCAGTTTTTATCACGAGACATATTTCATGTCTGTTTTCTTTGTAGATATAGTTTGTATAACCTTGAATAACTTGTTTTAATGCTATTTTATTTATTTTTAGATTTAACTTCACCAGCTCCTTTTCAGTTTTCAGACAAGACAAACAAATAGGTAGACCTAACAAGAAGATATTATTAAACTTTATAATAAAAAATACCTAACACGATACCTAACAAATTAAATATTTTATTCGTTAAAAATAGTCTTTCATCAATTTAACTACATAAAAGTATAAAAGTTGTTTAAGACGTCATTGTTGTATTTATTAAGTAAAGATTTATTTGTTTTTATTTATTTGTTCAACATAGGTAAGTTACAAGATGTTAAATACATATTTCAGTATCACTATGTCGTGCCTATTGGCATACAAATTCAATAAAAATACACGCTAATCATAATATCACAGAAAACAATAATAGTCAAAACAGGGTTATGTCATGCAGTAAATCTTAATTAGGTAGGAGGTGTATTGTTTCATTTTTGTCAAAAGAAAAAAAATCTTTTACAGTTTAAGTAATATTTATTTAATGATCTCTTAACCTATGACAGGAAACATTTATAAAATAGCAGCTAATCACAATAATAAAATTATTATAACATTTACAAAACGTTCTTATTTTACAAACGTCGCGCAATATCTCGCCTCTAATTTAAATTATTTCTTTATTTTAATACTAAATTGACTAATCCATTGAATCGTAGATATCGCGGAGGCAAAATAATATATTTTCACTCCGCGTTCGGAAACAGCCTTTGCAACAAATTTTCCTCGAAACAGAGAAAACTTAGTAGTTACAATATAGGAATTCCAAGGAAGTGTTCTCTGAATTGATACAAAATAATATATGGCATATTAATCTAAGTACAGTTCTACAGAATTCATATGTGTCGCTTAACTTCAAACTCAGGTAAATCCTTTCGACCCTCTCGGCAAATATCTAATAGTAATAGGGTATTACCATTTCTTAATACCAAAATCGCATAATCTGGAAAATGGATTTACCCGAGTTTAAAGACTTTGAAGTTAAGCTACTCATATCAACTTGAAATTTACTTGAGACATTTATGAATATTGAAATTACTATGTTCGACATTGGCAGCTTTTACAAAGTATAAGCGAATGACCGCTTCATTTGAGTATTACTTCCACATTTCTAAACTCACAATTTGTTAAAAGCCGGCACGGTTGGCGAGAGCTAAATATAAAATTATCTGTTACGGATATAATTTTGTACAAAACCTGATCGCCATTACGCCAATCGCATCCAGCTTAAAATAGATTGCCAGGAACATAATCATTTGTGAGAAAAAGCGCAATAAATGCAGAAACAAATATTATTAACGACAAAATAAAATTAAAGTGACTTAAATAAACAAAACAAAAAGTTTAAACTTGAATAAGTTTGTCTGGTAAACAGTGTTTAGAAACATTCAACGCCATTGTGCATTATTCGACTCACCAGATACTGTCAGCCAATATTGCAAAAAACTAAATTAAAATCTCAAAGAATTTGATTGAACCACGAACTACTCCGATAAAAATAAAATATACAAAACGTTGGCATTTCTGTAAACCTAACTCAATCGAGCACATTTTTCGACTCTCCTTAAACTAGAGGCTCGGCATTACTTATTTATTTCACTAAAATCTCACATCTCTTTGAGGAGAAATTTCTAGAAGCCACGTTCGAATTTCAAAGAATTATACAGTTAAACAGACGACCTCGAAATATAGTAGAAGACCTCAAGCAGCGGCTTGATGTGACGTAACAGGAAATTACATTAATTTTCTATTAGAACTCCTTGATGATCGTTAAGTACAAATAAGACTGGTGATTCAACTCGGCCAGTTCAGACGGAAACAAAAGAAAAGGAATAACAAAGAAGAAACGCATTTATCGTAACGATTGTCAACTTATTCTTTAAATAATGATAGTCGTATTTCGTAAGCAGATGAAATAATTTGCGCAAAACTGTGTCGACACTTTACAAGTTAACTGAGTTAAGAGTTTCGTTACTCGTCTGAGTACAGTCACAGTCGACCAGAAAAGTGACGCTATCAAGATAAAAATCGGTTGACGGTATTTCTTGTGCGGAAAACTTTTTACGAAGAATTTTCGAGTCCGTCGCGAATCGCAGAGATATCGCTGGCGCGATGGAAACGACAGAGAAAAATGATTTCCTTAATATTTACTTACGGTCTACAATACATTTTGGTCATTTACATAATTACTTGTTCGTTTCTTTGTTGTTTGTTATCAAACGTGGCCAGTAGAATTACATTACGCTGAAAAAACTACTTACGATTATGTGCGTTTTATTCATTTGTAAAATACGTTTGGTTGCAATCCCAATTGAATATCGTGTGAACAGTGTTGAAACGTCTCGTGTTATTTGGAACACCCTAATTTTGTCGAGTTCTGGCCTTATAAATCACGTACGCGGCCTCCCCAATAGGGCGACGGCCGGCAAGCAGTTATGTACAGTAAAATGTTTATCAAGTTAACATACAAACGCAGTCCCAAATAATAATAAAACTACTTTTTAAATGTTCACATTACGATGCCAAAATTTCTAAATGCTAAAGGCGTATCGCCTCAAAATCCGGTTAATCCGTATAAAATGGCCAAAGAAACGGAATCAATTTTCAAAGCATATTTTTTAATACATACAGCACCGATCAAAAGTTTAAGTTCATCCTTTGTTTTCGGTACAAATGAGTACTATTGTACGATATTTTTTTGCAGTTCGGATGTCGAAATTTGTTTCCATCTGATCCGTTACTGTTTCCAGAGATGTGCTTGATTAGTCAGACACAATTTACGTTCATTTCTAAACAACTCATCCCTCATTCCCTAAAATCTTATAGGAAAAAAAATTAGAACAAAAGTACTCATTTGTACCGAAAACCGGTAAAAAAAAACCGAAAACCGTTTGACCGGTACTGTAGCACAATGTCCAAACGTTTGGGAAACTAGCACGAATACGACACACAGGCTAGGCTAATATCACAGGAGTGCTGGGAACTCTGTCCTCCGCCCCGCCCACCCGGCCCGCGCCACCCCAGGTACCTATTTACCATTCAGAGGGGCGAAACGGGACACTACCAATATATTTTGCGACAATTAAGATTTCCAAAAATAATTAGTTGGAAATTACCAATGATTTCTTCACGAATTGCACAATCTGCCGACTGATTACCAACAGCCTTATTGTTTCAGATAAGATACCTACTCTCTTATGTTTTTTTTAGTCATTTCGATACAATACAATAATTTAATATTGAGTAACATTTTGCAACAAACAGCAAACACATTGGTAACAAAATATAATCATTATAAGACGGTAACAGCTTTTAAATATAACAGACAGAACAACTCAACGATATTTTTCCATCACTAGGAAGAGTACAGCTAGGAAAGTGGTACGTGACAAAATCGTGCCGCGCATACCGCGGCGCGGCCGTCAAGTGTTGTCGCGTTTGTCGACTAGTTCACAGATATCGCGTAGATCGACTATAAGACCATTGAAGGTGTTTTTTCCTCGCGACTAACGTAACTCGCGGTAGAGCGCCTCGCGTTGTAAACGCTATGTGCAGCGCAATGCACTTTTACTTTCCAAGTGATCGGATGTTTAGAAACTGTCTGTGTTTCGGTTAGTTCGCACCGAACTTCCCGTACTAAACTTATTCCAATAAAAATAATACATTAGCGCGTTGGCACAGCCGTTCCCAGTCATTTTGCACTATTTCTTAATCACTATCTTTAAATTATGTATAGTACAATAATGTAACATTATAATCGCTTAGAACTATGCTCCAATGTGAATCATTAACTCGCTGAGTCCCACGACACGACGCGACGTCATAGCCAACCAAACACTTCAACTGTGCGATAGTAAAAAATAAATCGTTGAACACTAATTGGACCGCGCCCGTCGGTAGCGCCTGAGCAACTTTCACTAAATAATAAAAAACACGCTAACAAAGTAAGTAGGTACTCCTTAATAACAAAGAATTGGCTAAACGTCAGTCCGGGGTAACGTTTATGATAACACACTGTCCCGCCTCGAGCCGCCGCGCATACCGGGCCGCGCAGGCTCTTCTGACACATTTGTTTCCGAACAGTGTCCGGTAACGCGGTCAGCGACTCGGGCGCATTCGGGGTCACACGAGCGCTCACTCGCGCTCGCTTCACAGCGGGTTGAGGTGCGCCGGCCTGCGCGGTCACGAGTCGAGCACCGTCAGCAGGCTGGGGGGCAGCAGCGCGTCCTGGCGGGGCAGCTGTCGCGCCAGCTGCGCGCAGCCGAGGTTTGCGTCGCCGAGCTCGGGGATGGCGTCGAGCAGAGCTAAGCACTCGTCCTCGACGGCCCTTCGTGCCTTCTTGCCGACCCAGGAGTCGTCACATTCCTCCCGCGCGCGGCGCCTGCGCGCTTCCTTCTCGCGGCGAGCTTCCTCGCTCAGTCTGCAGTAGGTGTTGTTTATGCACACGGACCGGCGCAGGTCACGCGCGGGGTCCTCGATATTCTCTAGTTTTTGAGAGCAGATCTCGATGACGCGCTTGCGCTCCTCATTAGCGCGCAGGCGGGCGGAGATCATGGAGAGCTTGGGGCGAGCGGCGGGTTCCGTGCGCGGCGGGCCGAACATGTCGTCTTCCAGCGCGTCGGCCAGCGCGCAGCCGGCCAGCCCCGCGCCGCGGGCGTCTCGCTCCTCCTGCGGCGTCATCCTGCAACAACAAACAACACTATTAGCAACCAGTAAACACCGAATCGGAAAACCCACACAAAATCACTGACGCGCATAATCGGAAAACTCATGGGAAAGCAAACTAATTGTTCATCGCCTCGGGCGATCGGCGCACTATCCAATCGAAAGTAATGTACAATTATATTTCATAAAGCATATTCTTTTCATTCATTGGACTCAATATTTTCAGTGTAGCGTCATCATTGAGTCACACCTACGTTGGCCGTTATTCAAAAACTAATTGTAACAAAGCGGCGAGGTAAAAAGATTAGTACACCCCGAAGGCAATAAGTCCATGTTTTGTCACGGAACGAGCTTGTTTTTAATTACAATTGTTATTATAGGCGGCGATTCACGAGCAAAACAAAGGAGCGTACTTAAAAACTCAACAACAAAATAGCGGAACGACACCTTGACAGCGATACAGTTCGAACACCCACCTGAAAGATATATCAGGAGTCAAGACGAACAGTCCCGAAACCAGCATGATCACAGCTTAGGGCCCTGATTAAACACTGCTCAATGTCACAGCAAAGTTCAAAACACTGGCACAAAACGAGCGAGCAATCCGTCACTTTGTCCTCGACGACGGTAAAAAAGAGAAGTGAAACAAAAATAAACCGCTCACAGCGCGACGCGTGCGCAGCGCGGCGATCGCTCGGCGAATGACAATGACAACATACTTCACTTCACTGTAGATAAGACATTGAAAAAGCCAATTGCGTCATTCGTGCACGGCTACGTACATACGTCGTGCGGAGAGGAAGCCGTGACGTCGGGCCCCGTCATTTTGGACTCTATTGACTTGCCGCCACGGCTCAACCGTTTGCTGTGGCCACCAAACCATCGGCCCACATCAATATTGTAAAAGTGAAATCCCCAGTAGAGGTCGGCCTGAGACGCAAAATGTAACTACGCTGCCTATTCATTGAAGATATAGACAAAGAAGAATTAATAAAGATTTCCAAATTAATTTATTGACACAAAACTACTAAGAGGTACACACTTTACAACGGACCAGGAAAATACAAAACGAATTAGAGAAAATCAAATCAACAAAGGAGATAGTTCAGAGGTAAATATAAACTGGAGATCAAACAACACCTGTACTGGAATGCGTCTTTACACAGCCTGATAACAGTATTTCAGGAAATTCAGGATAACGAGAAAACATCGAGGGCTCTCAAGGTTTAACAACGACCCTCTCCGATTTCCCGACCCAATAGCGAAGTAAAATGGAAACTGTCACAGAGTCCAATCATTTTATAAGAGCACTATATTGACAACAATATGTAGAAAAGAATCGATGATATCACTCTTTGAACTTCTTGTTTTTGTTGTGTTTGATTATTGATTTGGAAATTTAGCCAAGGTTTGGTTTAGGTTTGGTTATTGTAAGTAATCCGGTACAGACTGGGTTTAATAATGTCTTGTCTATATAGCCCCGCCGCGCTCGATCTTATTATCAAAAGGAAAGTCGTTCCAAGATACGTGTCGCAGCTCTAAAACGACTATTTCTAACCTATCATCCTCGTCTGGAAACTTCAATATTAAAAGTAGGAACATTTCAACAAAAACGTTGATATTTCTCATATTGTGACGCCATTAGCAACGGAAATTACAGGAAACTACGCAATCCCATCGCGTCTGTGACGAGGTTTAATTAAAATGTTGCCTGGATTGTAACATAAAACCATTATACCTACTGTATATTATTAATTGATACGATTTTAAGGTATCTGTTGCTACTGGAATTGGAATAATTCTATGTCAATCGCTTGAAATTGTTTCCGTGCACAACTAACCACAATTCTTTGTTTGAATCATCAATCAACAATGTCAGGGTTCATAAAAGCATATCAGAATGAAATAGAAACTTTTCATACATGTAACGGGTAAACCACAAGAGTTCTATAGTGACAGTAACAGAGAGGTTATGGAAAATTCACGAAACTGCAACTTTCGAAGCGCTTGACCTAGAAAGCCGAAATTCTGCAGGTTTGCCGGGGCAATATCTGCTTTGATTAAATCAGTGCTTAGTGGCTTATATAAAAGCACAATGATAGGCATAAATAATTACATAACTAATCTCCGTCAAAGCGCTTATCGCAATAGATTAACATTAGGAGTTAACTGGGCATTATTATCCGCCCGATTGCGACTCATATATGAACAGATTGACTTCGAAACTCGCCGTCAAACTCACGCCAGTTCAAAGTTGCTAAGCGTCGGGGGCATTTGAAACCGTAAAATAGTGACAATGAGAAGCCCCCGCCGCCGCAAGCTCGCACTTGGCCGGTTTTTTTGAAGCGGCGACAGTGCCGCAGCGACCCCACCAGTTACGATCTAATAAATCTTGCCCGGCTCACCCGCTGCCTACTACTACCTGCACTTTCTTTTCTCTGTCTCGCACGAGCTGGAGGCATGAAACGTATGCGCTTAAAACGCTACCAAAACGCGGACCTTTTTTAAGCCAAGTTTTAGATATTATCTAAGTGGGTGACGCTGACGGATAAACACGGTAGGTAAATAAGTGTTGTCGAACACTATCATACATTAAACGAAAATTGCAATAAGGGTCGTGTTTAAGTTAACTTTGGAACTCAATAGTCTGGGAATCTAAATTTGTACTGGTTTTGAAGCAGTCTTATAATTTCGCAAGTGTTAATAAGGTTGACGCTTGCAAGGTCGTTCAAGATTGTCGGATACCTTTAAACTATCACGGACCAGACTGTATACGGAATATTCAAAACCGGCCTATTGGTTGCATTCATTAACGAGTTATGTCATGGTGGCTCGGATTATCAGACCATTATAGTTATAGTCAGAGATGGGCATTAATCGATTAATCTTTTAGTTAACTAATCAATCGATTAAAAATGTCAATCGTCATTTTTTAATCGCGATTAATTTAGTTGCGATTAAATTAGTTGTGAGAATGTTCGACTAACAACTGAATTAGTTTTAGTTTCAATCGACTAAATTTCACGATTAAATCTATATTAAAACTACGTAGTCGCCCGTTTTTGCATTTTTTATCTTGCAATATGTAACTACAAGTACGTATGTATGTAACATACGGAGGTACTCGTATGTTGTAACTATGTTAGTTTGGGTAGAATTTTGAGACTTATTTTGAAGCAGATATCTTCATCCGATTGAGCTAAAATTATGTATACACGTTTAATTTGAAATGCTTGAATGACAATGCAAATAATGCCATAATATTATTATAACGATATATTGGTAATAACGACAAATAGCGAAAAACTGCATTGTTTACAAATCGCAAACAATAAAGTAGGTTGGTGCATTATTAATACTTTGAATTATACGATACTGAGTAAATCTTAGACATAGAAACTATCAATATTTTGCTGTCTCTGACAATAGTTAAACTCTTTTTGGTGTCACGCGGTGACAAAACAATGGGATAATCCTACTTACCTGGAACTGGAAGTTGTTTGTTGCATTTTGGTGCAAGTGCCGACGCATCTTCTAAAAATAACACGTTCTATTGAATGACACATCTGCATGTTGTTTATTATCTACGCGGTCTATTTTGTTTTCAACGTGTGGTCTTTAAACTTACTTACTTTAGTAGCAAAATAATAGTGAGAACAGATCTCACTCCTTAGAAACGGTCAAAATATATACTATATTATTTTTAAACATCCGTTAAGATGTCCTAATCAGTCTGTCAACATAGCCATACCGAGGTATTCTATTCAATTTGCTTCTAACATTAGTCGCGAGAAAATAGTCTAACTAATTAGTCGATTACAAAATTTAGTTGTCCGAAATCAATCGGCAACTAATTTAGTTGCAACTAAATTAGTTGCACTCTATACAACTAAGATTGATCAATCGTCGTTTTCAATCGTCAGTTGCAATTAATTCTTGTAATCTTAATCGTTAATCGTTAGTCGATTACATTTTGCCCATCTCTGGTTATAGTACTATGTATATCTGATAGCAAATTTCAGTTCTATTATCACATTGAATACCTGTGTTTCGATATTTCTTAGTGAGGGAGTTGGGAAGATTTGAAATACATATGTAGGTTGATCGGGAGCGGGTGGGTGACTTTGATGTTCAATACTTACTTTAACAATGATCCGAGAAACATAAATAGATACGAGTAACCTTCCATCTGGGGAGATAAACAAGCTAAGCTACCCACAATGTTGTGAATATCATTTAATCGAAATAACAGTTAAACAGAAGTTACGGGTAAAGAATGAGCTGTTGTAGCCGTACCGACACTTTCTCCGACCCTAGCTTGCCCTTAATAGCCTTACCATATCACAACGACAAGTTACTTATTTTCTTATACAATAAATAAGTACCGACAGTACCAATAACTTGAGAACTCTTTTTTAAAATATACCTGTTATTTTTCAAAGAGGATATTGCATAATCAACAAATTCAATTTGAGAAAGTAACAATGGTTTGTCTCCATTAATTTAACCGAAACTAGCTATTTGTAAATGACATTTATCTAAGCAAGCATGCGCAGTAGATCGATACGCTTACAGGGTTATATCGTACAAGTGCATCTCTATGAATTGCTTTCCACAAAACAAACAGCTTTTCCAAATACCTTTGACTAAGTGATACTGTTGTTAAGACAATAGGACTGTTATCACCATAATCGACTCAGAGAAAATAACAAATTAAGAAGATGAACGTTTTATAATGCCTGTTGAATTACTGAACAGAGATAAATTACACAATCGTCCGATCAAATGTTATGCAATAAGCATTAAGTATCCAAAGAACCGACATATGCATCTATTACAATTGAATCGTTTCTAGGTCAACGCATCAGTGAGGCGTTCGCTTGGGAAAACTATGTTAACGTCGCAAAATTTAATTACGAAACAACTGAAGAACGATACGCGTGCTTAAAGTTAGCACCGCCCACAATCTCTCCGCTTTGCATAAAGGTTGACGGGTAGAGAATGCCTCGTGGCATAAAATCCTCCGTTTGTACTGTAACGTTTTCTTTTGTGCAATAAAGGTTAAATAAATAAATAGATAAAGTGAACTAAAATAAACAATGAAGAAGACCGCAAACTGTAAATTGAACAAAAATAGCAATTTCCATGTCGTAGTCCATTTAGATAAGGCAAAACTTCAAATCTATTTACTTATCCACAATTATATTCACTTCGTTAAAACTGCGGAATACGACGACAACTTGTAATATGAATTCAGCAGTGAAAACTTTGCGCAAAGCGAAATAACCGTTAAAACGCAACCGTGAATCGTCGACAGGGACCCCTGGAAGCCTGTACTTAACTGCGTAATTCATTATGAGGACTAATCAAAATTACCATACTGCTGTTATAAACATTATACCTTACGAATATAAAGCTGTAGCGGTGATAGGCGCAGACAATGGACGGCCGCGCGAATAAATCAAGCGTAATGGCCACGTAGTTGACGCTATTTTTAAAGTTATTGGCTTTGTGTATTACTTCCTCTTTAATGCCGTCCGAATATTCCGTTCTGACAATTTACCGGAGCCTGTCGAAATGACGTGTTAATTGAGTGACGTCATTACGTAACTTCGGCGGCGAATTTTTACACATCCACGATAAGGTCGAATGAAAGGGACACATTCTACCCAAACTCCCGAGAAAAAGTTGATAATGCTGGTGATTCTACGTAAAATGTTTAAAATTTTACCTGCATCCGATGACGTAATGAGCGTGACTCCAGCAATTTTCTAATTTCCTAGAATGAATACAAATAAAGTGGAACTTTATTAAGGCTCCTCGCGTAGTAAGAAACCTAGGAACGCTCTTGGCACATTTCCCACGGGCAGAAAGTTGGATGGGGAAGGTAAGTTTATGCTTATAGGTCGTATTAAATTAGACTGAGATAGTTCCTTCCTTATCGCTCAATTAACACATTGATGCCGCAAAAATCGAGCTTCGTCGGAAAAATTAGTCAGAAAAATTTCCGTGCTAGTGTACTACTTTGTAGAGAATTTTTACAGCAATGTTAATGGCAAATTGTAGCACATGTTGGGTAGGTAGGTCAAATAGTTATTCATGTAATTAATGATCCATTAAGCCTACATTAGTAATAGAGATCAGCCTTGGAAGACAAAGCCATTAACAACGAAGTTGGAACTTTCTTCTCAGCAGTTAGTCCAGATGAAATTGTCAATGACACAAATTTCAACAGGCTCCTTTGTGGCTCCGAATTGTAAAGAGTGACGAAGTAACACGGGGGTAAATTGTTTAAGTAAACTTTTTAACAAGATTATAAAACCTCATGGGTTAAGCATAACTATTTTCTCATTGTGAAAAGTTCTTTTGTTTTTTTCTATGGCCATGACTGCATTTCGTCCAGCTGTCCATTCGGTATTTTATCTACAGGTTTAATAATAATGAAGAAAGGAATCATCCCTTTCTAAATGGTCGTTTACCTAATCATAATAATCATTTTACGATATCAATTGTGTTTCATTAGAAAGGAAAAGCGTTGTCAAGAGCCTTTCTTGAGACAAAGAAAGATCACAAGCCGGACTCGTGTAACGACGAACTCTAAAGTTAAAAGCGAGACGATAAAATCAGAAGTCCATCTGATGAGTAATGAGAATTTAGGCGAATACGAGACCGTAGGCGAAACAGTTAGACGGGACGCTAAAGCTGGCTGGAGCGAGTGCGGCGCGACATAAAAAGGTAGTGGGGGATAATTGCTTAGCACTGAACAAATAATGATGCATTCTGGGATTGCAATTTGCAAGATTTTTTTTAGGTAGTAAGTGTAGTAGGTAACCTAGGTTTAAAATAGACAGAATTTACACAGCAATTTGATTATTAACTAGTACCTAACTCCTTTATTCATGAAACTAAGCAAACCCACTGATTACCAGGGCTTGTTAGACTTGACAAGCATTTATGAATAACGCCATAAGCATTCTGACATCCTACGATAATAGTCAAGAACATACGTAATACATTAAAAAAACATGTCCATCATACATTGATGAAACACCCTACATAACGTAATATCGACTGCCCCGACAGTCAATGCGATCATAATTGAAAATGAAGAAATTCCAAAGAGTAGCGCCTATTCTAAAAGCGTTAGAAATGATATCGAGTCCGAAACGCCTGCTTCCGTCTCGCTCGCTCCTGCGGCACGAGGAGAGAAGGAGACGGCGCGCTATGATCACCGCAACGAAAAAGGGGATGGTCAGGTAAAAATTACCCGAACAGCTTCGAAACACGTCTGAAATTAATATCTCAGCAATAAAGATATCACTGTCTTAATTGTATGCTTGTGATAAATCTTAATTAACTGTTTCATGTTTAATTAACTTCAATTATTTTAATTAATTTCTAACAGATGGTAAGTTACAGTTCAGGTACATTACTATTCTTTGTTCCTTTGCTTAACAATATTTACCAATATCCGGTTTTTCTTTGTTACCCATTTTATACTTACTTAGTTAAAAATAAGAAGACATTTTTCATTTTAAATTTCAACAATAACACAAGTCACTCAAGTAATCGTTTTTTAGATTTTTTTTTAAGTCTATCCAAGTGTCAGAACCTGATCAGAGTAAAAATAGTCACGTTAAAATCTTAAAATGGAATACTAATGCCGTTTAAAGAAAGACTAGGCAGTTATGTCACGCTTATCAAAAAGTTTATTTCCGTAAAATTACCATCTATTCAAATTTCGCAGTCACAACAGTTAAAAGCTATTCATTCTTCACCTATTCATTCTAATTAAATTCAAAATAAATAAAAAATGTTTAGAAAAAAAAGTACTAAAGAAAAAAAGTTACAACAATTAATTTACCTGATGACAAATGACAATCCAGTGGCACCAACAATCCGCAAGAACAATAAATGCAAAACTTGTGTACAAATCAAACTGTTAATTACACATAATGCGAGCCCGAACGAGCTGTGACACAAACGATCAACTTAGCACTTGTCCAAACAGAGCAACATGCCCGAGCACACCACACAGACACCCGCTGAGGCCGGCGGCGCGCGCCAAACTGCGCCCGTTCGTCCCATACATAAGTAAGTTCGGTGATTTATAGGGCGGAGGGGAGGGGGGCCAATGCGCCCCTTGCAAAGGATACCTCATTATCCTTACTCTAATCCCTGCCTTTTGATAATTTATCCCATATAAAGTAACTTAACCTTTTCAAAATACCACGAGTGCACCATATTAATAGAAACTTAAATGCCACACTCATACGCCTACGCAATGTATTCAATCGCTATCCCTTTGAAACTCCTTTAAAACAAAGGACGCTGTGATAGTGAACTTTAACAATACTTTTATTCCATTTCCATGTTATTAAATAGATATAACAATTAAAAGAGAATATAACAATTAAACGAGAAGTCGGATTCGATTACATATGTATTTCTATTTTTCTAAACTTCGTAGCACTTGCTCTTTAAGTACAAAACATGATAAAAATTTAAAGTCAAAACTCGACTTTTTTTCCATTTTTAGTCGTCCTAGTAAAGTGTTTATGTTCAATACTATTAAATGAACATACTAAGTATGCAAGACTTATTAAGTAACGAAAGCCTTTTGGCTTCCATGGCAATAAAATCCCGCTGAAAGATTAAACCGGGGCGAAAACAACCAGACCGCTACACAGTACCTACTAATTACATTACAGAACGCTATGAGAGAATACTCATCACTTATGCTTTATGCTATAACCTTTTTTTTAATGGACATTTAAACTCAAGCTTAAACATTTAGAAAATATGTAAGTAGGTTTAATTTATTTGATTTAATTTACATTTTTATTATAAACCTACTAACTTTAGTTATAAGTAAAACATAAAATATGTAACATGTGAATCCTGGTTATCTAAATTAATAAAGAACTTTTATATTTTTTAAACGGCGTTTGTTTTTAGGAAATATGGTGAAATTGCGCTTATATTGTACAGATTAAATATCTATCCACCACATTTTATTGAAATCTGACATAAAAAATTCGACAACAATATAAATCGGCCCAATAAGAAAACACCGCGCATTAACGATAAGTATGAAGGCTAACAACAAAGGTAATAATCTAATAATTGCCCGCGTATAAAGTACGTACTTTGAACGTACGTTTCTTTTTCGCACCAATATAAATACACGTATATCAAATCAACCCTAACAACGTTACACTAAAATCCTGTACATTAAACACCTATCCGTAGTTAAAACGTTACTAATTACCAGTACGGTGTACGAACCTGTTGATTACGCGTGATCACAAGTATATGATTGCCCAATTGAAATTCAAGGCTGCCGTTTACTACGTATGAGTATGTTCAAGTAAAATACGGTTTTTAAATCGTAAAAAACGTAATAAAATAGAATAAAGTTGACGTTCGGATCTCAACTGCAGGTGCATTACTACAGCCGATACACGCGCGCTCTTACATATTGACAGATTCTGTCAATTTCCTTAATAGCTCTCCTCTACACGATGGGCCATCATATTGGCGTGGCTTGTGGTAGTGGTGTCGGATGGTTTATGGTGCGGCGGGATGGCGATGGGATTGCCGCGGTGTCGGTTTTTCGTCCTATCATCAAAGGTGGCCCAGCGATGATGCGTACGCACGTGGCCCATTCCATAGTGCGTACTCTCAGCCATCTCGCTGGCCCAGCGCTGGGCCATCGTGTGGGAGCCATAACCATCGCATGAACAGATGGTCATTTCAGCTGATGGTTGGCAGCCGAGGGTGGTTCAGCGAGATCACTGGTCCAGCGCCGGGCCATCATGTAGAGGAGCCAAAATAAAATGAGTGACGGTATTAACGTCACAATCGCGGCAGTAATGTGGCGGCGAATGTCACTCATTTTATCAAGGATATAAACAGATGCAGCGCAGCAACAACCACGTAACAACAGTAGGTAATGCAGTAATGCATTAAATATTAAACCATGTTGAATAATGGTTATTATTTAAGGTAGAAAACGTCCGAGTGCTCGTCACTGTCCCAGTAATGTAATCCTTACGTTTACTTCATTAGGGTGTCAACTAACTATTGGGCATTAGCATGTCGAGCACTGAAATGTTTATGGGTAAGGATGCATTTAAATTTTAAGGACAATTTTTGTTTTTCTTTAGTGCCAAAAAGTTTCATAAAAAAATATTATACAAAAAAGTTTTTTATTGATTCTAATTGATGTTAGTATTGCATAAAATACCTAGTTATTTCTTATTTATTTTATTGTTTACGCTGATAACAATGAATACCTTATTTTTAGAAATATCAGTACCAATTCCCTCTATACGAAATGAAATTAAAGAAACCCTGCCGCCACAGGTTTTTTTTCTGCTAGTGTCTGAGCATTGCTTATGCAATGTATTTTATGTATGTTGCTGAAGCTGAATGTGCGAAGTGTTTTAACACTGCAACGTCAATATTAATATTTCACATTTTGGAACCCCAGTCATTGGCATATAGGTACCAAAAACCGGTGACCACAGTTTCGTACAACCAATAGGTACTGTTTTAGCTAAGGAAAATGTATTTTCTTTCAGAGAGGCAAATTTGCTTTCGCGATCCAGTGGCGAATGAAAAATTCACTAGGTACTCAAACGGGGTTTCAACCTCGCTAGTACAGTCGCCCTGAGAAATATAAAAGCGGCCAAGGTGGTCAAAATATCCGAACGTGCACTTTAAAGTCTTGATATTAAAGGCGGCTTCGTGATTTTCGCGATTTCGTGGTCGGTCCCATAGTAAAAGTTGCTCAGTATAATCCCAAAACGTCCCTGGCAACGGGAATTCACTTATTTTGTATAAATGCGTGTCCTGACCGACTGACTGATGCATCAACCCAGAACCGAAAGTACAAAAGATAGAAAGTTGAAATGTGCACACCAGGTTGCATTTATAAAGTGTACAAGAGAATAAGAAGTGATTTTGAGAGATTCAACCCCTAAAGGGTTTAAAAAGGGGATGAAAGTTTGTATGGGGTTTGTTTTATTTTAAGCTAGGAATTTGAAACATCGTAAAAAGAAATTTTATTTAAACAAAGAAAATTAGTTTCAGCGTTTTTAAAATTCATTCCTTAAAGGGGTTAAAAAGGGGATGAAAGTGTGTATGGGGAACAAGTTTAATTTTGAGCTAGGAACTTGAAACTTTGTATAAACATATGTTATTAGAATTCATGAAAAGTAATTACAGGGTTTTTAAAAAACACATTTCCTAAAAGGGTTAAAACGGGGTTGAAAATTTGTATGGGGATTCAATTTTGATTTAAGCTAGGAACTTGAACTTCGTAAATAGGTACTTTATTAAAACAGAAGAAAACTTATTTCAGCGTTTTTGAAACTTTATCCCCCAAGGTGGCAAAAAATGGGTTGAAAGTTTATATGGAGGGCAAATTTTTTTTTTACTTCGGGACTTGAATTGGTGTATAAAAACATATTATTAGAATACAAGAAAGTTATTTCATCGTTTTTAAAAAATTCATCCCCTAAAGGAGTTAAAAAGGGGTTGAAAGTTTGAATCCATTACAAATGCTTTGAAACTTCTTAGAAAGGCATAACATAAGATTACAAATAAAGTTATTTTAGTTTATTTACCCCTATGGGGGTTAAAAACAGAAATAAATATACCATAGAAGACGCAAATGCATCTACTTCGCGTGTCCGAACCCCGACCAAGCGTCGAGGTTGACCGTCGCTCTTTACAGTCCACGCCGCCGGTTGTTGCAGCCGGACGTCCGTGAAAACTTAAAAAAATGCTTCGTTGTATGATAATTAGAAATTGCGAGCACCCAAAGGCAAGAAAATATTTCCTATCACAGATAAGTAATTATAAAATTATGTATATTATGCGTAAATTTTGTATGAAAAAGTCGGCACGCTTGGTTTCAATACAAATCGTGGTATTTGCGTTATCTAGCGTTCATAATAAATCTGTGGTTAAAAAGTTTTTATATACGGGTATGGTATAAGTTTTCTTGAAACTTGGTACAAGAACTTAACGTGAAAATAGACGAAAATTATTTTACCGGTTTTGAAAGTTTTATTTTAAATTAAATAGAGCAACTATTTTTACTTAGTAAAATTTAAGTATACTTACTAATTTAAGTAACTTGGTAGTTATTATTTCTTTGTTGGTAAAAAAAGGGTTGAAAGTTTGCATCGGGAGCGAACTTTTTTTATTAAATAGTGGACTTGAAAATCTATGGTTTATAACAACAATTTTTTTTAGTTAAGTTAAGAGCTTGAAACTTCGTAGGTTGTGACAGACAAATCTCATGCGTTGTATAATTATTAACAAATGATTGCCCGGCCCTACGATGCATACTGTTCTATGCTCATGTAGAATATATAACGACCAACATACAAATCCACGCGTACGAAGTTGCGGGCAACATCTAATATCTGATATGGAAATGTGTGCATGTACAAGACTCATTAAGCGTGATTTGCATAAACTCTGTTCACCTATAGGTATGTACAGTGCAGTACAGTTCTAAAACTGTTTATTTTTTATTAGAAAAGGCATTGCATACATTTCCAGCCCAGAACTATACATATTTTCAGTATCAATATTAAATCTAGTTACGAAAATAAATGTAAATCCAAAATAAAATTTAAACAAAATACAAAAACAAAAAAAACTTTTCGGTGGAAGTTTGCATGGTAATGTACATCATATATTTTTTTAGTTTTATCATTCTCTTATTTTAGAAGTTACAGGGGGGGACACACATTTTACCACTTTGGAAGTGTCTCTCGCGCAAAGTATTCAGTTTAGAAAAAAAATATATTAGAAACCTCAATATCATTTTTGAAGACCTATCCATAAATACCCCACACGTATGGGTTTGATGAAAAAAAAACTTTTAGGTATCTACGTCAAACGGTCTTTGAGAAAAACGCATTTAACTGATTTGCAAGACCGAAGTGATCCCATAAGTGTTCCGTTTGTCAAAACAAAAAAACAAAGTTTTGCACGGAACACTAAAAATTTTTGAGTTGCAGTTCTAAGTATGGGGAACCCCCAAAATGTATTGTTTTTAAGGTTCCGTACCCAAAGGGTAAAAACGGGACCCTATTACTAAGACTCCGCTGTCCGTCTGTCTGTCACCAGGTTGTATCTCATGAACCGTGATAGCTAGACAGTTGATTTTTTCTGTTGCCGCTATAACAAGAAATACTAAAAAGTACGGAACCCTCGGTGCGCGAGTCCGACTCGCACTTGGCCGGTTTTTTTTCTACTCTTCAAAAAAAAACTTCAAATTTTTTATTGTAGGTACACAAAAATATTTACAGGATTGTTAAGATTAACCTAATTAAACACATTTGACAAAATGTACCTGGCATAGAAATATACAAATCAGGTTACTCTGGTTCCTACACTAGGCTTAGCGTGTCTCGTAGGTAACCCAGACTCGAATTTTATTTAAAAATCTTAATGCGGTTCACAGAATACATCTACTTACCAAGTTTCAACAGTAGTTCTTATAGTTTCGGAAAAAAGTGGCTGTGACATACGGACGGACAGACAGACAGACATGACGAATCTATAAGGGTTCCGTTTTTTGCCATTTGGCTACGGAACCCTAAAAAACACCAAGAGACGTGGCCTTTCTAAGAAAGTAAGGGTAATAACATGATAATTGATAACAGAATTAACAGATAAATAAGGAAAACAGTGGCTTAAAATTGTTTTGTAAGTACCTCAGTGCAGTACTTCTGATTTTGCTAATTACTTACTAATGATAATTACCTGGCTAGTAATCTGGTAAATCTGATAAACATTTTTAGGTATTTAACAATTATAAGAACCCATTAGGTTTTAAACCAAAATACTATGTGTTCGTTTACTTGGATTCTTTATTAAAATATTGTGTAAGGAAGGTGCCGAATATTGCAGACCAAATTCCAAATACCACGTTTGTTGTATGGGAGCCCCATTTAAATATTTATATTATTCTGTTTTTAGTATTTGTTGTTATAGCGGCAACAGAAATACATCATCTGTGAAAATTTCAACTGTCTAGCTATCACGGTTCATGAGATACAGCCTGGTAACAGACAGACAGACGGACGGACAGACGGACAGCGGAGTCTTAGTAATAGGGTCCCGTTTTTACCCTTTTGGTACGGAACCCTAAAAAAGTAACTTCACCGGATAGATAATTAAACTTTGGCTTATGTTTAGTAAAATACTTAGTAAAAGAGGCTAATGAGCCATTTTATTTAAAGTTGTAGTACAACAAATAAGTATATATTTAACTAACTAATGTGATCCAGCGACCCCAATATATACCCACCCAGTATATATTTAATTAAAAGTGTACCTAGACTACCTACTCTACCTAGTGTACATCAGTTGTACACTAAGGTACACTTTTTTTAAATTTGGGGATGTTTATGTTATTTCTACTCAGAATCACGAGCTCTTTCAATCCTATTAGGAGAAAAAAAACGACATGCAATTACATAATTATTAATTACTTAAATATTTAAAAAAAAATGATTATTTGACGATATTAAGTATAGATTGTCAAAGGATTGTCTCATTTCAAACATAGATAGAGATAATCATACTATCTTTGTCTTACACTAGTACTAGCACCCAAAAGAAAAGTATGAGTATACTTTTTTTGGTTCTTATTTACTGCCCATTTGGTTTGACCAACTGTAATATAAATATACATAACTATACAATTTAAAAATATGCAATAAAATTTTAAGTAAGAATTAGTAGGTGATGATTTTTAACAGTTTAAAGATGTCACTTATAAATAAAATAAAAATAAAAATAAAAATAAAAATCCTTTTATTTAATATTGTCTTCGGTTACCGCGATAGTTACTCATGAAATAAAACTATGAAAACGGATTATATCGCGTATATTGAATTTATAATACAACCCGACGTTTCGAACTCTTTACAGCGTTCGTGGTCAACGGGTGACTGAGGAAAAATTACAAAATGCAAAAATACCCACATACTAAAATAATGAACAATCATAGACTACAAACTTTAAGGCTGGTTGTACATGCAAAATCGGTTCATAAGGCTAGTTATACACTATAATTATTTTTCAAGTAAAGATATATATATATACGCGATAAAAAAAAAAAAAAAAAAAAAAAAAAAACTGCCGGCTCCAACCCTACACCACGGACCCGAGAAGATTTAATTCCCTCCTAAATTGTAGGAGGGTATCCCAATATGGGACCGGCAACAAACTCGGCGGGACACATCTTTTCAAAACATCAGAATGTCCAGCATCATCCAACACTACGGTCTCACAGTCTATGTCTCGCTTGCTCCTTTATCAGGTGGACTACAGGATCCCAAGCTGGTGGTAGAGAAAAGCCATCTTCCCTATTAAAGTTTGGATATTTCTTAATCTCAATGGCCTCGCGCAGCATTCTGGGTATGTAACGCTTCTCCTTGGCAAGAACCAGAGGCTTATCAAACTTGATTGAGTGATTGGCTTTATCCATGACATGCTCACAGACAGCAGACCTAGGTCGACGGTGCTTGACATCAGCTATGTGTTCTTTCACCCGAGTGGAAATGCTCCGTTTCGTCTGCCCGACATATGATAGGCCACACTCACAGTCCAGCCTGTACACTCCTGCAGTCTGTAGAGGGGTATTGCATTTTACAGGCCTCAGGAATTGTGACATCTTCTTCATTGGCTTGAAATATGTTTTTATAGAAGCATGCTTCAAGATGTGGCTGATCCTGTCCGTGACCCCCCTGACAAAAGGCAGAATGGCAGGCCTGCGCTCAACTGTGGGGATCTTAATGTGGGACCTCTGGTTGACCCGCGGTATCCTGAGCTCGTTTGCCTGGAGCGCGCGCCTGGCATGCTGGAGCTCCGCGGCCAGATGCTGGTCATCACATATCCTCTGGGCTCTCTGAAACAAAGATTTGCCTACTGTAACAAGTTGACTGGGATGGTGATGCGATTTGCCATTTAAGTACCTATCAGTATGAGTAGGTTTCCTATACACAGTGCGACCTAGGGTGTTATCAGGATTTCTTTTTACCAATACATCTAAGAAGGGGAGAGAACAGTCTTTTTCCAACTCCATAGTAAATTTTATTTTGCTATGGATGGAATTTAGGTGATCCAAGAAAGTTAAGATAGTTAATCTGAAGTATTAAGTACAACCGTCGCATTTCCCTTATCCGCTCGAAGAATAGTAAGGTCTGGATCATCGCGTAACGTTTTCAACGCGGCCAATTCATCTCTAGGCAAATTCCTTTTCGGAGGCTTGGCTTTCCGTAATAATGACGAAACATCCTGCCGTATAGCCTCCAAATCTTCCTTCTTTACCCGATTTTTCACCAGACAGTCGTTACCACCACCACACAGAGACACCAGACAGAGAGTAGTGTTTCAACTTTCTTGGATCACCTAAATTCCATCCATAGCAAAATAAAATTTACTATGGAGTTGGAAAAAGACTGTTCTCTCCCCTTCTTAGATGTATTGGTAAAAAGAAATCCTGATAACACCCTAGGTCGCACTGTGTATAGGAAACCTACTCATACTGATAGGTACTTAAATGGCAAATCGCATCACCATCCCAGTCAACTTGTTACAGTAGGCAAATCTTTGTTTCAGAGAGCCCAGAGGATATGTGATGACCAGCATCTGGCCGCGGAGCTCCAGCATGCCAGGCGCGCGCTCCAGGCAAACGAGCTCAGGATACCGCGGGTCAACCAGAGGTCCCACATTAAGATCCCCACAGTTGAGCGCAGGCCTGCCATTCTGCCTTTTGTCAGGGGGGTCACGGACAGGATCAGCCACATCTTGAAGCATGCTTCTATAAAAACATATTTCAAGCCAATGAAGAAGATGTCACAATTCCTGAGGCCTGTAAAATGCAATACCCCTCTACAGACTGCAGGAGTGTACAGGCTGGACTGTGAGTGTGGCCTATCATATGTCGGGCAGACGAAACGGAGCATTTCCACTCGGGTGAAGGAACACATAGCTGATGTCAAGCACCGTCGACCTAGGTCTGCTGTCTGTGAGCATGTCATGGATAAAGCCAATCACTCAATCAAGTTTGATAAGCCTCTGGTTCTTGCCAAGGAGAAGCGTTACATACCCAGAATGCTGCGCGAGGCCATTGAGATTAAGAAATATCCAAACTTTAATAGGGAAGATGGCTTTTCTCTACCACCAGCTTGGGATCCTGTAGTCCACCTGATAAAGGAGCAAGCGAGACATAGACTGTGAGACCGTAGTGTTGGATGATGCTGGACATTCTGATGTTTTGAAAAGATGTGTCCCGCCGAGTTTGTTGCCGGTCCCATATTGGGATACCCTCCTACAATTTAGGAGGGAATTAAATCTTCTCGGGTCCGTGGTGTAGGGTTGGAGCCGGCATAGTTTTTTTTTTTTTTTTTTTTTTATCGCGTATATATATATATCTTTACTTGAAAAATAATTATAGTGTATAACTAGCCTTATGAACCGATTTTGCATGTACAACCAGCCTTAAAGTTTGTAGTCTATGATTGTTCATTATTTTAGTATGTGGGTATTTTTGCATTTTGTAATTTTTCCTCAGTCACCCGTTGACCACGAACGCTGTAAAGAGTTCGAAACGTCGGGATGTATTATAAATTCAATATACGCGATATAATCCGTTTTCATAGTTTTATTTCATGAATCCTTTTATTTCTTGAACTTTTTTACATTTTTTCATGTTTGTTTAAGCGTTCTATCTATATATATAATATTACTCAAGAACCCCGTTTTCACAGGTGAAGGCCTCCTCCAAAGCCTTCCATGTATCTCGGTCCTTTGCCACTTGTATCCAATTTGGCCCAGTAATTTTGGTGATATCATCTTGCCATCTCACAGTAGGTCTTCCTATCCGTCTTTTTCCTAGAGGTCCTTTCCACGACGTCACCCTTGCTGTCCAGCGCCTGTCTTGAGTACGTGCTACATGGCCCGCCCACCTCCATTTAAGTTTTTGGCCTAGCTGAGAGCATCTATGCTCTTTGTGTGTTGTCTTATTTTTGTATGGTTGATTTTTTGTATTTTCTTGATGTTTAGCATACTACGCTCCATTCCGCGTTGACAAGTCCTTATTTTTTCCATAGCTTTTTGAGTAAATCTCCATGTCTGACATGGAAAGATGTCACTTACTTAAAACAAATTAAATGTTAAATAATAAAATTTGCAAGAAAATTAATGAAATAAATGACAGTAAAGTTTCAGATTATAAAGGTTTCATTACAAAATAGACGTTATGTGTTATTTTTTAAAAATGCATTGGGAAATAAAATAATACTCGTATTTAAAATATCAAGTAATATAGGTATATAATACTGAGAAACACATTAAAAGTACTTACATAAAATATAACAGATAGCTATTAAATAATAATATACATAAGTATTAATACTGGCTAAGACCTCCCTCGATGTATAATCTAGATAGTAATTAATGTGGACCAGATTTATGATTATCTAGGGCCATTGGGTCAATTGACTCGATAACAGCACTCAATATCATTTTACCACTCTTGGCTTGGACTAGAAATCATATTTAATTAAAAGTTTTATTTGTTAAAGTACATATCCCATATGATTTGCGGTCATATCGGTTACATATTTAACTGTTGAATTTAGATATTGGCATAGCATACCTTTTTTACCAGTGTTTTTTAGGATTCCGTACCCAAAGGGTAAAAACGGGACCCTATTACTAAGACTTCACTGTCCGTTTATCCGTCTGTCTGTCTGTCCGTCTGTCTGTCACCAGGCCATCCCATCATGAACCGTGATAGCTAGACAGTTGAAATTTTCACAGATGATGTATTATTTCTGTTGCCGCTATAACAACAAATACTAAAAAGTACGGAGGATTAAGTTAAGTGTACCTACAAATAACATACCCAAGGATATTGTACCCTTGTACAATTAAACTCCCTTCGGTCGTGTTTTAATTTATCGCCACTCGTTTCGAATTTCCTATTCTTCACACTTGTATCATAATGTACTATGATGTCTGCAAGCCTTTCTTTTTATGTACAATGTTGTGGTGTTAAATAAATGTATTTTCTTTCTTTTATTTGTCTTTTTTCTAAATTACTTCTACGCGTTGAAGGTTGTTGATACATGGCGTTATCAGTGCACTTTCCGTAATTCGCTTCAATTAACTAATAGGGAATTTGTAATAGGTTCACTCGGTGTTAATAACTTGACGCGCTCAAAACATAATTAAACCAATTTATGAAAGTAGCTCAAAAATATACTTAAATAATTACTGGTGTCAACCACGACTTTTGGATTATTTCAATTTAATGAACACTACATTCATTTTATAAGAAAAACGTGTTGATTTGAATAAAATCTCTGTGTCATCGCGATTTATACCAATATTGTTTGGATACAATTTCAAAGACGTAACAAAGTATTGCGGTTTTGAAAAGATGCAGTTTTTTGATACGGGTATAACTTTTATAATATAGTCTTTTCATATAGACCGGTACCTAACTAAAATGTGCTTACGCTTTTAGCTGATAGACAATATAAAGTAAGCTACTTACTTTCGTTTTTAATTTAAAAAAATTAGTCTATTATAGCTAAAAAGTAGAACATTCTATACACATTTAAGTTTAATTGTCGTGAAAATGCAGTGAGAATTAGAAAAATGGAAGAAACCTTTTAATACATTTCAATTTCCGGTTTAAAACTCAAAATCAGCCAAAGGCACCGACCCTTCCTTATTAATAAACCATAGCCTATTTGTTTTTTTTTTTCAGACGCGCCGATCTTCATTTTATTGGAATGCCGAGTGGCCAGTGACAACCAGCTGCTCGAACCCCGAGCGGTCATGCGTGAAGGTGCGGAGCGATTCGACCTGTTTAATTGTTTAAATCAAATATTTGAAAATCGAACGTAGGTATAGTTTTGGTTGTTCATTTAGTAGTTTTTATTTATTTATTAAAACTTTATTATACAAACGAAGAAAAATGTACAAATGACTGTCTTAATGCCAGAAGGCATTCTCTGCCAGTCAATGGCTCTGCCGTTATGTTGGTGCAGGAGAAGAAAGGAGAAATTCTTTAGTTTTCTTTGTTCTTTTCTGTTGCCATATTAGTAACTTAAAACCTAATTTTATTTGATACAGTAGGAATCTTTCCTTTAAGTATTTAAAATTAATTATTTCACACCACGCACGAAATAAAACACCAGAAAATCATTAGGAATACGTAGACAGCAACTATTTTTTTGACACATTTTCTATTTAATAAATCGTATGTATCTATTTAATAAATGGTGTACCGAGACGAACCTTACTGGTTTAACGGTACTTTTGTAATTAAGTTGTATATTATGTGTATTTACCTGAATAATTAAAAAAAATAAAAATAAAAGTATAGAATTAAAAAAACTAGATGATTTGACCGTGACGTCACTTTTGGGTAGTTTTCATATAAATTCCATAGTGTATACTCGTTATAACAAATGCCAGTCAATGGCTCTGCCGTTATGTTGGTGCAGGAGAAGAAAGGAGAAATTCTTTAGTTTTCTTTGTTCTTTTCTGTTGCCATATTGGTAACTTAAAACCTAATTTTCTTTGATACAGTAGGAATCTTTCCTTTAAGTATTTAAAATTAATTATTTCACACCACGCACGAAATAAAACACCAGAAAATCATTAGGAATACGTAGACAGCAACTATTTTTTTGGCACATTTTCTATTTAATAAATCGTATGTATCTATTTAATAAATGGTGTACCGAGACGAACCTTACTGGTTTAACGGTACTTTTGTAATTAAGTTGTATATTATGTGTATTTACCTGAATAATTAAAAAAATAAAAATAAAAGTATAGATTTAAAAAAACTAGATAATTTGACCGTGACGTTACTTTTGGGTAGTTTTCATATAAATTCCATAGTGTATACTCGTTATAACAAATCGAAAAAGGAAACTGATCTGACTAGAAAGTACCCTTCTATCATTGATAAAATTGTAATTTTTTATTTTGCTTAATTCTAATTTAAAAAAAAAACATTAATACCTTTGCGTCTTACTTTTATAAATACCTACTAATAAATTCAATATGACAGTCTATAGTACTTATACGGAGTTCTTTTTGAAACGGGACCGAAGTCGAGATGTCCGTTAGAACATTGTCCTCTTGTATCGCACCGTGCTCATATAACTGCACAGCTGACTGAACATTCAACGTACGATAGAAAGTCTGTATGTTATTGAATCATACTTTCCAAGATATATCATTACATCACCGTATAGCTTTGTTCATTATTCTGCCGAGATTCTTCATTACGTAGATGTAAATAATAGGACTATTAATTTTCAACTTAATATAGGGTTGGCAACGCGCGTATAACAACCCTGAAGTTGCAGGCATTCATAGGCTACGGTGACCGCATATCATCAGGCTTGCCGTAAGCTTGTTTGCCAACGACGTGGTATAAAAGGTGCCATAGGATTTAAAATTGCATCTTGCAGTAGCATTGCTAATTGCTATCTTTAGCTGCGCTTTATCCGACCTAAAAAAAATACACCAGTAAATTTGAGACATTTTACTGGTGTAAGAAATAATCCTATTTTTCTGTTTTGTAAACGAATTTTCAGAAAAAAAAAATGTTATTTATTTTGCATACGTTTGGTAATTTTATGTTGGTTTTTCTTCGTAAACTTTTCATATTGATGAAGTAAATAAGGTAATCAGGGTTTGTAAGAAGATATCACAAAAACTTGTCTAATAATTGAACCAATACAGTAGTTCTAATTACCTATATATGATTTATGAAAACATCTGTTATCAGTCACGAAAGCAATCCTCCCGGTAATATCTATTTTGAGGCATCGCCCGTCCATCGCCGTCTAGTCTGGGTTGTCATTAGCATGCTGAGCTACTTATTTAATTAATCTGTGGCTGCGTTAAACCGTGCTATATTTTAATAATACTAGTTTGTTTCTTTTATTATAGTTTATATCTACAGTAACAACAGAAAAGCTCTAGAACTTATGTCATAAAACAATTACCATTCGTAATTACAGGTTGGCCCAAAAATACGTTTTTCTTTTGTTGATAATTTTAACTTGGTTTGTGTGTCAAAGCCACAGGAACAATAATACCTAGTACCTACGTTTTTTTTAGTAAATTATTGTAGTTTTAATTTTTATAATTACATTTTGTAAAACATGTGTAAGTAAGAAAATTATTCCTAAAATTATTAGCGTAGTTTTGGCCATACTAAGATGTGCCTGAAAATTATTTAAAATGACATATTTAATATCTCGTAGTTTTTACATTACATCAAATTCAGTTGATTATTTTATTGCTATTGTAACCTTTTTGTGCTTAAATAAGTGTACTTGTATCAATACTTATACGAGTAAAAGTATATGTAAATTAATCCTATTCCATGCAGCGCCAATTTACAAGGTTTTCCCAAAAAATCCAAATATATTCCAATTAATCCAGCTTTGATGTTTCATTTGAAGACGTCACATTTCCAGAAAGTGCAATCTAATTTGAACCTTATATCGGAAAGTAAAAGTTAAAATTCTATTGGCGCGTATGTGGTGGAAAAAGTACACAGTAGATATCCATCTCATATTAAGCAAGCAATGCAGTTATAGAAAAAAAGCATTTTAGACTGACCTCATCCATGCCGCTCGTTCGTAAAAAGACTAGATGAAGGGCGAAACTTCGATCTAGACGGACAAAAACTTGGTTTGTGAGGCCAATTCGAACTTATGTTGTAAAATAATTCCTATTTTGTTATCATTATTATTTGCATTCGATCGCGCCAATACATGTACGAACAAGTACGAGCGAAAGGCATACGCGAATGAAAATGACATCATTTATAGGTACATAGATATCATTTAGACATCAAAATGTATGTTAGAATAGGCCTCTTGGTTCGTGTCTGGTTTGTCTTTTACCGCGTTGTTTCAATGCCGTATTTACATATTAATCCGTGTTTGAATCACTTTACTGTGTATACAATATACATAGAAGATGTCTGGGTTTCAACTGTTTTAAGTGATTACGAGGGGAGGTCCAAAAACTGGCGGAGTGGAAGAAAGTATACTATAAAGTGTTTAATAAGTATTAGTAGTGTGCTAACGACAAATCAAAAAACATCTAAACCATCTCTCTCGCTAATTATGCCATTATCTCGTAAGGGATTCGTATAGGAGGTTTACCTAAGCAAGTACTGCTCGATGGCTGCTAGCTTTTCAATGTATATATATAATGTACTTGAGAATTTGAGACGGGTACAGAGACCACCCGGTCTAGTAGTCAGAATGTTAGCCGCGTAAGCTGAAGACCAGAGTTCGATTCCGGCCTCGGCCACCGGCCATAATACATATAATATCTATTTCAGTTTATAAGATGAACCTAATTCTAGTATAACTTAGTAGGTATACCCAGAGGTAATTGTTTGTTTTTAAATCACAAATTGGTTATTTACGAGAAATACGTAGGTATCATACACGTCCTGCCACAATTGCGTCAGTAGTTAGTCTTTTGTTTGGGGTTCAATGACTTATGAAACGACCTAAGATACGCGTACGTAAATATTTGATATTTCGAGGACACCTATTTTTTCGTTTGTTCATTATTCATGTCAGAAATCTACGTACCTATTACGTACCCTACGTAACCGCTGGTGGCCGTGGTAAGAGCGTGCGAGTTTCAATTTTGCCAGTCGCTTTTCGGTGAAGGAAAACATCATGAAAAACCGGATTAACCCCGATTAGCTTAGTTTACCCTTTGGGTTGGAAGGTCAGATGGCAGTCGCTTTCGTAAAAGTAGTGCCTATGCCAATTCTTGGGATTAGTTGTAGTTGGCAAGGCGAGGAATATGATGGTGTCAGTAAAACCTACGATAATTATCAGTCAAAATCCGTTACTGGTCACAACGCTGCTCTAAGGATCTTTATCTATATATCTACAGCGAAAATTTAAATTTCGTTATCTCCCTATCGCTCGAATATGCAATGCAAGAGTGATAGAGAAGCAGATAACGAAGTTTGGTTTTGGCGGTAGGCCTTCTGTCTGGCCTAGTCGGTAGTGAAGGTCTGACTACGTCTTGGTCTACCCCTGCCTCTCTTTCCTTCTATCTCACCTTCTATGATGGTTTTAAAGAAGTGGTCGTGCCGTATCAAATGTCCAATCATTTTTCCCCGTCTATTGTTGATCGTGTCAATATCATCCTCTTCTCTTTCACTCTATGTAATACCTCTTCGTTCGTTATTTTCTCCATCCACTTTATACCTTTCATTCGCCTCCAACACCACATTTCAAAAGCTTCCAGTCTCTCGTTCCCTCTGGGTCATAGTCCGCGTTTCACTACCATAAAGTGTGATACTCCAGATATCACTCAAAACATGGAAATATTTTAATTATTAATGTACATGAATTAATTTAGAAAGATAAATAATGACAGCATAAAGGATGACTCACGTTAGACCGGGCCGTGTCCGGGCCGGAGCTTCCGGCGCTTCGTTTTCTATGGAAAGCATCACGTGTTCACCTGTCATGTCATAGAAAAGTAAGCGCCGGAAGCTCCGGCCCGGACACGGCCCGGTCTAACGTGAGTCATCCTTAAGAGCTGGTGTCAGGTATAAATTTTGATGAATACTTATATGTCACAAAGGACCGGAAAGATCGGACTGCATTGGTTAAAAAATCATTTAACATGTATTTAAAAACTACATGTATTGAGTTCAAGTAGCATTGACTTTAAAGACCAAAAGTTATTGCAACAGCTCCAAATCTCAAGGGCAGCGGCATTCTTGTATGTGCTCTACAATAAGTAAGGTCAATTGGAATATTCTCACCCGGCGAAATCTCAACAGTGGCACTAGTAGGTAACTTCACGAATACAATCACTGCTTGGGTAGCGAAGTCGTTCGCAATAGATCAGTATATAACTAATAGCACAATCGGAATAAGACAAACTGCGAAATCTCTTGGACATTGATGAAATTTGGTATATATGTCAATTAAAGGAAGCAAGTATTTTCTACAAGAAGATTATTTTTTCCCGCAAAGGTATGTAGGACTCTTTTGTGTAGAATTTAATAAGCTTTAATGTTGTCTTACACCATATTTCCATTTTTTTTATTTTTTTATTAGCCTATTTTGGTGTCCCACTGCTGGGCAAAGGCCTCTCCTCGTTTTCTCCACTCGACCCTGTCATCGCCATTTTCCCACCATTTGGGGTAGAATGCGTCCACGTCGTCCCGCCATCTCCTTTTTGGTCTGCCTGAACCCCGGCCTGCACCGTCTATGGTGCTCCGTGGGTCCCACTCAGTAACCATTTTGGCCCATCTTTCCGGGTGCATGCGACAGACATGTCCCGCCCAGTCCCACTTAAGCTTAGCGGTCTTGACGCCTACATCTGCAACTCTAGTTCTGGAGCGTAGTTCCGTGTTTCTGATTCGATCAGTTCTACGAACACCTAATATACTACGCTCCATAGCTCGCTGGCAAACCTTGAGTTTCGATTTTAGGGCCTCAGTTAATGACCAAGTTTGTGCACCGTAAGTTAGGATGGGCAGGATGCACATGTCAAGGAGTTTGCGCTTAAGACACAAGGGATTATTCCATAGAATACGTAAATTTAGAGTAAAATGCGAATTTGTTTAGCAAGGCACACATTTTTCAAGTTGGCTGCGGTTCCTCGAGGTCCCCAAATGTCAAATGGTGTGAGCATGAAAAAGGGACCTTTAATTAACATATAATACCAAATTTCATCACTGTCCGAGAGATTTCGCAGTTTGTCCTATTCCGGTTGTGCTGTACGAGTATGTGCTCCGCTCTGATGTTAGCCTCGCGGCTATGGGTCACATTGGAAGTATATTCGACAGTTAACAACATTTTGAATATTTCAGTCAACGAAAGCTTACATTTTAGCACGTCACCTTTAGTTCTCTTACCCCTACTAGTTACGTTTCGCTACAAAAGTGATTAACAGATGCTGTGTGCAATTTTTCGGAGTCACACGAACCTAACGAACCAGGGACTCTTAAGCCATCGGAGTACCTACCTATAGTTACGTTTTAACATAAAACTGTAATTATGACAATGAGGTCTAATGAATCGCATAACTACCTATATAAACTAAACATTACTGCGTTCTGTTGAAGTGGCGAGGCAAGTTTTTATCTTTAAATAGTTTAAATCATAATGCGATAACAATTTATCAACTGTTATTTTATGGTAATAGCACTTGTAGCATGTACTGAAGTAAGCAACTAAGATCTATTAGTAAATATGGATGGCTGAAATTGATGTCACAAAAACTGATATTCTTAATTTAAGGCTCAACGCTGGTCAGGGCTGTGGTAAACTATGCATTGCATATATTAAAAAATCGAATAAATGCGTTTGAAATATTCACCGCAAACCAGACTCTGTTAAGCTAGCGCCGCGTCGATCGGAAGCGATGACCGCTCATCACAAAAACGATTTAAGGTTGTATGAGCCACGAGTGAACGTAAGGCATTTTGCTTTCGATCGAAAGCGGCGATCGTGCAAAGTAAAATCGGCTTTTGAGCGTACTATCCACGAGTAATCATAAGCCATTTTGGATTTGATGGGTGACGGTGAACGGTGCCGCGGCCTTGCTTGCTTCGAAGGTGAAAGTCTGCCATTATGAACCTCGACCCACCAGATTTGGGTTATGACGAAGTCCAGACTTCCGTGTTCCAAACTGCTCCAGCTGATCTGTTATAATGGCATGAACGTGCCATTGCCATAATTAAATGGAATTTTGGACTCCATCATCTCATGTCATCACATCATAACATTATGAAATAGGTACCTACGCAGTATTTCTTGCGTTTGATTTAGGCTTGCTGTTTCAAAATACAGGTAGGTAGGAAGGCGTAATAGATACATGTGGCTTTTTTGAGATCCTATCCCGTTTTCGACATCACACACTTTTTTTTCGTAAAAGCTTCCAAAAACTCGTTAAAACGAACTAAATTTTACATTTAAATGTTGAGATGTTAATGTCTCAATCGATGTCACCTTGGGCGACCTTGCGTGCAAAAAACGTCCAAATGGGTTATTCCCACTAGATACCACCAAGTTGTGACCAGTGGTAACTACTGGGATTTTTTTTCCAGTAGTTACCACCAAAATTTTGTTAGAGTTCAATAGTGATAAAAACAGTAGGTATAAATATAGTATAGTATAGATATAGGCTTCAATAAATAATAAAATTATGTAAATATAAGTCGATTAGTGTTTCAGTAGACTGCCTAAAAAGTAAACATAAATGCCTAAACATAAACTGTTTAATTAATAAAATCACTTGAAGAACAGATAACGAAAAAATCTAAATGGATAATTAAATATAGTCTTAACTATTTAAGTTATTGCACTTATACCTGTTAAACTTTTTTAATATTTTAAAGCAGTTTACTGAAACACTAATCGACTTAAAGTTATTTATTAAGACTCTATATTTATAGTATAATATATAATACTGTTTTATTTGTATTGAACTCTTGGTGAATTCGTGGAATATTTTGGTGGTAACTATTGGGAAAAATAATTCCCAGTAGTTACCACTGGTAACAACTTGGTGGTAACTAGTGGGAATAACCCTAATAAATGCACCGGAGCCGAATGACGTTGCTATTGAGAAACCTTGAGCGCCGCCGCGGCAAGTAAGCATGGCGGTATTAGACAACTTTTAACGTAGTACGTAACGTAGTACCTTATATGTATAATATGCTAAATGAAACTAAAATATACCCGAGCAATCCCACAAGATAAATGGATCACAATCGTTCCGGAAAACCCTTTAGGGTTCCGTACCTCAAAAGGAAAAAACGCACAGCCTATTTTCTTCAAAACTACTGGACCAATTAACTTGAAATTTGGTACACATACGTAGGTTTGTGACCCAAAGACGGACATGTAACGTAAACAAATAAATTTTAAACGTGGGGCCGCTTAAATGGAAAAATTCAAAAATAAAGTTTTTCTAAGATATCTTGCTAAATATGAAATGAAAAAGCTTATATTATAACTAAAATAAATAATTTAAGCTTAAAATAAATAATCTAGAAGTTATTAAAAAAAATTGCCAAAAACTACTGTCAAAATCTTTGAACAAATTCACAAAATAGTTCTTTACCTATAGATGACTTGAAAAATCATTAGAAATAAACAATTCGTGCAATATCAAGAAAACAACAATTTTTTTTATATTGCTCGAATTATAACTTATTGCACCTAGAAAATTGCGGTTGAATGGCTATTAAAATACGTTTCAAACTCAGTAATCATAAGTAAGAATCGTAATATCCGAAATACCAGTTTATCTCTTATTAAAACGGTATTTGCATATGTTTGGCTCAGTCTCAATGGCCGGCCGCTATTGTTTGACTTGTGGAAAATTCCGAACGCTCTTACTTGCTTATTGCTTTTGTCATTACGTGCGTAGTTGCGTACTAACTCATCGAAGCGAGTTACCTGCTTTTAAGGATGACTCACGCTAGACCGGGCCCTGCCTGGGCCGAGGCATCTGACATGTCATTTTCTATGACGGCTGATCGGTGATCACATGGTGCTTTCCATAGAAAACGAAGCGCCGTAAGCTCCGGTACGGCCCCGGCCCGGTCTAGCGTGTGTCATCCTTTATGGTTCAATTATAGTGTAATTATGTTGATTCTAAGGTGAGAAGGGAGAAGACAGATGAATAATATTGTCTTCAGTCTTTACACCGCGATTGTTTTATTCGCCTCATTTATGGCCAAAGAAAAAGGTAATTTTTTTCCAGTGGCAAATAAAGATCCAATATTATGTGGCACATATTGTATAACTATATTCCGAAACAAAATTGGTATCACACCTTAGCTTTAATAAGTGCGTAGCTTGCTTATCTTTAAAAAACATTGCAAAATATTATTTTTTAACAAACAGGCTGAAGCGGCGAACCTAAGATAAATAGAATAAGTATGTGATGTGATTACATTACCTGGTATAAAAGTAAGGACTATCTTTTCCTCTCTTTTGTTTAATTTAATTTACTATAAGTAAGTTAATGTTGAAACGCGGTTTACATAATTAATTGTGGAGGTGCGTAGTTAGTCTAGTTCCGGCTGAAAAACAGCGCTGAAGTGTCACCCATGTGGGCGGGCAATTTCAGCATCATGCTGACGCCAAAGCGTTTTACACATTATTTAGAAAAGTATATATATCTATTATAGTTTATAAGGTATATTTAATGTTATTAGAATAGTTATTTCAAATTAGGTTAGTTTATATTTAGTACTTTTTTGTGGCAATAAAGCATTTTTCATTTCATTAATAAATAGTATTAGTCAACCCATTCACTACCGTTATACTGCAACCAGATATTTGTACAGTCAAAGTCAAAGATATGTTTAGGTATATGTTTCGCCTTACTAAATGAGTAAGGTTCAAAAGTGTAAACATATCTATAACGTCGACTGTCTACTGTATTGACACACTAGCCCGGCACACGAAACAGTGCATGTATGTGGGTACTTAAATATATTCCAGGCAACAAAGGAACTGCTCGAGCGCGCCCCTCGCATATTCGCATCAGCTTCTCTTTCAGACTGTTCGTTCTAACACAACGACAGTTTCGATTCTTTTAATCTTTTATTTTAGTAATGAAATAGGTGTCATGTTAAAGAACTTACTTTACTTTACCTAAGAATTATCTTTGAAATTATTTTTAAATAAGTACGCTAACGTATACGTAAATTACGTAATTTACTTTCTTTACATCTCGCTCGCACTAATATGCGAATACGAGCGAGATGCATAGAAAGTAAGTTACGTTATCGATAGCGTTATGTTAATGCTAAACTAGTGGTAGCCACTAGCCACACTGGGTATGGAACGCGAGATCTCTGAGAGGATATTGACTATATACATGATGAAAACGTAGGACTTACCGTACGCAGGCCCAGAGCGGTCACAGCCGGCCTGCGTCACTCCTTACGTTTACCTTTCCGCCGACTGCGTTCTATCCGTAACCCTAGCCCGGGGCTAGGCCTGCGTCCATGTTAGCCAGTAAGCCCGTGTATCAAGCCGCTACCGTAGAGACCCGGCCGGCCGGGAATAGCTTGTGATAACTAGTACTTAAGATAAGTGTGTTTATAATAAACGGCATAAAGCCCCGAATATGTAAGTGTACTAATACTATACGTGTGTTTGCATTCACAACCAGTTAGTCCCTTTTCTACCACATCTGAGACTAGCTCGGTAAACCTTCAGGCGGAGAGGATATGTGAGTCCTGCGCGGGCAGCACATCACAAAGTCATCTCAGGTATGGGTATATTTATATATGGTATCAATACATTCAGTATTACGTAGTTAGCTTTTAATTATAACTATATTTATAATGAAATTGTTTGTTATGAAATTATTTATTATAGTCAATAAATAAATAAAAGAATTAGTACGCTTTAGTGAATCAAACGGATAATCGTATTCAGGCGAAAGAGTAAGGAGTGAAATTACGAATTTAGTAAAATATGAACACTAACTCGTAACGCAGAGGTATTATGTTGGAAAATTTTAGATAAAATTAATTATTTATTAGAGAAATAAAAATATTTTATAAATTCATGATGAAAAGAGCAAACGCTGGTAAAATATCGGAGCTGGATAATTTGAGCTGATTTGTTAATTTTGTATTAAATTTAGATTCTTGTTTTGTGCTAAGAAACTGTCACTAAATTCCCTACTAGCACCAGTTGTGTACCCTAATCCTAATTTACTTCAATCGACCGTCCAATGGCGCCATCATTGGGGAAATTGAGTTTTCTAATAAAACGATTAATTTATGTATAAATTACTGTTGTTGTCCTACTCATTCCCCAACTTTTGGTCTTTGTCACATTGTTTTTTATTGCTTATGTTTTGCTTTATCAACTAAACGGCAACCTTTTTGTTCTACAACATAATATGTAAATCTTTAACCTTTCATTTTACGTGTGAGAAAAAGAAAATAGTAACTTCATTGTATCAGAAACGAATAATTAGCATACAAGACAATCTCAAAATATAGATGTATCTCAAGAAATTAATGTTATTAGAGGTCAAAACCAAGCATAAAATATGACGTATGAAAGTAATGAGCCAATCTAGACATGATAAACAAAAATCGAATCTGCACCGGTATCATGGTCGCGTTTTTGTCACTTGTCATATCATGCGTCACTTTCGCACTTACGTACTTGTTAGAGCGTGACAGGTATGGTGACAATTGATAGACAGCCGTCCATCTTAGCCCCGCTGCACGTGTTTGAAAAAAATATATACAAGGGTGTATGCGAAGTCCCCAACCCGCATAATAAGCGAGGGGTCTGCCCCAATGCCTCATGTAAACTCATGTTCTATGGACAAGGTCTCAGCGTAGTAGTGGGAAGTAGAAATAACATAAACAGGCAATAAGTTACATTTAAAAAATCGATAACGATGTACAAGTAATAGTACATTTGATCGTAGAGCTGGCAGCTTCCTCGCACAAAGAGTAAGCATTGCGATACAGCGAGGAAATGTTGCCAGCATCTACGGCACCATGCCGCAGGGGAATAGTTTTTAGTTATTTATTTTAAGATTAGTTTTATTTGTTTTTAATATAAATAAATAAATATATATTATAAATTAATCAGATCAAAGTACATTACGATACAAGTGCGAAAAATAGGAAAAAAATAAATTCTCGACACGAGAAAAAAATCGACACGAGTTTCGAATGACCATGTATCGTACAACGTTTTACAGTACATATGGCCCTTTAAATTTTCGACATAGTCACGTAATGTACTAATTATGGCACTAGTGCGGTAAAGTAGTCCAACAAGTTTAAAAAATGTGACGTCTTGTGAAAAAAATAGAACGCCGCTTAAAAGCCATGTCAAATTTCATGTTATTTCCGAATGTCGTTTTAAAAGGAGAGCGTAATTTTGATTGTATGGGAGCGGCTTTTTGGCGGCGGGTTCGTGAAACTCTTAATTTAATTTAAGAATAACGTAATTGCCCTAAAGTCCCCTTTGCCACGGAATGACAAAATACTAGTACTAATTCTAACCCCAGAAATATGTTTTAATAATAATAATAATAAATAATAATAAAATACTTTATTGTGCACTACAAAGAAAAATACATGTTACAAACAATGACAGGACATAAGTGAGTAGGTAACAACAGGCGGACTTATCGCTAAAAAGCGATCTCTTCCAGACAACCTTCAGATAGCGATTCAGTGGCTAGAAATAAGTTAATGGGCAGTGCAAAATAACAAAGGTGTAAAGTTTACAAATCAAATACCTACGTATAAATAACAAACAATGAAAAATAATCTACATAAACTACATATATTATTTAAGCAACAATAATACACTACATAAACCTACACAAAATACATAAATACATAATGAGAATTCAAGCAAGAGAAGAATAACGACCAGGTAGCGTGAACAAAAAGAAAAATATATATGTGTAAGTGAAAGGACCAAGACTAAGAAAGAGATTTTAAATAGTGTTCTTTTAGAAGTTTTTTAAAAATGGGTAGGGATTGAGCACGTCTTATATCAATGGGCAAAGCATTCCACAATCTTACAGACTGGAAAGTGAAGGATTTGTTGTAGAACTTACTAGATGACCGAGGGGCAGCAAGAAGGCGATTCTGAGAACACCTAACAGACAAAAGAAAACTAAACCGTTTTTTAAGGTATTCAGGAGTATTTGGAATAAATAAAGTGCGATAGAGTAGAGACAGGATATGTGTATTACGTCGGAAACGAATCGGTAACCACCTGAGCTGTGACCGGAAGCTGGAGACATGATCAAATTTTCGTAGCCCGAAAATGAAGCGAATGCACACATTTTGAAGCCGTTCAATCTTGTTCAATTGCTCTTCGGTAAGATCGAGATAAGAGATGTCGGCATAGTCTAAAATGGGAAGAAGAAGGGATTGGGCCAGCGCGGTTTTAGTGGAAAGTGGTAAAAAGTTGCGGAGACGCCTAAGAGATCCCACAGCGGCAAAAATTTTACGACCGACTTCATTAAGTTGCGGACCCCAGGAAAGAGTACGATCCATAATCACGCCCAGATTCTTTACTTGGGCCGAGTACGGGATCTGGACCCCATCGAATAAAATAGGAGGCAGACTCTCAAAATTCACCTTAGCTATGTTCTTGGGGCTACCAATAATAATAGCTTGGGTCTTCGTAGGATTAACTCTAATTCCATAGCAAGAACTCCAGTGCAAAATGCGCTCTAAATCAGAGTTGGTGGTAAGAATCAGAGAAGGTAGATCCGCAATTGGGCACTGAGAGTAAATTTGGAGGTCGTCGGCATACAAATGATAAGAAGAAAGGAGGTTAAGAGAAATAGAATTGATGAAGATGGAAAAGAGAAGGGGAGACAACACGCCACCCTGCGGGACGCCAGCTAGCGTGTTGCACCACGATGAACGAACGTCGTCTATTTTAATACGTTGCCGACGACCTTCCAAGTAACTGCGAAACCACCTAATCGCATCAGGATATATTGAGAGTACCTAGCACCCCTAACAGTATATCGAAGTCTACAGTATTAAATGCGTTAGTGAAATCGAGCAATGTCAGTATTGTTAGCTTTCCGTTATCCATTCCTAAACGGATGTCGTCTGTTATTTTAACTAGAGCGGTGACCGTGCTGCAACCAGATCGGAAACCAGACTGAAATGGATTAAGGAGAGAGTTTCTATTTAAAAACGAAGTAAGTTGATAGTGCACTAGACGCTCTAAGACTTTGGAAAGAAATGGTAAGATAGAAATAGGCCTAAAGTCAGGGAAGGAAGACGGATTTGATTTTAATGACATTGTCATCTACAATTCATATCGCTATAATGTAATATTATTATAAATGAGCACTCGATATTCGGCATATGATAAATATCTGTCTGCTATCTAGCTAATGCATGCTAATTTGTTTGTGCGTGAACATCTCTTACGATGAAAATGATTTGAATTTCAACAACAAAACTTGTCTTCTAATAAATCGACAGACATCACCATAGATTTAAATTCTTTGTCAAAGTAAAATAATAACATACTTACGTATGTTTACAAGAAATTCTCATGTCCCAAAACTACAAATTATATTATACAAAGATTGTCAAAGATATCCCAAAAAAATTATTACCTACCTATCCTATAGGAACAGTAAGTTATTATACTTATTACAATTTTTTTTTATACCACGTCGGTGGCAATCAAGCATACGGCCCGCCTGATGGTAAGCAGTTACCGTAGCCTATGGACGCCTGCAACACCGGAGATATTACACGCGCGTTGCCAACCCTTTAAAAACCTGTACACTCCTTTTTTTGAAGAACCCCATACTGTAGCCCCTCGGGAAAACCTCGGCAGGGAGCTCATTCCACAGCCGAAGCGTACGCGGGAGGAATTTCCTCCTAAACCGCACAGTACGCGACCATTTAGGTGCAAGGGTGTGAGGATGAACACCCTGCCGATGGCGAGCGGTGCGGTGATAGAAAGCGGCCGTTGGCATCATGTCAAACAATTCTTTAGAGCACAGCCCATTGTACAAGCGGTAGAACACACACAAGGAGGCGAAGTCTCTCCTTAGACTTAAAGGTTCAATACCTCTTGTGAGTTTGGGGTCGTCGACGATTCGTACAGCGCGCCTTTGGACTGAGTCGAAGGGTCCAAGCTGGCATCCAGGTGCTCCTGCCCAAAGGTGACAGCAGGACTCCATTATGGGGTCTGACTTGCGATTTATATAGCAGTAGTCTTTGCCCCGGAGTAAAGTATCGCCGTGCTTTATTGAGCACACCGAGTTTTTTGGATGCCAGATCAGCCTTCCCTTCCAGGTGGCTAAGGAATTGGACGTCACTGGAAATGTCGACACCGAGGATCCCAATACTCCCTGACATGGTAAGGGCTGTGCCTTCGAACTGTGGGACCACAGTATAGGTAAATGGGATTTTCTTAGCGGTAAACGCGCAAACTTGTGTCTTGGTGGGGTTGAATCGCACTAAATTGTCCCGGCCCCACACCGAAACTCTGGATAGAGTGCCCTTAATATCCGACACAAGCTTTTCACGACTCTCCAGCACCACGGAACGAGGGATGTTGGCACGGCCTGCGTAATAGGCATCCCTAGTCCCCAGTACTGTCGTTTGCATAGCAATGAATGTCGTCGATAGACAACAAATAATTATAATAATAATTATAATTATTTTTCATAACTCATGTTCTGAAAGTGGGTCGTTGTTGTTCTAAAAAGTGCGCAGAAAGTGATACGTTTCTGTTCTAGTGCAGAAAAATGGTGTACTCCTCTGCGTCCCCGTCCCACAAGCAACTGGGTGGAAACAAAATGGAATTATAGTTTTTTTATTTCCCCGCCTGGAACAATAGGTAATTGTTCTAATTTTACTAATTCCGAATTGAATATTTTTAATCAAAAATAATGTAAGTAAATTGTTATACATAAATTATTCTTGATTTCTTTTCTCGAATTGTATTTACTCGATTTCATAAGGAGGGAAACAAAAGAATAGGTATACCAAAAATATTTTTTTAAACCTTACACTTGCATAAATGAGCAAAGGCAAAACCCACGGCAGAACCTTATACAGACAGCCACAGTCCACAGTTAAACGTTTGTATGATATTAAATGGGTTTTTAAAGTTATTCAGCACTATATTCATGAAAATTACATAAAATATAAGATACAAATATTTATTTTATTATTAATATTTTTATTTCGACGTAAACAATAGGACATGGAGGAGAAAGTAAAAGTTATAAAAAATATAATACATAATATATAAGTATGCTACGTTGGGCACGGGGTTACGGGGTATATTTTCGTCCCTTTTGCGTTGGAAACGGCGGGCTGCTGGGGTGCTGACGCGAAACAATTTGTGCGTGACATAGGCCGTCGACTTAGGCAAAAGGGAGAGGACCCCCGCTCCGAATCGTTTCTGGTGAAGAGGCTGTCCATAGCCATCCAGCGGGGTAATGCCGTGAGCATTATGGGCACTTTTGCAACGAAAGCGATAACGAACGTGTTTGACTAATTAGCTGATGTAATTATATAATTATTTGTAAAAAAAAAATATTTTAGTAATCAAGCAAATTAAATAAATACATAGTAATTAACATTAACAGCAACTTAATAAACACTCGTGGTAATTAATCTAATTATTATGCAGCATAGGTATTTATATGTCAATATTAAATGTCTGCTACCTACAAATATTTTAAGAAATGATATTGGCATCTTCTGAAGTTGTTTGGATTTCTTATTTAGATCGAGACAGTAGAGTATCTATTTATTTCAGCATAAAATAAATTGTTCATCAATAACTCATAAAATTAAGTTATTAATATTTTTCTAAATGGAGGACACTTTTTTTGTATAATTGTTAAGACATCGAAACACTCAGTATGACGAAAATTATTTTACTAAATACCAGTTATCTGTTATCGCATTTCGCGTCATCGTGTGATAACGGCATCGAATCTCCTCGGGCAATCGGTCGTTGGTTGGTCGTTGGCTCGCCACGGAAAACGCCGCGGCGCATACTTTGGAGTAACGGGTCACTTCTATAATAGTACCTTCAAGTGATAGTCAGATGATGCCAGTCGCTTGCGCACGTGGAGGACAGAATAAGTATAATATAAAAATTATATACGCAACGCGACGAAATATAAAACAAATTGCTGACTACATACCTAAAACAACCTGCGTATTTTAGTCGGGTTATTGTTGCGCACCAAGCTTTGGTGGGAAACAACAAGACGTCAACAGTTTTGACGTAGCACTTAGGACAACGAAAACTCACAAATTGCAAAAACATATTTAATTTAAAATAACCCTTATTTTGGAACTAGCATGGTTCACTACGGCTCTTAACAAGATATAATCCATGAGTTTTGATTGTCACCTAACGATACTAGTATATGACAAACGATTACGATAAGCGCTGCTGTCTCTGTTACTATTGAAAATGTCATATGACTAACCAGTTCGGACTTGGTACATATTTTTATATGTTTGATACACAAATGACATGTGTAAGCAAGCTGCGTGGGCGGACGAAACGCTCCGGTACGGTACCGCGCAGTCATGTCTATTAAAAGCATCGATTTAACGAGCCCGGTAAAGGCGGAATATGGGTCGCGGAATTGCCTCTTCTAAAACGTGTAGCAGGTTTTTTTTTTAACAAAGTACAATCAATTTGGTATTAAGGAAGAGGATAATATTAACTATTGTTTTAGGATTAAAGTGAGATACAAACAAGTTAAAATATTTAAAACGGGTCACTACGTCATTTTGGTAGAATTTCGTTTGCTGCATTACGATAATCGTCATCTTGATAAAACACGCAAGCATTGCGAAGCAAAAAAGTTTTAACCCGATAAAAAAGTTTAATATGATTAAAGTACTATAGCATCAATAGTAAGCATATGAAGCAAAGTGCTAAAAGTATCTGCCACCCTGGATTACTTTTCCAAATCTCGTATATCATTCTGATGTCAGTACCTACGTTGGAGTTGGCCTGGTAGTCACAATTGTGCAAATATATACATGACGTCTTTATTGTACTACTCAATTAATCATACAGTACATATGCACTGCAGTACTCGGTTATACATATGAACATATGTATACCTGTTATATTTTAGACATACATAGAAGTATAGGTATCATCCATCAAATACATTTTCGGACACCATGTAATTTGTTATAGGTAATTCCAATTATTTTTTACATGAAAGTCTCTAATAGGACTTGTGGCACAGAATAACTAATAGTACTAAAGATAGTTAGGTATATTTATTTTTAAATAATCGAATAAAATTAGCTAATAATATTACATATATTATATTGAATTCATCTGTTACATATAAACTAGTGCAAGAAGGATGAAAATTTAGTGTGTGGTTGTCAGTCTGGGATCCCAGTAGCGTTTGTTAAGTTTTTGAATTTGGAAATAATCTTAATGAGTTTAATGACCTAATCTTTCTTGATAAAAGTTCATTTCATTTTATTTCATTTCATTTATTTAGCATATATAAGCATTACAGTGTTATACCAAAGTTAAAAATAAATGATGGAGTTCGTCCTTTATAAAGAGGCTCTGAAGCCTACAAACGGTAGGTATATATGTATACAGCAGGTGACCAGCGCGATCATACGCCTCCGCTTTTCCAATAATACGGCCGGTCGGCAGCATATATCTGCTTTTTAAGATATAAATAGCATGCACTTCTGATCTTTCAATTGAGAATCTGAGAGGAAATAAATAAAATTCATACGGTTAATCGTGGATATCGATAGTTACTCATGAAATAAAATTATATAAACAGTCACTACTAACTCAGATAAGTCGATAACTAAATAGGTTATAATTTATAAAAGTATGTAAACATATAATGTACCAGCAGGGATGTATTTTACATTTATTATAAGCGATATAATCCGTTTACAGAGTTTTATTTTACATAGGTACAACACAAACACGAAAAGCATCTTTAAAAATCAAGCTCAACCCAAGACATTTCACAATTTCAAGTGTTGCGACTCAAACCGTATCGCCGTCTGTCATTTCCTGGGAAGATTTCGCAGGGCCGACAGTTCGTTATTTCCCGTAGCACTCGGGAAAGTTCGGCATGGGAAAACAAAAGACTCAGTTAACAAAATTCTGGGATTCACGGAACAAAAGCAGTGAATTCGATATTCATTTTGATGATGGTGATGGTGAATAAATTTGTAACGAATAACAATGCACTTTAATTATCCACTTTCTGATAATTAAATATATTATTTTAATGACATTAACCAAGGATGTAAAATAAACTGAATAAAATATATTTAACACAAAATAATTTTATATCGAGAATGACTATAGAGAATATCAAAAACCGGCCAAGTGCGAGTCGGACTCGCGCACCGAGGGTTCCGTACTTTTTAGTATTTGTTGTTATAGCGGCAACAGAAATACATCATCTGTGATGATTTCAACTGTCTAGCTATCACGGTTCATGAGATACAGCCGTACGGACGGTGACAGACAGACGGACGGACAGACGGACGGACAGACGGACAGACGGACAGACAGACGGACAGACGGACAGCGGAGTCTTAGTAATAGGGTCCCGTTTTTACCCTTTAAGTTAAAAAGATTAACAACCTACCTATTAAGTTAAAAAGATTAACAAGCCGTATTATAGAAAAGTTTATAATTATGTAAAAAAATTGTAAAAATAATAGAATATTATAATACGAGTAGGTAATAGAACAAATTTGTCATTCATTTGATCTTACACCCGTGTTTCAATGTTTACGTATTACGTACCACCTACTCGCGGAGAAACAACGTAATTACCTGCGACACAGATCATATAATACTCCTGCGAAATTATGTTTCAATGAGAAAGGTCAACGATCGGACGTATAAACAAATTTGGAAGGTAATACAACGTAGCTAATACGCATTTTGAATTATATGTATAATACAAAACCAAGAGTTTTGACATATTTTCAGTTCCGATCGTTAGTAGGTAGGTATCGAATTGTATTATTAGCGATATTAGTTACTTAAAAAAATATCAATTATGTTTTGGATAATTGAGAGCTTGAAATTTGAAAAAAAAACCGGCCAAGTGCGAGTCGGACTCACGTTCCAAGGGTTACGTACATTACAAAAATTACACTATTTAAACAATGTATTTTTTATGTGAAATGTCTTTAAAAACCCGTAGGGGTCGGATCAAAAACGAAGTAAAAGTCCGACTCACGCTTGACTGCAAATTTCTAATAGGTTTTCCGGTGATCTATAGGTAAAGATCTATTTTGTGTATTTTTTTCAAAATTTTTGACCCAGTAGTTTCGGAGATAAAGGGGGAATGGTAATTTTTTGCCTATTTTCTTGAATAACTTATTAACTATTTATCTTAAAATTATAAAAAAAAATATATTTGAAATTCTCAGAATGAGCTCTTTCATTTGATATGTAACACGATATAGTTTGACAAACTTTATTTTTTAATTTTCTCATTTAGCCCCCAAAAGTGGCCCCCGTGTTTAAAATTAATTTGTTCACGTTACATGTCCATCTTTGGGTCACAAACTTACATATGTGTACCAAATTTCAACTTAATTGGTCCAGTAGTTTCGGAGAAAATAGGCTGTGACAGACGGACAGACAGACAGACAGACAGACAGACGCACGAGTGATCCTATAAGGGTTCCGTTTTTTCCTTTTGAGGTACGGAACTCTAAAAATATCTTAACGCGTTATAAGATAATGCGTTGTCGAAAATAAAAACAGCTTAAAATTATATATTCCCCAAATATTTGAACTTATTATCTTTCAACGAGATAATAAAGAATATTTTTATAGAGAGGTGGCAATCAAATCAATCACAAGCGGTAAATACAACGAACTCTTATTTTACTAAATCGCACAGCTCTAATATCAACCTTATGTCTTAGTTTTAAGGTCTATAGTCTAACACACGTCACTTTAACCGCTGTTCAAAGTTGTATCTCGAAAACAAGCAGCCTACTCTATGCGGCGTCGTTCAATATTAAAACCAAGCCAAATTATTTCCATCCCTTTCACTCTCATAACATTAATCTCTAAGATGGAGCAAGACAGTCTAATATCAATACTACTGAAGGGTAACGTCCCCTTTTAAAATTATTATTTTGAACAATATTATTGCAATAGGATTGAAAATGAAGTAAGTACTTGATTAAAGCAAAACAGGTGGTAAATGGAACTATAGCCTTAGTTGCTACTTTGTTGATATCTGTATAATAAACATATGTTCTTTATTGAAACAGCGGGGCTAGCACATGATTGGCGCGACAGTATCTCGCTGCGAGATAGACTACTCGTCCCTCTTCTATTAACATAGAAAAAGTCGGGTAGTCTATCTCGCCGCGAGATACTGGTAGGCCTACAGTTGTGCACATATAAGTTTTGGTTCATGTTGTCTTATATGCAGCGACATATTATATAAGTTCAATACGGATAAGTGTGGCTGCGGGGTAAGTGTAATTGGCCTTACCGAGACCTGTTTACCTACATATTGATTAGTGTCCAGAGCGAGTTCACAAAGCCAGCAAACGCAAGTAGCTAATGTACTCGCAATAAACACTAATGAACGTGTAAACAAGGTCCAATGTGAAGGTCGGCCACGCTAAAATTAACTTTTTACTCGTATTTTGTATCTTATGCACAGTAATCAATATGTAATAATATAAAACCATGATAAGAGCGCACCGCCAACAAACTGACAGTTTGGCGATATTTTTGTTACTGTTTATGTACTTATGTACTTTTTATATATAACAATTTAACAATAAACTAACCCGTATTGACCTGATTATGTTTTAAAGTAGATTGGTGTGTATTGCAGATAGTAGGTAAGGTAGCCACATTTTTTCGAAATTAGCTAGCTACTTATGAAAGTTACACGTTCTATCGAGATAAATAAAAATAAAAATATACACAGTGGCTAAAAACTAAGTGCATTCCCGTTGCCAGGGAGGTTTTGGGATTATACTGAGCAACTTTTACTATGGGACCAACTCCGAAATTGCAACTTCTCAATAGACGTCAAAGCAATTCATTTCATTCTTTCTCTTTCTAATTGAGTAAATTAATTAGAGTAATTCAAATAGTCTACGCACATATAATTGAAGATATATTAGATTATTAGACCAAGCATAGTTAATTAAAATGTTAAATGAAAGATTTTATTCTTTAAAAGCTAAAAAATAGCTTAAAGCTCTTCTCCAGATTTTTTTTTTAAACAAACAAAACCGACCTAAAAACAATCATCACCTTATTGCGCCAAGGAAGTAATTACATTGCTTATTTAGAACCATATCGCATTAACCGAATGAATGCGATGCCATACACACTTTATCAGGGGAGTTACAGCGACACGGTGCTAAATTATGTGTTTGAGGGCGAGCGGATTCAATCGCGCGTGTGTGGGTGGAGAGGACGCGCACATTTCGATGTGTGGGTGGCTTTAAATGTATGTAACGTATATTATGTAAGTATCATATTTTATTTACTTTAAGGGTATTATTGTAAACAAACTCCTAGTGTAAAAATCAGTTTTTCGACAAAAGCTAGTTTCAAGATAATCGCAAAAAACCTTCTTTTTTGAATTTCTACGAAACGGAAAAACTTATTCCATTGTTTCTTTTTATATGTAGTAGGTATATGTACTTATTTTGGGCATTTTCAGTATGTTTCTAAACAGCTTGTTTTTTGTTATTTTATAAAAAACCTTTTAGCTTAGTATTAAGCTTAACAATGTGTAGGTCTTACTAGTCAAAAAGGCGGTAAACATGCGTTATACGGCGTTATAACTTAGGATATTGTCGATACAAAATAGAAACTAGATAATAACGCCGTATATGTCACATACTGCCTTTTTGCTTAGCAACAATGGGTAATTCGCACTTATGATCCTATGTTAAAAGACCTTAACGCAGTTATTCGGCCTCTTTGGTTAGTATCCTAGTAAAATTTACGATTTTGGCCAGATTTTATACGTTTGCTAATGTAAAAGTACGTATACCACCAAAAGCACCGAATATACGTCTTTATAGATTAGGATTTGTGGAAGAAATGGAAATAAATAAGAGGTACGTAGTTTTATTTTAGCCCTTATAGTATTAGTTGGCATCGTAGACGTTTTACCTACTGATTGAAGAAGAGGAATAAAATCTATCAAACTCGTGGCACGATTATAATCAATAATATATTGCTTTATTTTTTGTGGCTATTAAAATACGAGAAGACAGACTTATTGGTCATAGTTTTACATTAACAGGCCGGAATCGAACCAGCGCCATATTCAGTTTAAGCGGTTCAGCCAAGACGTTAGCCGCTTAGGCTAAAGACACCGCACCGCACCGGACAGCCACCAAAGGGCTTGGTATCTCTTTCTTTAGTTATGACATCTATTTTATTAAGTCTGCTTAGATAATAAGTGACGTCTGTGGTGACTTAGGTACTAGGCTACCAGAAGCAAGTGAGTGGTTAGATATTGACTTAGAATACAATAAAAATAATTCAATCCTGCAATGGAATACCGCTTGGGAACCATGGTGCGAAAGGAACTAGATGTAATACGTAGGTATACACCACCAGGTAAAAAAATAATGCTGTCAATTTATTTGGTTTCCTATATTTAAACACTCATTACACGCTCACTATGACGTCTAGAAAGATAATATAATTCAATTATATAGAGCATTTCATTGTTTTTAATTCTGTAATAGATTCATGTCCATACCCTATTCACAAGCTGAGAAAAAAAAATCCAACATCATCTCAACCACGCTAAAACGTCCGAAACTTTGCCGAACTCACCTTACCGGGCAAGACCTTTCGTCACTAGCCACCCATTTAGCGCAATAAAAAAATGAAGCACAGTGATGTAAGCGAAACGTTATATAAAAGTAATATATGTACCTGCTGTTTTATCTCTCGATGTTCTATAAATATTCTCAAACGAGATGATACAATTAATGCACTGACCTCGTTTATTGTATGTCTCGAGCGATAAGTTTATGTCAAAAAATCGCTAAAAAACTTTTATTTACGCTGTTTTTTTTTACTTTTTATAACAATACACTTTCATACAGATTATGTAAAGGCTTTATAGTTTTGATGCATATGATTTTAAATCAATCGCACAAAAATAGATTAAAGGCCTGGTGCCCTAACCATAATTAGGGAACAGATCAACGTCACTTAGCAGTGAACTATGAAACTTCCCATGCAATAAAATTTAACGAATGTTCTAACGGTGACAGACGGTTTGGTACAACCGACACTGAGATGAAGTTTGGCACGCTTGGGACCGGCAACCGGGCCATCTTTCAACGTTATTTTACACGGTTCAAATTTGCTCATCACTACACCTTATAAAATAAAGTCCCCCGCACGTTTCTCTGTTTGTATGTATGTTAGCGATAAACTCAAAAACTACTGAAGGGATTTTCATGCGGTTTTCACCTATCAGTAGAAAGATTCTTGAGGAAGGGTTTGGTGTAACTATAATTTGTTAAGGTTTTTGTGTAACCCGTGCGAAGCCGCCGGGTTGCTACTGTTGCTAGTACCAAAGATAGATATAACTTCGTAATAGATGGATACAGTCTAAGGAAAAAACGTACCCCGAAAATCACGAAAATTTGATTCTCGATCAGATGGCGCCACTAGTTTTGGCCTACTCTCGTATAGAGGGCGTTGACGGTTTCGTTTGTTATTTATAATTTTAACGCATATCAGTGAAAGAACATGGGTCAAAATCATATAAAAATAATGAATGCAAATAAAAAAATCATTTATCCATGTTCAAATACATTTTATCGTATTTTTATAAATCTTCATTTTTAGTTTTAAAGTATGTCGATAGATGGCAGTGAATTTACAGTGGTTACAAAATTTACTATGACAGTACCGCTCTAGCTTATTATATCCTCTTTGCTAGTACATATAAAGTTTGATAACTATGATATGACCAGCAATCACTCTTCTCCCTAGATCCCTACTAATATTTCCCTAATATTTTTATCTACTAATATTATAAATGCGAAAGTGACTTTCTACTCTGTATGTCTGTCTCTGTTACCTCTTCACGCCGCTGATCCGATTTAGATGAAATTTCGTATGGGGTATGGACGGACATAGGGTATTCTATCAATCATCAACATGAATCTACGCAGACAAAGTCGCGGGCAGAATAGTTAGTCATAACTTGAATGCTTAATTAGATACTTAGCTTATCCTGGTAATTAATTCCCCTGAAATCATACCCACCACGCACTTCCCACAGACCATTAGCGCTTACTTAGTGCTCATATTTTTATTAATTAACATCGTTAACATTGCTTTAGAGATATTATTAAAAGTGCTTGTTGCTAGGCCTATTTGAATAAATAATATTGAATTTTCCTTTTTTTAACGGTTAAATTGGGAGTAGGTACCTACTAGGAGATAACGAGAGTAACGAAATAAATATAGTCTTAAGTTTTATTGGTGGTGCGCTCGTATAAAAAATCATTTTACATGTTAGGTTTTTTGCGTATTGTTTTTACTTTAATCAGCATATTCTGCACTCATCAAATATGTACCGAAACATAACGTAAACTAACTACTCTTTGAATAACAATTTTAGCAACGAAAACTAGTACCAGATATAGATAGGTAAACTGTATATGTTACGTTATTTTTGTTCTGTTTGTTTGTTTTATTTGTATTATTTTGTAATTTATTATAAGTGAATTGAACTGTATTTGCATGCATGCAACTGTGCTTACTTATAGCAAATAAATAGTTGATTGATTGATTGATTAAATGTTCATACTAAGTTTTATGGAATTAAAGCATGTCGTTTTCGATGGCGGCGGCTAGGTTCGTGTGACTACTAAACTAAAATTAGTTTAATCACCAATATTAATAACAAAACTTCCGTGAGACACAGACATATTAAATATATTAATAACGGGTCACTCACGTGTTTTAAGTCGAAAACGCTCGACATGTTTCACTCCGTACCGAGGAGCGTCATCAGGAGCTTGCGTCGACGGTGACGGACCGGCGCAGACTGCGGGCCGCAGCCCTCCGTGCCCGATGACTCGGCGCGGGCGCCGGTGGCGGCAGGGGGGGCGAGAAACTACCCTCGTTTACGGCATTATTGTCAAATGATGGGTTGCACACAACACTGAGTGAAACATGTCGAGCGTTTTAGACTTAAAACACGTGAGTGACCCGTTATTAATATATTTAATAATCACCAAATATGTTTGTATGGTCTCGTGCCGAAATATTATCATATTAGTTAGACACGTGATGTAGTACCAACATGTTTATCGAACTCTTATAAAGCTATCGCCGTTTGAGCACATGCTTATCAGTTATAACATACGAACGGTATCGGGCTGCGGTTTACATACATTCAATTTCATATAACAATTCGCTACTATTAGTTCAGTGGCCCTATTTATTAGTTTAGTGACAGTTGTGACGTAGGTAGCTGGTCTCTACCTTTTCTGATTTTACCCTAAAGTAGACATACTTATGTTAGTCACTTGACGATAATGTCATCCTGTAGTCGAATAGGCCATTAAACTAAACCTTATCATTTTTTGGCGCAATGTTTTTTAATTATTTTCTATTTTATTTGTATTCATTAGCATTATTGATTCATGTCTATAAAATCGTTACCTATCTGCCTCTCTATCACCCTTGCATATTCGAGCGAGAGAGGCAAATGTACGAACGAATGAAAGAAATGGTTCGCGATAGGTCCTCCGAGTCAAAACACTCAAAACGTAGTCCCAACTCCCAAGCCATTATTATAGCGTTTTACGACCGCGTCTGAACAAAGCGGTTTGTTTTATACCTGCCTCTTGTTCCCATCTCCACGCATCCACGCAATAACCAGTCAAGTTTGATCCCACATTACTACTGACGCACGTAAGTGTCGTAAGCGATTAGGAATGCAAACCCTACGCTAAACGAACCTAGGCAGGTACGTATGTTTCAAAAAAGTAATCTAAAATAGCTGTGTGGGTTGTCTTTAGGGGATTTGTGATCATTAACATTTAATAGGCAAATATAAAGACATCCATTTAAAACTTAAATTTAATCCTGAAAGTTAAAACGTATAGTTGTAAAATAAACTGAATTTTGAAATTAACTTAACATTTAACTAAACTTCTTCCAATGGTTTTATTTAATATTTTCACGTGATTGTGAATATTGTGATATTTGTTATCCCTAAAATATTAGTTTATGTGACTGCCACATAGTGCCTAATTACCCAACAGTTGCATAAGTACACTGCACACTGCTTTATCTACAGACATACATACATATTATACTAATTTACTGATACTAACCGCGGTCAGTGTTTAAACATCGGTCATCCATTCTAGCAAAAACAATAAAAAATTGCAGAACACATGCTTATTTTATTTATTAATCTTATTACTCATCGACATTCCTATTATAAGCATTCTGAACGAAGAATTTCATTGCACTTACATAAAACGTTGAAACGCCGTAGTCCTGTTATGCCATATCTGAAACAGATTACATTTAACTACATAATAATTTCACCATAAGCAAGTTTCAATCATGTAACATTTCTTTCCTAAAATAAACTTGGTGCGAGCACACCAGCGTCATACTTCAACCAAAAGACCGTATAAGCTTATAAAAATAATTGACACATGCGCCTTTTTAATATTAACAAATATGAATAATCTAAAAGGGTATAAATTCATACGGAAATGCTGGATCATACGGCAGTATGGTTCTGAGTGTGTAAGGAGAAGCGTCGACCGATACCGACCGAAGTAGCACGGAAACTGTCGAGTGTTCGTGGCAGTGGCACACATACTGCCGAGGCTGGGCCCTTGATTGAAAACAAAGTGACACTTTCGTTGCGTTCGACTTCAGACGATTTAGGCGTTTTAGCATGCCAATTTTACTGTTTTATTATCATTAATTACCTAGTTTCTTGTGTAAACTTCCTTTGAGGTGACTTTGTGCTGTATAAATAGCTAAATCAATTTAACCTTGCCTAAGTCGGTCAAAATAGCTGCGCACCTGGTTTCGTGACGTCATTTTCGGTGCTTGTAGCGAAATGCACGGATAGTCTGACCTTATATATATTCATTGTACTTTACATGCACAAATAAAAGCATATTCATATTTACCTTAGACACGAGCAGCGAAAAATACTAGAATATTCTTACCATGTACAGACATTAAGGACACGTACTTAGTACTTATAGCCTATAGGTGTTTAAATTGCTACTTACATGTATGATGAATACAGTTTATTTTGTCCGAGGCCAAGGTCAAAAGGAACAGATTATCTCAGATCTATGACATATAAAGGATAAAGGTTCCCCTTGCCCGAATGTTCCCCTTACCTTACTCCACTTGACATAAATATAATACCTATTTGAAATTTCGGACAAGTGTTTTATTACATAAGGTATTAAGATCTTCTTCTGAATAAGTATTACTCTTTATAAATTTACTTAAAACCAAATAGCAAAATGCAGAATTACCAATCTACCTACCTTAATCAATAATCATTAAAGTTTCTTCTTTATTAGGTACAATTTTAAAGTATGTACTTATCTCTATAACAGCGTCCTTCAAACAAGACATGTGTAGCGGCGGTAGGTATGTATAACACATTTATTCCTCACACACGCTAAATGATATTGGCCTGAATCCGTTACTGATGCTCGCAATTTTTTTGCAAATGTTATCGAGAACGTTTTAGTCACAAATAAGGTTTATGCTCGAGATTTCTCGAACTCGAGACAACTCGAGAATTTGACTTCATTCGAGACGAGAAAAAAATGACCGGAACTCGAGAATTCTCGAGTCATATAAAGCAAACCAAAGATAAAACAATACCAGCATTATTTTTGGTATTTCTGATAAGTTGATAACTTGGCATTTACTCTATGCGTACTTCAGTTACTTTTTAAAATACCTAAAGCGCCTATTCTTTAATATTGGTAATCTAATGTGGGTTTAGGAAAGTTTCAGAATACCTAGTTTTTTTATGTTCATTAAAGCAATATTGATAATATTGCTATAACCTTACCTAGTTATGCATTTTAATTACTACCTGTATATGTGGTTACTAAGCAGTATCGATTTAAGAGCTTTTTATAGAAAAGCGTGGCAGAATTTTTCTCCTAAGTACTGAGAAAACTAGGAAAACGTCACATGTACTTGGAAATGTTTACTCACTCAACCGTCCTCTACACGTAGGTACTTAGCTTTATTTCTTTTGATTTTGATCTTTTGATCTAAGTTTTTATTACATACAAAAAGGTACTTTATAACAATTTTGGACATACCTACATAATATCAAAGAGGATATCATAGGATAGAGCGGTACTGTCATAGTAAATTTTGTAGCCACAGTAAATTCACTGACATCTATCGACTCACGATTAAAACTAAAAATGAAGATGTATAAAAATACCATAAAATGTATTTATATATGGATAAATGACTTTTTTTATTTGCACTAATTATTTTTATATGATTTTGACCCATGTTCTTTCACTGATATGCGTTAAAATTGTTAATAAGAAACGAAACCGTCAACGCCATCTATTCGAGAGTAGGCCAAAGGTAGTGGCGCCATCTGTTCGAGAATCAAATTTTCTTGATTTTCGAGGCACGTTTTTTTCTTAGACTGCATCCATCTATTACGGAGTATATATATCTTTGATAATATGCAGATACTGTGTATAAAAAAGATAAGAATAGAAAAATGTTAACTAATAGACATTTTCAATGTATGATTTTATTTGAATAATCACTATCTTTAGTCACTATGATACAGCATTAGATAAAATAACCCGAAAGGTAGGTACGTACTTATGTAATTGCAATAACTATGATAACAGTCTTTTAGTTTAGATAAGTGTATGAATATTAATAAGATAAGCTACGTGATCAAAAACCTATCTATTAATGCAATAATTAAGAAAATAAACAAACGCGCAGAACAAAACCCTGCGATAAACACGACATGACGTCTTAACCAAAATCAACAAACAAAATTCTAACACAACCATAGTCCTTTAAACAAATAAAACAGACTCTCACAACCGAATGACAAAAACCACTTTTTTGTTTCATGTTTCCTATAATAATATTGTAGAATCGGATGCTTATCGTATTAAACCCATGGTTAATGTCCACACAGTCACCCAAAAAAACTTCACTATCTCGCAGACTCTCATTACTTGTGGGTAAAGTAAAACAGTAACCGTATTCAATTCTAACTACAGCCGAAAATCAACCCTATCACCTATAACTACGTCTTAAAATGAAATGTTAGCTGGATCTCTTTAACATTTCTCCAAAGAAGTTTAGACTTAGACTGATCAAGTTTAGAGTTTATTCTAGAACGGCAGTCTTGTCGGTATCGCGTGTCTACGTGTTTACAGGTGTTCGATAGATAACATGGTACTTACATTATTGCCCTTATCGGTTATTGGTCCGAGGACTTGTCATTAAATAGTGATATACAAATGCGTTTGTGAAGGACAAGTCACATTTGGGCTACTATGAAATTTACTTGTTTCAATATTACTAGGTCCTTCTTACATATGACTGGGGTCCAAAACTTGTTGGGCGAAATGTTTAGAATGAACATAGCTCTAAAAAAACATCTTATAAAACCAAGTACCCCGCCGCGCCTGTCTGTATGTTCTCGATAAACTCAAAAACTACTGATAGGATATTCATGCGGCTTTCACCTATCAATATAGTGATTCTTGAGGAAGATTTAGCTGTATAATTTGTTAACGGTAGCCCGTGCGAAGCCCGGGCGGGTCTCTAGTAAATTAAAATTATATTAATCAAATGGTTGCACACGTAATATGATGTAACTACCTAAATACTCACTTTTCGCACCTCGAAAGCTACATAATCATTAAAAAAAGGGCCGATTGCACAAAAATAGTGGAAAATAAAGTTATTCGCAGATGTATGTGACATGTAACTACGTATAACTATAGCTCCGGTTGCTCAATTGCAGGTCTATGTAATGTTTTTCTTATAATTAAATCTGGCATCGGAGTGTTCTCTTTGTTTTAAATATTAATTTATTTGTAAAGCCATAAAATATTACATATAAGCATAGTAGATACTAAATATTTGTGAATCGCGCAGATACAATTTGCAAAACATGTCCGTTCAAGTTCAAGATTAGTCAGGCAATAAAAATTCCCGGCGCGTGCACCAAACAACACCAAACACGGTAATCTGACTAATTATCCCCCCTTTCGGACAAGGACTTGGGACGTTCACCTTAGGGCTTAAAAAAACGCCTGACCGTGACGTAACACCCGAATATTTATAGACCAATGTCATCTCTCAGCCCTCTGCCAAAGTGTCAGTGACTCGGCTTCGAATATTATAATTAAATATGATTGTTATATTAAATTGTGGTTTTTGCATTTCGTGACAGATCTGAGACTGAGACTCGTGTTTTAATGCTTCGAGTTACAATAATATTAAAATTAAGAAAACAGTACTTACTTACTACTTGGTATTGGTACCATACAATTTTAATGTCGTTATAGACTTGTCTAAATGAAGCATGTAAAAATTAGACCATTAGAATCAATTCAGCAACCTATCAACTTAGCCTACAGCGTTCTAGCTCAATAGACCGTTATCATAGTATATTTGACGCTATATACAAGCGTATAGTAACATTTAGGACACCTATTGATTGTTACGACATCTACTAGAAATATAGGTGTTAAATATTTTCATTGATATAAGTAATTGAGTGTAAAATTTTAAACACAATTTAATCATTCAAACTTTGCATTTTTAAACAAGTTTTTTGTGTGTATTTAGGATCGAAATGATCTAATTACCAAATTTGGTATGATAAGATAGATAGACAGATAAATATGAGATACATTATCTATGTATATTATAATATAAGATGTCTATAAGACAATAGGAATCAAAAAAAATATTTCGCATGGATTGTTCTGATTATGATAAAGATCACAATTTTTAATATTCTGCCTAATTTCACTTGTACAAACCTTGGAGAATCGACCGGTATCGTACTAATACTAATCATAACCTACGTTCTCTCTCACATCCCCATTGTACTTGACAACGTCGAATCGAAAAATCTTACGCGAGATGAGGTTTCTGTGAATAATGTGTCATATATATCACTTTGATTTTCGTACCGCCCACCTTGCTCGACATCGGGCGCGTATTTCGTACGTTGCAAAACAGAATGTGATCTAGGGAAACTGGTATTTACTATTTACCTTATTTTATTACAAAAATAATAACGGATAAATCTTTTTTATTTATAATTGTGTATAATTTGATTCTTAAATAGTACCTAGGTCATAAAAAAATGTCAATAGAGGTTTAATAGAGAAAATGTCATTGGGCGTTTTCACTTTATTGTGTACCCATTAACGGCCGGTTAGCAATCGTCACAAAGCTGACGGTTTATGTCAAACCCCGTACATTTTCCCAGGAATATGATAGACTTCCAGCGCCCACGGCTGAGATCGAACAAGCGTGTAAACATACATCCGCGGCATTTGATTTACCTAATTTGTTTGTTCACTATATGTGGCTTTCCATAGAGAAGGGTCCTTAAGCTTTGTAGTTGTAAGAATGTACTTAATTTATTTCTCTATACTATACTACTATTAAGCTAAATAATAAATTGCATTTGGCTATTATACCTACCTCACGAAATCCAAGATTTCCAAATTGCTTAATTTAAAAATCTTCGCTTAATTTAAACCGTATAAAAGAGAGACTAATATATGTAAATTAACGTTATTATTAGTAGGTACTTATATATGCTTACCACAAAATGTAGAACTAAATCTAGATATTAATATACATTAATTCTTCAAATAAAAACAGCAGATATTATTAACTCAAGGCATCCCAAGAATACTATACCGTATTTATTTTATTTTATCTTGTTTCTAATTACATTTGCCTCTTCGTAAAAAGCTGCAGGAATGTATTTTTCTTTTAAATACGTATAGTATACACGTGGCTTTTTAAAATAAAAGGCTTTCACAAAACATGAACTCGGGAAACAATAAGATTCACTTTGTTTCTAAACTGGGTAAATTGGTACAGATAATAATGTATTTTAATGAGTGCACTAGTTTTAATGAAAAACTGATTGGTAGTAATATGTAGTTTATTGGATTTATTTTTCGCAATTCATTTGATTACCTGTTTAAAAAAATATTTTTTGCTGTGTAGTAAAAATTGCGATTTATGACTTACGCTAGTCACGCTAGACCGGGCCGGGGCCGGACCGGAGCTTCCGGCGCTTCGTTTTCTATGGCAAGCACCACGTGATCATCGATCAGCCGCCATAGAAAATGACATGTTGGACGCCTCGGCCCGGGCCCGGCCCGGTCTAGCGTTAGTCATCTTTTGTTTTATTTCCACTAAAATTTTAACGCTAATCTTTTCTGTTCACGATTTACTATGGTTTAACATAAACTAAAATTTTATCTGAGTGAGTCATATTTCTAAACGGAACAAAAGCGGATACGTAGATTTTTAAATTTTTTACAAGCAGATACCTAGTTCGTAATGCACGTGAATACTTACTGTAAAGAACCAGATAAAGTAAAAAAATGTTTTAATTAAAATGCAAAACACACATGCAATGTAAGTAGGTTAAAGTATAATCAGGATACAAAAAAGAATATGAACATTTACTTACTGAACTATCCATGTAATTTAACAAATTGTTGCTTTTTATTGTTGATTATAAAAAGACAGCCTAAGTGCCAGTTGCACCATCCGCACTTGACAGACTGATCAACGTCACCCGGCGCGCTGCGACGGTTTACTATGAAACTTTCCATACAATTAAATTTAGCGAACTCTTTAACGATCGCAAACAGTTTGGTGCAACCGGCCCTAAGTCTTGGGCTTTAAAGTGATTAAATACGCATTTTATTCAAATCGCTTGTACAGGGTATGTATCTGTGATCAGGCAGGGAGCAGTGACCCGGGCAGACGTCTGAGTCTGTTAGTCTGGCTGGGCCCGATGTTCAGCCAGAAGTGCGTAAAGGGGCCCACTGCCCACTTTATTTTACTGACTTTTCTAAGCCAGATTACAGTAAAAAGTTGAAAAGTATATTGATTCGTTTTTCAACTTTAAACGCGCCCACTGATTATCAGTCCGCCGGACGATATCAGCCTGTCAGTTAGAACAAGAATTGGACAGTTCCGAACAACTGACAACCCGATATCAGTGGGCCCCTTTAGAGTTTAAAAACTAATCAATATACTTTTCAACTTTTTCACTGGAATCTGGCTTGGAAAATTCAGTAAAATTAAATACGCGACACCATCACAGCCTACAGAACAGAACCTTATAACTACGGTGTAAGTAGTATAGGGTATCTACGTACAGTCGCCATCAGATATATCGGAGCGGCCAAGGTGCTCACAAATATCTGAGCAACCGCCTCTATTGTCAGGGCGTTAGAGTGCTTGTTCAGATATTTGTGAACACCTTGGCCGCTCCGAAATAAACACGTTCTTAGGTTTTGCTTTAAGTCATCGTGATAAGTGATAACCTATACTTGTCTTTGTCGCTACATAAGCTGTCTGGAAGGGGATGTCTTTCAGCATTTAAGTACCTATTTATGTAAATTCCTAATGTATACATTTTTGTAGTAAGTGAAATAAAGTTTATACAAATATGTAATCTATTTTATAATAATTATACTTTCCCTTTCACATATTTATTTAAAATAAAATTAATTCAATTCAATCTTCATAATTCTTGATAAACTTTGAAAATTAGCAAACTATGTCGATAACAGCTGCTACAGAATACAGATAATAGATAAACAGGACTGAGTACCTAATTTGTTAATTTATTTTTATACTACAGTCTATATTTAAAAAAAGTATTTTTCCAATCTAAATGCACATATTATATAATACATATATTTATTGCGTTTTTGTAATATATTTTTAAAACACAGATTAAGCATTACAACAACAAAAAGAACATTCCTAGTCGTTACTGATACAGCCGAATTACAATTTTATTTGTATCCCACAGCGCTTATATAATATTCGCAATTCGCAAGCATTTTATGAAAAGTTAAAAACTGGTGTAATTGATTACGCCACTGGTGACGGCAAATAACTTAAGGCCAAGGACGTCTCCTTTCTCATCTCCTCAAGTCAAGGCTGAAATATAAACCAGATACTTACACAAAGATCTATTTTATACTAGTTGTACCTGCGGCTTAATCCATGTATGTTTCACTTTGTAATAATGTTGGTAGACTCGAGTTTTTAAAGACCTCATCCTTAGAGCGTTTTCACATTGTCCGATCCGATATCGGATGTAGGATCCGCGTAGTCAGGCCCCGAGGACGCGCCCGGGCGCCGTCTTTAGCGGTCACGTACACCTACAACAAGCATTATGCCTACACTACGCACACAAACAAATATTACCGGTCCGACAGCTGACGGGGGGCTCCGACATGGCTGAATTTATCGGAAGCGCCTTTCCGATATCGGATGTCGGAAGGCGCTAATGACAAAAACAGCTGCAGGAGAGTGCCATTGGCATTAAGTCCGCGTTTTTTGCGATATTTATAGTTTTTTTAGTAATTATAATTTATTGAATGCATAAATAAATACAGAGAAACACATATATTATATCTTACACAACTTTGAGAACAAATCAAATTTTTATAATTTTTTTTAAGTAGTCGCTACTATATAAATTTCAGTTTATAACATATACTTTGCTTCTTTCCGACATCCGATATCGGATCGGACAATGTGAAAAACTCTGTTAGGACTCGATTATTTATAACGAGAATTTTTTTTTTTTTAAATTTTGGCAAAATAAATAATTTAAAAAAATTCTCAGTACCACTTTATGCCCTAGATTCTAAAAGATCTGCAAGAAAAGACTGAATCATTCTACATACTTTATACTCAAGGGGCGCAGTTCAAAATTTCAAATACAAGTCTTATCTTATCTGTCATGCATTAAGAGTCCCCGGTAAGCTCGGCGGAATTTCACCTTCCCATGTAAACGGAGTTTCGTTCTCATTTTAAAACTACGTGTTGGATTGTAATGAAACAAATGTTATAAAACAAACGAACTAGAGCAAAAACAAGTCTTGTATGAAAAACTTAAATTCGCTGTATTTGTATAACTATGGTATCTAAAGCTACATAAACTAATTACAGACATAGATATACCTTATTCTATTTTCAGTACAAAGTTTTAGAGCAATCTAATTACTTACGCTTGTATGGAGAACCGAGCTTGCCGGAGACCCTTAATGCTAGAAAAGAAATGCATGCGTGGATTGCCAAATCATACGAGTAATTTTAATTTCCTATCGACATTTATTGTAACTATTGTAGATTCTATGAAAAATGACAGATTTTTACATAATATACACTCGTAACAATAGTTTTGAAGGAAAACTAGAATAACTACCTGTTTTTTTAAGAACTATGACAATTATAGGTACATGTTCAAAAATAATTTAATACCTTAAAAACGACTACATCAAAATCATATATCAATTACAAAACAAACAAAAAAACAGTCAAAAAAGTCTTTAGGTAAGAACTTATCATAATCTTATTTATAACAGGCCATACAAGCCGTTAGAATTATCAAGATCTTATTACAAATAAATTAATTAATAAAGATATTTAATTGTAGTAAATAACTGAATGGTAAACTATCTTCAATAAAGTTATAATCGTACTTTAATTATAAATTTCTAGTTTAAAGACTTTCCACGACGAAGCACATTAATAAAATGTTTGCTTAGATATCCAATTAGTATTAAACTCTACTGTCAATTATTCATTTTATTTTACAGTGATTTCTACTGAATAATTACACGATAAACGATAAGTAAATACAATATGTAGCTAATAAGACGTGTTGGGATATAATTGTTTTTATCTTTCTTTCCGCAGGGTAGGCTTCGTCAGATGGGTACAGTTGAGGTCAAAGATATGTTTACGTTTATCGCCTTATTACGAAGGAATAAGGTGCAAAAGTGTAAACATACAATACTGTGTACAATCATAAATCAGCAATAGGCAACGCCGTTACACACAACCAAATAAGGGATATCTATATTCCGCTACCTATTTTGATTCTCACTTACGACCTATTTTATGCTCTATCTTTAATACATTTAAGGTACCGTCAACCGGGGTGAATAGGGATGACGGGGGTGAATAGGGACAATACAAATGTGATTTACCCAACAATTTCTTATAAAAGTTATAAAATACCCACACAAATTGTATCATTCAATTGAAAATAATAGTAGATTTTTTATGATACAATTTGTGTGGGTAGTTATTAAGAAATTGTCAGGTAAGTCGCATTTTTAGTTTTGTCCCTATTCACCCCAGCCATCCCTATTCACCCCAGTTGACGGTATCGTAGAATTACTCTACTGACTGGAAGAGATCCCTTATAGGGATAAGTCCGCCTTTGTACATTGTATATATTTATGTTCTTTTATTGTGTTTGTAATCTGTCTTATGTACAATAAAGTGTTTACATACATACATACTCTTTAAAGCGCTCTTTTTCCATTGTGTGATTACTACTACTACTATTTTCACTTCTCATGCTCGTAAAGTTCGACTTTCAGTCGTGCGTAGACGACATAAAATCACTTTTTAAGCTCTAGTGCATAAAGTAAAATCATCTATTACGACCCTTATTGACTTAACTAGACTATAAAATAACCTAAAATATATTGAATATTTTTGTATATTTTACTCACAATCGAAGTGAAAAGCTAAGTGTGTAATAAGTTAATAACTCAGGCATAAATGTCAATTTTTATCCTCGCTGCGCTCGGACCAATAAATTGCCTCTGATAAGTATGGATAGCTTTATGCCCTATGTTGTACAATCTACTATTTCTACTTACAAAATTGCACCGCACGCCACTAAAAAACGCCCGAAACAGAATAACCAACGTTTATTCTCACATTAGAAGTAAGTAGTTGGCCGGCCCAGTATTTAACAGCTCGGTTTTACTACCGAGACGGGCGCATTCAACTTTTAAAAATACACTACTGATACGCGATTAATCTTAATACGACCCTCTTGCCCATTTATATGCGTGTAAGCGAGATGCATGAGATCATATTAATATCATTTTTCTAAAATCTGAATGCGCCTCCGGGGAATACGTAGTTTGTGAACACATAAACCTATGAACTTTGTGTTATTACCGTGGTTATGTGTACAACCATTTCATTAATTATTGAGTATCGTTCGTATTGAAATTGCGGCTGGTCGCATTTATTTATTATTTTTTTATCACACAACAGGCACGTGATGCCTTAAGTTTTTTTTACTGATCAACAATATAAAGAAACTTTTGGGTCAATGAAAAGAAAAGAATCTTGCTGTCTTGTAAATTAAAAGCGTTAAATTAATGTTAAAACTAAATTATTTCTGGTTAGAATATAAGTGACCGCCATAAATTTCTTAATCTTGTACCTATAAGTATTTTATTACTGCATGTCATTTTTAACCTACAAGTTTTACTAACACTCAAAAAAGAAAGTTGGCCTCTACAATTGTATTAAATGTAGTAGGAATGTTACTGCACTTCAATAACGCTTTTAATCGACTTAGTAACAACCAATAAGCCCAAGATCGGTACTCATAAAAAAGGGTTGTATTTTAGCAAATTCACCAACATCTATTATATCTTCACTTCAGCACCGTAAATTTAACTTATAGCCGCGGATTCAGACTCGTCGGAAGACTTGTGACGCAACTAGCTACGGAGCCAACTAGTTGGTCAACTAGTCGTTGGACGCAGCGTGCGATTTCAATCTGTTTTCTTTGTCCGGAACTCAATACGTTGACTGGTTTGTGTGCGAGTCGGGTGTTTAGAGGCGTCGCGTCGTCGAACGAGTCCATTCTTGGGGGTCCAAGGGAGACAGGTGCGGTATTCCACGGGGTCTCCATTCCATTTGAAGATCGGATGTATTAATTCGGTCTAGAGATGGCTTGTTATTGTTAATCAGTAAACATCTTTGTGTACAGATTGCACATCAACATTAGGTCTCGACGTACTGCACCGTGTGATGTTATTAATATTATGAAATGAATTTAATAGAACATTCTGTGGTATGGAGATTTGACACAAATTGTTAGTATGCCAAAATGTAATAAAAATGCAACCTATGCAGCAGGACAATTGAAAGTGATCGTATAAATCTTGTTATTGTTTACAATAGACGTTAATTTTTACGGTTCCGTACCCAAAGGGTAAAAACGGGACCCTATTACTAAGGCTCCACTGTCCGTCTGTCTGTTTATCTGTCTGTCACCAGGCTGTACTACCTCATGAACCGTAATAGCTAGACAGTTGAAATTTTCACAGATGATGTATTTCTGTTCTCGCTGTAACAACAAAACATACTAAAAAGTACGGAACACTCGGTGGGCGTGTCCAACTCGCACTTGTCCGGGTTTTTTTAAATACATTTAACCACGCAAGGCAAGGCACATACATAGTTCACATTTTAATCGATCAATCAACAAGTAACTAAAAGTATTTAGTCATTACCTCATGACTTCCTTTTATAATCAGCAATTTACTGCCGCGACTGCGCGAATAATTCTAATATACCTATTACGTACTTACTTAGTATATCATACCAAATTCCATTCACTTGAAATGAAATAGGCTTTTAGACCGTTAATAATAAATTTATGCCCAATACTAACAAAATTATTCCTTATTACCTTATTGTTCCCTGTGTGTGTTCAGATTGTTCAGAAAAACTTGTAGTATTTTTTTATTTTCGTTTATTTGTTTTAGTCAATAAAACGTTCTTGATTGTAACCGTCCAATGTAATTGAACTCGACAAAGCAATTAAAATAGTACAGGACTTGTAACATGTATTTACCTTTTCTACGGTTTCATTCGATACAGATACACATTGAAATGTGAATATTTTAACAGAAATACAACCCTTTGATATCCGCCCGCCGCTTCGAAGGTAAATAGTTTTCGATTTTAATTCCTCCACTCGCGTTAATTAAGAGAAAACTGTGAAAGGCACGTATTGCACGAGAAACAAATGCATTTTATACTAATAGAACAATAGGAAATTTAATTGAAAACCTCCCGTACAAACTTCCTAACTCCCATTTCACCCGCGTTGGGTTTATGGGATTAAAAATATCATTATCTTCTTTTCCCTGACCCTACTATCACCCTGCAAAAGTCAAGAGACTTTTGCATTAGCAGAGGTGCAGCTTTTAGGGTTCCGTACCTAAAGGGTAAAAACGGGACCCTATTACTAAGACTCCGCTGTCCGTCCGTCTGTCCGTCCGTCACCACTGTTACCAGGCTGTATCTAATGAACCGTGATAGCTAGACAGTTGATATTTTCACAGATGATGTATATTTCTGTTGCTGCTATAGCAACAAATACTAAAAATAGAATAAAATAAATATTTAAGTGGGGCTCTCATACAACAAACGTGATAATCGAATTTAAACTGTTGTGAGACATACTAACATTAAATCATTTTACGGTTTAGACTCACTTGTTTTAGTCACTCGCGCGACATGTTTCGGAGAGCCTAGGTCTCCTTTCTCAAGCACTAATAGTGCGAGCAGCAGCGAGAAAGGAGACCTAGGCTCTCCGAAACATGTCGCGCGAGTGACTAAAACAAGTGAGTCTAAACCGTAAAATGATTTAACAAACGTGATCTTTTTGCCGTTTTCTGCGTAGGTAATGCGCGAGTCCGACTCGTACTTGGCTTTTACAATAACAGAGGAGATAATATTTGTCGCATCAAAAATCGAAACTTGCTAAGTAGGCCGTCGTATTCTACAGACATTACGCGAAAGTAGTTCGAATTCCTAACGTTCGGCGGTGTCGTAAGTTCAGAAAACCAAATTACGGAGATCCACTACCGATTCTTTCATTTCCTCCGCTTGGCACGTGATAATACAGCTGTGGAGGGGGACGACGGGTCTTCTTAGATTGGTGATCGTGTAAGTACCTTTCACGATCTCAAGGTGCGTCACTTTCCCTGCTCTAGTGAGTTTTTTCCAACGTAACATCACCGCGATTACATCAATATCGCATGCGTACCGTTCCGCCTGTACGTCGCACCTGTATCACCTGTATGGCTGGCTGAATAGATGAACCCTTTGCCATTTAAAAGCAAAGAGCGGTTAATTTTGGCGGGAATGTAGAGTTTTTTTTTTGCTTTTAATTATGCGCGTGTTTTGTTCTTGCCACGACATATTTGATAACACAGCGCGGAAAGATTCATAATAATGAAACAAGTATGCGTTGGTTAGCACGTACCATGGCGTTAATATTAAATTAGACTTTAATGTAAGGAGCATTAGGTCGTGATTGGTTCGTGTTGTTTATTGTGGCGGTAACGGTCGGCGTCCCCACTCCCCCCACCCCGATGCCCTGCGTTTGTTTGTTTTAGCAGATGCACCAATTTCGATAAACTTTTGTTCTTAGCGACTAGGAATTTAACTTATCGCTTCGGTTGAATACTTATTTGTTTGCATTTACTTAAGTATAATCTTAGCTTTAGTTTTTGGGTTTTTAATAAAATTTTAGCACCATGATGAATATTTGATTCATTCTTTAGTACATATATAATACCTAATGTTATTATTGTCGTGTTAGACATGTGAAAGATTACTTAAATACTTGCTTATAGTGTACAAATGAGTAATTTAAAATATAAAATTAGGTAGCATAAATGTTCAATCACTAATAGTCAAATAATAAATAATAAATTAAATGTGAGAGATGTAAAACTAAAACGAGTAACAGGAAAACAGCACTCAAGTAAAATCCGTTCGGGTGTGCAAAATAATATATTTAATCAGTATATTTGACGCAATTTCATTTCCAAATAATTTTATGAATCAGATGCATCATACGAGTATTATTCAGTTTGCTTTATTTTAATTAATGAATATACGTATATTAACTTTTAATACCTACTATTTTGTGTAATTTAGTATAGCAAATAGCAAATAGCATACGACTTACAATACGATTATTATTCAAAACAAACAGAAATAGGTAAAAATAGCCGTTAATATTAAGGACTCATTTAGACGGTGCGAGAACTCACAAATTGTGTTGGATTGGATGTAACCTCAATAGTTCGCAATGTAATTAAACTCGCATCTCGCATATCGCATGAGAGCTCGTACGCCGTCTAAATGATCCCTAAGTTTACCTATACCCTATACAAGCATAGCATATTTAGATTAATTAATATAACAAGCGTTCAACCAAAGTTCACAGAAAGCGCACTAGCTAAACGACAGATTAGAGTCAGCGAGCATCCCAAAAGCCGAGGGTGATCGGCCATTAAAAAACACCCTCCTGCGTTGTAGCGCGGCCATTCACAGAAAATAGGCCTGCTGTCTTATTGCCAAGACTCCATAATAATAAATCACACGAAAAAGGTAAAAGGTAATAGGGATGATGACACATAATTAAATATTATACCAAAACAGAGTTAAGTGGTAAGAAAAATAGAAATAAGTTATATATCGTAATAAAATACTAAATGAATAAAATCAGGTATTTTTTACTATATTTGACTCCTTACCGACATGAAAAATTTATTGAAAAACACTATATGTATGTACAGTTGTACACATAAACGCAATTTTCACACATTACTTGGTTTGTTACGTAGACGTGACGTAGCGTCTAGCTTTTATGTATCATTTATTAAGGAGCGTTTCTAGCGATGTCTGACTCTTCATATTTCTGATTTTTATATTTCTTTAAAGCATTTACTTGGTCATAGAAATTTGATTGAAATATAAAACTACTTACATTTAAAAACCATAATCAATTGAGACCACCAGCAAAAAATTGTTTACCAATCCTATTATATAGACGCAATTGCAGGATGTTATAAATGTTATAATAATATACACCTATAATCAGTTAATCACATAATGTTCCCATTTGTTCTAATTTCCATACTGTAATGTGGATTAAATTAATATTTCATAAATAGAAAAACTAGGCACTTGTTCAATTCAATGGCTGTTATTAACAGTGTTTTTGCGTGTGACGTTCAGTTTAATAGGTTTCATTTACCAAGGATATTCTAGTAAGTACTTAAAATACCTAAATATATCGTAAATTATTTTAAACCTACATTTTAAACTCAAAGTTATTGTTTAATTTAAATAGCTTTGTCTGATACTAAATTTTTAAAACTAACTTTAGAAAACAAATAAAAAAATATGAATCAGAAAAATGGATTTCAAAATGCTGCGCTAGAAAAAACTTAGCTATTTACAATTTTAATAGCGTCTTATATTCTAAATATATTTCATACTTCAACTGATACGTCCATTAATAACGCTAGCCTATTGTTTACTTTCCGTAATTTCCAGCATAAAATTTCAGATTTGTTTTGTCAATATCCGATGTCCGTCAAACAGTTTTATATTTTATTATTTTGATTTCGAGTCCTAATTTAACAAAATTGTATGATCTTGTTACTCTACATCTCATCTAATCTATCGTTTTGAGACTTGTCACTTGGTAAAATTTGAAATCCTTAGGATTATTAACCTTTTTATATCCTAAATCCTGCAGTAACAGAGACGCATGGCTTTCCAAACTGTTAGGCTGGGGTGGATAGGGCCAGAGTTCATTGCACCATAACGCGCGACTACAAACATACTTCGTTACGTATGCTCAGTTATTGGTGTGTGATATCTCCGGGGAATTAGTGAAAGTAAATCATAATATTATTAGTTTAATTAAGTTGTAATCGTTGATAGAATTATTGTAGGTAGAAAAAAACCTCTTTATCATCGACGTTTAATGGACTTTACTATAAGTAGGTAGTATGAAACAAGGCTCGGAACTGGTTTTAAAAATAGCGATAAGTACCGGTTTATTTCGATTTTAATCCGAACTTTTATAAGCGCGAACGTTTTAAGAACTATTGTAACCTTAATAAACCGGTTTATTCGACGACCGGCCCGGTGGTGGACCACGTAAACAAAGACACCACGTAAATAACCCACAACCCTTTAAATTAGGGGATGGAAGATTGTCATAAGCAACTTACAAAAACAAGTGAAATCCCACCAAAAACATTTTCATGTAAAATGTTGCCAAGACGAAACCATAAGGGTCGCACTGACAAAAAGTTATCAGATCTCTTGTAGAGCCAAGCTTCTAACTTTACAAGCCCTAATTTCACAAACTCTACACCTTAGTCAAATTATGTGCTTGGCCGTTTCGTCACTACAAGAACTATTGTATAATAAAAAATAATGAATAGTGAATCAATTCTCCACCTTACGTCCATGTTCCATGTGACGGTAGCGAAATTTTGGCTAAGGTGTAGTTTGTGAAGTTAGGGCTTGTAGAGTTAGAAGCTTGGCTCTGCAAGAGGTCTGATAACTTTTTGACGAGCCTTATGGTTTCGTCTTTGCAACATTTTACATGAAAATGTTTTTGGTGAAATAACCTTTATCAAAAAAACAACGAGAGAATTGATGAATAAATGTGACGTTTTCAATCAAAAGGTACCACATTGTCGGTTGTCGATAAGTTTGATTTCTAATTGAAGCTATATCGAAATAGCGCCTTACTGACAAGCGATAATAAGTACCCTTTTGGTTGAAAATGGCACAAATATTCCGACTATTTAATTCAGAACCTTTGAAATATTGAAATCGGTTAAAAAGAATCGTACCAACAGAAGTTAATTCATTAATTATAACTTGTATTTTTCCAATGTCACCGTAATGCTGTTTGTTTCATAAAAATAATTATTTGTTTTCAGATTAATAGGCCTGCGCTGCGACAGAAGCGAGATAAGATTAGTTTGATTGGTTTGATTAGGTACTGTAGATTAGCGGACGATAAGACCGTAAAAGTAAAGGCCAATATCAGACTGCTGCAATATAGAGCAATATTAGTGTTCCTTACCACTAAATTGTAATATAGGCTTTCCTATGTATTAAATTTTAATTGTTATACAAACATTGGACGAGAAAAATTACATTTCAAAAACTCATTTCTAGGAAGCACTTAACTTATTTGACTCGAATAGGTTGATAATTACAATGATATTTTAATGATGATTCTAAATTGCTTAGATTGACATCAATTTTTGACATGTTTTGTTTATACATACCTATTTATATGATGATATCATTGGTATCCTTAGTGGGAGGGAAAATTATTTTAATTTATTCTATGTTATTTAGTATGTAATGTTTAACGATCATGATAAGATAAGCATAATTTTGACATTGATGCAAATAAATAGTGTAATTTTATCCTGAAATAAATAAATCTAAGCTAATCTATTAAATAACTATAGATAGGTTATACTCATACATAAGGAGCACAAAAAATACTTCCATAATATTTATTTATATGCACCTACGCAGAAATCTGTTATTTTTGATTAATTTTCGCATTTCATTCATCTTCGAGTATATCGTTGTTAAACATGAGGTTGTCTCTTTCTCTTTCTGTGAGCTCCAGCTCGTTAGCACGTGCACATGCCCAGGTGCGACTAAAGGCGACTTGTACAATTTGTGACAAGGTAAGCGCTTCAGTTTTAAACCGCCTATAACATATCTTAAGTTATAATACTACATTAGACTACATTAGATAGGTAGGTATCTATGCTATAATATAATATAATATATTATAATATATTATATATATTATATTATATTCGGCGCTTCTAACAATAGTCAGTCATAGAGATTGAAAACTTAAACGTGAGCTAACTTTTGAAATAATCCAGTGTTAGTTACAACAGTAAAAAACAACAAAACGCAGAAAAACACGCACCGAAAACAAATCGCAAACGTCATAGGCGATCCGCAACAATTCGAAACGCAAATCGAGCGTTCTATTTGTTCAAATTCGAGTTTCAACGTAGGAGAGCATATCGTACGGATACCATTCAACCGCGCGCACGTACAAACCTAATTTACACTCATAAATAACACGCGGCGAGCAATATTGCTCCTTATATGTACACGAAACAAAGCCCTCACAGAATTAAAATAGGCGATAATAAAAGAAAATATAACGCGGCGAAGAAGTACATCGAAAACGCACCCAACATTCTATTTTTAAAATCGATGCGGTGACCGAAGTGGGGCTTGTAGCTATTTCAATTATAATAGCGAGGTATCAAGATTGGACACGTGATAATTTCATGGCTACCTGGTTTTTTCCATGGGGTCTAGAGGATCTAAAAAAGTAGAATATGATTATTTTATACAAGGTAAAATTTGTATACTTCTCTTAATGAATTAGGTTTAGTTATGTATATATGGACTTAAGTAGATACTCCGATAATAAATAAATAATATACATATAACGTTAAATTTCAGCGTATCAGTTTGATTGCTGTATACTCTTAATGTTATTAACACGGAACTCATCAGGGTCTTCTAAATGTGAAATCCAAAAATAGAATCAAGATCATTTTCGTGACACATCTGCCCTTGCATTAATTGCATTAAAACGCAAATAGAAGTAACAGTATCATGAACATGCATTAAATGAAATAAATAAAATGTATTTATATAAATATCTTATTTCATTTATTTCAGAGGCAGTAACTGATGTTTGTACAATCGTATCCCAATTCACAAATGCAGTAACTGACGATAAATCTGAACACAAGATTGTCGTAACTAGTCGTAAGTGACATTTCAAAATAGCGTAAGTGACATTTCAAAATAGCGTAAGTGACATTTAAGAATCGTGTAATTTATTTATTAATGGCGTTTGCTCTAATTATCGATATTTTTACCTTCCGTACCTAATATTATGATATTGAAACTTCAATATTCTATTATGATTCAAGCTCTTACTTATTTATTGAAATGATTGCATATGTAGATATATAGTTTACATAGGTACGTGTACTTTACGTCTGATAGCAGAATATAATACTGTGAAAAGGCGTACCGGTGCACAGGATTTGAGTAACGGAGTTAAGGGCAGGTTGCACCAAACCGTCTGTCACCATTTTACCGTTCGCAAAATTTTATTGTATGGAAAGTTTCATAGTTCTCTGTTGCTTGACGTTAATCAGTATGTTAATTGTGATTAGTGCAACTGACCCTACGTGTTGTAGAGTCGACGCGACAACAAACACATTTTTATACTTATTTATTTCACTGCAATAAGGTTGAAAATGGGTACATTTCTTTGAGATATTGTGTGACGTAGTACAAATATGTAGAAGCATGCGGCGCTGTGACGTCACAATCACTGCAATTAGTAATCTAAATGTACAATCCATAATGAAAACCTACACTTAGTTAAAACAGGTAAGTACTTACTTCTTTTGGTATCTAAAACAAAAGACGGATGTTTACATCGATTGCTTTGATCAAACATTTGCCACTCTTCAGTGCCAACATTTTATTACAATATTCATCCTAATATAAAAGTGTAACAGACGACATTACAAGTATCCCAGCTATTTTATTCATAAAGAAGACAAAACCACTATTTAGTCGAACAATTTATTATCACCAAAGTGTTCAGCGGTGAATTTATGAGGCAAATTTCCTCAAAAAAATATGGCTGTCTGCCAAAGTAATCAGTGTCACATTGTAAAGTAAAGGCACCCTTCACGGGTATAGCATTCGCCTATAAATATACACTCATAGTCTACTTAAGTGGGTATAGTATACTATACAGTGAACATTCAACCTGGCAGTGCGCTTTCTCTAGACATGAAGTGCGTTCAAGCGTAGGCAATCTTCGAAGAGTATAACTTCTGTAATTCTATTGTTTCTTTTTAATAATTGCTAATGGCTAGGCTGGTGATTTGATTTTGGAATTATTAAGTTTCTATGTCCATTACTAGAAAGCCGGATAAAGTACTTACATAGTAGTGTACCTACTTCTAAGGCTAGTGCTCATTTAAAATTTTATTTTATTAAATATGCTAAGTAATTTTCACCAATATAAATGAAATGTAATGAAATGAATAATGCTTTATTGCCACAAAAAGTAGGTACACAATATAAAGTAACCTAATTTAAAATAACTATTCTAATAATATTAAATATACCTTATAAACTAAGTATAATAGATATATTTTTCTAAATAAGTAATGTGGCGAACGGTTTTGCAACACAAAACCAAACAAAACCTATAATATCCTACAAAACCTGAGCATACTTATAATTGTCCAACTAAAAAAACAGTTGGTCTGTACACTTGTAGAACTTCAAGTAAAGCATAATCCTTTTTTGTTTGTAGCTTTATCCAGGAATACAAAACAGAAATACTGATATTAAATTTAATAGATGATTAAAATCGTCATTAGAATAAAACAAATATGTATTTTTTTCGTATCTACGCGCACAAATGATTTGTCGTCCTTTAATAAGAATGCAGCTTAAACAACTTTTACCTCAAAAAACATTATCCTTGTCCCACAATGAAGCCACTTAAAATCGTACTAAAAGATTCCATATCAAAATATTTTCACGCACGCACCAAACTAACCAATAACCTACTATATCGTCAACTCTCGAGCACAAAATCTTCAGTCTAAAAGCAACCCTGTTTGCACAACGATAAAGTTCAAAATGGAAGTTGTGGTATAGTTTATGGTGTAATAAGTGTTGCTTACTGTATATTGACAGGTGGATCTGGATAGCGGCCTGACGCTTGCGTGTGAGGTTAGTTAAGTACGCTAAGTGATCATCGCTCCGTTTGTACTGTTGTAGTGCGACTTCTGCACTCTTTGACACGAATTCGTATTAGTAACTAGAATTCCATGAAACACTTCAAATCACGCACTAAAGCCCGGTTTTTAACCGATTTCAAAAGGAGGAGGTTTTCAATTTGACGTTATTGTTAATCTACTATAAATTGGATTTTTATGGCATTATAAAGTTTAGCTTAGAAGTAAGCTTGTGGTTCCAAATTAGGCACTTTTTGCGGTAAAATTTTGAAGTTAATTACAAGTATTGATTGACCATGCTACATCAGATAATTCCATTATTATTTCGCACGAATCGCACGTCGCTCCGAAGCTTGAGCGAGACAACGCTATGTGCGTATTATAGCGACATCCCGCTCGCACGTCGGAGCGACGTGCGAATCGAACGCAGTGTGCTATGCTCAATGCCCCAGTCTGATAAAAACTGCACACTTACTTCTGTAGAGTTCTTTCTAATGCTAAAAAAAACGAAGTAGGTATAAACTAGGTAAAAAGAGTTCAGTTCTATGTTCACACAAAAAATACTTGCTACGTAACAGTAATGCTGCAGAATTCTTTTTTCTGCTCAATACCGTAAAATGATAAATTATGCTTTTAGGTAACTCAAATTTTAGCAGTTACTTTTACAAAGTAAAAATATTTTTTTAGTTATTTTATCTGATTATTCTGACTGGCAATTTTCATAATATGTGGTATTTTCTATAAAAAGGGACCTTATTGTCGATGGCGCTTACGCCATTATTAACGATGCTCCGATATAAATACAATGCCGCGCGACGCTGTGCGGCGTTAACGCCGTCGACAATAAGGTCCCTTTTCATAGAAAATGCCCCATATAATGATGGACGAAGATACTCAGGGGATCTCGTTTCCTAAATTTATACCTTAAGATAGTTTTATCCACGTGAAGAAATAAAACGTTTCAAATTGAATGAAGCTCTTAAATATTAGTATCAATTTTGCAAATTAAAAAGTGCTCAGAATATTAGTCCCGGTAGGAAAAAAAATGTGCACCCAAAATATTTTAAAAAATCCTAAAAGTGAAGCTCAGTAAAGTTTCACTTTCAATAAAAGTACTTATAGCAAACATGATCTGCTAATATTTTGAGTTTTCAAAAAAGTTTTCCCTTCTTTGTAAAAGTGCCGGGAAGGTATTGCTTGTTTATATTAAAATCACCTGCTTCAATTACTATTCATAATAATTTGATCAATTAAGGTTAAAAGTCAAGGCAACGTTGACAGCTACGTTAAATTTAAAGCACGTAGAAGATTACTAACGTACTTGACTCGTAAACGTTGATTACCTGTAGAGTACTGCTTCTCGGGCACCTGCCAAATTATTAATTTCCGATACTATCCGATAGTACATAAAAGACAATTCAGAATTAATCAGGCGTATGGGGCATTAATGTACGGTTTCACACGAACGTTTACAAATTGTGTTTTTTATTATCTTTGTATATTGACGCATATGACGCATATACATTTGAAAGTATATGTCCGTTACGTCAATTGGTCGGTTTGAAACATTAAATATAAGTAATTGTCTGTTCAGTAATAATCAGTAATGAAAATAAATTTATGATATATCTATGGAAAGATGTGAAAGATGTGCAATTAATTAATATAAATAATTGTATTATTGCCACAGAAAACCAGCGCTGTGGTATTTATTTATACCAGAGCATATGCTGAGTGGCGTCCTTTTGTAGCCACTATAGCGGCGCCAAAATTTGTTGTTACCTTACCTTACTCCTTTTTCTATAACTACCATTGTACCTAGCTTTAAGTGTTTAGTAAGTTCTTTTTTGTAACTGAGGTGGCGCTGTTTGTAGAAGGTCTTTACAATAAATGTCTTTTCTTTCTTTCTTTCTTTCATTTTTTCAATTATTTTTGAGCTAATAAAATACCAATTATATCCAGAAACAAATAATATTAGGTATGTTACGTGGATTTAGAAAATTCTAATAGTATATTTAAATTAATTTAAAGTAAGTAGGTAAGTACCTAACTGATATTTATTAATCCGAACCTCTAAACTTTCAAATTTATTAACTAACTTTTAAAAGAACGTGAAATAATAGAACTGCAATAACCGGAAAGGGCAGGTCGGTACCGCCACAATGCGGTTCAAAGCTCACAATATTCGTCATTTAACGATTATAATATTCACTTAGTTTGGATTGATTAATAGATTATTAATATAGTTGCACTTGCACCTCGTATACATAATTCTGTCATTCACATTAAGTATCTGAATATGGTGTTACGACCTTTTTATTAGTTCCATTGTTTTATTCGTGAACCTGCCTGGCCACTGACCATTGTTTATGGTATTTTGACGACTATAAGTACATAATAGGTTACATTTAATATTTGACAAGTAAATATACCTATATTATGTGTTTTGTGTAAAATTAAATGGTATCTTCAACGTTTTTGTTTGAACTTCAAAAACGTATGTATTATACTTCAAATATTTATTAAGGTTACATTGTTTTACCTTAGCACAGCGTAGCGATAATTTGAACCTGCGCCGCCGTCTTAAACCAAATGTCGTAAGTCACAATGGAACCAGTATGGAGATACGTCATTTTTTCTTAGCGCGCTTGTAACATGTCCTCCCGCACCGGTGGCGCGCGCGCAGCTTTCACAACGCTCGATGATCGTATTACTTGAATCGAACCAACATAAGTGCGTTTCCCAATTATACTTAGTTGTTACGGTTCTTGAGGTCAAGATATACTTGATATGACCTAAAAGTCGACGCGAAATTTTTAGCGATTCAGTAAGACAGCTAGCTCACGGGTGACCGCGCCCGACCGCACCGTTACATATCAGCCAGGTTTAATGACTCACATAAAAACTGTGCTTACACTGTGGGTGGACAATGGCATTAGCAGCTATGAAAAGCTTCTACAGGCAAATGCCGACATTCTCTAATTTAAATGAAGTTCGTTAATCGGAACGTAACCGACGTGATGATATCATGAGAGACGATGAGTTTAGACGTCATTACAATCAAATCAATAAATGTACCATTTTCAACCAAAAGGGTACTTACTGTCGCTTGTCAGTAAGGCGCTATTTCCATAAAGCTTCAATTAGAAATCAACCTTATCAACAAGCGACAATATGGTACATTTTGGTTGAAAACGTCACAAATAGTTTACAAACATTGATAACCCCCTACAAGAGATGATTTTTGCGACCAAATGATTGAGTAAGGCACAACACAGGTATTATATTACAAACCTGTAGAATTTTACTAGGTAACTACTAATAGTTACCCTAAGGTAAATTGACGAAATCATTTCAAAATTCAAGGGTGACTGTAATTAATTATATATCTCTATAGAGATATAAAGACAATCGATTTATAAAATAAAACTAAATTTAAACCTAAACTAATACTAAATAAAACTAAATTTATATCTAAAAAAAATTACCCGTTTGGGATGGTGCCAAGGAAGCTGGCAGCATTTTATCGATTTTGAAAAACGAATCAATGGAGAATAAGTCAAAAACTTATGTCTATAAAATATAAACAATACTTTAATATTGTTCAACCCATCCCTCATCGCATGCAAATGATTAAAAACTCCGTTTAGCGATAACGTTAGAAATAATACACGTTAAGTACTCTGACAGCACGGTGTTTGTTATTCAGGCGGAACAGAGCGCCGCGCGCCGGCTTAGCCGATTGTTATGACACGCCTTCCGGCGAGCAGCATTCGAAGTTAAAATTCTGACATTGATATGATATAAGTCTCATCTCGCTCACAGTAATCCACGAGTGAAAGCAAGATGCACGGATAAATGATGTCAGACTTGTCAGAGTGAGTAATAATTGATACAAATGTTTAGGTTTGAATAGGCTTCTGGTGTAGAGTAAAAACGGCTAGAGTACCTATCGATAACTAAGCAGGTTAGCATTTTTGTTTTACTAGTGAGCGAATGGGACGTTAATGACAGTGATGAGTGATTCCCATTTGTTTTATAGAACACTGACGTCATGGTAGAAAACAGCATTTTTATTATTTTTTATCCTCATTTTGTTCTATAGAATATACTAACTTATTATCCTAGTTTATTTGCCAGTGACGCACTAAAACAAAATAAAACTATTCTATCTCACTTTGTTTCATCATGGAAAAAAATAGCAATTACGTTTCCTATTAGATGTCCGATAGGGAATTACGTAATGGTAATTTTTATTTACATTTTCCATAAAACAATTTTTTTCCACTATGAAAAATCAAAAATTATTTTGAAATGTACAATTTGAGCTCTTTCAAACAATACCCCACTTGACCTAGAGGCTAGTAACTAGACTGTTTTTTTTTTGAGCAAAAACCAACTTTCTTATATAGGTAAAAAGATGACTTCAAAAAAGAAAATGATATATAACTTGCCCTAGTTGCTAAGAGCACACAGAAATTTAGCACAGATTGGACCTGGGGAGCACGAACACGAATTTGCATTTATTTTATACCCATGCAGGGGTTACATTATTGATGTATTAGGGGCCTTATGCCAATAGTAATAAAATCTTTCAGATAATCACGATAACGTCCGATTGGTTACCGAGCGTTATCGCGAGTTTATTTAACACCCAGAACGTTAAATTTATCTTATCAGTAGCGATAAGGACGGTCGCCGCTGCGCTCGTCATTATTAGGTTACAGGATGTGTGGAACTCAAACAAAAACATGTTTGTGTGAAACAAATGTTTTCTAAAATTACCTACATTATACGCATAAAAGTAGTCTTCATATAGAACTATGGCTTTAATATTATGCTGAGAAGAAAACAATATCTTATAACAGTAATAACTACATAGCCCCTACATATAGCTATAATACATATAGCTTTGTATCTTTTGCCTGAAATACTACCTACCTTGACATGGTTTTGTAGTTATATGTAGCGTACAAAATAGCGTCAAAGCTAGGGCTTTAAACAGAATATGTTTGAATAATGAAAACAAAAGGTTTAGAATAAAATTAAGTAAAAAGTATACCGGGTGTGGCCTGTTACACGAGAAAAAATTTAAACTGTAGGCTGTACTCCACAAATTAACCAACATTTGCTAAGCTAAGCATAACTTGTACCTATTTTGAGTTTTAGAACACTTATTTAAAGTTTATTCTAAGACGCAATGTAATGCGAATTTGCTGTTTAAAGCATGACAAGCAACGTCAATTATATTACCGATGATCCGATGACGGCGTACATTGAAGGTAATATTTAATTTGTATGACAAATAGCAAAGATAGATATAACTCTGTAATAGATGGATACAGTCTAAGGAAAAAACGTGCCTCGAAAATCAAGAAAATTTGATTCTCGTTCAGAAGGCGCTACTAGTTTTGGCCTACAGTCGTATAGATGGCGTTGACGGTTTCGTTTGTTATTTAACAATTTTAACGCATATCAGTGAAAGAACATGGGTCAAAATCATAAAAATAATTAATGCAAATAAAAAAAATCATTTATCTATATTTAAATACATTCTATCGTATTTTTATAAATCTTCATTTTTAGTTTTAAAGTGTGTCGACAGATGGCAGTGAATTTACTGGGGTTACAAAATTTACTATGACAGTACCGCTCTAGTATAAGTTACTCTATGCAAATAGGAAGTCTGAAGACTTCATAATTTTTTAAAGTCGCTGAATAAATGTTGGTTAGTTTGAGGAGTACAGCCTACAGTTTAATTTATTGCTCGTGTTATAGGCGTGAGGTATATAAATATGGTATATAAAATAATAATATAAAAATATGATATTCGCAATGAAAATTAAACCAATGCATTAATTCCGCTCATTTACAGAATAGTTATTACGATGTAAATTCAATCTAGATTCTGAGTAGAAATGAGTAAAATAAATAATCCTATTCTGAAAATGTTAGCGCTACAAAATGCCAGGTTAAATCAAAACGGCTTATTGTTGGCGCAGTCCTACTAGGATCAATCTAATTGTATGTACACAATTTTGAATCTTAACTCTATTAATTTAAGCTTCAAAATGTTTACAAGTCAATAGCTGCCTTTGTGTTGAACACTTACGCCATTTTAGCCCAGTATGACGAAGTATTGGATGGCTGCTCGAGGGGCGAAAGATGTAATTAATCGACCTGGATGTCACTGGAATAGGGCTTCGGCCAATATTTTAACATTTAGGGATAATTGGACCTACAAAACACTAACATACATATTTGTAATTTCTAAAAGGACGTAAGAGACAATATAATATGTGACGTTTTCAACCAAAAGGTACCACATTGTCGCTTGTCGATAAGGTTGATTTCAAATTGAAGCTATATGGAAATAGCGCCTTATTGACAACCGACAATAAGTACCCTTTTGGATGAAAATGGCACATATACCTACCTACCATTAATAAGTATGTGAAGTAAGAAGTGTCTACATATATTAAGTTTTTGAAATATGTTTGCCAATAGCGTACTCTATGCTCTTTTAACTTTTAAGATTCAACCGGTGAAGTGTTGAGGAGAAGCACATTGAGAAATAAAATTACGATTACCATATTGTCAAGGAAACGATAACATGTAGGTAGGTAGAACTAACAAATACTAGCTTTATACAAATTGCATAAAATTGTCAATTACCTAGTGCAAATCTTTAGATCCAAACAGAGGTAAGAGTTTATACGAAGGACTTATCAAACCTCATCCTAGAGAAATATTTAACTTCCGCAAGCTCTTACTATTTATTTAATTACTGTCCGAAATTAAACTCTAAAAAGTTGGATCATGGTCGCGATTTAACTGCATAATTGATTGTGAAACGAGGTTATGGAAGGTTTCTTGCGATTTGCAAAGCAAACTCCCCTTTACATGTCGCGTATTCTCATTGCTTACCTGAGTCAAGTTATCTATAAACTTAATCTTACTTCGCCCTCAAGGCCCGAAACATGACGGGTGATCAGAGAATGGCTTTTTACTGGTTTACTTGAGCAGTTCGTCATAGGAAGCGATTAGAACAACGCCTAAGGCGCCCCTTTTCGGACGAGGCAAAGTGCGTGCCCCTAATTCTACGATAATAAGCTTTATTGTATTATATACCCTATTTCGCAATCAAAGGGATTCATTTAGAGTGTACGACGTAAACAAATAACCACTGGGTAATTGCGGCTGTGACCGATGACATTAGAATTATTCTGTACTTTATTGAAGTAATCTCATGGACATTATTGATTAATTACGAACGACCTAATAATAATTATTGCTATTCATGTTGCTACAGTTTATAATCAGATTTTATAGTTTGAGTACAGAGTACAGTTGCTAGCAAATTGATGTACGTGAATATTACATTGTTTTTAATATTTCATTTATATGAAATCTAATATTAATTGTTTCACCAATACTAAAGGTTATATTTATGGTAACGTTCAATAATCCATATTTTTATTTTCACTGTTAATTCATTAGTTGACATATTTTGCTAATTAACAACGTATTTATTGTACGAAGTAAAAATTATGTTACCGAAATTTAACTATGTACAGTATATACCTACCTATGAAAAAATTATTCGAACAGTTCATACAATAAAATACAAATATGTATTCTTTATTGCTCACCAAACAATCACTTCTTAAAGTTTTTACCTTCAATTTACCTTTATGGCTACAGCATAAAATACCAAATCTTGGAAATTTTTACTTGATTAGCTTTTAAATAAATTCGTCTGGGATTATTGATTTTGTATCGGTAAGTGTAGACCGTTTGTCGTAAGGGACGCGAGAAAGACTTAAATACTTCTATGCTTATTTATAGAATGTATAGATCGCTTTGTGGCGATGCGGCAAGAGTAATTAGTGTCGCATACCGCATTGACTAATCTAGCCAGTATAACATTGATCTCTGATTAGGAATAGTTGTTACGGACATAAGGTACCAGTTACGCTGGCCGGTAAAAGCTACGCTAGGTATCGATGGTCGTAAATGTTGTAACAGCCAAGCATGCCATCTGCCAAATTGCATCTACGCGTGGTGTAACCGCCTCAGTTGAAAGAAACACACACATTTATGAAACGTTTATCTTTACATTATTACATTACATTATTGCCATATTTATATTTATTTATTTGTATTTATTATTACAGATAAGTATGATATGCACAGATGTATTTTTAGACTGGTTGCATATTGCATTAAAATAATACATTTTTAAATCATTTTTTTTTTGTTTACATTCTTAATAAAATGTATGTAGCCTTTCTTACTAACAAATGATATCTTGAAAGCGTTTTAAGGTGGGTAATAACAATAACCTACGAAGATATATTTTCCAAACCTTATTATTATTCAAACTATTGTTAAAACTTATAATCCTGATAATGACGGTAAAAATTTAAGGTTTTTACTTTAACCAATCACATGCAGAGGTCATCATAAGTCTGACAGGTACACGTCAGACCCAGACAGTCTCATATTCTAGTCGGGTGGATAAAACCATTAGCCATTGTTATTACAAATTCATTATTAACTAGGTCCTAATTGCAATCCATTTCACTAGATAATTATATGATAATAATCAAATATTTTGCACTGTATACGCTTATTTACTTTGAGCTAAAACTACTACTTATGTATTACGATAACAAAACTAGTAGAGTTTTAGTTATTATTTAGATCTGTTTCCAATAATATATGATACTGATATGATACTGATCTAATAACTAAAACTAGAATTGGCCTGCAAGATAGCATTTATTTTATTTTATAAATGAGAAAAAAACGCTTGTGACATGAGTCACGTTATACTCGTGTTTTTATCAATTTCACACAAAACTAACTAAAAGAAAGTAAACAATACGCTGTAATTGCACAAATTACAGTCAAAGAGTGCCAAACTCGGTATGAATGATATTTGGTTTAGATACTCGCCCGGGAACTGGGGTGGTCGCCCCCTCGGTAAATTGACCGAAACCATCGCAATGTCATATCGATACCACCCCGTGGTTCAAATATAAACTGTAGCTCCATGCAGTACGTTCCATTTTTGTGAAAAGTAAGCAAAGGAAAATAAGTCCTTTAAGATATCTTTATTTGAAATGGCAGAGCCTAACCGACTTGGTAAGGGAGTGTTGTTACACAAATACGGCGTTAATAAACATAGACATTTTATTTGAGTTTCGCTGCCTCCTCGTAAAGGTAAAATTTGCTAAACGGAATTTACTTACACATTAGATCCTATAATTCCGCCTTGCATACCTGAAAAAAATACACTTGTTAATTAAGTAATAAAAAAGTATGTATTGCCACTTCGAAGTCCCCATACAGAAAAAAACTTCAGAGTTGCGGTCAATGTAGCCTACCTTACAAAAAAACCGGACAAGTGCGAGTCGGACTCGCCCACCGAGGGTTCCGTACTTTTTAGTATTTGTTGTTATAGCGGCAACAGAAATACGTCATCTGTGAAAATTTCAACTGTCTAGCTATCACGGTTCATGAGATACAGCCTGGTGACAGACAGACGGACAGACGGACAGCGGAGTCTTAGTAATAGGGTCTCGTTTTTAGTTTGACATTTTTCAGTGTGACATGACTGGACTGTCATTAATGAAATCCATTTCGATATAGTTTCTAAACAAATTAAATCTCATATTAACGATACTATACAGTACTTGTACAGCTGCGACCCCCGAGAGAGTCATTAACACCCTTCGTCTATCTCCTTCCCCCAGACATATTTAAATACAATACCTAGTGAAATGTCTCGCCCGTAAAGAAGGCGCTATAGTCTGGCAAACCAATTATGTAAGTTGGAATCTTATTTGAAATATATTTTGTTATAAATTGATTCGTTGGCTTTAGCTACCTGAATAGTAGTCAATACATATTATTTTGATATATAAGTCCATTGTTTATTCAGTATCAAACTATTAAAAATACACACAAAAATATAAAATATGTATGTCAAAAAATATAAAATAAAAACTGTTATATGATATTATTTTGTTACTTTAGCTAATTTAAATAGAATTTACATGTATATTTGCTTACTTACAGTCCAGTTGTTAATTGTGTAATGAAAAAATGAGAAAAAGTATACAAAAATAAAATGCCGACCATGATAACAAGTAGGTGCAACTTTTTTTATTAACTACACTTTATATTTAGAAAACAGGCACTTTTACACCTTAAAACACGAAGATGTTACCTTTTCATAGTTACAATACAAACGCCCATTTTTCACTTACGAAATCGATTTGTTGTCTCAATCTAAATTACACGTCCGCCGTTTTATTGAAAATTTAACGGTAGCCATAAATACTAAACTCCGAGGCAATCTTCATGTATCGCCACAAGTGTAAATGATTTAAATCCGGACCTTTCCATGATTATCCGGCCGTGTGGTTAGCGCAATAACGGAAAACGCGTTGTCTCTTTCCAACGCATAATGCGTGCTTCTTGAGTGAATGAGACAATTGCTTTGTGTAGCGTTGGTAAAGAAACTTTGATGTAGTCTTAGTCTTATTTGGAGCAGTTTGGTTTTTGCTTTTGGTTACGCGTCTTTTGTGTCAATGAATGTTTTGTAATTTTATTTTTGTAACTATATTAAGAGAAATAAGCTGGGTTTATAGAGACATATCGTTAAATTGACAGAACAAAACAAAACAATATAAGATAGCTAGACGATGCACTTAGTCTAGAGGTATCTAATATCTATATATGTATGTGTAGGTGTAGATAGGTACTGAAAAACCACCCAAATATAGTCCAGTCCAGTACTACAAACTATGACCCACAAGTTCAAAGTGTTATTAAGTATCAATACTTACCTACCATGGTTTTTTTTGTCTGAATTTTTTTTCCTTTACAACAATAATTTCCAAGATAATTGAACGTTTTGTCAATAGACGTCTCTCTTCGCACCTCAACAGACACAACCTTTTTAACCCTTTCCAATCCGGGTTCCGCCCCGGGCATAGCACTACCACTGCGCTTGTTAAAGTCACCGACGACATTCGCCTTAATATAGAAAATAAAAAAATCACAATTTTGGTTCTCTTGGACTTTAGCAGCGCATTCAACACAGTTGATTTCGACATTCTCTTAGCCTTTTTAAATCATTTTAATGTTTCACCCACTTCATTGTCCTGGTTTCGCAGCTATCTCTTTGGGAGGCGTCAGAGGGTTCGAGTTGACGATAATCTTTCTGATTGGTGTGAACTTTCTTCTGGCGTCCCCCAGGGGGGTATTCTCTCTCCATTGCTTTTCTCCATTTTCATAAATAACATTACTAAGTCTTTAAAATCTTGCTACCACCTTTACGCAGATGATCTGCAAATTTATTCAGCTGCCAACCTTGACGATTTCGATTCCCTCGTAAGCCAAATTAACGCCGACTTAGAATCCGTCTGTTTGTGGGCTTCATCTTTCGGGTTGAAAGTCAACGCCATGAAGTCGCAAGCGATCGTTTTTGGAAGTCCTTATTACATCTCCAAATTGTCTGAGCAGGTGGCACCTAGAATTTTCTTTGATGGTATACCAATTCCTTTCTCACCCACTGTCAGAAATCTAGGGGTCACCATGGATCAGACACTTTCCTGGGCGCCTCATGTCACTGAATTGAGCAAAAAGCTGTTTGGATCGCTCCATTCTTTAAGGCGCCTGCAGAACTTTCTTCCACTTGACACCAAAGCCATGCTCGCTCGCTCTCTGTTACTGCCTTTACTCGACTACGGCGACGCTGTGAATCTTGACATGACAGAAGAGCTCTTGGACAAGTTAGAGCGCTTACAGAATGTCTGTATAAGATTCATCTTCGGCCTACGGAAGTTCGATCATGTATCTTACTACCGTCATAAACTCAATTGGCTTCCAATCCGCCGCCGCAGAGATCTTCACACTCTTTCTCTTCTCTTCAATGTTCTTTTTACACCTTCTTCTCCTGTATACCTCTCTCAAAAATTTCAATTTCTGGCTGAAGGCAGTGGCCACCGTCTCCGTTCTAGCGCGAATTTATCACTTGCCATCCCCTCTCACAAATCTCGTGGATACAACAAGTCCTTCGCAGTGCGTTCAGTGAAGCTGTGGAATGAGCTGCCAGTTTCGCTCAGACAGGCGCAATCGCTTGCGTCGTTCAAGGAGAGGTTAAAGAAGCTGTGTTTATCTGATTGACTAATGTGCCTATATTTGTATTGTATGTTGCTTTATATTTTTCTACTTTTTTCCAATTTTTAGTGTATTTTCCCCATTCCTTTTTGTGTAATATATTATATGTTTATCCTATTAATTTTGTATGTATTTATATCCTTTATCTTTCTGGTACCTTGTTGTACATTTTGCTACATTTGTCACCCTCTTTTCACTTTCTCCTCTCATCTACTCAAAGGTTAACTGGAAGAGATCCCTCATAGGGATAAGTTCGCCTTTGTACATCTTATTATTTGTACCATGTAATTTTTAATGTGTATATTTGTACAATAAAGAGTTTACTACTACTTACTACTACAATATTCCTCCATAGAACTACGCCATTAAAATAATTTCACACCTGAACAAAGATATTCCATTTAATTTTGGACCTGAAGCTTGCTCCAAAACTACATAGGTTGTTTTTTACATTCAAACATCAAACATTTATTCAGCAAATAGGCCACAGGGGCACTTTTACGAGTACTCATGTCAATTTTTACAAACAATAAAATTAACCCAAAATTACAAAAAATAATTACATAAACATAAATGATAAATTACACAAGAAAAAAAACTAATAAAAACTATACAAATAACAGAAGTACTAAAATTGTTTAGAGATGTAAAAGTCTCTAGGTGTCAGAGATTAAATGTATATAATAATAAAAAAGATCATCAAATTATCCAGAGATGTAAAGAGTCTCCAAGACTTGAATTGGTTATATAATTAATAAAAAGACAAGATATTAAATCAGACAAACAGACAAGAACCGAATGAAGTGCCTTACGTTAATGCCACTCAAAAGTAAAGTTACATAGGTAAAATGAAGCCCGTGTAAACTTAAACAGACCGGTCTCCACAAACATTATTCTAACTATAAGTAAGTATCTCGAGTCCAAAATTAACCTTAGTAACACATAATAAAGTTCACATTCAACAATAAAAGCGCTATATTCGTTTGGAAAAATAAGCCGCAGACATTTAGCGAAGACGGGTAATTAAAGTCTACTAGATAAACGTAAATTAGTATAGCTATTAACCGACACCGCAGAAAATATAAATTTTAGCTGAAGAAAGACGTGGCACGTGCTTATCTTATCTTACTATAAAATATAAACTTAACTTATATAAACTAGTAGCAGTTGGACGAATGTCCGATACGTTCAATTTGCTGTTGTTGCAATATGTCGTATGTCACATTTAAATATGTACTCGGATACGGCTTTTAAACTTGCTGTCCGATACATTCAATTTACTATCGTTGCAAAATGTCGTATGTCGCATTTGAATTTGTACGGAGATACGACTTTTTAACTTAGCGGGTTCGAGTAGTACATACGACTGTTGAGCAATAAATTACAGAATTAACTTCTTACTCGGTACTCGGTAGTTAAATAGTGGAGCTCCGATAATGTTAAAATAAAATAAATAGGTACGCATAATATGATAACAGAATCAAAGAGGACATCTGAGGTTTTCCTAAACCGAGATTGTGCGTGAAAGAATAATTTTAAATTATTCAGATCACTACGGTTACACACTAGTATTTTTAGTCGCTTTTGGCTACATGTTTCGCACTCGTCGGGAGTCCTTCCTCAGGCTCGAGTGCCCGCGGCACTGCCACAAGATGTCGCCAAAAGCGACTAAAAATAATATAGTGAGTGTAACCGTATAGTGATCTAAATATTTTGAAATATGTCTCACGATATTTTAATTTTAAGAGTTATTGTTAAGAGGATAAGAGCGTGTCAAGGTAATTTTGAACACCTCGCCCGCTTAGCAACTTCTGCTGCTGACTGTATTATAAATATAGTTTTCTTGCACGCCTTGGTAGCTAAAACAGTGTGCTGCTAACAACAACATAAATCTATTTAGTTACCGTAAAACCACCCAACTACCACTACCACTAGACCTAGGGCCGATTGCATAAATAACTTCTAACTAATAATTATTAGCGGAAGTCCCTTTCTAATCATAGGAATTGGAGAGAGACTTCCGCTATTTTTTTTTTAATTAAATAGGAGGCAAACAAGCAGACGGATCACCCGATGGTAAGCGATTACCGCCGCCCATGGACACCCGAAACACCAGAGGGGTTGTAAGCGCGTTGCCTGCCTTTAAGATGGGAATACGCTCTTTCTTGAAGGTTTGAGGGTCATATCGGTCCGGAAATACCGCAGGCGACAGTTCATTCCACAGTTTAGCTGTGCGAGGCAGGAAGTTTCTAGAGAAACGCACAGTTGAGGACTGCCAACCATCTAAGTGGTGAGGATGGTAATGTTGTCGCGTAGGGCGATGGCGAAAAGAAGCGGCAGGGATTAATCCGAACAATTCCTCGGAGCACTATCGTCTCTAACGTACACGCACACCCCAGCCCTAAGCGAAAAGGAGATTTCCGTTAGATTTGGACCATAGTTGGGACCTTTTGGACTACCTATAGTTGGGTGATAGGGTGGTTTTAATGGTACGCAAGTGAATGCATTTAGCTTACATTTAACTTAACATTAAACATAAAGTCATGTCCAAACTTAGTTAATAATTAATTGAGCAAGTGTAGAAGGTCGACCCAATTGCCTGCTTTGTAGGTCGCCGTGGCCATTGTTCCCTTTGCCAACACCAAAGGGCTTAATCATTGAAAAATTTAACGTAGTTATTCTCTTTTACTACTGGGTCTGACGTACTAACGCACTCGCATTCAACGCAGTTTCAACGCAGTGCCGAAAACGTTTGTAGCTCAATCAACAAAGATAAATTCTCGCAAAGTTCCATCGTTTCAGAATGAACGAATGAACTGGGCAACTATACTGCCCCGTGACGGATAGGAGACGTATCCGTCACGGGGCAGTATAGTTGCCCATTATAGGAGAGCCTTTACGAGCTGGTGTAGTAAAAATAGTTACATATTTGTTTTACAAGGGGGCAAAGTTGTTGTTTAACCTCTCGTGCTAATATTGATTCCCCATTAAGCGAAAGGTTCCAAAATGAAAATGGAATCTTAAGCGTTGTGAGAGTTTCAAGGGCACAAGGGTTAAACAAATTTTGCCACCGAGTCCGAGTGAAACACAAAAATTTTCACCACACCAACACAAGGAAAATACTAACTTTAAATTATCAAACAAAATCAAAGCAAATCGATTCAAAATTAATGTTATTAAATATTTATCATTCAAAATCATCATTTAAAAGTCAATTTTATCAGCAAACATAAGAAAACAACTCAAAATTTGCATTTGATTACTTTTGCCTCACATGTGAATAAAATGCAACTTTCTTATCAGTTTTTGAACAATCAAGAGAGGCTTTACCACCTGGTGCGGTCAAATAGTAGTTTATGTGACTGTTAAACCAAATTGTACAACAAATTCATTTAAAACTAAAATTTTAGGTACTTATCGTAAAAAATAAGAAAAAAAATGTACTTAGAAAGTACATTGCTCTAGAGCTGCAGAAACGTATCATTTTCTGCACACTTTTTAGTACAAAAACGACCCACTTTCAGAGCATGAGAAATGAAATTAGTTATTTACGATACAAGTGCGGAAAAGAGGTAATTCGAAACGAGTGGCGATAAATTAAAACACGACCGCAGGGTGTTTTAAATCGACACGAGTTGCGAATTACCTATTCGCACGTGTATCGTACAACGTTTTACAGTACATATGGCCCTTTAAACTTTCGACATATGCACGAAAAGTGCTATTTGACGCACTAGTACCATATGTACTGTAAATAATATTATGCATTCGTAAAAGTCAGTTATCTTACATTCTCCAGTTTGCTTATATGATCATCCTTATTACGTTACTACGTATTGTTGCTGCATTAGGAAATAAGTATCTGTACGTGTCATTAACGAATCACACTTTCAAACAAAGACGGAACTGTCAAAACACTTTATTCGAAATTCAAACGTTAATTAATTGGTATACGGTTTAAAATAGAAAGGGACTTGTTACAGATTTTTATCGGTTATACCTACGCTTGATTTTAATTACATTTAAGTATCATTGGTGTTTGGTGTGATGTTTGAATTATTTTGGTTGTAAAGTCACGGAATGCACTTTGGAGCATTTTATCGTAATGAAAAAAAATACGAAAACAGAGTATCGCCGCATTTTTATATAGGCTGATATGCCAATTCGAACGTATCTACACTGAAATCCGAATGATAATACCTACCACACTAGATGATTTCATTTGGTTTCGAGCGAGACGCACGATGTATGTTTCGTTCTAGCGTGGGTCATCCTTAAATGTGTCACACTCCCGTACACCCCTTACCCACCTTATTTCATTTCAACATGATACAGTCAGTGAAGTCAGTCAGGTGCGTTGGGGTAAATTAAAAGAGGACTTTTTTATATTTAACTTTTTATTTTTTATTTATCAGTTTAACACTAGCTTTAAGTATTCTGAACAAAACGTGTGCATTAAGTAGTGCATTTAACACAAAAGCCGTAAACGGGAGTCATAACCCCGTGTTATGTGTGTTTGCGAATTACCATGCTCCATAAAATTTTATGTCATAAGTCTGTGTTTCACATTAAGCAGCCTAAGATTTATTAACATATTTTTTAAAATTTCAAATTGATTTAGGTGTTACGAGGAAGGGCTGGTTGTGCTAAATCGTCTGCAGCCGGATTACGTTTGCCAAATTTGTATTAAAGATATGGAAACATTTATAGTAGGAGAGACCGAGGTCAGTTGTGACAGAGGAGAGTTGTGACAACGTCGATTTTTAGGAACTTATTAACTATAGTTCGCAACAGCGCGCGTTTTTTAGTTCGTCTCAAGCTAGCAAACGCGCGCTGTTGCGAACTTGCTAATAGTTAATAAGTTCCCAAAAATCGACGTTGTCACAGTCCCCTCTGTCACAACTCACCACGGTCTCCCCTACTCTGTTAAGTTAATCAGTCTGTACACTCCGTACATTGAAGCAGTTGATACTTGCTTGATCGATTCACATTTAAGAACTTGTTAGGGTTTTCATCTTATTTTGATACGACTTTAAAAGATAGCATTCGCTGATTGTTGCATGCGAAATGAAGTGAAAGGAAGTGCTTGAGATGCGCGCAAATCACCAAGTAGATTTATTTAGTAATTCGTTTTTAGAATATAGTTGATCAAACCAAATTGTCAGTAAATAAGAATTAAGAACAAAAATAACTATACTTATCCTTTTCTTTTGGGTGCTAGTACTAGTGTAAGACAAAGATATTATGATTCTCTCTGTCTATGTTTGAAATGAGACGGTCCTTTGTCAAACTATAACAATTATGATGCTATATTCCCTGACAGGGTAACCATGCATGCATTAATACATGTTAACACGTTCATGTAACCATGGTTCTGCAATAAATAAATGAAATGAAAAGATCGTCGAGGTCGTATCAAAACCAGTTCAAAATTATAAATTGTTAAATTAGAATCCACTTCCGGTTCAGAGATTTGTGTGAGATTGTAACTTATCGGTTTATAAATCCAGACATAGACAGCGATTTCATTCTTACATTGTCGACATACTTCATATTTATTTACACGATCGATTTTCTTAACTTAAGTGCAAATCATAAGTAGTAACTATGTAATTTTTCCCATCTTTTGTAATTGTCCCTGTCAAAGACGATATAACATTTTTGAAAGCAAGAATAGATTAACCAAACAGCTACTTTTTGGGTCTAACTTCACTTTCATGCTGACAAACCTAGGGTTGGTAAAAGTCTGGCTATTTTGTTGCAATAAAATACATTGCGATAGTTTTTACGACAAATAATCAAATAGTTGCAAAGAAGTGAAACAAGTTATATAAAAATAATTAAAAAAGACTGTATTATCTTTCTAGTTGAATAAATGAATAGCCTAAAAAATAGTAAAAGGAAGATCATATATTAAATTCATAAACTTAATTATTACTGGTAAGACCTCGGTGTTGGAAAATGGGAGACGTCTACGAGTAATAGGTCCAAACAAATGATAGTTACTTTCAAGATTTGTCCTTAGATTTTTTACGTCAAACATCATAATAGCTTCCAGCTTAAATTGGATGTTAGTGAGCAATTGCATTTCTTTCTTCTAGTAAGTCAAGTCAGGTCGGACTATGCACCTACATCAAAGAATAATGGCCAAAGTCCTTGGGATTGGACGTGACATGAACACAAAATTCTTTAAGAAAAAGTAAGGTCCTTTTTGCAATTTGAAACCTCACCTTACATCGCGTTTTGCTTTTAAATAGTGCTAACCAAGGTGGAGTCCATCTGTGAAACAGTCACACTTTTTACCACTAGTTATTTTAAAATTTATTTCCATATAATGTAAAATTTAATATAATAATAAATTTGAAGCAAATTCTATTCAGTATAAAATAGTTTTGAAATGTGATACTGCAGTAGGGTAAACTCGCATTATTTGGTGACACGCCTAATTCGGTGAAACAAGTTTTGAATCATGTCACCCAGGAAAGCTAGTGAATTAGGGCTTTTAAATGGGACCTATCGGCAAAGCTGGCGAAGCCGTGAGGTAGCTTTCCTGGGTGACGACTCAAAACTTGTATCACCGAATTAGGCGTGTCACCAAATAATACGAGTTTACCCTAATGAATAAATATTCAACAGCAGTGGCGGGGCGCCCATAGAGCGCGATTTCTACCGAACTGCCGATTTTGAGGACTAAGCTTAACTTACTGCTTTTTTCTTGTACCAAGTTGCTATAGTTACACCAAATTATTTACAACCTACTCAATGCCCTAAGGAATTTACACATACACAACCTGTACCACGCGACCAAAACGTCGTAAGTGCCGTAAAATCTATGGCGCTTACGCGTTTAGGTCGCGAGATTCGCGCTCCGCTTCTATGGTTTGATGCCAAAAAGGCAGCAACTCATGGCACAAAATACTGGTTCTCTGTGCCGGTTCTATACGTTAGTAATAATAGTTCAATGCTGACAACGAGCATTGTTAGCCTTTGCTTCTTTATTAGGTGTTTTATACGAAAACTTTATTTATATATTGTAAACTCCAATTAGTATATTTTATTATTTACCCATTACGGCGTCGAAATCGCTAAAATGATTCGTGGATTAAATCCAGTAGAATTTTTTTTTTCGATTCGATATTTTATTTAGAACTGGGATTTGGAGCGTATAATTGAGAAATTGATTGACAATTTAAAAACCAGTTGGACTCGCGCACGAAGGGTTCCGTATCATTACGCAAGAAACGGCAAAAAATCACGCTTGTTGTATGGGAGCCCTACTTAAACATTTATTCTTTTCTATTTTTAGTATTTGTTGTTATAGCGTCAACAAAAATACATCATCTGTGAAAATTTCAACAGCTATCACGGTTCATGAGATACGGCATGGTGACAGACAGACGGACAGCGGAGTTTTAGTAATAGGGTCCCGTTTTTACACTTTGGGTACGGAACCCTAAAAATGTACTATAATGAACCATTTTCCTTTTGTCTAATCCTATGTAGAATGGAGTATAAAACATTAAAAGTCTCATGAACCTAGCATATTGTTTTAAAATGAGAGCGTATCTTCGATTGTATGGAAGAGGCTTTTTGGTGACGGGCTTCGAGAGACTCTTAAAAAGATTCCCGTACTATGGCGTGTCCCCCCTGTGCCATAAGCCCGATTAAAAGATGGTCGTGGATAGAGTTACCCATTATCCTTCATTAAGAGGTCATTGATCCCGTTATTTAAGGCGTACTTTAATTACTGACGAAACTCGTGGTTATCAGTCGTAACCCGTAGGTAATGAAACTAATGAACTCAAACGAAAATGTTGACTGTGGCGGAAAAATCGCGTTCGTCGGCTAGAAAATACAATAAGTACATATTTTTATTGCTCGCTAACCGAAAAATGAAGCAGTAAAAGAAATATCTCAGACAATAAGGAGGCAAATATAACAATTTTGACAGACCTTTAAAAACAAAGCCATTTTTTTATTATATACATGTATTATTGGTACAATACAAACTATGTTCATTATGATACCTAATAGAAAGTTTACTGTTTGTATAACGAAGTCATACAGTTTTCATAGTTTTTGACTTTTTAGGACATCTGTCATTAAATAACAATTAATTGACTGATTGAGTTAGTAAATTGAGTATATATATTTGGTCCGCTGACACAGTATAGTCGGTACCCTACCTAAAATTGTAAAGTAAACCATGAACTTAACAGAGACCTACTATACCCCTAAACACTTCTAAAAATCCCGCCGACCCCCGAAATAGCAGAAAATGGCCGCCTCGCTCCCCCATAACAAATAATTGGACATCTAGGTAATTTGCCAAAATGCATGAAACTGATATTTCTTCATGAGTGAGTGAGTCGTATAGTAAAAATCTTTCAGTATGAGCTATATTATCGGATGTATTGTGTAAGATTTACAATTGCAGTAAATAATGAATTAATGAAAGCCTGTAAATAGTGTGAATCGCAAAGCTATGCAATAAACAGCGCCCACGCCTCGCCCAATATCAATTAATATAATATCGAAATTATTAATTCAACACTAACAAGCTGCCGCCATCCGATAGGATAGACTGCCGGATTTATGTATGACCAATTATTAGATTTGAATGAACTAATGAGTTCATAGTTATTTACGACACAGGTGCCAAAAGTAGGAAATTTGCAACAAGTCAAGTGGCGAATTTTAAAACACGACCGAAGGTAGGTAGGTACTATAACTATAATATTTATATGGTCGTGCGTGTAAAGTATACTAATCACAAGGCTGAACAAGGGTGTATGAATCGGAAATCGTATGTGAGGTCGTCGGCGACAGTGATTTTCCACATGATTGCCCACAAGCGGGGCTACTCGACTATACCTCGTGAAATCATTCACACTGGAGTTCGATTTCAATCGTGAATGAGTGGAAAATGAGTGAAAAATGACAGGAACCTGAAATATGACGGTAAGAAACAGGGACAGACAGAATTTGTCTTACTGATAATCACGATTTGTCTCGTCTTTGCTAGAAGCTAACTAGCTAAAAGTTTGGAGTTAGCCAGAGGAAAGGGAAGGTTATGCTGTAGAAACAGCATATGTTGTATAGTTAACGCGCTAGGGGCCCACGAAAGGTTTTGGAATAAGGGATTTAATGGCGTCTTTAATATTTTATGGTGATAATCTTATACCTTTAAACGAGCAATTCTTGTATATATATACTTGTTTATATATTTCGCGGGTCTCGGAAACGGCTCTGACGATTTCGATGATATGGGGTTTGCTTAGGCATTCCATTTTAGAATTGCTGACCGAGGATTCCATCAATAAAGATTTTAACTAACCTGGTCTAATGACATGTGAACTACGAATTTTATTGATGGAATTTAATTGTCTTGGAAAAAAATAAAATGAAAATGTCGTGGAAGACTTATTGAGGCATTGATCCTCAAAATACTTGCTTGTTTTACAAATTATATGTCAAACCGAAATCACCGAAAAAACCGGAAACCCAGCTTTGCTGTTTCACAAAATTGCGATTGAGAGGCATATAATTCGTTATTTAGTCGAGGGCCCACCTCGAAAAACGCTTTTTTCGCTAGACAGATAATCCATAATTAGACCTACATGTCAAAGCTTCTTACTTTTGGATAAATGTTACTCCTTAATTTTAGACATTTTAATTAAATCTTATTTTAGAAACAACTATGAACTTTGGTAATTAATTTTTTTAGGTAAAGATGATTTTTTTTAGCATAATTGCGATCGTTTTAGTTTATATACTGCACATACTTACACAAATGTAACACTTACACAACGCTTGTTAGCACGTAATGTATCGGAATGACTTCCTAGTTGCTGGGAAATTAATTCTACATGCCAACTACACTAATTGCCCTTACCACTTATCATAACCTCGATATCTACTGAAATTGAAACCTTAAGTTGTATATAAATAGTGTTTTGTTTTTGTTGGCACCGTTTAGTAAGATATTTGATATTTTAAAGAAATTGACAGAGATCTGAATATCTGTTCCGTGTTATAATCGGCTTTTCTTTTCAAAAATTTCTTAGGCTTCGAATTCATAGAAATAAATAATATAAAAGAATCCGATATTAACTAGTCGAAAACTTTTTATAAAGACAGAGGATAACTCAATAATAATAACTGCCTTAATGTCAAAGTCAAAGTCAAAATCAAAGTCAAAATATTCTTTATACAAATAGGCCTAGCAACAAGCACTTTTAAATTGTCACTTGTCAGACACAACTAATTAACCAATTACATATGTACCTAATGTGTACCTACATCCCAGGTAGCATTTATACGTCATTATGACGTCCGTTACGTCATTATGACGTATAAATGACGTCATTATGACGTCGCTGACGTCACTTTGCTACCTGGGATATATACCTTAATACAATGGTGTAGTCTTACTACGAGTAAATGTTGAAGTGTTTCTTTATTTCCACGGTTAGTTCTGTGTTCTGACCTGACATAAATGCAGAAATAAACATAAATTTTGTTTGTAAGCATGTACCCTTTGTGTAAATAAATAAAAAAAAAAAAAAACAGCATCTGCGAACAAATAACTACTAAATTCTTTTTTTTTCCTGATAAATTGAAACTAAATACTTACCTACATATTATAATAATCTGTGCCTACATTTTGTGTAACTACTAACGAAGTTTAAATAAATCTGTCACTTAATATTCGGGTAGCGCTGGTGGCCTAGCGGTAAGAGCGTGCGACTTTCAATCCGGAGGTCACGGGTTCAAACCCCTGCTCGTACCAATGAGTTTTTCGGAACTTATGAAACAGGACTAATCCTAACAAGGCCTAGTTCCCCCTCTGGGTTGAAAGGTCAGATGGCAGTCGCTTTCGTAAAATCTTAGGATTCGTCAATTCTTAGGATTAGTTGTCAAGCGGAACCCAGGCTCTCACGAGCCGTGGCAAAATGCCGGGATAACGAGAGCAAGATGATGATGATCACTTGATATTCGTATTTTTCAAACGGAGATGATAATAACTTTTAAGTTTGTCATAACGAACCGCCATTTGAAATTTTTAACCAGAGATTAACACTGATTTCTAAAGGCCGATAGGCAAGGTACATCTTTAAACGGCAAGTTTCTGTTAACAGTGTCATAATGTATGTAAATATGCATCGGCATGCGAAAGTTATGCAGGTTTATGAGATTGTGAATGATCTAAAGATATCACGTACACGGTGGGAAAGCAACGCGGCCCGAAATAGTTTAGAGTATGTTATATTTTCACACATTATTTTATGTGTTTGTGACTCAAGTTACATAGTAAGTTACTGCGTAAAGGGGCCCACTGACTATCAGTGACGATATCGGCCTGTCAGTTGTTCGGAACTGTAATTTTTTTTTCTCACTGACTGGCCGATATCGTCCGGTAGACTGGTAGTCAGTGGGCCCCATAATAGATGCGTACACTGGCGTAAGAATGAGGCGAGGCGAATAATGTAAATTAGACAAGGGAATCCTATGTCACTATTAGGATGCCAATATAAGGGTCCCCGGAGATATAAACGTATGTATATGAGCGTTGGAATTGCCTATGAAATGGAAATAAAAATATAATCATGTGACATGGAAAGTTATTAATGATTCTTTTCATAAAATAGGAATTAAAAATCTAAATTTGATTTATTATTGGTTTGACATAACTCGCAGTACATGTCACTGTCATTTATTGGTGTCTCACCCGCGCGCGCCAGGCAATGAGAATCGGTCTGGTTACGCAGAGCCGTGACGACGCGTACAGAGCGGCCTCGTGACGTCACGGAGGTCGCCTCGTTTCCGACAACCGACGACAATACTCTGAAGATGTACTGCGAGTAATACCAAATTACCAAGCATAAAAATACATTTTTAAATTTTGAATGAGAGTGTCAAACAAAAAAGTGTTTTAAAGTCTGCCTGGGTTTGCTACTGAACTTGTCTCACACGGTAGCCAATGTGAATCGGTCAGGTTACTCGTAGCTGTGACGCCGCAGAGAGAGCGGCCTCGTGACGTCACGGAGGGCGCCTCGCTTCAAAAGCCGACGACGGCGCAATATTCTAGAATACTTGTGTAGCCGCATTCGATATAATATAACTTAGAGCATTGAGGTATATAGGTACTAGAGTCGGCCTCTCGAAGAAAATGTTTCCGCACCTCAATGAAGTGCCGGCACATATAGCGACCCGCCCCGGCTTCGCACGGGTAGTTTAACTAATTTACACAAAACCTTTACAAATTATACACATAAACCTTCCTCTTGAATTACTCTATCTATTATAAAAACCGCATCAAAATCCGTTGTGTAGTTTTAAAGATCTAAGCATACATAGGGACAAACGGACAGACAGCGGAAAGCGACTTTGTTTTATACTATAATAGACTATTTGACTGTATTTAAAATAAATTATTTTACTTCATGCATGAAATAAAGCACCAGAAGATTAATAGAGAAACGTAGACAGCAGTCATTTTTAGACACAATTTCTATTTTAAAACCCGTATTAAACTGTAAAGAGTAGGTAATTTGATTGTGACGTCACATGCTAGTATCATATAAATTCCATGGTAGCAAAATCGTTTTGACAGTTCGAAAAAAGAAACTGATTTGACTGGTAGTCAAATACCCTATATATTATATATAATAAAAGCAAATTAATAACATTCCACTGCGGAAAAACTGTTGTTTTAAGCTCATTTAGATTATTTTGAAATTTCACTAAAGTAAAAATCAATTGCTGCCTGACGCCATTTTCTTTGGCTCATAGATTAAAATTCGCAGACGTAACAAGTAAGAATGTTAACAGAACATATGCACAGTAATGACATAGCTTTATTTATCTCGATGTTTTTTAGTGTTTTTAAATTTTTACTTCAAGAGTATATTGTGCTTTAAGCGCGACTTGATCAAAATTGTTACGGGAGTGAAAGAGAAAGGGTTATAAGACTATTGTTTTTTATTTTTAATATTGCCCGTGTTATATACGTAAAAAAATCATCATACTTGAAAATAAATAAATAACATTTCATCACGATTCTTGACAGTGCGTGTATAGGCAGAATATGAACAGTTGTCACAGCAGTTTCTCCTCTGGTTACCTCCTTACTCTTTATCTCAGTGACAGACGTCAAACGCCGAAAATGGCGGTCACAATTTGTTCTCGATAGCCGGTCTAGTAGGACTTCCGGTTCGAGCGCCATCTTGATAGTTAGCATCGTGATTAATTACTTTGTTTTTTGCTCATTAATATTGTTTAATATCGATAGCTTATTATACAGTAAACTAATGTGGTAGTGTGCAGTGAATGGAGAATTAATTTTGAAGCGCGTTTAACCACCATTTTGGAGTCAACGGCCGGTAGTCCACGTGCTTCTTGTAAAGTCTAGCTATCGATTTACAAGAGCTAACAAATCAGCATACACTGTCTTGTACAACCGTACAATTTTTGTCGTTTTTAAACCTCTTAATACCTTGATACTGGCGAAATAGTCCCACTGGGCTGAAGCCATAATTTTAAAAGAAGAAGAAGAAGAAGAAGCCGGTCTAGTACGTAGTACATTCATGACAATGACTTATTTCCCTCGCACCTTTATTCAAGTACCTGTGTATATGATGAACACGAACAAAACAAGAACTTGAACTGCAAACAAAATTAAAATATCAAATTAACTTAGGATTTTTTAAGTTCGAATACAGCTCCATTTTACCTCATGTCACCTGTATTCAAGGGCCTGACACTCTAAAGATAGTCTTATTTCGATTCCTATAAGAGGAAAGAGAAAATAGTGCCATGCTTTGTCCTTATCACCGACCGGGTGGCATCATAGGTAGGAGGCGATGGCGAAATACCGAAATATATAAGCGTGAAAGAAAAAACATCCTACGCCGCCCAAGTTTTATATGAATATTCTTTCTCTTACCCCCGGTCGCTCGGTGGCGCGTCTGTAAATAACTACTTGTATATACTATGTCCATGCCTGTGTTCATAAATTCGTCCAAATTATACCCTACTGTTAATGTTTTTCCCATTATACGGTAGGTATGTCTAGCACACGTTTAAATGTCATTTAGTTTTTTTTTTTGTACTGTTCGATTATAGACTTAAGGGGCCCACTAACTATCAGTCCGTCGGACGGTATCGGCCTGTCAGTTAGAACAAAAATTGGACAGTTCCGAACAACTGACAAGCCGATATAGTCCGGCGGACTGATAGTCAGTGGCCCCTTTAGGATGGTTAAACTTATATTAGTTAGTTCTAGTCCAGATAGCATGTCATTTGCATAGGATTTAACTTAGACAAAATATGCGTACATTCGAGGTCAAAAATATATATACACTTTTGCACCCTACTCCTTCGTAATAAGGCAAAAAATGTAAACATATGTTTGATGTCGACTAACATTGGAACTCTTTACCGTCTCTCCAATGTTGAACGATAGTACAATTTAGTATACGATAGGTCTACATAGACCCGGTCAATTCGAACAACGTGATAATTACTAGATACGAGAACAGTACGAGATCGTGATATCGATCGAGAATAGATACGTTATAGTTTAGTTCTCAACTAGTTACCTTTTGCAGTTCGGTTCGAGAAACCAATTGACATTTCACGCTACAATTATTGTGATGTTTTGGGATATCCATTGGATCGAGTCAAATCGAGATCGTTTAAGAGGACATTCGGAATTGCGGAAGTGTCAAATTTGACATGACTTTCTTTAATATCTCGTTATCGTTACTGTTTCATATCTAGGTCATTGTTAGAATTGTCCCGATATACGCTAGGATGGTTCAAAAATATAAAGTATTAAAAATTTCTTTACAGTACATATGGTGCTACTTTCTCGTACTAGTGCGTAAAAGAGCACTTTTCGTGCACATCTCGAAAGTTTAAAGGGCTATATGTACTGTAAAACGTTGTACGATACACGTGCGAATAGGTAATTTGCAACTCGTGTCGATTTAAAACATGTTTGATTTTTACTCGTTTCGAATTTCCTCTTTTCCACACTTGAATCGTAAATAATTATTTCCATACAGTTTTTTTATGTACGTAAAAAAAATATCCATACCAAAATTGATAACAATTAAGCATCATTTAGAGCTCGCTACAAATTAAACAATTCTGCCATACAAAAATGTATGAAAATAAATTGACCCATCAATAATTCTGCTTTGGAAATATATTTAAGGGCTCTTTATACGTTTTATTTATTAGTTAAAAGTATGTTAAAAGTGTGGCGGTCGAATTTTTTTTTACTTTTAGGATAGTTTGATTTTTTTTGTTTTGCAATTATTGCATATCTCAAGATCATAAATAGCGACCACTAAACGAAATGCACATGAGGCAAATGAATTCAAATTTGGCACACAGATTACTATTCCATAATAGAATAAAGGGAGCCTTGTGGAGATAAAATCTATACCACTTTTTATTTCTGCATACAAAGTTATGTGGTATTTTCTATGAAAAGGGACCTTATTGTCGATGGCGCTTACTCCGCACAGCGTCGCGTCGCGTGGCATTACATTTATATCGGAGCATCGTTAATAATGGCGTAAGCGCCATCGACAATAAGGTCCCTTTTCATAGAAAATGCCCCATATACGCATACATTTATAAACACGAATTGGAACAAGTTTAGAAGCTGACTTTACTGTCAACTTCATCAGACGTGAGTAGGTACGTGAAGTACTTATTTACGCATGCAAAATTCTAATGGATATCAAAAAGTAGGTCACCGACTTGATGACTCATTTGACTGTTAATTCGTTACGCTGTAGTGGACTACTATTACGTTCCATTGTTTCTTAGGGACACTTGCAATGCAACATCCCACTAACCCGGGGGTAATCTGTTAAACCACCCAGTGTCAAGTTACCACCAGTACGGTAACCATGGTAACTACGGGAACCCCGGGTTAGTGGAATGGTTCAAGTGGGCTAGGCTTACGCAGCGTCTGTGAGCGAACAACTCGCGAACGCGAAGCGAAGCGGCGCGGCGCGACGGGCCCACGGCGCTCGCGTTCGCAACGAGATCGCCCACGTAGGACACTTCTATATGTATCAAAGGATTGATTCACCCCGCGCCGTATCGCTTCGCTTCGCATTCGCGTGTTGTTCGCCTACGTAGTACATACGCTGCGTTAGGGGGCTAACGCAAAATTGTACTTTTGTATTGAATTTTTCCACGGTTCAGTCAAGGGAAAATGCCACGAAAATTCACACGGAAACTAGACTATATTTACAAGGGATAGGGAAAGAAAAAAAATGACGTATATGCTACCTGGGATAGCAGTATAATTTTAAGTATAAAGTACTAGATACAAACATAATTCCTCTGGAGTTGCATAACAGGCGTCAATAGCTAAGGAAGCCGCTTACCATCAGGCTGACCGAATGGCTTTTTGCCACCGACGCAATAAAAGAAAAAGAATATTGGTTTATAACACCATTGAACCTATCTCGTAAATCTCATCACACCGGATACCCTTCAGACGTTTACTTAACCAAATTGGGTGTGTTCTGGAATTTTCCATTATGAACTCTATTGTGATCACAGAAATTATTAGAAAATCAAGCATAACTTTTGTTTAGCTCCGTAGCAACGCCTGTTGTTACAAGTTTCGCGTCTGATTAAAAGAAAGGTCAGTCTAAATCTAAAATATGAAAAAGTCCCTTTCACTCTTACCCTTTTAATGTGTGGAATGACAGAGACAGCTTAAATTTGATTTTGGAACTTTCGGGAATTGTTTCTCGGGAAACCATCAAGATGTTCTTTGAAGAGTTTTGTGTTATGCGTCAGTCGGTTTTATAAATACCATTTTATTTTGAATTTTGTTATCAAAATACTTGAAAAAGGAAGATGTTAATAACATTAGGTGGTCTTCATTGCATATAAAGATCACATAGTCAAACTTGGTGACATAAGTAAGTTGGTAAAAACCAGGTTTAGGTACATTATCTTTACATACCTACTCACAATAAATTCCAACTGATTTATATTTTCAATCATTTTTCAATTACATTCGCTCCACTTGAAAGTCAATAGTGTGGTGGTTTTGAGTAGAAATAACCTATAATTTAAATTTAAATTTTTGTGAATCATAAGAACGGGTCTCTATTGTTTGACATAATTATTGAAAGTTACATTATAATGATTGTCATATTATCATTAGCCATAATTTGGTTTTTCTCAGAAACTTTTCGCGTAACTTTTCAGGATTGCCATAAAACAAACCTAACCTAACCTATCTATAGGATAACCCGAGGAAAATCCTGAAAAGTTAACGGTTTCAGAATTATGACTAATGATAATATGACAATCATTACATTATGACTTTCAATAATTATGTCATACAAAGGGACCCCCTAAGAACACATGAAATAACAACATTAAAAAAGCCCAACATCAACGGGAAACAGCATATATTTATTTAAATCATTGAAACGATATAAAGTAACATGTATTTGTTATTATTACCAAATAGAAATACAATTTGAAAAACCTTAAAATCTACTTACATATATTTTGCATATATACATTACAAAAATCTTAACCTAAACTAAAAACTAACAAACATAAAAACTGTTCACAAAATTCACCCCGCGCCCCTCCAGATGCAAAGGAGCCCATCACGCTCGCCGCGTTGCCACGTTGAACCGCGATGGACAATCTTCGCATAAGGAAAGACTCGGAGCGAGGATCATGACCACTCACTCTTAAACGTCTGCCCACTAATCATTGAAATATATATAATTAATTGTTAGCGTTTTCTCTGGGCGCTTACATGTCTAATTGTCTATAGAAACTAAAGATTAATACGCACTTAAACAGATTTATAGCTTTTGAATGGTTAAAATGGATGTCAAGGTTCTACCGGATGACAGTGAATGTCAGGAGGCTTATTTAATACTGATTTAATATTGCGTCGCGCTTTCACTTTTTTATAATAGTAGGACATACATAGAAATAGTATATACAAGTAGTATATAGCGAAATAGCAAAAGTAAAAGCTAAAGTAGTAGCAATAGCAAAAGTTGTGTTCCTAGCATTTCCCTCTATACCTTCATATTGCTTGGCCTATAATATATTATGGAAATTTAGCTTCTGAAATCAATATTTATTTTATTTTATTTATTTTATTTAATAACCTACAGTAGTGTGTATTAAATTCCGTTGAATTTAAAGCTATGTTATCAAACAATATCTTGCCAAATATCGACTTCTTAGCTTTATCGGAGTGTTAAAAATAGCGTCACGTACGTACCCGACACTTTTCAGAAATGCCCCAAAATTTAACACATGGAAATGTAGGTACTAGTACTAAGAATAAGAAGATAAATACAGTCAAGTGTAAAAATATGGGTGTAGACAACTTACTCAAAAATACATATGTCCCATGGTTCTTAATTCGCTGACATAAGAGCTATGGGACATGTTTGTGACTTTTGTGAGTATGATTTCTGCACCCATATTTTTACACTTGACATTATTTATAATACTGTACTAATTATCTACTACATTATTTATAATAATATAACACATTGGGATATAATATTAACATCTTTAAATATGTGCCATTTTCAACCAAAAGGGTACTTATTGTCGGTTGTCAATAAGGCGCTATTTCCATATAGCTTCAATTCGAAATCAACCTTATCGACAAGCGACAATGTGGTACCTTTTGGTTGAAAACGTCACATATGATGATCCTTCCGGCCGATTTCGGCCATGGCAATATTGGCGACCACTTCGACTCCTATTAGTTTGCTCGGCGCACATTGAGGGCACGTGAGGACACCACTTGTCACAAAGTTTCATGCGATTGCAGTATTGCGTGTTACAATACAAAGGACACACAAATGCAAAGGTTTTTATACTCCCAAATGTTCCTCAGTGCATCGCATTTTGAAATGGCTCCGCAAAACGGAAAACTCAATCAGACTATTTTTTAAAAGACGAAGTTTTCGTTTGAGGCAGTCTTTTAAGCCTCGGCTAACAGTTCATTAAAAGGGCTAGGTAAATTCGAATATCGAAGTAGTTTTCTGTATTTTTCACTTTTCGTGGAAAGAGGGACAAAGAGTTGTTGAGGGATATTTTTTTTTATTTCGTGTTACTTTCGGCTGAAAAAGAGGCTAGCCAGTGGCATATGGCCGTGACAGAGTTAAATAACCGTACATGAACTTTATTTCAACAGTATAAAGTTCACGATTGGTAAGGTGCGTTGCTGTTATTATACCATTGTCTACGAAGTTGACTGACCATTCGTGAACTATATTTCAATGGCATAATGTAAGGGGCGTAAATCCAGGATATCAGAATATATGCTTTAAGCTTTTAAGGTTTTTGGTTAAAGGCTGCCCTTGCAAATATCATCAGTTTCCGTGTGAATTTTTTCATGGCATTTCCCTTTGTAAAACGTGTAACAATTCAAAAAATTAAAATTGCATCGCATTCGCATGTTTGCAGATGCGGCCGTCGACGATTTTTATGCTATAATACGCAAAAAGTCGGCGTCCGTTATACGACGTGTGCGAGGGAGCGGCAACAGCATCCTGCAGATGATAGCGGACAGGCTGGACTCGCCCGTCCTCGGCCGCTTCATGGATCTGTATGTTATAAGAAGGAGTTCACGGGATGCATGAAGCGGCGGAGGGGGTGGCCGCATCTTATATGTTTTTGTTTTTTTGTTTTGTAATTTTAATTTAATTTAATTTTAGTTTAGTTTTCCTTTCCTTTTAATAATATTCTAACATAGTTCTTAAGTAAAGAGTTACTAACTATATTATGGAACCTGTGTTTTCTGAATTAAATGATTTTTATTTTTATTTATTTTATTTATTTATTTAAAATTATTCGTTAGCCTCGTAGTGTGTTACGGTTAGTATATTAGTTCGCCAAATAAGCCTTCAACGCGTCCGTGCCTAATATGCGACTGGAATTTTGAACCTCGGTAATTTTAAATAGAAATGGATTTTTATTTTGATGATTTAGCTGGGTTTTTCATGTTAGTACTTGAGGTATTTGTTAGTTTTTACCACGTTTTTACTGAAGACTATTTAATCCATTTTTGATGATGTTTCTAGAATGACATTATGCGTAACTGTTTACATTGTTATGTGGATAATAATTTTGAATATTCTTATATCTATAATATCTCAATCCTCAAGTCAATAACCGCAACGCAGCCTTCGTCAAATAAAAACAAAATTAGATGAGCCACACGGGCCTCTTATTATAAGTAAATCAAATAAAAATGTTTCCCAAAGATGTTATTTTAAATAGATAATGGATAAGAATATCTTGCTTTATTACGTAATGGTTTTTTTGATGGGAAATTACTCGTAATTTTGCTCTTTGGGAAGGTAAAGGCGTTTTCATAAAAGCTAGTCCCTTTGCCATTGTATTGTTATGGTGCGCCAAGCGGAGTCTGGGCTCCTGTAGGGTGCAACTAGGAAAATGATAAGATATCGAGCCCGTTCTGGTTTTGATAAGATCGTCTTGGTGATTGCCTTTCACTTTATTTCGCATGTACCAATCAGCGCGGTCGATCGTCCAGATCATATCAAAACTAGCTCAAAAGTTCAAAACCATAAAAAAAAAAACAGAATTGGTTTCAAAGAGTAATTAAAGATTGCTGCACCAAACTGTCCGTCACCGTTAAACGTTCGCATAATTTTATTTTTATTGTACGACTAAGTAGATCACTTCTGGGTGACGTTGATCAGTCCGCTATTTGTGGTTAGTGCAGCTAATTCTTAGACTTCACACAGTTGTTTATTGTAAAAAAATATATTCCTTTTTAATTATGAAATGATAATAGATTTCATTTGATACAAGGCTCTCAACTGTATTAGATGTTAAATGTGTTTTCGTTAAAACAAGTGCGTTCGCCATTGAGTGGACACCAGGTGGACACCGTCCTAATGCAGCTAACCGAGAAAGTGATAAGTAGAGAGATTTGAACGAATTGTGCAAAAACACTACGTGGATATTAGAATTAATGCTCGCGCCAGACGATACCCCTCCCCCTTCCACTGGCCTCGACCCACTCGCGCGTAACGTTCGTAGCCGCGCTACGGAAACAGTGCTACGGGCGTTCTGTACTTTCATAATCAACATTATATGTGACGTTCTCAATCAAAAGGTACCACAGTGTCGCTTGCCATAAGGACGCTCTGACAGGTTATTCGTCTTTATTGTATCGTATACAAGCAAATTTCATCTTTATAGTAAACGACAAACCTTTTGATTGAAAACGTCACATATACATATGTACATATTAGGTCGCACTTAAACTATTTCAAAATATTTATCAGTACGGTTTTTACTCACTATTATTTTTAGTCGCTTTTGGCGACATGTTTCGGATTCTTTGGGAATCCATCCTCAGGCACATGTCGCCAAAAGTAATATTATATAATAATATTTACATATTAGGTGTGTAATTTGTTAGCAATTACAGTCTGTACCCCTAGTGTAAATTTCATTCGATAGCGTGACGTGACGTACGGAGTTAGCTTTAAGTGCCATTTTGCTTGGGATTTTGAGTTTCCAAAACGTCCCGTTTGGTGCGCTGTTCACAATCCTATACTTACAAAAATAGACATAACGCAAACACGAGCACTAGGGGTTCTGTTATTTTTAACTATGAATAATGCCCAAGTATGGAACGCTCATTTGTTTATTGCATAGAAAATGTTGGCATAGTACTACAGACTGGGATAGAATAAAATTGTCTTCTTCTTCTTTTCATCGTATCTTGTTTCATTCACGGGATGTACAATACAGTCTAACTAAAAAGTACTGGCACCGATACTAAGTTTTACATTTCAACTTGATTTTGTTATTTATATGACCTTGACACGACTGGCTGGCAGTGCATCTCGAGCGCAACGACAGAATTTGAAAATCCCGAACGAAAATTCCCGTTTGTTTCTAAAGAAAAAAGAGTTTTCCGAGCTGAAAAATGTGGTGAAAAGGTTATTTTATAACCGGTCTAGGCCAAAGCTAATCTAGTCTAAACTCAAACTAAGCCCTTTAAGGGGCTACCTGAGGTTTTCATCGATTTTGGACAAATTTTGAATCGTATCTCCTACTTTTGCACTACATATAGAATTATAAGACAAGTGGCTATCGGTTCTTCAATCTTTTATCTCCATTTTTGTCTACCGGATTGTGAAAAAAATGAATACTTATTTATTTATGATTGTTTTAAACATTGTCTAAAAAAACACTTTTTTCGTATCTCGATTGCTGTGAAAGATCTTACCTATACGAAATCTATATATTTGGGTTCGTCTTAGACGTCTCTAAAAATTTGTCTAAGGTTTTAATTTTAAACTAATTAACACAAAAGTTATGGCCAGAAAACCAGTTTTTTGGCCTAAAATTGTTCAACTTTGATGCCAAATATTTCGAAAACAATGAACTTTGAAGTAAATATGGGATACTATATTGCTAAAATCCGTTGCTGTTAATATGATAAGCTACAAAAAACATTAGAAAACTAAGGGATTCAAATCGAAGGTCATTGGGGCATGGGATCCCCTTAACATAGATATGAACTATGTAGTGTACACTATAAACACGTCCAAAATAATGTTTACACTATTTCTGTTTAATTTGCTCGCACACGGATCTGGACCATAAACAAACGGTACACGAATATTAATAAATAATCAAAATACATAATATGGGTTACGTTTAATATCTTTAGCCGCGGAGTGAGCTGGGAAATGGCGGTGTTAAGTCATTGCCAGAGATATTAGCAAAGCAACAACATACTTATTTATACTATGAGGAATTACTAATTACGACTTTACTACCTAGATCCAACCACAGATAATTTTTATTAGGGTTCCGTACCCAAAGGGTAAAAACGGGACCCTATTACTAAGACTCCGCTGTCCGTCTGTCCGTCTGTCTGTCTGTCACCACAGGCTGTATCTCATGAACCGTGATAGCTAGACAGTTGAAATTTACACAGAACATGTGTTTCTGTTGCCGCTATAACAACAAATACTAAAAAGTACGGAACCCTCGGTGCGCGAGTCCGACTCGCACTTGGCCGGTTTTTTTTATTTAAATACATTTTTAGCAAGCAGAAACGTCTGCGCACGATGCAATTAAGCTTAGAATAAATTTAAAAGAGGAAAAATTGCTGCCCTGAGTGAGACTTGAACTCGCGGCCTGTGGATTCTGGCTGGAAGATTCGCTGGACATGATGTAAATATGATGATGATGAGGTCTTGGTGGCTCAGTTGGGCCGCGCTGGAGTATCTGAGAATAACAATCCCGCTGAATCCCATTTTGCGGGAAGTTAGTATACAATTTTGTAAATTGGTACTAAAGAAGGTTTAAAACAAAATTTAGGAATACATAGTGCATTGTGTACTAAGGGCCGTAAACAAGAATTTACGAACGAGTGTGAATTTTGCAGCGACTGCCGGGAGCATGCACCAAACCGTGATGAGTGGGGGAAGAAAAGAGAGGCATTTTCCCAGCTATGGGACACTTATTTGGCTCTAGAAAAAATTGTTCGTCATGGTATTTGTATTAGCTTGTAAGAGACGAAGAACGAATTTTAAAAGAGGGAGTCTTGAGCGAAATTCGATTGCAATTTGCGTGAGCTACTTCGCCAGCGGGCAGTTTAGGCCTAGGATATTTGATGCTCTTGCATATTCGAGCGATAGAGACAAACAGACGAACGAACGCACGAACGAAGTGCGTATAACGCGGTTATAGCTATAAACGTGGACCACTGTTTTGCGGACTGGCTTTTGTTTTACGATGCCCACCTCGCCTGTGTAGGCGTATCGCGAGAGCGAGATACTACCCCTCTTTTACCAAATGTATCAATTAAAAAGGGACAGGCTGCTCGCGCGAAATGCTGTCGTGGCGCTCGTGATATGTGTTTACGAAGAATGCCACGTCGTAAAACGGCTTATGTGCTGAGGTAATATAAGATTTAAGCCTTCGTGGTATCAATAAAAATGCCGTAAACTTAAAACGCAGTGATTGTCAAATCAGAATGTCGAAGGGTTTTTAGTTTTACATATGGGTACTATGGATGTTGATTTTGAATTTATTTGCAACCTAACCTAGGTATACATTAAAATGGGGTATTTTTATAAATATATTCTCACTTTATATCCATTTTTCGATTTATTTAGGCAACAAACAGTCTTATATTAAAAATAATGTAATACATATTAGACTGGTAATATTTTAACAGACCTTGAGTGCCCTACCATAATAATATGTTGTAATCTGAAGATTCTAAAGTAGCTAGTGTGAGCGGGAAAACATAGTTATCAGCAATGGTTAGAGAGCCGGCTGCAAAATTTCGTACCGATGATACCACAATGAAATGCACCATAAAAGCGATGATATATGTGATAATCTGACCACAAGTTGAGTGCATCTACTATGTATATTCATCCAAAGATATTTTTTTGTATTATGCTGTATCTAAGCCTACATTTTCTGGTATTCTTATTTCTTATTTAGATATATTAAATATATTAAAATAAAGCGACTCTCACCTAGCCAACACAGTGCATAAAAAGTCCACATTCCCGTCGACAAAAGAGTGAGTGGCACGGCCGAATTCCTTTGGCCGCGTCGGCTAAGTCGCAAACCTCGTAACTCCTCCCGGAGGAGCTAAGAAGTTTGCGACTATAAGTATTTTTGGTTTAGGTAGCAAATCCCTAATGTCATTGAATTGGATTTACGAGGTTTGCGACTTTAGCCGACGGACCGTTCATTATCGTCAGTCATTGTGCGGCATTATTGTGATATCGCATGCCGATTGGTGACGTCATCTCTACAATGTTGCTAGCTTAGGATAATCTGAACCTGAACATCTACAGAAAAGCTTTGGTCACAGAAATGCGACGGAATTTTGACATTGTCGATTTTTCTACCACAAAATGTACATAGACTAATTTATATTTCTGTGATTAGTTTTCTTATTTTTTGTCAGCCATAATTTGATGAACGATAAAGTTTTGATCAGTTTCGAATGAAATGCAATTTAAAATATGATAACTGAAACGAATAAAAAAAAATCTTATTTAAAAATAAATAAAGAAATAAATATTTTAGGACATTCTTACACAGACTGAAGTCCCACGGTAAGCCCAAGGAGGCTTAATATACTTATAGCTAAAATATAGAATAAAATAAAATTAAAAGGGATTTCAAAATTTGTCATCATCCCTATTGCTTTTCGAGGAAGGAAAACATCGTGAAAAAATCGGTAATCCCCAAACTACTATACAGCTAGTTTTTTATAAACAAGCAGTACGGGTATGATGGTCGTTTTTGTCTACGTGACAGCGTAATAAAACGGTGTCCGTCACTTTCTATCCCGCAGTAATAAAAAGTGACAGTTATTTTATCATGTTGATAAAGCCATCCATAATACGCCTGCAGCATAAAACAATACTCAAGTATCAAAATAATTTATTGATATAAAAGCCTGATAAGTAAAATTAGATTAGATTAGATGATTTATTTCATGAAAGACATGATAAGTTTGCATTAATGTCAAAAATATTAGAATTTCTATCATGATCGTCAAAATAAAAATGAAAATAACAACAATACTAATGAAATAAAATTATAGCTCCAACAAGGATTGTCAACACAATTAGAATAAGAGTAAGTAGGTAAATACTTACAAAACCAAAATATAAGTCAATTTCCAATGTCAAAACTTACACTAAACAATAAAAAATAAAAAATAAATTTTTCATAACTTTTACTTTTCTTTTCTAAATCCATAACTTTACGTCATATTCATATTCATATCATTTATTGCAAACATGTGTTTACAGTAGGTCTTATTTATATCTTAGGTTACAACATGCACCCGTTAGGGCATAACAACATAGTTACTTAAATAATACGTCCATTGCAGTATGGAAACAGTAGTTAAGTGATTGATTAATCTTCGTACGAGACTTGTACGAGTATAAGTGTATGAAAGTGAAAGGGCCAATGGCTTTCGACTTTTTATTGCAAACCCCATTACAATGAAAGTGGTCTCGCATAGGTTGTTTTAACTTTTACAGAAAATAAGCCGAGACTAAGTTGACGTTCAAGCGCAAGCTGCGCAAGTATCTTTTTGAAAAGTCTCACGATTAAGTGTCTGCATAGTAAATTTAGTAGTAGGTATAAATACTATACATATAGGTATAGGTAATATGTATATATATATATAAATAATAAATAAAATAATAAAAGAATTTTATTTCGGACATAAATCCATAGTTGTTAGTTACATATTACAATAACTTATAAAATAGTGTTAGAAGAATTACAAAACTAATCTTAACCTACATACCTAAGTATAAACATATTTATTTATATTTATATATTTATTGTTGTGTATATTTATTTTATCTCCATATTACATTTATATTTGTGTCTATTAAAGCATTTAGTTTTAGTGTTCTTTACATACCCCGCACCAACTATGCTTCTCTGTTTGGCCTAACGGTTGACTGGTAGAGAATGCCGTGTAGCATTAAGTCCGCCTTTTGTCACTGTATATTTTTACTGTGCAATAAAGTTTAAAATAAATAATACAAAAAATAACGTTCCACAAAGCGATCTTTTTCTGGCATTTGCTATTTCTAGTAAGTACCTTTGTGCCACGTACACGTGTTGATGGAGGCGTATAATCGGTATAATAATATTAGACCAGTTTTATACAGGATGACACGGGAGCAGGGCCAAACCTACACACTCAGGAAATGTCATCGGATCGTTCACCATCGTATTTAATTAAAACAATCACACCTTTTCCTGTTTTTAAGTCCTTTGGTAAGAATAAATTTAATTACATATCTACTTATTGTGATCACACGTCTAATTAATTAATAAAGATAAAACCTCTAACTGTTATGACAACAATTTGATTATTTTAAAAAAATACGATTTTTTCAAAAGTAACCAGACCCTGATGACATGACAAAAGGTACGAAATGGCACAGAAATCAAATTCCTCGACTGTTCCTATTGTACATACATAAGGGTGCTTAGCCAACATGCCAATCGTTAACGCACCGTCTCGTCTCGTAGTCATCTCTCTCCATATTTGCGCGAAAGCGACAGTTGCGTTGCGTTTCGTTCGCTACGGAGCGTAAACGATTGGCATGTTGGTTACGCACCCAGGCTTGATAACGTTACCTATATAAATATCGCGATCGTAATGGAATATTTCGATTGTGTTTGTTTCCTCGTTAGCAAAATATCGATAGCTTTAATTCAAATCGTGACAAAATAACATAAAAATGAAAATTGAAGTTAATTGAATATCGCTTCGATATTGTTTTATAACGATGATTAGATAATTTAAGCACTCTCCTATTAAAATCTCAGTTAGAATCATAGACCTCTATGACATATTGTGAGTTTCTAGTTCTAGCAGATAAAGTAAATAAAAAAACCGGCGAAGTGCGAGTCGGACTCGCGCACGAAGAGTTCCGTACAAAAACGCAAATATTATGGGACACAAGTTTGAACAACAACAACCTAGTCGTTTTATTGTGGGTAGGTACTAAAGTACTAAACGACGATATACAATTATACATACGAGTATATAATGGACAGATAAATACTTAATTAAATAGAAAGCATTAATACCTAACTCACAAATAAATATTTTTGATAAACACAAATAAATACCCTTACCAGAATACCTAACCAAGATGCCGGTCGTTTGCGCCGTAGCGAACGAAACGGTAATATTTTTCTATCACTCTTACATATTAGTGCGACAGAGAGGATGAAGACAGGAGATTGTCATAGGAACTGTGATAACTCAACGCAACCTAGTTGTGTTTGGGTTGTTAGAATTGTCTCGATAAGTATTAGTTGCCTGTTGAAACAAAAGGACAGTCAGCTATAAAAGCCTGTATGTAAAATAAAAATTTTGACAAAATATATTCCAATTCCACAGGACTACAATTGGCTACCTGACAGTTTTTTGTAAATAATGTCAATCGATCTTGATTTTCCTGAGGATCAAATGTCTAAATATAGGACTCATGGCATTAAAGCAACACAAAGGTCAGAAATGAGAGAAAAGTCTGACGCTGACGCTCGCACTCGACGTTTGAAACGCCTCTCTAACTAAATGATATTGTAATGTGACGTGACGTCACACTACTGTAGCCTTAGTAGCCTGTCCTAAAAGATCAAGAAAATTGCTATTTTGACCGTGAAATATTGTGTTTATGTAAGTTGTCGTACAATTTATTTTTCAATAAAATGTAAGGAATTGAATGGTACTTTTTTGGAGCCTTATTTTTTTATAATTTCTATATTATATATTTTAAATTCCACTTTTTATAATGGATGGCTCATTTCATTTAGCAAAATTTTGTTGTAATAATCAACATGTGACACGTACCCAATCCTGAAATAGCTCTGTGGCGACTGTGGTTCAAGCCTAAGCTGTTTCGATTTTACTCATTGTGTAACGAACGTTTAATGCGTTTCCAATGACCCGGACATCAATATCATAACTACGTATTTAGTTAACACTAATTACTTAGTAACTCTCTAAAATACCTGAACCATATCGACTTTAATTCGACGCGTTAAGGATGATATTTGAATGGCTGGTAAATGATACGTGTAGCGGTACGCGGGAGCATACTTATGCCCTGCATTCTTCCATCTGCTTTCATCGCCCCGCTTAGTAGGTAGGGACGCTTACTCTCTGTTATTCGTAGTTACATTTATATGTACTCTTGTCAGGAAGGCTTATTTTATCGAATGCAGAAAAATAACACAGCGTGTATTTATGATACGACCGCATATTCTATGTTTTATTAAAGAAATAGGAAATAGGTCCTTAAAAAAAACAGGACGCAATGTATCACTACTTTTTTACCTTACTGACGCAATGTCATTACTTACTGTGACAATGAAAAGTGGTGATCATGTAAGCAATACACTGCCATTTACTTTTTAGGGTTCTGTACCTCAAAAGAAAAAAACGGAACCCTTATAGGATCACTCGTGCGTCTGTCTGTCTGTCCGTCTGTCACAGCCTATTTTCTCCAAAACTACTGCACCAATTAAGTTGAAATTTGGTACACATATGTAAGTTTGTGACCCAAAGATGGACATGTAACGTAAACAAATTAATGTTGAACACGGGGCAACTTTTAAATTAAATAAATGGTAAATGGTAAAAGGGTAAATGAGAAAATTAAAAAATAAAGTTTGTCAAACTATATCGTGTTATATACAAATGAAAGAGCTCATTGTGATAATCTCAAATATATATTTTTTATAATTTTAAGATAAATAGTTTAGAAGTTATTCAAGAAAATAGGCAAAAAATGACCATCCCCCCCTTTATCTCCGAAACTACTAGGTCAAAAATTTTGAAAAATATACACAAAATAGATCTTTACCTATAGATTACCGGAAAACCTATTAGAAATGTGCAGTCAAGCGTGAGTCGTACTTAATTACTTAATTTTCGATCCATTTTTAGAGACATTTCACATAAAAAATACATTGTTTAAATTGTGTAATGTACGGAACCCTTGGAACGCGAGTCCGACTCGCACTTGGCCGGTTTTTTTTTTCATAAATGAATTACGCTCTGGTAGTTTAGCGGTTATCTATATCAAAAATACCTGTATATCGTTAAATAAATATACATATTATGCCTGACAACCCATTTCCGTTTGAAAAACAGAGCAATTGCAAAAAGTGTAAGCGCAAAGCTTTTCATTTTGATTTCGCTTTTTTTTACTGTCAAAATTGGTTTGCCAGGATATTTGTAACTTCTTCTCCCGGGTGACCCTAATCAATCACTCACTTCAAGTGAGTATTCAAGTCAAGCCCGATCCTAAAACTACTACAATTTCTAGATAACAAACCAATCACGCAACTAAAACCATTACATCACCTACTTTGGCTACTTTCGTCACCAGCCCACCTATAAAAAGTATTTATATCAGCGCTTTCGTATTAAAATTTTATGCTTATTGTCTTCTATTATCATTGCGTTAATTTTCCGGGATAAATTAGGGTAACTTCTAAAGCGGGGTATTTTTTTAAAACGTAATTATTTATCTACTCTATTGACAAGGCATTTTTTACGGTGAAAGAATTTTATACTAAGTTTAACATGAAATGATTCCCAGTGTATTTTATTTTATTGACATTTGTATTTGTGATTTTTAATGGTTTTTTATTTTTGACATTTGTGTGTTGTGTATTTTTAATTTTATTTGTATTGCAATTTTTGACATGTGTTTTTGACATTAAAGATTGATTGATTGATTGACTAATCCAGAAGAACTTCGCACTTTGTCAACACTTGCGCTACTGCAACTCTTAGGGCCTCTACACACCTCGTCTTGCGATGTGCGTTACATTGTGGTGTTACAAGATTCGTAGAGGCCTTTACCAATCCATTTAGCTGGTTGCTCCTACAGTATAAAGTGCTCGGAGTTTAATAATTTTCAAAATTGTCCTGCTTTCTAAGTTACCCCACCCCAACGCACCAGCATTGGCAAAAGATAGTTCTCAAGTCATAAAAAACCATACCATACCATTGAAATAAAAAACCGGTCAAGTGGGAGTGGGAGTGGGACACGCGCCCCAAGAGTCCCGTATTTCTCACATTTTTAAAGGTGCATCCACAACGCAGTTACTTTTTGTAGAACGACGTTTCCAAGTAAGTAACTAAGCAACATCCGATACAAAAAAATATATTTATTGTTAGTACTTATATGTTGCCGTGTTAGTATATGTCGATAACATTGTAAAGGTGCACACCGCAGTGGAGCAACGTTGAGCAACACTGTGCAACACGGTAACATTAGGTAACTCACCTAGTTACTTACTGTTGCACATTGTTACTTCACGAAGTTTTACTGTCGGTGTGCATGCACCTTTAGAGAAGGTTACTACAACACGGCAACATAAAGTAACATATGTTAACGTGAGGTGAACGCCCGCGGGGTGCGGGGCTCAGCGGCGGCGGGCGGCGGGACGCGGGACCGGGTCAGTCACTTGTTGTTCTTATTTGCAAATGCACGTGCCCGTCGTCGCCCGATTAAACGAATTCGTGTCATACATGCAATAATTATGTCTTTTCAATGGACGAACGAAAACGTCTTTAAACTAATAGAAATGTACGAAGAGAGAGAACTACTATGGAACACCATGTTAGAAGAATACAAAGACCGTAATAAAAAACAAGATGCCTGGACTGAAATAGCAAATGCCTTCGAAGTGGAAAAATACGTTGTCGAAAAAAAAATTAAATCTCTTATCGGACAGTTTCAGCGAGAGTTAAAGAAGGACGAAATGTCTAGCTGGTTTGCTTTTAAGAAAATGATGTTTATAAGAAATCGACCATATAGACCAGCAAGTACTCGTGATTGCGGTGTAAAGCCTGTAAAGGTAATACATTTATGTATTATGTATTCGATTTTTTATGTTAAACTAGCTTCTTTTATGTGCTATTTATCCGCTATGTGCGTGTATGGCAATGTAGCTCTTAAGGCCTGTTGTAATTTACATAATTATCCTCATAGAAGACGGCACACCGCTTGCGTGACGTGTGCGCGCACGGTCCCAACATTTTAGCGCACATGTACTATAGGCACACGCATCCGATTTGAATGCATTTTTTTTATTTAAAGCAACTTTTCTAGCGGTGGTTCTAATCAGCATTGTCACTCGCTCGCCGGTTGGCTTGAGGCAGACATTCTCAAAGTGTGCTCCGCAAAGCCTCTGTGGGGGCTCCGCGAGAAAAAGCGAAAACAAATCAATAACCAGCTTTTCTATATCTCTGGGCAAGTGAAGAACGAATTATTTTTTTTGGAGCTCCGTCAAATAGGTATTTCGCTTTCCAGAAGGGTTCTGTCGCCAAAAAAGTTTGAGAACCGCTGGCTTGCTATTACACGGTTTAGGTACAGCTGAACGGTGAAGTGACCTCATAATATTTGGTTTGTATAAACAACACTAATAGTGATTAGATTATTATTTACGAAAACGGGACTTAATCGCGTATATAGGTAATTAAGTTGTAAAAATATCTCCGTTTCGAGAAGGGCATTGTCCCTGTGGTCTCAGAGAAGCCTGTCTAAATATCTTCTAGCTGCGTAAGTTTTTTCGAACTTCCCGCACTTGGTTTTGTTTCAAGGCGGAGTCGGCATTCTTTGGTGGTTTTAAACAGTAGTCCTACCACTGGTTAGTCCGTCATCCCTGTTGATTCCCCCGAAACAGGTGGCATGCGTAAACGCATTTCCACAACGTTAAAAAAAACGTGGAGCGTAAAGCAAACTTGACTTGCTCTTTCACAGAAGGTTTTGCAGAACACACGCTATATATAATTAATTATTGTATTTGCTTCAGTTTCTAATTGTATAGTGATTCGTAAAATTCTAAATCCGGCTAACAATATGTTGAAAGCATTTTTACCAGCTCTTCTCGCACGACTGTAGTTGCATTTTCTTTATTTGGAGTCTGTATTCTGCGGACCGACATAAGGTTTTAGTAAATTCTATTATTTTCCAATAGAAAAGGAAAGCCATGATCGCTTACGAAAACAAATGGGACATTTTTTTCTTCCGATGGACGCGCTCTTGGCATATTACAATGCATACATATATTACAAGTAAGTAGTTTACAAAACTTGTTTTTTAATTTTCTCATTTACCCTTCAAAAGTGGCCCCTATATTTAAAACTTACCCTATATTTACATAAGTTACATGTCCGTCTTTGGAGTTACATGTGTACTAATAAATTTCAACTTAATTGGGCAAGTACTTTTGGAGCAAATAGGCAACAGACGGACAGACAGAAGCACGAGTGGTCCTATAAGGGTCCGTTTTTTCTTTTGAGGTACAGAACCCTAATAAATTCGAATTTAATTTATCGTAGTAAATACCTCCGCGTCGATTTCATTATTACTATTATTCACCGTCATAATTAAACGTCAGTTGATGCTATTAAATCAATTAACTGCGTGCCAGATGCCTCGGGAACTGGTTTCGGCGCGTTTATACTACACTTTTGAGCGGACCTTTATTACTAGTCATTTCATCTCCCTATTCATTTCTTTAAAACTGTATACTTTACCTATAAACTAGTGGCTCTGTGAGTTGTAGACCTCGCTCGAACCATGGCTCCACCATTTAAAAAAAATCGACAAAATTAATTTTTGTTATTATGGTACTTGCTACTAAATTTCACGAGATTCTGTTGAAGAATGCGACTTGTAGAGGAGATTTTCGAACGATAATACGAAAGCATTATTACCCAAGCCAAAGAGAATATAATAAGATAGAGCGGTACTGTCATAGAAAATTTTGTAACCACAGTAAGTTCACTGCAAAACTAAAAATAAAAATATAAAAAAATGTATTTATATACGTATGAATGATGTTTTTATTTGCATTTATTATATTAATTATTTTTAAATGATTTTGACCCATGTTCTTACACTGATATGCGTTAAAATTGTTAACTAACAAATAACAAACGAAACCGTCAATGCCATTTCTACGAGAGTAGGCCAAAGGTAGTGGCGCCATCTGATCGAGAATCAAATTTTCTTGATTTTCGAGGCACGTTTTTTCCTTAGACTGGATCCATCTATTACGGAGTTATATCTATCTTTGCCCAAGCTGTAACGCTATTACAGCAAGGTACACCTAAAAAACTCTTAAATACATAAACCCATAACGCCATTATTATCACATTAAAAAGTTTTAGTGGATTTGCCTACCTGCTAATTAGACAAAGAGCTCGCGTCAGTGGCTACACAAATACACTCACACACGTGCGTTGTTGCCGACAATGTTACCAGATCAAGAAATAAAAAATGCGGTAACACCGCTTTAAAAACGGGAATTCTGGATATGTTCTTTTACGAGTTCTAATAGTTTTCTGTACAATTTATTGATACATTCTATTTTTTATGACATCTTCAAAACGTTTAATGTGTAAAATTGAAAGGAAACGTTTCAATAACATCTGATCAAAATCAACTAGATTTCTTTTTTTTACCACGTTGGTGGCAAACAAGCATACGGCCCGCCTGATGGTAAGCAGTCACCGTAGCCTATGGACGCCTGCAACACCAGAGATATTACATGCGCGTTGCCGACCCTTTTGATTTTGGCTTAAATATTATTAGTAAGGTTATAAGCTCAAGTCATTCGTGAATCATATTCGAGTTACTTAATTTAAACGCCTTAAGCCAAAGCGATCCATCCAAAACGTGGAAAAATGATGTATCTGGCAACACCGACGGGTAGCGAGAGCGGGGAGGCGTCTCGCGTCTGTACTCACGCGGGTATCGGCGAGCACTGAGTTCAGTGCCACGGAGCCACCGTCTGTGGCTTGCGCAAACGCATCGGAGCCCCAACGATCAAACCAGCTTAACATTACATAGAGATCCGTGAAAATCAGAGACCAACTTTACCTGGACATTACTCTGACTAGTCAGGTAGGTAGAATGAAATTACAAACTACCATGTGCATTCACCGAGCAACGGGCAGGCACGAGCGCTAACAGCTGATGCCGGCCGGCTGCGCCCGCGCACACCTGTGTGCACTCTCACTCTCTCGCTCGCACGGTACGGCTGCCCTAAAATCGTTGTGACGTGGAATGAGCTCCGTGTGAACGGTGATGTGGCAGATCTTTGCGTGTGCTCTAGATGTTGCGAGCGACTACCGATGTAGGGACATACCTACACTACTAGACGTAATTATATGATACACTGTCTATAGGCTAGTTTAATTAATAAAGAAATCGTTAAATCAATAACGTTTTGTATACTATACGGTACTTTAAACTATATTAGCGACCCGCCCCGGCTTCGCACGGGTAGTTCATTCATTTACACAAAACCTTTACAAATTATACATATACCTTGAATCACTATCTATTAAAAAAACCGCATCAAAATCCGTTGCGTAGTTTCAAAGATCTAAGCATACATGGGACAGACGGACAGACAGCGGAAAGCGACTTTGTTTTATACTAAATATGAAGTGATAGTGATACTAGGTTTTAAAGAGTACTGTCAGATTTGCTAGTGACTATTTGACCTTCGATGATTTGCATTAGTAACTACAAATACAAACAACAAATACAAATCGTTTACCAATCATTTTTTTACAAATTGACATAAAAGATTGAACTTAACATAAATTAGATTTACAATCCATCGTTCGGCCCCAAACTAGGCGCAGCCTGTATCTCGGGAACCGGGAAAATAGATTTTACTGAAAGATTTTAATTTAACTAAACTGAATATAATTATGATGTCGATTAAACTGTTCGTTTAATTACCCTAAAGTACTTAAAGTATATTTAAATAGACTCTAATATTTCCATTATGTTACGAAACATACGTTTATAATTTGACGTTTATTGTCAGTTTGTTACGGCTACTAATAACTTTTAAGATATAAATGCCCGTACAACTACTGAAGTAAAAACAAGCATGTTGTCTCGTTTAATTTTTTTTGCATACCTATCTTATCATATAGGTACCTAACTGATTGTTGACCTTTCTTACTTCAGACACAATTGTACTTGCAGAAGGTTTAGACGATAGACTAACTCACACTTTAATTCTGTAATGGAGCCCGTAGAAGATTAATTAGAAAGAATTAGACCGTTCGGCGGATTGTGAAACCTGCCCTCTTACGTGACTCAACTGGGCTCACGTCACACTAAATACTTTCTCGCGCGCCGGCTAGTTTGACATTGACCAAGACATACAATTTGTACTTAGTTTCAGAAAATATATCAGCAGTTTTTAAAAATATATTTTTTTTGTTTTGTACAGTGACGTATAGTGACGAGCTCTGTAAGCTTTTATAAACCAAAAAATTACTAGTTAGTTTAGTACCTATCTAGGTATAAAGATACAGTCATGCATGTCATTACTATTACAAGTGGTAATGTTTTTTTATTCAAAAGTCTACCGTAAAGATTTCAGTTTAGATCAGGTTCAGCCAGGTTAGGTAACGAGTTTAAATTAAAATCGTGAAAGATAGGTACCTATACGGTATAAAGTTTTCGAGAAACAAAACTTTTATGGTGCTTCCAAAAAGGCTGTTATATAACGTTATATAACATCGTATAACAGGTACAACATGATAGTATTGACAGTGTTTTATTAGTTTTCCCTGTCATACGATGTTATAATTATAACGTTATAAGCCAGTGTGGGAGCAGGAGCACCATTACTTCAACACGGCAACATAATATAACATCTGTTAACGCGGAAAGTTGAACGACCGCGCGGTGCGGGGTTCGCGGTGCGGGGTCAAGCAGCGGCACGGGACCGGGTCAGTCCGTTGTTGTTGTCATTTGCGTGTACGTGTCCGTCGTCGCCTGATCTAACGAGTTTGTGTGCATGTCAATAATTATGTCTTTTCAATGGACAAACCAAAACGTCTTTAAACTGATAGAAATGTTCGAAGAAAGAGAATTATTATGGAACACCATGTTAGAAGAATACAAAGATCGTAATAAAAAACATAAAGCCTGGTATGAAATAGCAAATGCTTTCGAACTGGAAAGATCAGTTGTCGAAAAAAAAATGAGATCTCTTATCGGACAGTTTCAAAGAGAATTAAAGAAGGACAAATCAGGCGTTGGATGTGACGAAGTATCTAACTGGTTCGCTTTTAAGAAATTGATGTTTTTAAGGAATCATAATAAACCAGCAAGTACTCGTGATATCGGTGAGAAGGTAATATGTATTTTATTTTTATTTAAAACTAGATTGCTTCTTTTTAGCATTGTCACTCACCGGTTGGCTTGAGGTAGCAAAAACCTGTGTAGTACTGTTATTACACGGTTTTAGGCCGTACTCCCAATTGTCCAGCTTAGGTGGGAACGATTCATTCTCATTTATCCCCGCCGAGGACAAATGGGAATAAAACTATTCCCGCGCCGGGCACAGATGAGAAGGTTTCATTCCGGGAGCCTAGATATAGCGAAGGCGTTCGATCGGGTCTGCCATCGGGGTCTCCTGTCGAAGTTACCATCTTATGGACTGCCCGAGAGACTATGCAAATGGAACGCTCTTATCGTCTGGGAGACACATACGGGCCGTAATATATACGTAAGCTGTTCCGATATAAATCCGATAGCACGAGCGTTCCGCAAGGTTCTGTGCTATCCCCAACATTGTTTTTGCTGCGCATCAATGACATATATGTAGACAACATCGACGACTTTCATTGCTATGCAGTACTGGGAATGCCTCTTACACAGGCAACGTGCCAACGTCCCTCGATCGTTCTATGGTGCTAGAAAGTCGTATAAAACTTGTGTCGGACGAGAGCACTCTATCCAGAGCTTCGGTGTGGGGTCGGGTCGGGTCGGGACAATTTAGTCCAATTCTAATATACCACCAAGACACAAGTTTACCGCTAAGAAAACTCCATTTACTGTAGGTAGTCTTACAGGCTCAAGGCTCAGACATGGAGTATTGGGATCCTCGGTATCGACATATCCAGTAAAGTCCAATTCCTAGGCCACTTGGCGCTAGCATCCAAAAAACTCGGTGAGCTCAATAAAGCGAGGCGATACTTTACTCCGCCGCCGGGGCAAAGACTACTATTATATGTAAGTACCTACATATAAGTCGAAAGTCATACTCCATATATTATGGAGTACTGCAGTCACCTTTTTACAGGATCACCTGGATACCAGCTTGGACCCTTCGACTCAGTCCACAGACGCGCTGTATAAATCGTCGACGATCCTAAACTCACAAGCGTTAACTATTTACTTAGCGGTTTCACGATAGTTTAAATTCGATTCTCATAAGCGTTATTTATTGAACCTTTAAGTCTAAGGAGAGAATAATATTATTTGACTCCGTATGTGTATTCTTCCGCTTTTACAATGGGCTGAGCTCTGAAGAATTGTTTGACATGATGCCAATGGCCGCTTTCTATCACCGCGCCGCTCCCCTACGGCAGAGTCACATCCTCACACCGCGCGCACTGTGCGGTTTAAGAGGAATTTCCTCCTGCGGTGGAGTGAGCTGTATGGGGTTCTTCAAAAAAGGAATGTACAAGTTTTTAAAGACAACGCGCATGTAATTATGTAATACCCCTGGAATTGCAGACGTCTATAGGCTACGGTGACCGCTTACCATCAGGCTGTTTGCCACCAATGTGATATTTAAAAAAAACTCATTTAATTATTTACCGAATATGCGCTATAAATACCACATTCAAACTTATTTCTAAATTTTCCAATGGTTATATTACCGTATTACGTACGGCTCTTATGCATCGTCTTATGCGTCATAGATACGGTCGGTGCTTTATTAAATAAAATAGGTAAGAATATCATGAAATGAAAATAATACAGAAAAAAAAACTTTTGACTGAATTGAACCCTGTGCCAAACCAGTTATAAACCAAGTGTTGATTTCTTTCAAGAATCAAGTAGGTAACTGTCCATTAATGGTTATTACAGATTATATAAATCGTAAAATAGGTTGTTTTATGTTTATACAAAAGGTTGTACTTACACCCATCCCGCATCACAATAATAGTGTAAAATTAGTGACGTGCAAATTCGGGATTGCGTGATTATTGGGCGCATCAATCGAATTTTGTAATTCGAACGTTCCGCCGCCCACCACTCCCCCGCGGCGCGGTCGCGTGCAAGGTTGCCGGCGTTGGGCTGTTATTCACTTAATTTCCTGAACGCTTCTTTTCAGGTGACCAGTATAAACGCCAATCTTATATTACGTTCAGTTTTCATGGACTGCGAGACTATCCATAGACTGGTTCACCGGTAATGATGCGCTGCGTAATCGATGCGATTAATGGCTCCGGTTGGCGCGAACTCATTGCCCGTCGAGGTCATTGTACACCGAGTTCTGATGTCCTAAATAGAGAAAAATTAGGAGTCTGCTCGCTAAACGTTCAATTATAACTTAAGATTTATATTGTTAGTTAGTTCTAAGTAAATTTTCTTTATGATTTGCTCGTATTGCACTTAGTCTATTTTACGGAATGGAAGGCAAAACACATCGATAAAAATTAACACCGCGCGGCGCGTGGAATTTAAAGTGAACGAAAAACATTGATTCTCGTAATTCCAACGATTGGAACAACATTGCATTTATTAGTAACAATGTTTTAAGCTTTTCGCTGCAATTTTTAGCAGATTATACCTAATGCAAAAAAATTAAAGAAATTTCATCAATGTGTGCCTTATTATCAAGTACCCATTTTACTGACAGTAGACTTTTCACTATTCGCGGTGGAAGAAAACCACATACCTAGATGAACAAGATGAGATGGGTACCATGACTGGATTTGTACAAAAAAAATACCTACGTTAATACCACTAATACTGGTACTGAACTAGGTACAGTAGGTACTGAATGAGTAGCTTTGATCCTTGCCACGTCTCCTGAATCATCCTGTATTTCATATCTTTCCTCTTTCAAATTTTTCACTGGTTAGGTAAGCAGTGTTTGCTTTGATGCCGTGAGTTGATATACTGTAGTACAGTAACTGTACTATTGTAATGTTCTCTCGTGAGAACAGTCACCATACAAAACGGAGAACATTCTCGAGAACGACACAAGTGACACAACTATACCTATTGGTAATCAAATCCTCTTTGAATGGAACCTTTTTTAAATATCTGATAAAAATACCGTACACGGCGGAAAGAAGTTGATAAATCGAGATAAAAAATTAAAGAAATTTGAACCTTATGTAATTCTATTTTAAGTTCAAATTTCTTCAATTTTATGTCTCGAGTTATCAACTTCCCGCCGTACATCGCTCGACATGCTTAATATTTATGCGGAGTTTGCGGAGGCCTAATTTTGTGGCTACCTCTACCTACACCTACCACAAAGTAATGGATGAATAAATTATGAAAAAAAATATATTTTAATTGTCAAAAATATAAAATACCTAATATTATTTTCGTCCATTGAGTATAACTATTAAATACCCATACTAAGCATTTTATGTATTTTTGTTTCAGAACAGCCACAACGACGAACTCTCCGAGCCTTACCACGTCGAAAATTTCCACATAGCCGCCCCTATGCCAATGGTTTATGAATCTACGGACACAACAGCAAACTTGTCAACCATCTCTAGGAAAAGAACCAATTCATACGACGATAAATCTGATGACCCAATGGGATATGGTTTTGCTAAGCAATATCAGCCAAGTTCAAAATCTGGTCACGATGAATTTGAAATTTACGGGCAATATGTTGCTTCGGAACTAAGAGAGACTAAAGATCTGCACTCAGTCCTGGTAGCGAAACGTTATATAAACGATATATTGATCAACGCACGCATGGGAAAATATCGTAAAGATTCTGCTAGTAATAATAGCAAGAGTAAAGGTATTAAAACTGAACAGGAACATGATTCAGATATTAATGATGATGAATAAAATTACATGTCTAAAAGAATGCAGTTTTAATGAAATTATACTCCTAGAAAAGATTTACACCAATTAATTTTTGGTAAGATGATATTCTAATGAGCGTAAAAAAGTTTGTGAGAATATAATAATAAATTTATTGACTTTCCTCTAGGCTATTGTACGCAGTGCTATATTTATCTACCGTTCTTCATCAATTCTCATCTACTCAAAGGTTAACTGGAAGAAATCCCTTAAAGGGATAAGTTCGCCTTTGTACTGCCTATTTCTGTGCCATATTTGTGTTCTATGTCTTTGTACAATAAAGAGTTTATACATACATACATACATAATTACAATTGTGGCAATGTAGCAGGAAGCGAGTGAAGATTATCAGAAAACGCTGGAAAAATCGGATCAGATCGGACAATGCAAAAAAGCTCTAGGGTATACTTAAACAATACATAGTAGTACAAGTAGCTATTTAGCACAACTAACTAATACAAGTAATTATTTAGTACATGTAGCTATTTAGTACAAGTAACTATTTAGTACAAGTAGTCGTTCGCCTCAGTTCGTAGCCGGGCATACTTTAGAACACGAGTAAAATAGATGTGTCTGGACGTGAACGGCACTGTCATCGCACTTATCACTTTAATTGTGTATTCACGTTTGAATAAAACATATTGAAGGCAATCTAATAAAGTTACTTACGAGTACTGTGTTATTTAGCAAACTACATTCTTTCGTTGAAACCTAAGAAATGAAATGAAATGAAATGAAATGAAATTCGTTTATTTGCTTAACATTATGTACAGATAAGATGGTAGAGTCAAAAGTATTATGTCCAGATAATGTCAATACCTTATAATAGTAGGCATGCAAAATAATTTAGAACTTAAAACCTATTAACATTATATTACATATTTACACAATCAATTACAATACTTTATTAAACATTTACATTTACAAATTGAAATTAGAGCCAAGAATAGGCGAATTAATAAATAATAAAATGTCACAAGATTAATAAAAATCTACATTTAAATATTCCTTAACGCTATAAAAAAATTTACTCCTTACTACTTTTAAAGATTACTCCATGAAAAAAGTATAACATTTTTTCTTTCAGATAAACTACATTTTTTTTATACATAATTAACTCATGAAACTTAAACTAAATAAATATGAGAAATTTATTTATTTTCCTGCATTTATATTGTTAGTTAGGTAATCTCTGTCTGTATTCTCTGTTTAGCCTTAAGGATGACTTATACATTTATACCTACCTATTTAATTATTTTATAACTATTTAGCTGTTACTATTTAGCAATGCACTAAGGTGCATTGGGTTTCTTCGAGACGGAGTAATTAGTACTAATATCGACTAAATCCAAAGCACTTCATAGTCTTCATACTATAGCAATACCTATTAAATCACATTTAGAAACGGGTCTATCGCGAATTTATTTTGTTACCTTTATTTACCGAAGTTTTCGACACAGGTTTCACTGGTCGTGGTCGCGGCTAACTGACGTCCCAGCAAAATTTCAAAACAGAGATTTGTGTGACTACCCCACGAAAAGAGTTGTGTGTCGGACTATTGACAATAATTAACTTTTATGTGTAGTGGGTGGTTTGAAAATGTGATGTCTACCTCGAACTTTAAATGCACTTTTCGTGGGGTAGTCACACAAATCTCTGTTTTGACATTTTGCTGGGACGTCAGTTAGCCGCGACCACGATTAGTGAAACCTGTGTCGAAACGTCGGTAAATAAAGGTAACAAAATAAATTCGGGATAGACCCGTTTCTAAATGTGATTTAATATGTGTTTAAACCGCGAAAGTTTTAAATGTTATATAGCAATACCGACTGCAACGCTTAACGCCTCAGTTACCTCAATTCATCACAATTATTTGTTAATATATTATATCTGTATTTAACCACTATGAAGGGCATGAACATGAACACTTGAACAGTTGAACACGAGACTCAACAGTATCAACATAAAAAATGTGTTTCTTCGCATTTCTCGTGGAAAAAACCTTTTGTTCCATAACGATTCGAAATACAAGACTCTTCACGACATTTTCTTTCCTCGTGTTAATTAGTCACTGCGTCGTAGATGTTTTATAATATTATGAGCTTTCCTTTATTATAAAAGAGCTACCTGTATTCTTCGCACGTGTAAAGATAGAATGAGTTTTACGTTTTTCGAACAATTGAATAAAAAATGCACGATTGGATATTATCTGATTTGAGCATTTTTAACATCAATTATAAAACAATGGCAGCATTTTACCTAAATAATAGTTATATTTAGAGATGCTTCAGGGAATGGAACCGGTACAAAACAGTATGAGTACCTGCAGGTAATTTACCGGCTAACCTACTAATATTTTCTATATATTTTTTTACGGGTTTGCATTCTCCAGAGCAGCTTAAATTTGACATTTTTTATTTCTGTTTGTTTAAAAGAAATGGCGATTTATTGTGCATGACTGGAGGAGAAAAAAAGCATACTTAGTTTTAATTTGTTAATTATGTTGAATATGTATCTTTTATAAAACATTTCGAAAGCATAAAAAAACGAATGGGACATTAAACTTTTAACGCGGAAACCGTAGTTTTTTTTTACAGGAATCGATAAAATTACATACTCCAAATTTTTCTAAAATGTCTTATGATTGGTATCTTTCATTACATAACATTAGTATGTACATACTACATAGTACAACTAGTGGCTAGACGAGACTCACGAGACCGACGTATAGAGCGACCGGTTAATTTGTCCTACCTGCCCTTTGTCAGACTCAGGCCAACTTTACCACCTCAACAAAAACCTTCTCGCCCTCACAAATCTCAAACTGATTTTTCGTTATAAATTACAATGCTCTGCTCTTATTCCTTCACTGAATCAAATTAAAATAAAATCTACGGTTGAAAAACAACTCTACCACTTTAAATTACGGTCGGTATTGAAATGAAGTGATTAGTATTCATAAGCTGTATTATGTCCGTTCTAGTTCAAGGTACTCGAACTCGAAACCATGTTGATCGTATCGTAATCGATCGAATGAACACTAAATGTTAATACGTACGTGGCGAATTTCAATATCACAGACACTGGTTTTATGAAGCATAACCTGTTGCCAACACTGTAACAAAAACTAGAATAACACATTGTATTGTAATGACTACGTAGTCAGTTGTAGTGTAATATCATAGATTAGGAAGCTAAAATTGTAATAGGAGCCGCGATTATTAATCAGAATTTTTGCCATTGAGAAAGCAATGCGTTTTAAGTATACCTACGTTACTGTGGCACAAACCCTCTTGCCTCGCCCGACCCCACCCGTGGAGAGGATTGGGGGCACCCCCCTACTAAACGGGATGCGCCTCCAATTTACATTTATGAAGTCCCGTAACAGATTCCGGGATGTTTACTTTCGATAATTAAAAACGTCTCAGGTGTAACGTGCCAATCCTTGAGGCAGTTTACCGATAGTTGGCCACTATTTAAGTATTTAGTCGGTAAAGTAAACTAAGTATTTAAGTTTTTCAAACTTGGAGTGTTGGTGGATTTTAGGGCTTATCGAGATTCGATGATCTTAGTGTTAGTAGATAAAGTATCGGTATAAAGTATACCATTGATATTATAAAGATAAATAAGGCCATCTATTTTCTGTCTCTACTTGTAATTACCTACATATTGTTTATTTCTTTTATTGAGATAAGTATGTAAAACATTGTATTTTCACCACACCAGGTGGTAAAGGCTCTGTTGATTGTTCAAAAACTGATAAGAAAGTTGCATTTTATTCACAAGTGAGGCAAATGTAAATTTTGAGTTGTTTTCCTATGTTTGCTGGTATTGACTTTTAAATGATGGTTTTTGAATGAATTGAATATTTAATAACATTCATTTTAAATCGATTTGCTTTGATTTTGTTTGATATTTTACAGTTAGTATTTTCCTTGTGTTGGTGTGGTGAAAAAGTTGTGTTTCACTCGGTTGCAAAATTTGTTTAACCCTCGTGCCTAAAACTAGAGCTAGATTCGAATATTGTCTGTAAGTGTTTTTGGGCAGAACATCAGAAGGGACGGTTTCTAATAACATTATGCAAAAAATTCCTTGGACCGCGTATACTGATCTGAACCCTTAGCTACTCGAATAAGTCCACGTTTAGGATGAGTAGTTTCAAGATGGAGAAATAATACATGAACCAAGTGTTATTTTACACAGTTATAGTCTTATTAAGAGTCCCCGTCAAGCTCGGTCGAATTTCACCTTCCCATTCAAACGGAGTTTCGTTCTCATTTTAAAACTACGTCTTGGATTGTTATGAAACTTTGGACCCGACATGAAGTATATCTATGCCTGTAATTAGTTTATATAGCTTCAGCTTATAAAACAAACGAAATAGAGCAAAAACAAGTTTTGTATGAAAAATTAAAATTGACTGTATTTTTTTAACTATGATATCAGAAGCTACATAAACTAATTACAGGCATAGATATACCTTATCCTATTGTAAGTACAAAGTTTCAGAGGAATCTAGCTAGTCGTTTTAAAATGAGAGCGTAACTACGTTTTGTATATGGAGAACCGAGCTTGCCGGGGTCTTAAATCCCAACATAGGATATTAGGCACGAATAAATTGACATGTGTATAGAATTGAATTTTTTATTTATTTAATCGTTACCATTTTTCAGTTGCTGGGTCTAAAACGAATAACTGGCTATAACAGGGCTGTAAAAATACGCACATTATAGATTTATTGAGTTAAATCGGAGAATAATCGTGGTATTATTCATGTGATTGGGTTAAACTATACATACCCAAATACCAAATTAACCTACAGAACACTAGGTACAACAAGTAAATTCACATAGTAAAATAACCTTGTTTTAAACATGCCTACTCAAATTATCATATTCATCACAAACCAGCTTATTCTGCATACGTCGTGTAATACATATTGAATGCTAGCTGTTACACGTATTCGTAGTACGAGTTTCGTATGTTCCACAAGTTAGTAATCAAATTTTATGATATTTTGGTGTGTCTACCGCAAAACCTGTATTTACTGGATTAACTACCTTAAGGATAAATGCACAATGCCCACGTACCTCTCAACAGGCTTAGGTGATAACTAACCACGTTATTCCACAAAAAATAGGTGAATATTTTGACCGGTAGTGTAAATAACTATACGAAACATACACTTTAAAAAAAATCTCCCTCCCTCCTTCGTCAATTGGGTAAAAATAAAAGGTAAGAACGTTGTAAAATGTAGTAACCAATTAGGAATCAATACCGATACGAGTAAACCGTATTGTAGTAACGCGGTCAATACAATCGAACTAATAAAATAGTTTTACGATGTATTGAATTTTAAAGCTGTTTGTTGAAAACCCGATTAGCGCAATGGTGAGGTATACTATACTAAGCTCAAGAACTAAAAGGTAAATCTGTCTTACGACACATAACAGCCGTGTGACGTTAGAAAACCATTTTAAACTTGTATGTCACTGCGTGAGCACATACTAGCCCCGATGCATATGTTTTCGTCTAGTCAGACCATTTTTTGAGGTTCTCGCGTTTGTACAAAAATAATGTTTAAGATTAAAAATCACTAACATTTAATGCTAATGCTAATGTAGTTTAATTTTATATGGTAATATTCTCCAATAACTAAATCCAAATACAAGAAATACCGTTTGTACTGAAAGAAAAAAAATAACGAATTTTTATTTTTTATTTGACGGGTAGGAATATAACAGATGTGAAAAGGGCTATTACTAGGGAAAGCAACACGGCTCTACCAATGTACTGACAATTTTGTTTCGAGTCCATGCATGCAGCAGTGCTATAGGAGAGGACAATATGATTTGGAGAACGTTTTTAAAAAGTACATTTTTTTAACATTAAGAGTCTCATGCAATTTTATCATACGATCAAAATAAACTAGATTAAACATTACTATTATGGTTCCCATTACTGGGTCATTTTATCTTCATGTGTAAAATTTATTAGGATAAACAAAATTGTTGTGTGGAACTAGACGAACTAATTTTCATCGGGGCTAGTATCGAGTATCGAGGCATTGCAGAAGTGTCGGGTACGTGACGCTTTTTTTAACACTTTTGATAAAATAAAGTAAGAAGCGAAGAAGATAACTTAGCTTTTAATTTAGCGGTATATAATATAGATTATTACAAGTTATTAAAGTAGCTGCCTTACGCATCACGTCCCCGACAAATACATTTTTTTAAATATAATTTGTTGGTCTTCAATAAATTTAATTTTATTTTATTTAAAGTAGACTTTTTGTGGAATGCCCCAGGAAAAGATTAAATTAGTTTTGGAATGTAACATATACAGTTGTTATGCGTGGTGAGGCAGAAAGCAGAAATAAGCTTTGTGCTTACCACTTAGGGTATACAGGATGATTTCGGGGTCGTGTAGCAAGAAAACAACGCATCCTACAGAATTTACAGATGAGCCTAATGATGTTGTTAATAATGATGATAATTTTACAGATGACCTACCTAAGTGTACATAATCCAGGGAAGGAACCTGGGAATCAAACCATCTCTACCAAATTTCATCTATATCAGTTACCGGTTTAAGCGTGAACAGGTAACAGACAGACAGTTACTTTCGCAATTACATCATATAATAGTAAAGACACCTCGTCGAAAACCAAATACGATGATCTTTTCGATTTCAGATACATTGGGTTGACGATGACGAGGTTGAGCAACATCCCTGCCGGTCCCCTGCTGGCGCTCAAGAGGGACACGGTTCGATAAAAAGTGGAACCCATGTCTAATTTTATCCTGCAACAGAGCGATTGACAACACATGTTAGAAACCTTTTAGAACATTTTACTGTCATTGATAAACCGTGAAATATTACCTAGTGAAATAGGTACTAAAAATAAAAATATTGCTGAAGTGAAAATGTGCCCCTAGTATTTACATGGTTTGTACCTAAACCTATACAGAATTAGGTTGAGTACTTACTCAGTGACAATGGCGCGCGTTTATTAAAGAGATGACAATGTTATAGTGTATTTAAAATTTCCTAAATTATCATACATAAATTAAACGAACTTTATAATTATGTATTTATTACAGGTTAACGTATTTTCCCAGGTCACCTGATAGTGCCCATATCAGGTGACCTGGGAAAATACATTTTGTTTCTAATTTAGCCTCTGTCTGCCTATTTTCGATCAATATTTAACCGTCTAGCAGCATCCACACAAATTAATTTTACACAAACAAGTCTCGAGGCCAATTTGTGTAATATCCCCCCTACGCATATACGTCGCAGTAAGCATCGTCTACAATGTGACACAGTGCCCGGTACAACAAGAGGTTGCGGCGCGAGGTGCGAGGTCACCAAGGTTCATGAAACTTTTTGCCCTATTCCAGACAGACATAAAATTAAAGTACATTGTAAGAAATCGTTATTGTTAGCAATTATATTTTTGATATCGAAATAGTAGTATTTACAGAATTAGTAAATATTTTAGAGTTTTATTTAATCTGAGTAAATACCTATAAAATATATTTTATTTTTATAAATTAAAATAATATATAATTCCTAAGCATATATAATTCCTTTACCCAAAAAGTCCAAACCTTCATCCTTTTCTGACTACCGTCCTATTTCTATTCTTCCCTTTCTTTCCAAGGTTCTTGAGCGCTTAGTCCATCAACAGCTGACTTCTTATTTAAATAGAAATAATCTCATGAACCCTTTCCAATCTGGTTTCCGCTCCGGTCATAGTACGACCACATCACTTATTAAAATTACTGATGACATCCGAGCGGGGTTGGACAAAAGGATGGTGACAGTGTTAACATTGTTAGATTTCAGTAACGCCTTTAATACCGTCGATTTTGACATTTTAGTTGCAATATTGTGTTTACTTAATATATCTCCTCCGGTTCTCAATTGGTTTAGAAGCTACCTTGTTGGCCGTCGGCAAAGAATTAAGGTAGAAGGTTCTCATTCCTCATGGTGTAGCACTCTTGCCGGCGTTCCGCAGGGTGGCGTCCTATCCCCACTTCTCTTTTCAGTGTTTATTAATTCTATTACTAGGAATATTGTCTCTTCTTACCATTTGTATGCTGACGATCTACAAATTTATTCGCAGGGTGTGCTTGACGATTTGCCACAAGTTATTAATACTACGAATAATGATTTAGAATCGATCTTAGATTGGAGTCATCGTTATGGACTTAACGTTAATCCATCTAAAACGCAGGCTATCATTACAGGTAGTTCTAAATTAATTTCCCGGATAGATTTTTCCAACATACCTAAAATATTTTTTAACGGCATAGAGATTCCCTATTCAAGTCAAGTCAAAAATTTAGGCATAATTATGGACCGTACTCTGTCTTGGATCCCTCAGATCAATGAGGTTAGTAGGAAAATGTTTGCTGCTGTAGGATCTCTACGGCGGCTTCGTAACTTTTTACCACTCTCAACCAAAATTGCGCTAGCTCAAGCTTTGCTCCTTCCCATTTTAGATTATGCGGACATCAGCTATCTCGATCTTTGTGAAGAACAACTTAATAAACTTGAACGTCTTCAAAATTTATGCATCCGTTTCATTTATGGCCTGCGAAAATATGATCATGTTTCCTATTACCGTTCGCAGCTCAAGTGGCTTCCCATACGTTTGCGACGCAATTCTCACATTCTAGCCCTCCTGTATGGTATACTCTTCAACCCCACTACCCCCCTGTACCTAAAAGAGCACTTCAAATACCTTTCTTCTTTAAGATGCTCCAAGAATTATCTGCTTGCCCAAATTACTACTTCTTCTAAATTCTATAAGGATTCTTTCACCTTCCAAGCGATTCGGTTGTGGAATGCTCTGCCGTCTGATCTAAGACATGCTAAATCGCTTCCTATTTTTAAGGCTCAACTTAAAATGCACTATCTGTCACTTCCTTAAGCTTGTTAACCATTCGATTACTATCTCTGCTATATTATATATGTATGTATATGTATAGATATTTATATATGTATTTATTTTTAATATTTATTAGTATGATCTTTAATATGTATGTACCTAACTATTTATGTATGTATATTGTTATATATTTATCTGTGCTGATTTCATTTAAAAAATTCTCCTACTCTTGTTATCCGTTTATTTTTCTACCCATTTATTTCTTCCATACGGTAAATTCTACTACCTGAAGGTTGTCTGTAAGAGATCGCTTTTTAGCGATAAGACCGCCTGTTGTTGCTTAGTTCGCTATGTTAATTATAATGTATCTAAATTTGTTTTAACTATGCACAATAAAGAATATATTATTATTATTATTATTATATCTCCTTGGATATCACGGGCCTATAAATCCCGGTCTTTTGATAGGCTTGCGTGGGGATATAGATCCAACACTATCCAACATTATTATTATTATTAATAAAGTATTGTGAGTGAGTATTAATAACCTACATATTCTTCCTACCCGATAATGGTAGACCATTTTGCCTTCTCGATCCCCTAAAAGATAGCCATTTTAGTAGAACTGCAGAATTTTAAATGAAATTCTGTCTGTACATAGTACACCTGGTATTATAACTGAGACATAAGCCCCCAGGGAGTCAAGCCGAGCTTGAGAATTATGCCAACTGTCAATTTCAATACAATTGACGAATTCCTCAGACGCCCTAGTCCAAAATTATACTAAAATGTTCAATGTAGTATTGAACTAAGTATTTCGGTATGTGAGAGCGTCTAGTAGACTCTCTTGGGATATATTACGAAATGTAAAATGTGATACCAATCAGATTTAAATAATATAGCGTCGCGTTTGACAAAATGTTTACCTGTGCCACGCTGCGCGCTGGAGTAGGTAAGCATTTTAAATACACGTGTAATAAATTCGACTTGTATAATGTATACCACACCTATTATATTTCCGAATATACTCATGCTCACTGTTTCGGAGAAACAAATAAATATTAGGGGACATCTTACATAGATCAACCTGGGCTAGGTTGATGAACACTTTAAACCGTCGCGTTTGGTACACATAATTAATGTCATTACCGGGTCTAACGCGATTAAATTTCATTATTTTACCTTTTTTCCGACGTTTCAACTAGGTTGCACTAGCTGTGGTTACGGAAGACTGACGTCCCAGCAAATGTCAATTGAGATATATATTGGTAAACAACACTAAACTACCCGACATTAGTTTATATAAACCGTTAATTACCCGTAGCCGTGATTAACCGTATTAGTTTCGTGACCACATCTAATGCAACCTAGTTGAAACGTCGGAAAAAAGGTAAAATAAATTAATTTGACATTAATTAGATATTTCAATGATGATATTTGTGGCGTTTTCAAGTATCTCACGAAATGATCGATGTAAACTCACTCATACTATGTTACTCGGGAATCTCGTGATTCAATCGCACATTTCATGGTAACGTTAATGCGTTCTACCTATTTATGGCAAGAGACATATACAGGTACATATATACATATGTAGGTACAACTGTATATCTATTACAGAAGAGAGAAGCATACGGAAGTGATAGTGATACCGCTCCGTATATGGCTTGGTAAGCAAAATATATACCCTTGCATACTTGAAACGAGAACAATGCTTGTGAATATATATAGGTACTTGAAGGCAAGAAACAATACATATCTTAATAATTAATATATATATTATTATGGTTGTATATTGCAAAGGGGTTGTATAAGCGAGGTTTAGACTAGCAAGAACTTGCATGCAATTTACGTTACTAAGGTAAACTGCATTCAAAAGTTTGATCAGATACCGCAATATAACGTAAATTGCATGCAAGTTCTTGCTAGTCTAAACCTCGCTTTACATTGCCCGATACAAAATATATTTGACGATTTTGACGCCTGAACACGTACACTGAAGAGCAATGAAAACAGAGGTCGCTTAACATGGAAATTTCCCCTACTGAATTTAAAAGGTACCCAAACGGTTGTGTGGAAGAGATCGCTTCTTAGCCAGACCGCCTGTTGTCCTGATTGTTACCTAGCTTGTAAAATTGTATTTCATTTTCTGTGTATGTATTTTTAACTGTATGGTGCAAAATAAAGAATATTTACTTAAAAGCTAAAGAAAAATACCGTGGAATTCACCTGTGGACTTTGCAAGCATGATACTGATACGTATATGTTTAAAATATAGCTTCTCGCTCACTCGTTTGCAAGCTTAACTAAGCAAACTCACACAACTCCTTTGAACTCCGCCAACTTCCGTGGAATATTTTATTTTCCAAACCAACCATTTTATGGATCCTTTACGCTTCTAAATTTTAATTTAGTCCTGAGTCAAATGTTGTTCCTAGGAACTTACATAAGCGGTAATATTTAGTATGTACTTACTTGTTCACTAACTTTAAACTTTCACTTCAAATGTAGTTAACACACAACCGTAAGTATCTTGTTAGGTGGTTACATTAAAATTTGATATCTATGATAACATTTTAGTGTAGTTAATTGAGAGATTAACATGTACTTACGAGTTAACGGCCTCACCACTTAAGTTAGATATAATTTTATATGTCATAATACTCATAATGTATATCAAAGTTGATGGAGCCTGTCGGCTGTCGGGCTTTCCCACAACTGAGGAGATATTTACTTCAAACTGCGTTTAATTGTAGCTAACCTAAATATGAATTTTTAGCGAATTTTTGTACTTTTTTATGTTATTGAAACCAGCCAGTTTTTTTCTCCATTCCTAATGTTGCCAAGTTCCCAAGGAAATGGCCGCAGGGTCTGATATTTAGTTAATTACCTACCTGCGAGCCGAAGCGTCCTTTTGTCGGTCGTCTCCGACTAAGTTCATTGATTCCGTTTTTGCCCGGCATTCTGTACCGACCAAACTGCGAGACCCCTCTTCCTCTCTACTCTCACCCGATATGTAGAGCGATAGGGAAGGAGAGAGAGGGGCAGAGCAGGTCAAGAAAGATGGCCAGGCGATACCAACGTTGTGACGGCTATGAAATGAACGTTTAAGCATGTGTTTGTGGCAATGGCCCGGTTTTCTATCAACACCATCGAATACAAACCCTATTTCGTGCTGACAAAGCTTCTTTCACATTGACATGTTGTCACAAGTTTCATAGCAGATTATTCTAAAACGAATCTTATTATCTACGACTTAAGATACAACTTCAACTACAAACAAGCTTAAATGAAATTCAACTGAGGTATTAATGACGTACTTATTTGTATGGATTCGTTATTAATGATAAATGCCTTTAATTAAAATTAAAATTGTTTAATGTTTGTAATGAGTAAATGACAAGAATAAGTTAGTAATAATAAACTATAAAAATCCAAATAAATTAACCCGTTAACTAAGCTGTGTGACGCTTTTTTAAGATTTGATCGCTAGAAATTTCGAAAGTTCTTCACGACAACACTTACCAATAGGTGTTTACAAAATTAAATAGGACTCTGGTCCACGTTTTGTGTATAATTTTCCATAGATATTACTGAACAATACACCTCAGTTATTAAAGGATGTATAATTGTATATTGTATACATATACCAACTATGTTTAGGTTGGACAATCAGCGGTTAAAACACTATTACGTTTTTAGGGTTCCGACCCAAAGGGTAAAAACGGGACCCTATTACTAAGACCCCGCTGTCTGTCTGTCTGTCTGTCCGTCTGTCACCAGGCTGTATCTCATGAACGATAGCTAGACAGTTGAAATTTTTACAGATGATATATTTCTGTTGCCGCTATTACAACAAATACTATAAAAACAGAATAAAATAAATATTTAAGTGAGGCTCCCATGCAACAAACGTGATTTTTTGCCGTTTTTTGCGTAATGGTACGGACTACGGACCCCTCCGTGCGCGAGTCCGACTCGCACTTGGCCGGTTTTTATAATAATCAACCAACAAGAGGCAACAGGGTTAAGCAATGGAGCATTCAATGCGTAACTACGATCTACTATTTTCCCTAATTATGTAATAACCTACTAATAATGAGATGCAATCTAGATGCTTCATTAAATTACCACTTTAAAAATAGTAGAGATAACTATTAAGATTCTAACAAGACGATGCATCAGAAGTAAGGAGAAATCAGTCAAAAACAGCGCGCAGGGATATTCCCGTACTTATACTTATGTTTGTTATAATACTTATAACGTCATTCTTTTTTGGGAATCTTAAAAATAAGCTAAAACTAAAGCCAATGTCTCGCGTGTCACAATAACGAAATCGATTTAGGTACACCTCATTCATCACAGGTTTGACGCCACTATGGAGTGGAATACACTTAAAAAGAATACAAACTTACACACACATACATATTGAATATACAGATACACTGCTACTGCTTTAACCCTACATTCTAATTTTGTCGTAGTCGGATAACAAAAAACTATGGGTCAGTTTTAAATTTCGTATTATAAGTCAGCACTAACAGTAGGAACAGATGAGACGAGGGTGAGACTACGCGTCAAAATTGTAAATGTTTCTGACATCTTTAGAGAAAGAGACGTATTTTTATGTAGAACAAATATACCCTCGTAAGGCCCAAGGTCCTACTCGTAGGACTAATTACTTCAATGTAATTTAAACCATTTTCAATTGGAATAGAGTTGTATATATTTTGTTTTGTTCGTTTTCAAAACAACTAAAATTCAACCAAATTTCTTTCACTATTGATTTCAAATTCAACTTACATTTTTATTTTATTGGGCCTTACAAGGATACTGCGTCGGCGTTAGCTATCGTGCGTCTCGCCCGCGCCGATACATGTACATGTATCGGTAGTACAATCGAGGACATTGGCGGTGAACCACCTTAAGGGCAAAAATAGTTTAAACGTCTTGCAGACGGTCAGGCGATATCGTAAAAGTGATGACCAATAGCATGGCACTTAAAAATGTGAGTGTTGAAAACAAAAGGTTAGCTCAGGTCAAGTTTTTTGCAGTACATTGTCTTGTGACGGCCGGCATTTGCAAACTAAGATAAGGAATCCAAAATGCATCCTAATTGGTTATCTTTATGGGGAGGCGAAGCTTAGCCTAAACAACAACAGCTAATAAACTGTCCTTACTACCTATTGTTTGTCTCATTACCTGCTTTTACCCTTTTCTTTATTGACATAAAGAATCCTAAATGCATCGTAATTGGTTATCTCTATGGGAGGCGGAGTTTAGCTCGCTCGTAAGGATCGAGGTATAAATTTTCGAAGTGGTTCACCGGGAATGTCCCTGATTGTACGGAACGGCCATGATTCAAATATCATTCTGATGTCAGTACATTTGAATTGGCATGTTAGTCTAATATTCATTCCTTAACTGTTGTTGTCCGCAACAGGATGCTCTTTTAGAGTAAGGTTTGTGACCTGTGTGAAGACCTCAAGGACAAAAACAGGGAGGGAAGGCGACACGTGTAACAAAAAGTGTGAGAAAAAAGAAATGTAAGAGTCTCTATTTAATTACTTGTTTTTGTTTCTCACTAATAGATTAAATGTTTTTGAAATAAATCTATGTTTCGGATTATATTGCGTATAATAAATTAAAAAAATACAGGTTGGGAAGTTGGGATCCAGTAGTCCATCTAATAAAAGAAAAAACAAGACAGGACTTGTAGTGTTTTACCTTGCATGCTTGGATTACTTCTCTGTAACTCCTCCCTTCTTTGGTTTCTAGCGTAAGAATCCAATTGATCGAACCTTTTAAAATTGCATTCCCTGGCTCCAATTAAATTACTATTTTCTTGATCTGCGCCTGAAAATCACAGGATAACGTTACGGAGATGCTTAAAGCTCTCGCGAACTTTCCTGTCGCGTGCGAAGTCTGAAACCTCTGCCCCGCTTGCTGTTTCATAATTCCTGAAACTTACCTTGCTGTTTTTCTAATCATTTCATGTTTTTATAATAATTTCAAAGCTAATCGACCTAAAATTCACTATAAATTTTCCTTGACATATTTGTTTCTTTGTTTCGACATAATCCGTCAAACTATTAAATTACTCTAAATTCCTTAGCATGAAGTTTAGGTCGTATAGTTTTCAAGTAGTTTGTTCTAAATTTTACCTAAAAATTGTTACTGGTGAACTAATATTTTCAAATATTTTCAAAATTAATAACGAAGTAAAGAAGAATTCTAGAAAATGTTATTGCTAGCTATATAAGCGGCCCAGCGGACATCTGAATTCAGTTTGCTTCTAGTTCCCAACAAAGGAACATCAGTTGTAAGGGTCCGTGCGGGGCCAAGCCAGGCCCCGCACCATCAAGAAACCCTCGATCGCGCTCATTAAAAGGTTACCTGTGTTCCTGGCGAAGTCTGGCGCTCTCTGCACGCACCCAAGTCCGGTGGTGCTTTGCAGTTGCTCTAGCGGAGCGCCTCGTCTCCTAGGCGCGCGCTATCGGCGCGCCTCGCCTCAACAGGCGCGTGCTGTCACCGCGCCTCGCCCGCTATCGGCGCGCCTCGCCTCAACAGGCGCGTGTTGTCACTGCGCCTCGCCTCTTTGAAGAGCGTGCTTATCAGCGCGCCTTACCCAGCGCGCCTTACCGTGCGCGCGCTATCAGCGCGCCTTACCCAGCGAGCCTTACCGTGCGCGTGCTACCAGCGCGCCTTACTGTGCGCGTGCTGCCAGCACGCCTCACCTTTGCGCGTGCTATCTGCGCGCCTTACCTTTGCGCGTGCTATCTGCGTGCCTTACTCTTGCGCGTGCTATCTGCGCGCCTTACTGTGCGCGTGCTACCAGCGCGCCTCACCTTGCGCGTGCTATCTGCGCGCCTTACCTTTGCGCGTGCTATCTGCGCGCCTTACTGTGCGCGTGCTACCAGCGCGCCTCACCTTGCGCGTGCTATCAGCGCGCCTATCCGTGTGCGTGCTCCTGCCTTGCACGTGCTATTAGCGCGACTATAAACTTTATTTTATTCTTTTTGTAATTTAAACCATCTGTAGCGTGTCATATTTAGACAATAGCCGTTAAATAAAGAACCTACCCCTGTTATATCTATCTTTTCCTTTCTACCTCCTCACTCCTAGCTCCGTTACTCACTCCTCCAATATACGTGGAGGAGGGAGTAACGTGACAGTTTTGGCGCCCAACTTTTAAATTTACCGGCTTTCTTAATCCACTAAATTCTAAATTATAGACAGAATCCGTGTCTTTAAATCTTAAATAACTTTTCGGCCTCTTTCTGTTTAATTTTTTTATTTTATTTCTTTAGTCAAATATGGCACGCACCATTAAATACGCTAATCTAAACAAAGCAGAGCTAGAATATGAGGTTCGCATTAGGTTAGAGGAACCTAGGGAAAACTTGGTTGCCTTGAAAAAGCAAGCAGAGGTTTTGGGTCAATCGCAACCCGCATCGGAGGTACTTAATTCCATTATTCCTCCACAGGAAGATTTATTACAGATTGAGACTTGCCTTACCTTCATACAAGCAAAAATTGAGCAGCTTCAAGCGAAACCTTCGCTATATGCAACTAAAAGGTTGGAATCATTTATCAATCACTTACATTATAGATTTAATCGTATTGATCTAGATCATGACTCTCCTTTTGCAGATAATCTTAATACTCTCTCTGAAAGATTCAAGGTTTTGGAGAACAGTTATGAAGGCTTACTATTTGAATCAGCGGAATCTACCCCTCAGTTTTCCCAACACGCTCCCGCGCCCGAGACCTCTGAGACATCATTAGCTACTTCTAACTCCCAACAATTAAAATCTCCTCTCGGCCAACAGACCTTCCAAATTGTTTCTCCTTCGAACGTAATCTCTGAGCTGAGGAAACTTGCTTATAATGGTGACTCTTGCCCAAAATCTTTTCTTCAAAAGGTACAAGAATTCAGCACCTCTCGCAACCTTAAAAAGGAACGTCTTGCTGAGTTAGTGTTTGAAATCTTCACTGATAAAGCCCTTCATTGGATACGCTTTCAAAAAATCCGTAAACCAGATCTTTCCTGGGACGATATTTCTAACTTATTAGTTAGAGATTTCGGAAATACGGACTACGATCACAAACTTTTGACTGCTATTCACGCTAGAACGCAAGGTGAAAGTGAAGCGATCGTTATCTACGTCTCCATTATGCACGGCATGTTCTCTCGCCTTAATAAGCAATTGCTGGAATCTGAACAACTGGCAATCCTCCTGAGAAACATACGTCCTTCTTACTCAGTTTTTGTTGCACTCAACAAAATAAATTCTATTGATGAACTCCTAGCGGCATGCCAAAATTATGAACATATTTTGGACAGAGACCGCAACTTCACAGAACCCAAACCAGCTGTAGACCAACTGGCTTCGGAGTTCAACTATATGCCTACTCCATCAACTTCCAAATTCTCTTCTAATTATAATTCTAAATCTGCATTCAATTCGGAGGTTAGACCTGGCAGATATAATTTCTCAAAGCAAGTAAATAGCATTAATAATAAATTTACTGCTAACCTTTTCTGCGTCCGATGCCGTAGCAATGGACATTCCCTTAGCACCTGTAACCAACCTCACTATCCTATTTGCTTCAAATGTGGTCTGAAAGGTCACAAGTCCCCTGATTGCCCTAAATGCAATCCTTCAAATAGTTCTTCTCCAAAAAACTAACTCAGCGCGACTTAGATAAAGCTCATTACTTTAATGCAAATGATTGGAAAGATTGGCTGTCTTATCTTCGTAACTTTTTCACTGTCTATAAAATTTCTTCAGTTCTCTATGAGGAAGAACAAGATAGTGACAGACCATTTTTAACATTCACTATAGATAACATTCCCTTCTCTGGCTTACTAGATAGCGGCAGTTCATTAACCATTCTGGGCAATAACTCCCATTTCGGCCTTTTGAAAATGGGTTATCCTTTATCTAAGTCGTGTCCAACTACAGTTTCTACAGCCAAAAAGAAGAATAAACTACATTCAATTGGCCATATAGACTTGCTCATGACTTTTAACAATAAAACACACGCAATAAGAGCTCACGTATTCCCGGAAATACACCCTTCTATAATTCTTGGAGTTGATTTCTGGAAAGCTTTTGACTTGATTCCTGATTTACTAAAACCTAATTTTCTTGATGACTTAAAGTGTAACACGATTACACTAGAACAAGAAAAAATCTTTACTTTCGAAGCCTTAAAGTCTGAACAGAAAAACATCGCTAAAGATATAATTACTCGTTTTCGGCAGATTTCTTTTGAAGAAAAGGGCGAACTTGGAAGAACTCACCTGGTTTGCCACAAGATTGACACCGGTGATTCCCCTCCAATTAAACAACGCTGCTATCGACTCTCTCCTGAGAAGCAAAAGGCGCTGATCAACGAAGTGGACAAGATGCTCGCTTGGAAGGTAATCGAACCCTGCGAGAGCCCTTGGTCATCACCGGTTATTATAACCCCTAAAAAGAATGGTGAGTGGCGTTTCTGTGTAGATAGTAGGAAATTGAACGCCATCACTCGTCGTGACGCCTACAGCCTTCCTTTCATGAACGAGATCTTGGATCACCTGCGGGAAGCTAAATACCTGTCTAGCATCGACATCGCTAAAGCATTCTGGGAAGTTCCATTACATCCTCCAGACAAGGACAAAACTTCATTCTACGTTCCCGGCAGAGGAATGTACCGATTTGTGGTCATGCCTTTTGGTCTCACCAACGCTCCTGCAACGCAGCAAAGGCTTATGGACACACTCTTTACCCCAGAATTCGAACATAAGGTATTTTGCTATTTGGACGACATCGTTATCGTATCCAAAACTTTTGACGAACATATCTCCCTTTTACTAAAAGTTCTCGAAAAACTAACTTACGCTGGCCTAACAATTAACTTCGAAAAAAGTCAATTCTTTAAAAAGGAACTCAAATACTTGGGATTCATCGTCGACGAACAAGGCTTAAGGGCTGATCCTGATAAGGTTCGTGCTATATTAGACTATCCTACACCAACCACGAAGAAAGAAATCAGAAGATTCCACGGCACCTGCAGTTGGTTTAGAAGGTTCATACCTAACTTCAGCACTATAGCAGCACCACTGAACAAGCTAGCAGCTACGGGTAAGAACGCTCCTAAATTCCTTTGGACTTCTGAAGCTAACACAGCCTTCCTGAAACTCAAAGAACTCTTGGCTACAACTCCCGTCCTTGCCTGCCCTAACTTTGAAGAACCCTTCGCCGTCCATTGTGATGCCTCAAATTACGGAATCGGCGCGATTCTGACTCAAAAACATGAAGATAAAGAAGCTGTCATCGCATATATGAGCAAGACCCTGAACAAGCACGAGCAAAACTACTCAACCACTGAACGCGAGACTTTAGCTGTAATTACTGCTTTGGAGCACTGGAGATGCTACGTCGACAACGGTAGACAGTTCACGGTATACACCGATCATGCAGCCCTCAAATGGTTCTCAAATTTATCTAATCCTTCAGGAAGACTTGCCAGATGGACTCTCAGACTTTCAACTTTCAACTTCATTCTAAAGCACAAACGAGGTAAGGATAATGTCGTCCCAGACTTACTATCACGCTTCAATAACAAAGACTCGGATCTTCACTATACAGCACCTATAGTCCAAGAAAATCAGCATAGAAACAACGACGAAGAACTTTATAACAGACTTGTTACAGATTGTCAAAACAATCCCGACAGCTATCCAAACTACAACTTCAAAGACAACAAGTTATTCCGTCAGAGGTGCAATCAAGACTCCTTATCGAATGATTTCATTTGGAAAGAAGTTCCACCTCCTGCAGAAAGAAAGTCGCTGATTGAAAAATTTCATGGACTTCCGTCGGCACCTCACTTGGGAACCTTCAAGACTTACAAGAAACTTTCACAACACTATTACTGGACAGGCATGTTTAAAGATGTGGCTAGACTCATATCTACATGTGAAACATGCCTATCCTACAAACACTCCAATCATTCACCCTATGGTCCTATGGGCAAACCAAAAATTTGTTCACGACCCTTCCAATGTATATCCCTTGACCTTCTAGGCCCTTTACCTATGACTAGAAAAAGAAATCAATACATACTAGTCATAAACTGTTATTTTACTAAATACAGTATAATTTTTCCTTTAAAGCGTGCCCGAGCTCCAGACATAATCTACTACCTAGAGAATTTCGTGTTTCTAGTTTTTGGAGTCCCACAAACGTTAATCATGGACAACGGACCTCAATTCCGTTCACGTGAGTTCCACAACTTAATTAATAAATATAAAATACCCTTCGCTAACTTTAATCCCCTTTACTGTCCACAGGTTAACCCGACAGAAAGATATAATAGAACCATAATAACTGCTCTAGCATCCTTGGTTGGTGATGATCATAGATCATGGGATACTCACCTCCCAACAATTCAGTCTGCTATGAATAACTCGACTAACCTAGTAACTGGCTACACGCCTTCATTTTTGGTTTTCGGACGCGAAACTATTCCTTGTGGTTCTATTTATTCACACTGTCAAAATCTTGACGAAATAGTGTTCCTTCCTAGAGATATTTATGCCAATAACCTGGCGCTCTTATCCCCAATTTTCGATAAAGTTCAAGTCGCCCTATTTAAGGCACACTCTAAAAACAGCACTAGATACGACCTTAGAAAATCCTTTAAGGAATTTGAGGTTGGCGATATAATTTGGAGGAAAAATTACGTCCTCAGCAATGCCGGCAACTATTTTAGTGCCAAACTGGCCCCTAAATATATCAAATGCAGAGTTATCCAAAAACTCTCACCTCTTGTCTATATACTTGAAGATCCTAATGGGTCCAGAAATAAATGGCACATTAAGGACTTCAAAACTTAATTTTTATTAATACCTATTTAAATTAATATTCATCACTTCATCTTAGGTTTATTTTTTTATTTATTTTTTTATCTTATATTTCCAGGCATCTAATATGCTTCAGCTTGCGACTAGACTTCAATGTCTCGCATGGCATCTTCTTCCGGAGCGGCTCTCCAATCTAAAATATAAAAAAATATATATATATATTAAGCTACTTGGTCATTCTATTTATGCCCAATACTCGTGGTAGGTCTACCCCTACCACAACTTAAGTAGATACTAACTCTATTTTTCTTACTCTCGTCGGCTCTAAACCGACTAGATTGTATATATTTTTCATCATTTTTTTTCCAGTGGAGCGGCCGACTACTCCCAAAAAAACAAGCCATAGGTCATTGAGAGTTTTTCCTTAGGAGTGTGAGTCATCGAACGTGAACCACAACCCCTTACTCATGTCTGAGATGGATAATCGCGTGATTTTTGAAAGAGAGGTATGAACGGACAGGAAATTCCCTACTTCATTTTGTTTAACTTTATTCTAGCACTTCATCTCATACCCTGCACTAATTCTTCTTTAATAATTAATTCTATGTTTTCTTTAGCACTTCACCTCACTTTGCACTACTTTTACGTATATTAGACAATAATAATAAAAATTTAAAAAAAAACTTTCCCGTTGAAGTTAACGTAAAAGTTTTTTTTCCGTGGTTTTTGGGGTAATGTAGTGTTTTACCTTGCATGCTTGGATTACTTCTCTGTAACTCCTCCCTTCTTTGGTTTCTAGCGTAAGAATCCAATTGATCGAACCTTTTAAAATTGCATTCCCTGGCTCCAATTAAATTACTATTTTCTTGATCTGCGCCTGAAAATCACAGGATAACGTTACGGAGATGCTTAAAGCTCTCGCGAACTTTCCTGTCGCGTGCGAAGTCTGAAACCTCTGCCCCGCTTGCTGTTTCATAATTCCTGAAACTTACCTTGCTGTTTTTCTAATCATTTCATGTTTTTATAATAATTTCAAAGCTAATCGACCTAAAATTCACTATAAATTTTCCTTGACATATTTGTTTCTTTGTTTCGACATAATCCGTCAAACTATTAAATTACTCTAAATTCCTTAGCATGAAGTTTAGGTCGTATAGTTTTCAAGTAGTTTGTTCTAAATTTTACCTAAAAATTGTTACTGGTGAACTAATATTTTCAAATATTTTCAAAATTAATAACGAAGTAAAGAAGAATTCTAGAAAATGTTATTGCTAGCTATATAAGCGGCCCAGCGGACATCTGAATTCAGTTTGCTTCTAGTTCCCAACAAAGGAACATCAGTTGTAAGGGTCCGTGCGGGGCCAAGCCAGGCCCCGCACCATCAAGAAACCCTCGATCGCGCTCATTAAAAGGTTACCTGTGTTCCTGGCGAAGTCTGGCGCTCTCTGCACGCACCCAAGTCCGGTGGTGCTTTGCAGTTGCTCTAGCGGAGCGCCTCGTCTCCTAGGCGCGCGCTATCGGCGCGCCTCGCCTCAACAGGCGCGTGCTGTCACCGCGCCTCGCCCGCTATCGGCGCGCCTCGCCTCAACAGGCGCGTGTTGTCACTGCGCCTCGCCTCTTTGAAGAGCGTGCTTATCAGCGCGCCTTACCCAGCGCGCCTTACCGTGCGCGCGCTATCAGCGCGCCTTACCCAGCGAGCCTTACCGTGCGCGTGCTACCAGCGCGCCTTACTGTGCGCGTGCTGCCAGCACGCCTCACCTTTGCGCGTGCTATCTGCGCGCCTTACCTTTGCGCGTGCTATCTGCGTGCCTTACTCTTGCGCGTGCTATCTGCGCGCCTTACTGTGCGCGTGCTACCAGCGCGCCTCACCTTGCGCGTGCTATCTGCGCGCCTTACCTTTGCGCGTGCTATCTGCGCGCCTTACTGTGCGCGTGCTACCAGCGCGCCTCACCTTGCGCGTGCTATCAGCGCGCCTATCCGTGTGCGTGCTCCTGCCTTGCACGTGCTATTAGCGCGACTATAAACTTTATTTTATTCTTTTTGTAATTTAAACCATCTGTAGCGTGTCATATTTAGACAATAGCCGTTAAATAAAGAACCTACCCCTGTTATATCTATCTTTTCCTTTCTACCTCCTCACTCCTAGCTCCGTTACTCACTCCTCCAATATACGTGGAGGAGGGAGTAACGTGACAGACTGTGAGACCATAGTGTTAGTTTTAGCAAAGATAGATATAACTCCGTAATAGATGGATACAGTCTAAGGAAAAAACGTGCCTCGAAAATCAAGAAAGTTTGATTCTCGTTCAGAGGGCGCTACTAGCTTTGGCCTACTGTCGTATAGATGGCGTTGACGGTTTCGTTTGTTATTTAACAATTTTAACGCATATCAATGAAAGAACATGGGTCAAAATCATAAAAATAATTAATGCAAATAAAAATAAAAATTATCCATATTTAAATACATTTTATCGTGTTTTTATAAATCTTCATTTTTAGTTTTAAAGTGTGTTGACAGATGGCAGTGAATTTACTGGGGTTACAAAATTTACTATGACAGTACCGCTCTAGTATAAGTAACTCTATGGTTTTAGTATACCTAGTACTTAACTTTTCTGGTTTAGCCCATTGGTTGACTGGTAGAGAATGCCTTAAGGCATTAAGTCTGCAATTTGTGCTGTCATTAAATGTGCTATAAAGATTAAATAAATACAAAAATACAAATACAAATGAGTTTATTTCATAAATAAATAGTAATGTTACTTAAATATTGTTGTAATGTATATATAGCTAAGCTTATGGCCCTATTTTTACATGTCTTAAAATACTAGCCATAAAATATATAGTTTTTGTTTCATTAATTCTGTATGTGGATGGTATTCCATCTGTCCATCCAATGTGTATTTGCATCTCACGTTTTCTTAATGAGAGAGTGAGACGCAATGCACATTGGACAGCAGTTTTGCACTGTAATTTTCACAGAATCTTTCCTCAGTCTCTAACGCTGCCTCAAAACGCTGCCTCAAAAAGCCTCAAACGCTGTAAAGGGTTCGAAACGTAGGGATGTATTTTAAATTGATTATACGCAGTATAATCCGTTTACATAGTTTTAGTTCTTAAATTCTTTTATCTAACTTATTAATATTATCTCTCTATTGAGGTGCATCGCTAAATTCGCTAAGTACTAACAGAGAATAGTATTAGAGAGTTACTGCCGTAGTAAATTTTGTATTCACAGTTAATTTACTGCCATCTATCGACGCAGAATTAGAACTAAAAATGAAAATGTATAAAAACATAAAAAAAATGTATATATATACCTATTTATAATTTTCTTAGAACGTTTTTTCACTGATATGTGTTAAAATTGTTAAATATCAAACGGTGTCGCCAACGCCATCTACCCGAGTATAGGCCAAAGGTGTGGCGCCATCTGTTCGAGTATAAAGCCGGGTTCACATTTATCTGTCGTGTTGTGTCGTATTGTGTTCATATTAAATGTATGAAACCGATACCCGTACCCAACACAACTTTTTTTTTATTTCCGAGGCACATTTTTTCCTTACACTTTACTTATCTTATACGGAGTTATATCTATGGTACTAATTACCGGATATCGCCAGTTGATACTGATCTTATTGTACACAACAATATTATGTTTAGCGCATCTAATCTAATCGGGGTACATTGTGGAATTTCTGTGGCACATTCAGTTTTACAATTCAAATCCGACCTAATAAGCTTCTTCATAAGGTTCAAAATTAAATGACAAGGATTACCACTAAACCAAATTAATTGTGATCAGTGTAACCTAATGTAGGTACCTACATTACGTAACAATATTATGGCCAGTAAATTTAGTTGACTTGTAGTTTGGATGCCTTGCAGTTCAGACCGAATATTGCAAGGCTTTTTGTCCTTAGAAAAATCAATTGTTACATCAGTTACATGGTAAATAAAGTATAAATAAATAGGTATTATATAAGATTACATGTGGGGTAAGAGAAACATTGGGGCAAGAGAAACAGTTGTGGGATTTTTTTTAATAGGACTCAAGCGATCTATATGCCTATAAATATGTACTTATGTTACTTATATGACTTAGGTTAGATTTCATAGGTTTACATACCTATGTTTAATGTTACATGTATTTTTTAAATAAGATAAGATAAGATAAGATAAGATATTTCTTTATTGTACAACCGTGTTACAGAGGTGTTATGTGGTGTGATACATGTGAGTTTCAACGGTAACCCAATTCGGGTATACAATGGACACTTAAAACTAAATTAAAACTAAGAAACACTTAACTATTATACACGTACATAGCATAGCTATCTGTACAGGGGACACAGTATCATAAAGAATATAATTCAAAGAAATCCTTTAGTGAATAGAATTCATTCTTAATAAGCCATTTTTTTAAACTACGCATAAATTCTATGCCATCTAACATTTTCAATTCATCTGGAAGCTGATTAAAGACGCGAATGGCAGTAATATATGTGCTTTTATCGTAAGTTTTATTATTGACTAGAGGTAGTTTTAAATTATACTTATATTGAGAGCGAAGGTTGACGCGGAGGGAAGTTAATGTTGTGAAATAATTCTTGTTGCTCTTAATAAATTTACAGAGTTCGTATATATATATGCCAGTTAAAGTTAGAAAACCTTTGTCCTTGAAAATATTTCTCAATGATTGTCTGTAGTTCATACGATAGATAGTTCTTAAGCACCTCTTTTGCAAAATGAATGTGGACTGCACGTCTACGGAATTACCCCAGTATATGACACCGTACGTCAATAGAGAATATATGTTTGCGTAGTACGCACTAATAACAACATCTTCAGAACACGTTTCGGATAATATAGATAATGCGTAACATTGACTGGAAATTTTGCTATTGATCTTCTCTATATGATGTTTCCAGGTTAATTGAGGATCTATTGATAAACCTAAAAAACTTATATTGTCTACTTCCTCCAGCAAAGTGCCTGACTCCATCACATTCAAATTTGTCGGGATTTGTTTATAATTCCTGAATTGCATAAGTTTAGTTTTTGTTAAATTTACTTTTAAGTTTATTGATTTTAACCAACTGACGACTTTCTTTACAGTGTTACTAATATTTGTGCAAAAAGTATCGTCTATTGTTTCACCAGAAAATAAAATTGTTGCATCGTCGGCAAACATTACACATAATTCCTCGATAATATTTGGTAATTCATTGACATAGATAAGGAATAAAAGAGGCCCTAAAATACTGCCTTGAGGAACGCCCAGATTTACAGCTTTATATTCTGATTGGACTTTTTCAACAGTTTTTGTATCTTCATTATAACTATTGATAACCGTCGCTTGTTTCCTGTTGGTAAAGTAGCTTTCAAATAATTTTAAGGCAATTCCGCGGATACCTAAGTGTTCTAGCTGTGATAGTAAGATGGATGGCACCACGCAGTCAAACGCCTTGCTCATATCGAGGAAGAGGCTAACGCAGGGTTTTTTGTTATTAACTGCATCCCAAATATACTCAAATGTTTTAAATATTGCCAATGAAGTGGATTTACCTTGCTGAAATCCAAATTGGTTGCTGTTTATAAGGTTGTTCGCAGTGACAAAGTGTACAACTCGGCTGTAAATAACTTTCTCAACAATTTTGGAAAAAGAAGGCAATAACGCAATGGGTCTGTAATTACTGATTATATTTTTATTTCCTTTTTTGTGCAATGGTAATATCAAAGATTTTTTCAAATCATCCGGGAAGATTCCCGATTCTAGAATTAAGTTTATTATATGAACAAGAGGTTCCGCGATATATTCAAAACAAGCTTTTATGACTGGTAACGGTATGTTGTCGTGGCCTGAGCTTGTTTTGTTTTTTAATGAATTTACTATCTTTTTTAGCTCAGGTTTGCTAACTGGGGAAAGAAATATGCTGTGGCAAAGCGATGAGCTTATTGGTTTCCAATTTAATGCTGTTGTGTCGCTGATATTTTGGTCTATTAAAAATGTATTAAATGCTCTCACTATTTCCAATGGATCTTGAGTAGCTTGCCCGTTCAGATCAATGCTATCAATCATAGGTTTAATGGTGTTTGTATTGGATGTGTGCTGTTTAATTAACGCCCAAGTGGCCTTCGTTTTATTTGAGCTGTTATTCATAAACCTATTGCTAGCCAAAATTTTTGAATTACGAATGACTTTTTTTAATATTTTTGCATAGTTTTGGTACTGGATTCGACATGATATGTTTATATTTTTTCTTTGAAGATATTTAATATGCATGTACCGTTTTTTTCGGCACGATTTTTTTATACCTTTTGTTATCCAATTCTGTTTTCGTTTAAAGGTAACTTTTTTTCGCTCCAACGGAATACAGAGGTTGAAAAGTAGCGAAAACTTCTCTAGAAATATATTGTACGCCAAATTTGCATCAGTACACTCTAAAACGTTCGAGAAACTAATCTGTTGCATGTATTTTAAGAAAATGATTAAGTTTGAATATGTGTTTCTTCTCCAAATAAACCAGTATTTTTCGGAAAAACTTAAATTAGTTTTTAATTTTATTAGCTGACCTGTATGGTCCGCTATGCCTAAGTTTAAAACTTCCGAAACGTAGGTATTAAAATTCGTTACGATGTTGTCGATACAAGTACGAGATTGTTTGTATATTCTGGTAGGGGTTTCAATAGTCAGCAATAATAAAACTTAAAGGTATGTTGCTTTATTGTTTGTGATATTTTAGTATTTTCTTGGGTGAAAATTTGAATAAAGTTGCTTGGAAATGTTGTTGTATCACAGCCATATTTTTCTAACTGTCTTTCAAACATTTAAAAAAATCCAAATTAACCAAATACAAAAAACTAAATTAACAATAAATACAACAATCTACTTAAAAAATACTGTAATATGTGTAATATCTACTGCTCTATTACTGTGTTACTATATGTTTAATTATTAATGTAATATGCCAAGCATCGATAAAAACTTCCCAATATTTTTTCGAAACCAAACATTAACTTAGTATAATTATATTTTCTTTCTCTATTGAGATTGGAGCGCTCAAAAGTTTCCAAAGAGCGTGGCCGATCCGTTCCCATTTCCTATTAATATCTCGGCAATTTGCGCGGCGATCGACGAACATCGAAAACAAATTGCCTTCTATTTAAATACGACGTAATTAGCGTTCGTGTTGAGCTGGCTTCACTTTTCTAACATACCTATTGTGATAGAGGAGCATCTATGCCGACATTACACCAGCATAGCTATATAGTGTGTGGAAAGAATGAATGGGCCCTGGAGGGAAAGTATCTCAATTTTTTTTTTTTTGAAAATAAACAAAATTGCATTCAAAGATTTTTCATTTTTTTTTTTTTCAATTTTTGTGTCTAGAAATATTCTTGAATACTATATATTCGATTTTATGAATATTTTGTTCGACAGACGAGAGTGTAAGGCCTAATGTTTCTTGGAGAAATGTTATCATTAACATTAATTGTATCGAATAGTTTAGTCACTTCGATTCCCGGGTGAAAAAAGCGAATTTCAAAAAATCTTTGAATGCAGTTTTGTTTCTTATAAAAAAAAGAATGTTTCCTTTAAGCAAAATGAGCTAACTTAAGGTTTTAAGGCACTTTCCCTCCAGGGACCATACACTTTGTATACTTAAGCTATAGTTGGTCAAACCAAATTGGCAGTAAATAAGAACCAAAAAAAACTATACTCAAGTTTTTTTTGGGTGCTAGTACTAATGTAAGACAAAGATAGTATGATTATCTCCGTCTATGTTTGAAATGACAGTCCTTTGATAAACTATAGTTACTAAAATTGTTTAACTACACAACATTGGGAACAAATTATTTGATTTGTATTTTTTTTTAAGTAGTCACACTACTATATATAAATTGTAAACTGAAATAGATGTCATATAAAAGAAAAAGTGACGAAGTGGTGAACTCGTGAGAGAAACGCGAAATTTTGTTCATCATTGAAGAAGATTTCGCAGTATTATTTTTAAACTTTATGTTATAATTTTATAATTTAGTTTGGTGACAAATCACGTTCTTTCGAAAAAAAGAAAAAATATTTACCTTACATGGAGGCTAGACTGCTAAGAGCTACCACTGCACTACCATACAGAAAATACCATTTAAATTGGAAATCAATACTGAAGTAAATAGATTTTTCTTTTGTTTCGAAATCAAAAGAAACAAGAAGTGCAAGTCTGTTCCAATTGTTTAAATTTCTATTGAAGTAATATTGCCTATATTACGCGAAACTGCGCAGGGGGCGCCACTACCACAGTCTGAGGGTCTATCGCAAAACAAGAAAATCGAAATTTCGTTATCTAACATCTTTGTCACTCTTGCATATTCGAGCGATAAAGAGGCAGATAGCGAAATTTCGGATTCGCGTTTCCCGGTAGATCCTCTGTAAACAAACCGCCTTGCGGCATCAATGTCATATTTTATTATTTCTGAAAACTTGTCAAAAAACTGTTATAGGCAATTAAGCACAGTATGTATAATGTTACTTTATGGTTTACTAAAGGGGCTAGTGCAGCACTATGGTGGCAGAACATTGCAGTAATTGAAATTGAAATTGGTTTAAATTTGTATTGAAGTAATTAGTTCCACCGGGTAGGACCTTGGGCCTAACGAGGCTAGTATTCATGAACGAGAGGATACTTATTTTCATTTAGTTTTAAAATAAGTTTGAACTTTCTTTACCGACTTTAAAAAATTAATCAGCCAATCGAAACATTGACATTGACACACTATTTCCAACGGCGTTAAACAAAATAGGGTATTTTATTATTCATTGATTCATACAGTCCCTTCCCAGGTAGAATACCGTCTGGCATTAGTAAAAGTCAGTCTTTCCAAACAGTGCATTCAAAATGTAGACTTTATTGCAAAAGAAATACAGTGCAATTTTCAAGTGAAGTTAAAACCTTGATATGAGTTTGCTGGAGTAATTTAAATATCCGGTGTCAACTCCGCTATTACGAGATATAATTTAAACGTTAACTAGTTAACTTTCTGTTTTTTTTTTATGCTGTAGAAAGACTTTGTCTATTTTCAATCGATTTGTTCAGGTTTGTTTTGGTTCATGTCAAGTTTACATAATCAGGTTTCTATGGTCATAAATCTGTCTAGACAAAGTAAGCTTTCAAAAGTAAAAGTTTTAGTGAGTTTTTATTCATTTCTCCGTGAACACCCGTGTTCTCATCCCCGTGTTCATGTATAGTGATAATATTGTACAGTAAAGCGTACATAAGTATACGTATTTTATTATAGGTTATATTATACATATTTCGATGTAACAAAACCAAAAGAAAGTTAGTCTGTTAATAAGGATGAAAACAAGGAGTTCCATTATAAACAAGATGAAAAATAAATTTTACAAGGCAATTTTGGCTTTTATTAATTTAATATATTTAAATATTATGATTAAAATACAGGTTGCTTAAATACTCAATTGTCTACATAATAAAAATGCATAAGGAAGTTCGAAGTTTGACGTTTAAAGAAACCCTTGCATGGTGACTGACTGTCGGGGCTATCAAAATCGCTACCAATTTAGCTTGGTACGTAATAGCCTCGTTAGACCCATGGAAATTTTCGTGCTTTCGAATTTGGAACTTTCTTTTATTTCTATAAAAGTTATCTCGAATTGAATTGAATTTGTACTTGTACAAGTACGCGGGGACTTATGAGGGTACCTAAAACATCTGTTTTCAACCTACCTTAAATGGATATTTATAAAGAGGCCAAAATGTTTTCCGGCTCCAGCAAGCCACATGAACGATGGCTCGTCGTGACAAACAAAGAGCAGTGAGTGATCTCGCGAGGGTACAACCCTCGGCCTTAGATCGATATACGAGGGTAGCCGGTTACGGTGAGATTATAATCATTATAAGTGATAGTTGGAGAGTGAATAGGCACTACGTGACAAGTATGCGTGTATCCTCGACCTTAATGTCTTTTAATCAGGTTAGGATGATGATGTTCTCATTTTTTATTTTTTTATTTGAATCACATATTATAGGAAATCTAAGCCACCTGTTGATTTGGTAATGCTTCGAAATTAGATTAAAATTAAATTAAAATTAAAATTCATTTATTTCGAGTAATAGGGACTCATAATTACAATAATATTATATTACAATTTAAAAATTAGATTAGATAAGTACCTAGTAAATTTTTCGATCACATCTCTATTAGGCAATGTTAAAAGTCAAAGTCGTAGCATTAAATCCAAAAGATTAAAAAAATACAGAAACAACGTTGAAGTTCGAAATAAATATAAAAATATACATAAACCGAGTACTTTTGATGCCATTTCTACTATGTAATTAATTATGTGTGTTTTATTCTTGAGGTTATTTGCCGTAAATAAATGTGTGAATGGAATAATTTATTTCTATAGTTATTTTACACACTTTCAGTTCTAGTTTCTAGTACACTCGACTCAATTGCTGCAAATCCCATATTGCGGTAAATGCGACACATTGAGAATGTAAACCACGTCTCGCCGCTAAAAATCTACGGTGTTCTGCTGATACGGTATTTCGCATTTGTATATCGGCCAGTAATGATATCACTAAACTTATTTGCGACCCCACCTGTCAAGTTTACATATTTGTTTATACGTGAAAGCGATACGCAAAAAGCTCAAGTGATCTCGGAGGCATGGCCCGCTGTAGCAACGAAGAACGTAAGTGACACAGATATTGTATAAAGTTACGCCATTTTGAGGAAAGGAGCGTTCCCCTCTGATCGATACACGCGCAATTACAGTTCGGGGGCCGATAGTTGCTGGAAGGGCACGTTTTGAAATGCTTTTGTTAGCACTTGTAGGTATTCAATTTGCTGTTTACAGGATAATTCTTAGGAGCAGCCGCGAGACTTACTTAACCTTAACCTTTTGTGTATATAATATATATATCGTATCGTATCGTATCCTGTAGTATTTTGCATTTTTTTTCTACAACGGATTTTTCTGCTCTATACCTACAGCACAACCGAGGTTTAAATTGAACCCACGATTTTTGACCACCACACAGATATGAAACCAATGAGGGTCTTCCTATGTAGCAGATCATTTAAATAAATAAAGGCGATTTACGTCCGTCATTGGGAGATGCCAACATTATTTTATGATCTGCTAACTAAAAGAGATTTTACTAACCGACTTTAAGCAGAAAGGAAGAATTCTCAAGTATTTTCTGTATATTATTATAACATATTTATTGCACACACAATGTAAGAGATTCATTTTTATTTAACGTAATTTACCGTTAATAACATATCAGTGTCGGTGGATCGGATGGTTGATTCAAAACTAAATATGTAATATAAATTTGACTCGGCACATATACTACAAATAAAATAAAACAAAACAAATAAAACAAATTTAAAATAATAGGTATAGTGTATACTATATATATGTGTTCATGCTGTTTTGCTCTTTTGCAAAACTAGTTACTAATTTTAGCCGCAAAGAAACTTTTATATGTGTATTTTTGCGAGTTCTTGCAGTACAGGCCGCATCGTGTCGGCATCGTGGCTAGTTGGCGAGAGAACGGCATTTTACGAGCACAATTAAGTATAAAAGCCTTGTTAAATGGACACACTCGGCCAATATTGCAACCATCACTGCAGGTGATTGCATATTTCAAATAGCCAATATTTCAGTAATTTCAATATGGTTTATTCATCCCCTGAGGATCTAAAATTCTACTTTAATGTTGCAAATAAGAAAACGACATTTAATTATCCAAGCTTAATACCGAGCAAGAGTAAAATTCTAGACAAATTCACTCAAGATTAAATTGAAGCTACTATGAATAGGGTGAGAGGAAATACGAGTATAGGGGTGACTTCTGCCCAGCACTGGCACAATAGAGGCCAATATGGTGGTCGTGTCAAGTGTGTAAGTGCGACAGAGACGGCTGATTCTTTAGCGATAAATTTGGTCCTATTAGAATCACACCAGGCGCTTCATTCACAGCTTTGTCATACTTATACCGCATATAGCGCACTTATTTAAAGAGACCAGTGATAGGTTTGATTTTAAACCAAAAATCAAAAATCCGATACGAGACAAGCTTTATACGTTACATAATTAATTTACGCTTTTAAAAAGTGTTCCAAGCCCATAAGCCATGCTCGTAGACGTTATTATGTATAATGAGTGCTATTATTTCTAAAATAAATGCAGTAGAGAAAAATACCCCTACTTGCTGTATTTTATTAAGATCATTAAGTAAGTAAACTTTTTTTTAAATGGATTTTGAGGTTGTATATCACTAATTACAAATAATAATTTATATCAAACTAAATAATGACACAAGGTTCTAGAAAAAGGACATAATAATGATAGGCATTTTTTTTACATTATATAAACGAAAAAGCCTTATGTACATAATTAACACCTTTAAAAACTGTTTTAAGCCCATAAGTTAGTGTAGAAGCAAGCACTCGTACCTACACGTTATTATAATGAGTGCTATGATTTCTAAATGCAAATCCGTACTCGGCGCGGTTGCTCAATGTGCCTGGCGGTTCACACGGTACTACGGAATCAGAATCAGTACTTAGGTTAGCCAGGTATCTGCGATATTCGATTTTTTATGTAATATGGGCAGTTATAACAGATACTCTGTACATAAGGGTCATACACATTTTATTGTATGCTTAACTCGTTCACGTCTTTCTTGTAGACATCGCAAAGTTAAGAAAATCAAACACTAATTTTTACGTTGCACTTACAGGCGGGATAATTTCTGTCAGTACTTGAGACTCAAACACACAGGTGTCCACGGAAGACCAGCGTCAGCGTACTGCTTCACCTGCTGCTGGACCTGGCATTATGCTCAGTGCTCATCTTTATCAGTCTAAATACAGTGTACAAGTTAGTTATTAGTACATTACGATACAAGTGAAAAAAATAAGAAATCCCCTATGAGTGGCTATAAATTAAAACACGACCGAAGGGAGTGTTTTAAATCAACACGAGCTGCGAATTACCTATTCGATTTCGCACATGTATCGTACAACGTTTTACAGTACATATGGCCCTATAAAATTTGGACTAAAATGTGTTTGACCCATAATATGTAGGTATCTATAATATGTAGTACACAATAGTGTGTAAGTACCTAAATAAGTGTAAGACGTAGGCGTAGAGAAGATTTTTTAGGGTTCCGTACCTACCTGAAAAGGAAAAAAATGAACTCTTATTGGATCACTTTGTTGTCCGTCCGTCTGTCTGTCAAGACCCTTATTTATCTTGGAAACGCGTGAAGGTAGACGTATCTATCTAATTTCGACACACTCAAGGGAATCAAAATTTATAGGGTACTTTCCGTTGAGCTATGAAATTTGGTAAGTATATCGTCTTACTACAAGTACCTGCAGGGAAAAATCTGAAAACTATAATTATGTAAAAACTTAAAAACAAATAGGTAATAAAAATAAGTTAAATTTCTACGGAACCCTCGGTGGGCGAGTCTGAGTCGCACTTGTCCGGTTTTTTATTTTATGTATTCCGCGTATAAATAGTTCCACTTGTTGATAAAAAAAATTTCACCAAAGAGATATGCTAATTAGACTATACATACCACCTTCTCTGTGTAGTAAAAAAATAAAATTGTGTAAACAACGCGACAAGAATTATTTTTACAAAAAAATACTTAAAGCGTCTTAGGTAGCTGTCGCTTTTTATGGGGGCCCATATTCTGAGGGCGGACCACCGCCTGCCGGAAAGAAAATTGCGTACCTATTTACAAAGATAGATATAACTCCGTAATAGATGGATACAGTCTAAAGAAAAAACGTGCCTCGAAAATCAAGAAAATTTGATTCTCGTTCAGAGGGCGCTACTAGCTTTGGCTTACTGTCGTATAGATGGCGATGACGGTTTCGTTTGTTATTTAACATTTTTAACGCATATCAGTGAAAGAACATGGGTCAAAATCATAAAAATAATTAATGCAAATAAATAAATCATTTATCCATATTTAAATACATTATATCGTATTTTTATAAATATTTATTTTTAGTTTTAAAGTGTGTCGACAGATGGCAGTGAATTTACTGGGGTTACAAAATTTACTATGACAGTACCGCTCTAGTATAAGTTACTCTATGCTATTTATAACGCGGGCGTCCGGTTTTATATCACATACCCCATATTTAGTCCATCGCTTTCACCCAATATCCTAGTTCATTTTAGATTCCATCAACTCTCAATCGTCCTTACAACCAAGCGGGTACCTACAGCCTCTACGTGCGTAAGGTACGTGGTACGTGGGTAACAAGGGCAGCATTCGCTTAGTGTATCCCTTACATTCATTAAAGTGTCAAAATGGCTCTACGTGTTGGCTTCGGCTTAGGGCACGCCTCCTAAATGTCCGAAACATCAATTGGGTAGACGCAAAAAAGTGTCATGAGTAAGAGATGTCCTTGTTTTAGCTTATTTTCTCTTCTTGTCTTGAGAATTATTTAAGTACATATGAATATATTTAACGCTTAAATAAGAAAGAAGCCCCTTATACCTAATAGTGGAGACTCACATAATGTCTCAATACTTCACCGTAACGAGAAAATAGAACAGCGTACACAGTTAGCTATAAATATATTGTACAATTTATCTCACCGAGTTTATTAAGGCCAAGTGACGACACGAGACGTATTAACGTTATTCCAGCACGTTCCAGGCCTAGCATCAAAAATTCAACACTCCCTGTCAACTCTGTGGCATTATGCGCACGCCATTCCTTAGTCAAATACAATAATCGCGATTTTTATATGAGAAGACGGTTTGAAGCTTGTTTGAAGTCGAATCGAAGTCGCTCTACACCCACTCACCTAAACCCCGTTGGCAATTTATCAAACGACTTTCAACTTTAAATTTAGGCTTGTAAGAGCCCTGTATTGATTTGCAATCGGAAATCTCATCCTTGTCAAAATAGCTTCTTCCATTCTTTGTGCTTTGATGTGGAGAGGGCCTAGTGTAGGTATCTGTGTGCGTTGTCGCGATAAATATGTGTGCATTACATGATTATATTACGATATTACTCAGTGGTTTGAAATTATCGCTACAGTGCTTTACATTACGCGCATAAAGCATGTGAATGTAACGGTCATAAGCGAAGCCAACGATTTTAAATCTTATTTACAATCGGGTCTAACGCGAATTTGAAAGTAACCAAATAAATTCGCGTTAGACCCGATTGTAAATGTGATTTAATATGTGTTCAAAACGCAAAATTTTTAAATGTTATGAAGCCAGCGATGTATGACAAGCCACGGTTGGTGGTTGTTAAAAGTAATTGTGCGGGGACAGCTCGGACCAGCTGTGTACGTTGATAAAACCGTGTTTTGTTTCATTTTCCTGCCATAATCGTATGTCTACGTCACCGCCAACGTTGGACCCAACATTGCTATAACCCGGCCATTCTAAATTAGTTTTATATCCCCGCAGCGCGATGAAAGAAAGTGCTTTACCATTAGTCGGGTTGTTGGACTTGTTGGGCCAATACCCAATACACTTTGATAATGGGTCAATGGTATCGCCTTCCGCCACTCCGGTAGCGGCCTAAATATTTATAAATTACCTACTTACTGATTTTGATTGATTAGGAATATTAGGATTAAAATCTTGTGCCTGCCTCGTGAAAAAGGTAGCTTGGCCGAGAAATAAATTACATGTATAGAAAGATGTGTCAACAAAGGTCCATATTTACAAATGTTTTATTTAGGTACCTATATATATTTTTTAAAACGGAAATAAAACACACTGCGTAAATTCCAACTATATCTCTTATAGACAGACCGATAAGACGGACAGACGAACAGCCAGCGGAGGTTTGTCAGAGTCCGTTTGTAACTCTAAAATGACTTCTAACCTGCGTATCTAACCTTTCTAATCTAAGTATATTTTGTATCAGAAAATGATTGTTTGTCAAAAAAATATATTGTAACTTTACGGTGCTAAATACGCATTTCTAACAAAGAATTAAATAATTAAGTAAATGAAGAGGTTCTGAATTTAAATTATTGAAGTTTTCGTTATTATTTATAGAAATGATATAAATGTTCTTTTAATAACGAGTACTCATTTTGTTAAGTCCCGTTCCGTCTAATAATTATGGTTCACAAGTCCAACACGTAAATTACAAACACCAATGTTGTTTTTGGTTTGAAATGTGGTTTTTCTCCCATCTATGAAAATATTTTGCGTCAGAACTCCGTCATTCAAATAATAATCACACCTAAACAAAGATATTGTAGAGATATTGCACTATAGTTGAATGGTTTTACGGTTTTCAGTGAATTTATGTTGTAATCATTGGCTACCTATGCTATTTAGTTTGTGCTACCTACCTATATGTTATCAATATTATAATTCTCAAAAAGAATGAATTTTCCAATAATATCCATTCCAATGTATGATAATCAAGTTAGATTTACACTCAAAAGCCCGTAATGTTTCTCGATTCCATAGGCGTTTGAAAGCCGTAGTCTTTATAAGGGGTGTTCACCTCCGAGTTAACCTCTGTTGAATATTTATATTACGCCCCGCCCCGAGCACCCTGTACTGTATAAGGGGTATATCTAAAGTTTAATGTCGCCCGTTTCATTAAAAAGGGCCTATCAGCCGTTGGCGTATCGATATTATATGACCTTGTTAACAATAACGGGTGTAAAGGGCTATTGAAGGGGAGCTTTTGTCAATCGGATATTTAAAGTGTAAAAGTTATCTGTGACAGTGTAAATGAAAAGCGCATAAGTAGACAAGCTGCTATTAATATTGTATGAGTAAGGTTACAAAATTGTTATCACGTTTGCATGCAATTTATTTAAAATATACAACACTCATTTATTAATAATGTCTTAACGACCAGAATTGAGAATACATTTAATATCAGCGTTGGCTGTATAGGTTCGAAAATTGGCGGGTCGTTGCCCGTTGGCGGGAAACTTGAAAATTAAAAAAAAAATGTGAAAAAAAGATGAGGAATAGAAAACAAAAGATCGATGGGAGATTGTGGAGAGCGAACATACAATTGCTTGATTTAAATGTTTATTATTGTAATTGATAATAAATATAAGTTTGTGCTGCAGTTGTTGGAGTTTTACTGACTATAAGTATCTTACATATGTTACGTAGTGAGAAAATTAATTATCGTCGGCTTCTGTCTAAACCACAGTATAGTGTCAATTACAGATTTCCGAGAAAGTTGCTCTCGGAATTTTCAGTAAAATTTTACAGGAAACGAAAGACTTATTCATTTCGGAAATGAAAAATTCCCATAAAAAATATCTGGAAAGTTCTGAAATTTTTTATGGAAATGGAAATTTGGTAATTTCGGAAACTTTTCGAGGGCAGTAGTGGCAATGACAGATCAATGATTTATTATTATAACTCAAGATATATATGTTACAGGCGTTCCAAAATTGAAGCGCTTACCTTGTGACAAATTGTACAAGTTGCCTTTAGTCGCATCTGGGCAAGCGAGAAATGTGCACGTGCTAACAAGCTGGGAGCTCACCGAAAGAGAAAGACAACATCATGTTTAACAACGAATATGACAAAGACGAATGGAATGCGAAAATTAATCAAAAATGATTATAATAACCTTGTCTAGGGCTAAGCCGGATGGGTACACGGTACACATTACAATTCATGAAAATGTGAATACGTGAATACAAAATATGTAAAAACACACAGGTAGAAATTTTAGGGTTGTTGGTACTAAATGATCAAGCTATCTCTTTCAAGCAATCTTTGATTTTTTCTTACTTTTTTAACAAAATTAAAGCACCTGCCATTTCGCTGTTATATTATCATAGGTATAGGTTATTATCAGTTTTACTATTTTACTTTTACATTTTTACGGCTATTATTAAAAATAATCAGCAGTTTACCCATAACATAAATTATAATGATTAACTATGGATTACGTATCAAACGTGTACAAAAACAGCAGTCGCTTATACAGTTTACACTTCCCCGCATGTTAAATAGTAAACACGCACAAGCCAAAGCACATTTCACGTGAGCCTGTCAACGCCATCTAGCGGCGGTTGGCGCAAGCTTCGTTACGCCGACTCTTACCGCAGTGTGGCTGCAAATTTTAGAAGGGTCGCTCAATTTGCGTGTTATGAAATATTATCTAAACGGTTCTGTTACAATTAAGTTAGGAATAATATTCGTTCTAGTTTTAAATGAATATAAAACTGTTAGTTTAAGTAATTGGATGTTTTTTGTATAACATTGGCATTAAAACGGAGCAAGGACGAGGACGATCTTTTACATTATTACGAGACTATGTATGTGTCTATGTATGTATGTATGTGGCTAAGGGCGGTATTCCACTTGTCCAAGATTATTTATTATTTTAAGCAAAATGTGAGACGCAAATACATATTGCTTAATGATCTTGGACAAGTGGAATACCATTATACCACCCTAAGGCCCTACAAGTGGAGCAAACGTTTAAATGAAGAAAATCCTTATGACACACACTCAGTAAACAAAATGAGTTGTCTTAGAATTTCATTTGACGCCATAACCAATGGAGCTAGATCTGTGATGTCTTGAGAGGGCTCCGCGGCGTAGTTCTGTGGGTCTGTGGCCTTCGGAATGGCGCCTTTTACTAGGATGGACCTTGGATTTACTGATTCACCTCGCTTGTGGGAGTTCGAGGTCGGCGTGTGTTGTTAGTACGCGAAATTTGATGAATACTTATTGATAATGTATTCCGTTGTTCATTTAATTTCGTAGGTTCTGATTGATAATAAATTACTCTTAAGCTTTAATGTCGGAGGGCCTAGCAAAGATGCCAATCGTTTGCGCCGTACCGAACGAAATGGTAATGTCTCTCTATCACTCTTCCATATAAGCATGGTAATGCCTCTCTATCACTCTTCCATATAAGTGCGTACTTACTGCGTTTCGTTCGCTAGGGCGCCAACGATTGGCAGAAACTAACACAACAGTTCGATTGGCGAATCTACTTCCCAATCATTCTGATTATATGCTATTTTTTTACTAAAGTGGTTAGATCGATCGGCGAAAATGGGCAATCGAACCGTCTATTCAGTCTGAACTGTCTATAAAAGCATAGCTTAATTAATATTTCTTCATAACCGTTTTAGAAAAATTATAATACTATGATAAACTACATTAAGCCCTATAAGCCCCTTAAGGTCACTGTGGAGAAGACCGTCTATAAGGGAACACCGTCTACCAGCTTTTTCGTCGCTTATAACTTTAGCAATTGTATAAATACTTCCATCGGCTCGTTGGGTGGACGACATCCGGAAGATTGCGGGTCACTTCTGGATGAGATTAGCTCAGGACCGGGACAAGTGGCGTACTGGAAGAGAGGCCTATGCTCAGCAGTGGGCGATAAAGGGCTGATATGATGATGATGATGATGATAAATACTTCAAAAGGTTGATTTAAAGAGCAGAAGGAGTGAAGCTCTTCCTTTCTGACTGTCTGAGCGACGTACGTATACTAAGGGTCAGTTGCGCCAACCACAATTAACAGACTGATCAACGTCAAGCAGCAGAAAACTATGAAACTTCCCATACAATAAAATTTAGCGAACGCTAAAACGGTGACAGACGGTTTGGTGCAACCCGCCCTAATACGAGAGTTTTTGCCCTATGACCTATGACGGTCTTCCCTGCAATACATTTGGATACTCGTATGCTTGTCTTCTCCACATTGACCTTAGCTTATTTATAAAATAATTAAAATAAACCATTAAGATTATCACTAATTAACGCCTTTCTAACTTATTTTAGATAAAATACTTTTGAAGTTAGTAATAGGTATTTATATTTTTCCTTTTAGGAGTTGCTTTGTTGGGAAGCTCGGAATACCTTCACAGAACCTATTGTAACTAAGAGAGGCTTAAGTATTATATTATTATAATTGAGAGGAATTTAAATATGTTAGTGATACCAAAGATAGATATAACTCCGTAATAGATGGATACAGTCTAAGGAAAAAACGTGCCTCGAAAATCACGAAAATTTGATTCTTGATCAGAGGGCGCCACTAGTTTTGGCCTACACTCGTATAGAGGGCGTTGACGGTTTCGTTTGTTATTTATAATTTTAACGCATATCAGTGAAAGAACATGGGTCAAAATCATAAAAATAATTAATGCAAATAAAAAAAACATTTATCCATATTTAAATACATTTTATCGTATTTTTATAAAAATTTATTTTTAGTTTTAAAGTGTGTCGACAGATGGCAGAGAATTTACTGGGGTTACAAAATTTACTATGACAGTACCGCTCTAGTATAAGTTATTCTATGCCGTTAACATATCAGTGTCGGTGGATCGGATGGTTGATTCAAAACTAAATATGTAATATAAATTTGACTCGGCACATATACTACAAATAAAACAAAACAAAACAAATAAAACAAATTTAAAATAATAGGGATAGTGTACTATATATACGTGTTCATGCTGTTTTGCTCTTTTGCAAAACTAGTAACTAATTTTAGCCGCAAAGAAACTTTTATATGTGTATTTTTGCGAGTTCTTGCAGTACAGGCCGCATCGTGTCGGCATCGTGGCTAGTTGGCGAGAGAACGGCATTTTACGAGCACAATTAAGTATATAAGCCTTGTTAAATGGACACACTCGGCCAATATTGCAACCATCACTGCAGGTGATTGCATATTTCAAATAGCCAATATTTCAGTAATTTCAATATGGTTTATTCATCCCCTGAGGATCTAAAATTCTACTTTAATGTTGCAAATAAGAAAACGACATTTAATTATCCAAGCGAAATACCGAGCAAGAGTAAAATTCTAGACAAATTCACTCAAGATTAAATTGAAGCTACTATAAATAGGGTGAGAGGAAATACGAGTATAGGGGTGACTTCTGCCCAGCACTGGCACAATAGAGGCCAATATGGTGGTCGTGTCAAGTGTGTAAGTGCGACAGAGACGGCTGATTCTTTAGCGATAAATTTGGTCCTATTAGAATCACACCAGTGATACTATATATAACTTTGTAAAATATGTCTAACTAAAATAGAGTTAGACCAAGATAAGTCTGCAACCATTTTGATAGCACACGCAATGCAAGTGTTATTTATAACTAGGGTAAACTCGCATTATTTGGTGAAACGCCTAATTCGGTGATACAAGTTTTGAAGGCCTGGACCTAATTCACTAGCTTTCCTGGGTATCATGCTGATCACGTGATGCTTTCCATAGAAAACGAAGCACCGGAAGCTCCGGCCCGGACCCGGCCCGGTCTAACGTGAGTCACCCTTTAAAGGGTTCGAAACGTCGGTATGTATTTTAAATTTATTATACGCGATATAATACGTTTAAATAGTGTTACCTCAGCCTGTATAGGTATAATTATTATACGAAACTGAAACCAGTAATATTTCGTGAGGCGAACTCGGGACAAAAGAGATGCTCGCGACAGTCGCGACCGCTCAGTGCTCAGCCAGACGCAAAGCGCAGACTAAATTCAGGCAAAAATCATTTATACTGTTCCTCTTGATATAACCTCTTCTATTCGTATTTAATTGACTAGATTTAATAAATAGTATGCTGCGGTTGCTTATGGGTAGGAGACAGTTACGGCCTAATTCGAACTTTAAGATACGTCAAAAATTTGCTAAAGATACGATATGGATCGGATACGTCAGAGGGAGAGTTGAACGTCTTATTTTCATAGAAATTTGATATTACTGATGACATAGCCACACTGTTATTGTAAATGCCATGCAGAGTTAGCTTGGTCTGTCTCTAGTGTATAAGTAGTTAAATACCACCTAATGGTAAAAAGATATATTTATTTGGCTATATTGATATTCTATAGTACTTACGTAGGTGGTGTTTTCTTTCATCTACTCACTTAAAGTAAAATAATAGAGCGGTTTTGGTGTAGGTGGAAACTACGTAAGTTTTTATCTCTTGGTAACAAAAATGTGAAGAGAATCATTTACATACGAGTATTATGTTTTATTAAAGGAATAACCCCAATGTTTTTTACAGAATCCGGGTATAACCTGGGTTTAACCTGGAGTAACCATGGTTACCAGTACAATTTGACACCGGTAACCGGTGACTGGTTTGACGGTTTAACCGGTGTCAAATTGTACTGATGGTAACTCCAGGTTTAACCAGTTAACCCCGGGTTAGTGGGATGGTGCAAGTGGCGCTAATTAAGTCATCTTACTTTCTGTTAGGTACTTTACTGTGATAATACAAGTTAAATTTATATAAATATGTATGGAGTAGCAGTCACGTAAAATGTTTACAGACATTTTTGGAAGTTTAGCACATTAATTTATTTAGAAACGTAAGTTTGAAGTAATAAAAATAAGTTATAGGGGTTTTGCGCTAGTTTCCGTCCAGCTTTAGTTTTCGTTCACTTGACGAAATTTGAATGTTGTCGCACAAATCTGGACTTATTGCAATCCTTAATGTCTAAACAATAGATTTAGCTACATAAAAAATATATTTCGCAAGTTGCAAATTAAAAATGAAACATATTATTCGGTAATGGACTAGAGCCTGGACGGAAACTAGCGCAAGACTACTAGAATTATTATTAAGCCCAACCAAAAAGACATTAAAGGAACTGTGATAGGAATAGGAACCATAATTCCACGCGAGAAGCATACATAAGTACCTATGTAATCAAAGAAAGAGCAGCATTTTATTTAAACAACCATCAGTCTCCATCGCATTTCAATTTAGTACCTGAGACTATAAATCCACGGCTGTTTAAATCAATAAAGTTAACGACCTCTCAAATTTGAACGTTCGAACCCGAGTTTTTTGAAATAAGAACAGCTGGGGGCGTTGTGGTCGCGAAACTGGTACCGTCGTTTACAATGTTAACGGACATATTTTAAACCTTATTGTGAAGGCTATAAGATCCACCGATAGTCAATTGAGTGTTGCTTTTAGTACGCGCGGTTGGGACACCTGCCTGAGTCAGTCTGCAAACTGGAAGCCGCGACACAAAAAACGCCTATGTTAAAAATATTCTACGTGTGATTTAAGCGTATGACAAAACAAAATTATTAAATATTGACAATTACGTATTTCATAGAAACAAATAAAATATTACTAGAACTACTACTAGAAGCCGGTTGGGAAAAAACTACCATCTAATAGTTATTTACGATACAAATGCGAAAAATAGTAAATTCGCAACGAGTGGCGAACCTTTGCTTTTATTTTAGTGAAATAATATATGCTAGCTAATGGCTCCTCTACACGATGGCCCAGCGTAGGCCAGTCCAAGGGACGCATTTATGCGTTAGAGGGAGCAAGTGATATTGCTACATTCCACCGCATAGCTGCGTCCTGCGTCCCTTGGACTGGCCTACGCTGGGCCATCGTGTAGAGGAGCCATAAAATAATCTATCAAAATCTGCACAACTTCATTGAAGTCAAATAGAATAGAGCTTCAAGATACCTTTTAATATTTAAAATTAGTATTAGCATCGCAGGGCTTTCTAACCTTTCTATGAGATACATACTTTACTTCCTATCCTATCGTTCCTTCCTACTTACATATTATACATACTGAATACCTATTATGTATCAAAGACTTGTAGGTACTGGGTTCGTAAGTCAAGTAATTTAATCAATTAGTAACTAATTTCTCATACGTTTCAACAAGATTTCAGGAAATAATGTATCCCTAAAGGCGTGCAGAATTATTAAATATGAATCCAACCTATTCAATGGCCCATCGGCCCATGTAACGTGATTAAACATTCGTGCCTCAGTTCTACAACTTTTTGGTCCCGGTTCATAAAGTTTGAACCCGAGGTAGATGTTATCGGAAAGCCTGACGGACATTGTTTTAATATTCCATACCGTGTGCACGTGCGCGAAGGCGGCGCCCGAATACGACCTTACGACCGATTGCTAGCGAGTAGCGACCAAACCCGACGCCCTGCGCAAACCGTCATTAATCAACTAATGTTCAACTCAAAATAAACCGTATAGGTATAACTATACGGTTTTGATTTCAGTAGTAATGTCATGGCGCTTAAGCTGTTACTCAGAATGATCACCGTATGCCCTCGAGACGACCGTAGCGCATGCGAAATAACCTAGTCCGCTTCACCCCAAGTCAATCCATCGCTGCTTTTCTAGATTACTCCTTTCTATACACTACATGAAACGCAGAGATGGATACGGAATTCATGAAAAGATCAACTGTCTCGGAAATGAGCCCCAGTTGTTGTATGTAGGCCGTTATAACTCGCTTTGTGTTATATCGTGTTGATTCTCAAACCACTTTGTTCGCGATATGCTTTTTGTGAGATAGTGTAATTTAGTTAAAAATGTAATTTGTCGATTATTACGCTTGTTTCACTTAATCCTCTACTCTCGGCTGCATAAAGCGTTAAAATTATCTAACGTGTCAGATTCCAGAACAGGGATAAATTATTTATTAACTTTATACATTAGCGTTGTTATCTGCATTTCCTTATGAGGAAAGGGGACGGCCACTTCTCCATACAAATTAACGTAGTCCCGATTTTCTTCTCTGGATATTGACATTATGGAAAATATTTTTACATAATTTGATGTATATTTACCATAGCTATGCCTCTACTTTTTTCGATTTTTTGATTATTGTTAAAATTAGGAGCGAAAAACAGATTTCATACAAACTTTTAAATGCTCCTTAATAATAATTAAAAAATTCGATAAAGTCAAACGTAGGGGCATAGCTATATTTTCAATAGTCTTAATATCCAGAGAAGAAAATGAGGACTACGTTTGTATGAGAAGGTGATTTCGCGCGGGTCCTCCACTTTCTTCTTAATACAATTATTGTTACCTACGTAATAGGATACGTAACAATATTGTATTAAGAGGGTTTCGTACAAATAGGAACAATCAAAAACTGGTAAAAATTTAAAATTTTTCTAAATAGGATCATTTTTGGCTGTTGATTCTGATGACCATTTCCGGTTCATAAAAGCAAAGCAAAAGCCTCTTGTTAACTAATTTTAAGAAAATGAATTCGGCTTTTCATAATAGTTATGTTTGATATAACAATCTTTCGCGAAGCGTGAACTCAGAATTGTACATGTTTTTAAAAGGTCGGCAACGCGCATGTAACAGTTTTAACACCTCTATAGTTGCAGGCGTCCATAGGCTACGGTGACTGCTTACCATCAGGCGGGCCGTATGCTTATTGTTTGCCACCGATGTGGTATAAAAAAACCGGCCAAGTGCGAGTCGGACTCGCGCACCGAGGGTTCCGTACTTTTTAGTATTTGTTGTTATAGCGGCAACAGAAATGCATCATCTGTGAAAATTTCAACTGTCTAGCTATCACGGATCATGGGATACAGCCTGGTGACAGACGGACAGACGGACAGCGGAGTCTTAGTAATAGGGTCCCGTTTTTACCCTCTGGGTACGGAACCCTAATAACCAAGCCTCTGGTAGTAATGAGAAAGACCCCTACCTAAAATAGCCGGAAATGCCATAAAAATCGAGAGCCTTTTCGTCAAAAATGGATCCACGAAAGTAAACCGCTTTCTAATAACGAAAGGTACCTACTTTATAATTTTATACTATCGCAATGGTTGGAACACATTTTTATCGACAAATCGTCTAATATTCGAACTTAAAGTCTACAAATCCCATAGTTTTGCCACAGAATAAGTAATAGTATTATGATAGTTTAGCTTTACTAATTCCCCCAAGCGATTATGGGGTTTCTAGAGTATGGAACTAAAATACATCGCAGCTACAAGTATATAATATAAGTAGCTGTGTTTGTGTACGCAAGCCACGTGTGCTGCATAACAACGTTTGAACTCGGCCGAGTTAAATGTACGCAGTACCATCCACGGCAATATTTATTCAGTTTCAACTAGTTATGTATTCATATTGTAAATTGTGTTTTTATCAAGCTTGTTGATAAGTTAAAGTTAAATAACGCACTTTAATCAGTGTCTAAATGCACACATTTTTATACTCTCTGTTTGTATTTTTTTATACCTATTGAATTGTTTGCTCTATTAGGCGCAAGCGAGGCTAGAACGCACAATTTTTATGGTTCCGTACCCAAAGGGTAAAAACGGGACCCTATTACTAAGACTCCGCTGTCCGCCCGTCCATCCTACCGTCTGTCACCAGGCTGTATCTCATGAACCGTGATAGCTAGACAGTTGAAATTTTCACAGATGATGTATTTCTGTTGCCGCTATAACAACAAATACTAAAAACAGAATAAAATAAATATTTAAGTGGGGCTCCCATACAACAAACGTGATTTTTTTGCCGTTTTAGCGTAATGGTATGGAACCCTTCGTGCGCGAGTCCGACTCACACTTGGCTGGTTTATTTAAATATAGGTACCTATTATACCAACTTTACGGTTAAAGTTTTTGAGGGAAAGTAAAAACACGAAGTTAGGAACAGGAAATAATTAAGTCGATGTTAATTTGACATAAATATCAGACCAATTAAATATTTAAAGTTTGAATCTGCCTCGGGCTTTTTTGCGTGTAAGAAAAGAAAAATAAAAATAAACGGTCCAATATTTATCTAGGGGTCGAATCGGCCCCAAACAGACAATATAGCCCATACGAGGCCCGTCACCCCCAGCATCTCAGGGGTGAGCCGGGTGAGTGACCGGCGCGGCGGGGCTGTGGGTTCGATTTCCGCCCGTTCCGCTTTGAGGCCTCAGCCGGTATGGGTGTTTTTATTTGGTCATTATGGCCTTATGGGATCATTTAATATTAAGTAGTTTATTAATTTTGTTATTGAATAAATTTTGTAACGTGTATTCGGGTAATTTTGAATATCTAGTAAGCTGATTTGGCCCGGTAGCCACGAGATCGAACCAAAAAATTTTGCAGTTTTTTTTTTCGATTTTTGACAAAGTTGCGTTCGGCGCTTGAGGTCTCAAACTTGGATTATTCATTGGGCCGACATCATTAACAAGTCTGCAAAATCAGAGCTACCGGATTTGACGCAAAGACGAAATGTATAAAGTTACTGTATTAATAAATAATGATTTTCTTTCATCATACTGACAGGTTTATAAGAGATTTGAATAAGGGTTCCATCAGTACCTATATTAAACGCCCCTTTAATGTGCGCGGCTAACACAGAATAACCATAGAGTAACTTATACTAGAGCGATACTGTCATAGTATAGTTTTAATTTGTTGATTATTTTAAAACCAATTGACAAATATTTCGTTACACACGTCGAAAACATAAAAAAATAATAGGACAGTCATCTTTGACGCGCACACCGGTAGAAATCTTACTCTAATTAATCCAGTAAACTAAAAATCATTATGCACCTACTAGCTACGACGAGTATATCTGCATTAATCGCATTAGACCCGTTAATGACATTAATTATGTGTACAAAACGCGAGAGTTTAAAGTGTTATATGTATATCCGCATTGTCAAGATGTGTATTATAATAATCTGGACTAGATAGATACCGGTAGCGACATCTAGCGCATACCTTATTGAACTTTCGTACATGTTTCTTAGTGTGTTGATTCGATGTATTACTTGTATTATACAATGTGTATCTGTGTGTTAAGAAGTTGCATTGCAACGACCATTAAATTTGTCTGGCCGATCGCGTTGGGTCAAAAATTTAAGGAGAATATTCCTAAACGAATTATGAAGCATTTATGAAGTTTAACCTAGAAAATATCGAGACCAATGGGGAATGCCGGTGAAACTGAATTGTACCTATACTTATAGGTACAATTAATTAATTTGACTGGTTGCAATTAATGCGACTCATTTCATGTGATTTGATTTCATTTGAAGGAAGGAGCTATTTTTGAAAGCCTATCTATAGAGGTACTTAGGTTAGTTCGAAGATGGTCTCTTTTTATGAAGGATATTCAACAATGCAGAATAACAGAGGCCTCCCCTTTCTACTAAGCGTTTGGAGTAACAGAGATGGATATACATGAACTTTTATTGTCAAGTTTGCGGTGGGTCTCTAGAGGTGAAAAATAAACAAAATCGTCTAAACGTAAGTTGTCGAAGTATTTGGTTTATCACCACGAACCGGAAGTGTCTGACCCAGCTGACCCTATATTCCCGTCGCTCTCCGACCAGTTTAAACTGACCTCAAGACCGTTTATAAACGTATCATTGTAGCTCACACATATTAGTTAGGATCAGGCGATACGCTGCGGGAAACGAATACCTTAGCGATCGCAACTACTCAAATCGCACCGTGTGCACTGCAACCAGGGTGCTTTTCCAAATGCTTACAATGCGCTAGCGAGTCGACGCCTCTCTGATTCTTCTTCTCTGTCGAAATACTCTTGGCCTCTGCCACTTGGCGACTGCTCTAGTCGTGGTCACGTTGAACGACGAACGATTCTACGCCAGTTCTCCCTGGCAGATGCTTCTCTGGCACATGTGAAGTGGAGTGTTGCTAAGGGCTTTTATCTGATCCGTCCAACGCATTGGGGAACGTCCTCTTGACCTACAGCCATTGACCCGTCCCTGAACAACAAGTCTCTCCATGGCCTGCTCTCCACGTCGCGTTACATGTCCGAAGTATCTGAGGATACGCGCTCTGACCGTAGCTGAGAGGCTCTCTTTCAGCTTGAGTTCTTCAAGTAAGACGTTTGTACGGTGTTGTGCATTCATCTCCCAGGTAGCAGTGACGCTAGTGACGTCATAATGACGTATAAATGCTACCTGCTCTCTGATAGACCACTATAAATGCGATGGCACTGGCATATTACGCAAAGTTGTTATGGATCTGGAGGTCACGGACACTGGTTCGTCTGAGAATTTCACCCTCGATAAACAATGGGAATACGTAGCAGGGACACAATGGGAATGGGACCCTCGTGTGGACAGGTGGGCCACGCTCGTAAATAATAATTATATTGCCCAATAACACTTTTTATACGCATACGAGCATACGACCTGGCTTTGCGGTTCGCGAAACAGAAGGTGCGTGCAGACTCTTGGGTATGTACGTATAAAAAAAAGTGTTTTGACTGTTTTGAGTCACATGAACCTAGCTGTCGCCGCAATCGAAGTTACTCATTTTAAGAGTCCCCGGCAAGCTCGGCCGAATTTCACCTTCCCATACAAACGGAGTTTCGTTCTCATTTTAAAACTACGTGTTGGATTGTAATGAAACTTTACACATACAATGACATGACGACAATCTAGGTCGTTAATTAGTTTATATAGCTCTTAGTATATAGTTTATATAAAACAAACGAAATAGAGCAAAAAAAAGTTTTGTATAAAAACCTAAATTCGCTGTATTGTTTTACTATCGAGTCTGAAACTACATAAACGAACTACAGACCTAGATAATTAGATATACCTTATCCTATTGTAAGTACAAAGTTTCAGAGCAATCTAGCTAGTCGTTTTAAAATGATAGCGGAACTACGTTTGTTTGGAGAACCGAGCTTGCCAACGACATTCTGAAATAAAGTGACTTGAAATTTGACATGAAAATTCAAGAAAGGTAACATACTGTCTGTTACTATTTAGTCTTTGTTTCTAGAAATTGTTAATACAAAGATAGAGCGCGTAGAAGTTTTGCGTCCTAAAGGAGCTCTAGATTTATTTTGGTTATGTACTTATATCTACCAAGGCAACCCATAAGGCAACTTTTGCTATTGACTGCATGTGATAAGTAGGTAATATCGATTTTAAACATTTCTAGTACAGGATGGTCCAAAAATACATAAACATTTTTTTTTACTGCGGCATAAGTTAAATGATAATAATAACAAACGCAACGTTCCATTTGTATATCAAAGGTAATAAAGGAGAATTTTTTGAAAATTGTTTTTGTTAAATGATTGTAGTTTTAGACTCTTGACAAGTCCCAGGATCTTACGAAAGATCTTTTCTTTCCGCTACCATTAACCAATTTTCCTCTTTTTGTGTTTTTTGTCTTAGTTTCTGGTGACTTTATTTAAAACTAGATTTCCATCGGATGCCTATTTGAGGCAAATAGATATTTTATTCTACAGGTTCATGAAAAACATAGCAAATTAGCTCTAGGTTTCATTTTGTTTAAAATTTTAAAAATATTACCCACGTAAACGTATTCATAAAACATTGCAAATCTTTGTTTTGTCCCTTTCTAACAAACACAAATGACAAAATGACGGATAAGGAAAATTCGATTATGAAGGGCTTGACAGGCGTTCAAGAATAACATATAAAGCAAGCAATAAGAATAACATTCAACACAACGAAAAAAATTCGAAAATTGAATTATTCAAACGTCACATATCTAAATACCCCATAATTCGATTTCCACACACGAACTCCCAAATCACATGGCACGATCAAAGCCATGGCTTTACAAAATCGAGTTTAATAACAAGATGAATGCGACTCAGCCATGCAGCATCATAAAGTCAGTAGCAACATATTTTATTTCCTGTGAAAGACTCCACTCCGGATTATTTGCCCACCACAAATGCGCGATCTGACGCCCGACTAGTCTTCCAACCAGTCGAGCCTCACACGACACTCCACCGCCGGCCGCTGGATACCCCAACCACTATCCCAATACCTCCCTGCCCTCCCACTTACATTAAAGAGAAATGAACAAAACGAGGGGACTGACGGGTTTTGGAAGGGTCTTGAAATAATGGCGGCCGAAACAAGCGACCGTAAGATTTTACGAAAATTAACTTTAAGGGGTACTTCAATCTAAACCTTTGGAAGATTAAGGTTCGCACGTACTCGTAAGCGCGCATTAGGCGGCTTTGGGACACTACTGCGGTTTCTTTAACCTCTACGGGTTAGACTAGGTACTCGAGTTAATCAGTTACTAAGAGAAAGTAAATAGAGTACCCAAAATTAAGATAGCGATTTATCGAACTGGAAGTTTGGAAGCAAAAACTGACACAGAACGAAAGCTACCGAAAAGTGGGGCAGTTTGTGTCTTCAAAAATTGCATCCAAAGTTTTTGAATTAAAATATATTACAGCAAGTTTAGTAGTATGGAAACGACTACTTAATAGAAATATCAAAAAGCAAGTATGTATAAAGATGATAAGGCTTGCCAAAGATCATAAAAACCGGTAGGGTAGTAGAAAATAGAAGATATATAATAGAGTTGTAGTATATTGGAGGTCATATACCTAATGTAAAAATACAAATACAAATGAATTTATTTCATTACTTTTTACAGCTGTTCTTAGTTATATTATAAGGGTTCGGTAGGTAATTAGTTAATCTTAAGTATAAAGAGCAGGTATTGGTATTACTTACGTATTTATCTATACATTGTGTGACATTGTGCAAAAATTTATTGGTGTAAGTAATGAATAAGGTGCGGGTACAGCTTGCTAGATTTAAACCCGCTCTTGGTCAGCTAATTGGAAAGGTATTAAGATTATATCAAAAACTATGCAATTAATATAAACAAAAGAACATTGAAGTATGTAATCTCCTAAACCTAATTCCACCATACAATGACTGATTTGTTTGTCATTTGCCAGACAGATTTTTTAAATTAAACCCAACCCTAAGGAATTAAACCCAACAATGGAAAGAACTTTCATAGAGTTAGACCAAGAAAAGTCTGCAACGATTTTGATGGCATTCGCAGTGCAAGTGTTATTTATACGTCATAATTTCATAGAAGTCTGACGTTTAAAATAACACTTGCACTGCGTGAGCTATCAAAATCGTTGCAGAATGATGCACCCTAGAGTTAAACCAAGACAGATTAACTCTAGGGAGCATCATTCGACCTATAATTACCTATGCGTACAGATTCTAATAGAAGAGACAAGTGTTTATACCATTTTATTTATTAAAGTGCCTATTTGTTTTAACGTTTTATGTGTTAAAAAACGAACGCAAAGCCTTATGAATCTTATGATTCTTAATTCCAGAATATTATTTTCGACTGTATGTGGAATTATAAGTTTAATTACTTATGAGATGAGCTAATGACATTCTGTCCTAAAGGACAGTTATTTTCGTATTGACACCAGACTAATAATTTAATTAATTTGGTTCTAGCAAAGATAGATATAACTCCGTAAGTACTCTATGATTCTAGTAAAGGTTACGTACCTACAGTACAGTCGAAGGCAAAAATATCGATCCAGACAAATGGCTCAAAAATATGTGAACACGACTTTATTGTCTATGGTGTGGTGTATATCACCACATTAAAACTGAATTCCACAAAGACAAAGACAGACAACCTCGGTATTGAACGGAGTTTAGTTCAAGTAATCACAGCTAAGTGGCCAGTATAGGTACTTGATACCACTGCTAACTCAAAACACAAGTCCTCTATCCCTTTAATCTTATAAAGCTAGAAAAGGATAGCATGTTAGGATAGGATAGAGAGTATAAAGCCTCAGCACATGAGACGACCTAAAAAAAGGTTGCACTGAATTCTTTTTACCGTCCTGGCTGCGATGAATCGGAAACAGCTTCTAAAAAATGTTGCCATAGTTCGATATTTAAAAAAATAAAACCGGCCAAGTGCGAGTCGGACTCGAGCACGAAGGGTTCCGTACCATTACGGAAAAAAACAGCAACAAAATCACGTTTGTTGTATGGGATCCCCATTTAAATATTTATATTATTCTGTTTTTAGTATTTGTTGTTATAGCGGCAACAGAAATACATCATCTGTGAAAATTTCAACTGTCTAGCTATCACGGTTCATGAGATACAGCCTGGTGACAGACGGACAGACAGACAGCGGAGTCTTAGTAATACGGTCCCGTTTTTACCCTTTGGGTACGGAACCCTAAAAATAATGGAGCCGGAGCTGTGTCAAGCACTGAGATACATACATACCTACCTACTTAAATAATCTAAATATTAGGACCTAATAAATATGCAGCTTTCTATAGCAAAAGTTACTTTATGAAGTTAATATAAGGTGCTTTCTGATATGGACAACCAAATTATTATGCTGTCACTTTGTTAAATGTTTTCATATTTTTAATAATTTAACCCTCAAAGAAAGTTTAGAAAATGTTCTCAAAATAAATTCAGAGCATAAACCTATTAAACCTCAATGGAAACAAGACAAAACAGCAAAAAAAAAATGTATTCCTGTTCCTAAAACTACATCGTACTTTACTCGTAGCACCCTTAACACGAGAGAACATTCCAAAACGTTGTATACGCCCATCATGTTGTTCTCATGGTTTTGAATTTGTTGCGTATGAAGTATGAACCAGTTTAGCTATAGCTCTAGCTGGGGTTTAGCTATGACCTCGAGGTCTGTAAAAAATAGACCAATAAGGAATCATACTTATTTTGGTTCGGCAGACACTAGTCAGAGGAACTCCGCGATGGAAAAACACAAACACATCAAGTTTAGGCTCATTAGAAAGGTCTTAAGAAGTACTCGATAGACTGCCGAGGTTTTCCCGAGGGACTACAGTATGGGGTTCTTCAAAAAAGGAGTGTACAGGTTTTTAAAGGGTTGGCAACGCGCGTGTAATATCTCCGGTGTTGCAGGCGTCCATAGGCTACGGTAACTGCTTACCATCAGGCGGGCCGTATGCTTGATTGCCACCGACGTGGTATAAAAAAAAACATGCAAATTAGAAGAAGTACAGTCAGCAATAAAAGTGTGTCGCAAAAAAATGTTTTTGACAGTTACTTGTTTAAAATAGTATCAATCGATCAGGTTTGTTTTCAGGATCAAATGTCTGTATAGGACCCATGTCACAAATGATGGTCAAAGTCTGGCAACCGCAATTTACTGACGAAACGCTTCTAACAAAATGGCAATACCTACATCGTGACGTCACGACGTAACGTCGCTATTGCTTAGAAGCCGTTTCGATGTGTGGAAAACAAGGAAATTGCGATATTGTCGTTGAAATATTGCGTTTATGTATATTATTGCCGTACAATATTTTTTAATTAAATGTAAGGTCGAATAGTACCATTATTTTTTTCCTATGAGGAAGTTAAAAAAATGGTTTTTGAAACTTTGAAGTCTTGCATTTTTTGTTATTCCCATATATTTTTTTAAGTTTTCAATTTATTGTTATAAATTGCTCATTTTCTGTCTATTTATAGATTTAGTTTCAAAATTCAACATGTGGAAACAACCGTATTAATAGGCAATAGTAATGAACAACTCGTTCTTAATCGAATTCGTGGTTGCAGAATAAATGCATTAAATTACTTAGTCTATTTTTTTAATAAAAAATTTAATGCTCATCATTGGATACCTTGTCCATTACTGGTACCGTCACCGTATGCGTAATCGAAAGCACACATTTTTTTCCGGCCTACATTTGTCCTGCCCATAGGACCCTTATCGTACTTACGTGGTGGTAAATAATTCAACTTAAAAATACGAGTTGGTAGGAGGTTACAAATATGTACTGCCGGCCTAGCCAAGGTGACAATCGCTATCGCTTCGACAACGAAACGCTTTGTGTCTCTCTATCACTCTTCCATATTAGTGCGACAGTGACAGTTGCGTTTCGATCGCTACCGAGCGTTAGCGATTGGCGTGTTGGCTAACTTGGCTACGGGGCCAGGTTATTCGACGGGTAATACTCGGTGTGGTATAACACCCAGAGTTACAAACGTAGTTTCTCCACCGTAGGGTTGAACGCGGGTTACGCGGGTTGTTAAAAATGTTCCCTTTCGATCATCCTTTCGTTGCTTCTGCGTACCGTGTTTGACAGCCCTTCGGCTCGGCTTAAAGGTTAATACGGTGACGTTTTAATAGCCTAGTTTCCTGTCAATGGTTTTAAAAATCTATCGAAAGCCATATGTTCTTCAAGTTAACATGTAAATAAAGGGGCATAATTAAGTCCCCGGCAAGCTCGGTTCTCCATACAAACGTACTTAGAGTTACGCTAACTTCGATTGTATGCGTGCGGCTTTTTGGCGGCGGGTTCGTGTCTCTTAAGTAAACCATGAATTTTAAAAATTGCTCATCAAGGTACAATAAGCCTTTAATACCTATGCATATGAGCCGTAGAAAAGATTTTCGCAGGGGAGATGTTATTAATTCGGTGCGCTCCCGGCCTCCCGGACGCCCCTCTCCCCAATTTGGCCACAATTAGCTGGGGTGGCGTTCCGACAGCTTATATAGAACAGGAGGCAAACCAACGTAAGCGTTAGGGTCAGTGCGCACTGACTACGCCGGGAGAGCTGTTCACAGTTTTGCTGCAGCGTATGATCTCTCACAACTAGTCGATGGTCCCACTAGAATTCCGGACATTGAAGGTCATACCCCTGCTCTCTTGGACCTACTGCTGACCTCGCATCCAGAACGCCACCAGGTATACCGTCTCGCACCCTTGGGTTCGTCAGACCATTGCTTGGTGCGTTCTGTTGCCACCACGGAGCGGACAGGGCAATCTCGACCTCCTGGGTTGCGCCGTGTCTGGCACTATGGATCGGCGGATTGGGATGGACTGCGGGAGTTTTATGCGTCCTACCCTTGGGGGCAGCTCTGCTTCTGCTTCTCTTTGGATGATCTTGACAACTGTGCGAAATTCGTTGCTGACACGATCCTGCAAGGTATGGAATGCTTCGTTCCTAGCACATTAGTTCGTGTTGGCAATCGTTCTCAGCCCTGGTTTGATAGAGCGTGCGCTGAAGCCCGTAAATCAAAGGAAGAAGCTTACCAAGCTTGGGCTGCTGCGCGTCAGGTCAACGATCGTAACTGTTCCGAATTGAAGAAGCGACTTAATGCTGCTACTAGGTCTTGTAAGAAGCGAATTGCTGCAGCCAAGTATGAACACACCCGCAGAATTGGTGAGAGACTAGTCAGTCAACCCTCTGGGTCCCGAACTTTCTGGTCTCTCGCCAAAGCTGTTCAGGGGAACTTCTGCAGGGTTTCCTTGCCATCTTTGCACAAACCCGATGACTCACTGGCTCATTCCGCAAAAGAGAAAGCAGACCTTCTATGCTCTCTATTTGCGTCGAATTCAACACTGGACGACGGGGGCAATTCACCTCCCACTATTCCGCAATGCGAGTACTCCATGCCCGAGGTGCGCTTTACGCAAAGCGCAGTAAGGCGTGCACTCTTTGCCCTCGACGTCAAGAAGTCCAGTGGGTCAGACGGTATTCCTGCTGTTGTGCTAAAAACGTGCGCTCCAGAGTTGACTCCGGTTCTGACGCGACTATTCTCGCTCTCATACCGCTCAGGGAAATTCCCGTCTTCCTGGAAGATTGCCTGGGTTCACCCTATACCAAAAAAGGGTGACCGTACCGACCCTTCCAACTATCGGCCTATTGCGATCACCTCCCTGCTCTCTAAAGTAATGGAGCGTGTGGTAAACAACCAGCTCCTTAAGTACCTCGAAGACCACCAGCTAATTAGCGACCGGCAATACGGGTTTCGCCGTGGTCGCGGCGCGGGAGACCTTCTTGTTTACCTCACTCACCGATGGGCCACCGCCATAGAGAGCAAGGGAGAGGCACTGGCTGTTAGCCTGGATATCGCAAAGGCCTTCGATAGGGTTTGGCATAAGGCACTTCTTTCCAAACTTCCCTCGTACGGGCTTCCTAAGGGGTTGTGCACATGGGTCTCCAGCTTTCTATCTGGGCGTAGCATTTCAGTCGTCACTGACGGAATATGCTCGGATTATAAGCCTATAAACGCTGGAGTACCCCAAGGATCTGTACTATCGCCTACCCTGTTCCTTCTGCATATCAATGATATGTTATTAACTAACAATATTCATTGCTATGCAGACGACAGCACTGGCGATAGCTGTTATACAGGTCGTGCAAACGCCCCCCCTGAGCAGGTGTCGGAGTGCAGGATGCGACTTGTGTCTGAGATCGAGACGTCCCTTGAACAGGTCTCCGAATGGGGTAGACGTAACCTCGTCCAGTTCAACCCCAGTAAGACACAAGTCTGCGCGTTCTCCGCCAAAAAAAACCCATTTGTCACGGCGCCAAAGTTTCAGGGCATTCCCCTTACCACCGCTAAAAGTATCGGGATACTTGGTATCGACATTACGAATGAAGTCCAGTTTCGTAGTCATCTGGAACAAAAAGCCAAACTGGCCTCCAAAAAGCTTGGGGTGCTTAACAGAGCCAAACAGTACTTCACACCGGGTCACCGACTTTTGTTATATAAAGCGCAGGTTCGACCCCATATGGAGTACTGTTCTCATCTCTGGTCTGGCGCTCCACAATACCAGCTCCTTCCCCTTGACTCCATCCAACGTCGGGCAGTTCGTATTGTCGGCAATTCCGAACTTACTGACGGCTTAGAACCTCTTAGTCTTCGGAGAGACGTTGGCTCTCTTTGCATGTTCTACCGTCTGTACAATGGGGAATGTTCCGAAGAACTTTTTGATCTGGTGCCATCGTCTCGTTTCTATCACCGCACCTCCCGCCAAAGGAGCAAAGCTCATCCTCACTTCTTAGACACATGGCACACCATGAATAAGCGGGCATCCCGCTCGTTTCTTCCCAGAACGTGCAGAATGTGGAATGAGTTGCCTCCTGAGGTATTTCCTTTGTGCTACGACATGGGATTCTTCAAGAAGCGGGTATTTAGGGTTCTCAAGGGTCGGCAATGCTTAAGTGGCTCCTGTGATGTTGCTTACGTCCATGGGCGACGATGACTGCTTCCCATCAGGCGGCTCGTCTGCTCGTTTGCTGAACATCACATAAAAAAAAAAAAAAAAAAAAAAAAAAAAAAAAGCGCACCTGACTTGGCGGTACCGAATTTCGAAATTTTACTATGTGGTAATTTCGCTATTTTGGAATGTTTCCGATGGCTGATTTTGTCAAATTTAAGTTTATATTTTTAATTTAATTATTTTAATTTAATGTACTTGTTATTAATTTTTTACAAACATTAACAATAGATTTTAACTAATTATGTACTCTAACCAATGGATCATAGAAATCTGAATAAAGAAATTATATTATTATTATTTGTATCTCCTTGGATATCACGGGCCTATAAATCCCGGTCTTTTGATAGGCTTGCGTGGGGATATAGATCCAACACGTAGAGGCCCCTTGGAGAGCTTTAATGTCATGTAGAACATATATATATAGAATATATATTATTATTATTATTATATCAGTACACGGGCTCTCGGGCAACATTTTATAACACCTCGACATTCGCAGAATTCACTTTGCTAAAATTATCGAGGAGTAAAAGCCACTTATAGAAAAAAAAAATACAATAAAAGTACGCATTATTTTTTTATTTTTTTTTTTACTTTTTTTACTTTATTTAGAACACAAACAGTCACATATACAAATGGATTTGAAGTACAAATGTACTTAACATACTTAAGAAAACAGACCTGGAGGTTCATTAGTAAGTACATAATGTTAACATACACACTAAACAGCAGAGATAAAAAGGAGATAAAAGAAAAACATGAGCCTACGGGTGTCCTACCGGAAAGCCGGAAAGTTACATTTATACATTTACTTATTTATATTTATACTTGACATATTAAAACAACTTATGTCTAAGTTTCATTCTAAGACTAGACAGGGAAGTGTGAAAAGGATCAATGTCATGTAGGTGCTTATTATAATAATTTGGGACTCGTCTGAAAAATGTGTGCCGAGCGTAATTCTTGCGGGCAAAGCTGATATGAAATAGAGGTCTAGAACGTAGGGGTTGGGGTTGGTGCGGACAACTGAAAGTGACTAATTCTAAGAGATTCGGACATTTTATCACACCTTTAAGAATTTTAAACAAGAACATTACATCTAAGTAGTGTCTTCGGTTATAGAGGGAAGGAACACAAAAATGCTTCGCTGCTGACGAAGTGCGTTCGAAGTAATTACCCGTCCTGTAACAAAGTGATTTTAAAAAAATATTTTGGATCCTTTCCAGGCGATCAATATGGACTTGGTACTTGGTGTGACTTATTGTTTTCTAATTGGCGTATATGTCCGGGAACGGAGACGATTATATCCAGGATGAAAAGCAACGCTAGCTAGGTATAATATGATTTTCGAATATATGAATCTGCGCATCTCATGACATCTGCGCCAATCATAATTATACCTAGCCAGTGTTGCTTTTTATCCTGGACACAATCGATTCTGTTTATCCGAGAAAAAAATATATTCTTAAATGACCATCTTGCATTTAAAACTATCAGTCTTCAAGGATCAGTAACCTTTCTACACATTTTTTTTATACTACGTCGGTGGCAAACAAGCATACGGCCCGCCTGATGGTAAGCAGTCTCCGTAGCCTATGTACGCCTGCAACTCCAGAGGAGTTACATGCGCGTTGCCGACCCTAACACTCCTCTCCCTCGTTGAGCTCATAGCATAGTTGTTACGGATACTAGGTATCGGGTCACGGTCTGAGGCCCTAATTCGAACTTCGAAAATCGAAATGTGTGTAACCATCTCTGTTACTTCAATTAAGCAACAGCGATAGAGATAGACGATTTTCCGAATTAAGAAAACTCTACTCGCTACTCGCGTTGGCGTTGGGAATACAAGACTGCTGCGAAATGCTCGCAAGCTAGACGATTACGTAAAATGTTGCAAGCTTACACCATGGCGCGCCATTTCAATTTACATTTGTTTTTAAATATGCTTTTGTGTTAATTTTAGTTTAGTCAAATTTAGTTGGGGCTTTAATATACATATAAATATAAAAACAGCTCTTAGTGCCCGAGGCTGGAATATAACTACTCTTCAGCATTATTCAATTAGAAGATTTTTTTTAAATTACCGACCTATGTTAATAACAGTATTTATATATTTATATTATCACATCAGGGTAGTACCTTAGTAAAGGTTTTATATTATAAGTTTTACTCTAATTTAATCTATTAAATGTAAAAATATAATATCGCATCGTTGATTACGTATTGTAATATTATAAGTAGTATGAATTATCTCAGATGAATTTTTCGGGCTCGGGTCCTAATCCGTTAAACAAAAGACTTTGTTTATTTTAAGAGCAGTCTACACTACAGCACGCGCCAAAGCAACCGTGTCGTTCAAAACAACTATCGTGATAGTATTAAGGTTCAAATTCATATGTGACAGCTCATTCAGAGAACAATCAGGGCAGTATTCTTTTTGATTTTAAATTTGCTTTTTAAACGTGCTTGTTCCCGTTACTTATATCGGGGTTATTGGATAAAGGAAACACTGCATAAAGGAAACAATACCTTTTAATTTGTTTAACAGATTAGGGCCCGAGCATAAAATATCACCTGAGATAATTCATACTATAATAAATATAATACCTACAATTCTCAAGTCTCACTGCACGCGACACTAAACGTCTTTAGTGCTGCAGTATGGCAATAAATATAGCTTGCTTTGCATCCGAATAGCTTCAAGGCTACCGCTAACGTGTCCTTCCTAGTTAGAGGTTACTTTGGTAATTAATTGTATCGAGCGATTCATAATTCGTGTATCGGAAGCTTATAAATTAAAGATAATATAATCAGAACTACATATATTTTTTCCACCTCTACGAATATCAACGTCTCTTAGAAAAATATGATCATATAAGGAGATTTTTCGCCTTCTGGCTCAGGGAACAGCCTTAAGTGCAAAACTTACATCCCCGTCGCATAGCGAGCTAGGTAACCTCTGATAAAACAGTACATACATATAAGTAATCTCGAGCAGCGTAATAGCCGCGAATAGTCGGGAGATAAACTTATATCTCTTCTCCTGAGGCTAACGCTTCGAATTGGTATTCTTCTTCCTCTTAGCCTTTCTCAACCTCGTGTGTGTAGGTCTCAGTCTCATTCTTTCTACTCCACCTTTCTCAGTCTTGGGCTCGCTCTATCCAATTTAATCCGCTGTTCGTTTGATGTAAAGCAGGTTTATATAACGATGCGATTTTCTTTTCACCTTGTTAAATACATCACAAGATGGCACATGTATAATTTGTTAGTCAGCTGAATTATTTGATAAGACAGTGTCTTATGCCGTATTTCAGTTCAGAGTTAATCGCTCATCTGAACCAGTGTAAGAGCACTCTCCTATTGTACACAATCACTCTATAGACTATACTGAGGGCCTACCGCAAACCACGTTCGTCAAGTTGACTCTGTGTCGCACTTGTAAATTCGTACGTAAGTGTGACAGGGAGGCAACACGTCGAACGTGGTTCGCGGTAGGCCATCTGGTCCAGTGAAGCTCACCCCGCCCGCGTAACCTATCAGAAAACACGCCCCGGCCCAGTCAAGGTGACGATCGCTTGCACTTCGCTTTCGAATCGCTTTGTGTCTCTCTATCACTCTTCCATGTGAGTGTGACAGTGACAGTTGCGTTTCGTTCGCCACGTAGCATTAGCGATTGGCATGTTGTCTACGGGGCCTGACGAATATGAACATGATGGTTGCAGTCGCAGTTGTCTACGAGACAGCCCTATGTCTCTTTCAATAGCGTGGTGTTAAAAAATGACACTTATCTTATCACGTCGATAAAGCCGTATACGACTTTTTGAAACGGATAGCGAATATTGGTATGCAAAGCTCGTCCTGTCCAACGGTTGATTCCGTGCCGCAATGACTGGTGTGGATTTTGTATTTATTTTGTATTTGAATAGCTTCGTTTCAAAGGCTTGGGAAATTGCAATCAGAAATATTAATATAATTGTATTTCGTTAATTTAAAATGAAACGAAGTAGTTTTCCAATGTACATGATTCAATCTTAATTATTTTGAAAACGCGAATGCTAAAAGGATTCACGAGTCGACAAATAGTTTTCACAAAATTGCAATGATTTTGAACAACTTTTTCAACTTTCAACGACGTTCCAGACGACAGACGATGAAAAATTCTTTACGATCACACGTAGGGGAAGTTTTAGGATTATTTTACCACTTAGTCGGTGTGGTTATTGCCATGTAAGTACATGATTTGTAGTACCTACTGAAAGACTCCGAGCTCGGTCAGAGAGAGAGATGGACGTTGTTACACTAGGGTGGGTAGCTAATGAAAATATGACCCTAAACTAAACCCTAAATCAGTGGCATCCAAATTTTTCGTTACTAGTCATCCGTTCACCATAAAATAAATATAAGACTAGTCATATGGCGACTGAAGCAACTCTTAGTTTAAGTTAGATAATAATATTATAGCATAATATTTTTTTATATGGACTATTGTCTGAAATAAAGTGGTTTTTTTTTGCCGTGACTTCCTGAGTATGGGATTTTTTTGGGACGATTTGCCCTCAATTTAAGGATTTTAGAATGTCGGGACCCCCTTTAGGTGTTCCGTGACCCCAGGGGTTCGCGACTCATAAATTCAAAAACACTGGTCTAAACCATCATCATGATATTGTTTAGACCTGAGGCATGCAAGTAATATCTGATTCCCGTTATTGACCCGTCTCTCCGTAAATGTAAACGGCAAATATAAGACTCTACATCTTACTTTCCGTTGTTAATTCACGAAGAAACTTCTGTATTATTTAAAAACTCCATAGCTTTCTCGGAACGGCTCGGGATGATAATAATCCCATGGAACAAGTATCCGCACGGAAAATTTAAATTAGAATTCGGCAGACGTCCGCTGCTGAAATCGAGTGCGCTATTACAGTGTACAACTAAAGAAGTACATGTTTTTGTATTATTTTGCTTAATATCCAATGATGGTCCTAGAGCGCTGGTGGCCTAGCGGTAAGAGCGTGCGACTTTCAATCCGGAGGTCGCGGGTTCAAACCCCGGCTCGTACCAATGAGTTTTTCGGAACTTATGGACGAAATATCATTTGATATTTACCAGTCGCTTTTCGGTGAAGGAAAACATCGTGAGGAAAACGGACTTGATCCTAACAAGGCCTAGTTCCCCCTCTGGGTTGGAAGGTCAGATGGCAGTCGCTTTCGTAAAAACTAGTGCCTACGTCAATTCTTAGGATTAGTTGTCAAGCTGACCCCAGGCTCCCAGGAGCCGTGGCAAAATGCCGGGATAACGCGAGGAAGAAGATCCAATGATGGTTTAAGTAGTGAGTTTCCGATTATTGGCAATTTATTAATTACTGTTAAACCACCCAATGGTTTTACGTAACATTCTAGGAAAATATCGCTACTGCTTGGCGAGACTCAGGCTTATTAAACTTTTAAGAGTGATTGGCTTTGCCCATGGCATGCTCCCTACATGTATAAATTAAAGTATTAGAAATAAATTATAATCAACAATATGCAATACGCATGTCACAAAGTACCTTACTACAGTATGTAAGTTAATGTTCACTCTTGAAACTCATGAAAGTAATACAGATTAATATCTTACTTCACTAAAAAAATATTTCAATTATATCAGACTATGTTATTCTCAAATTAAGTCAAGTTTTGAAACAACTTGTTTTACAGTGAAATAAAACTATGAAAACGGATTATATCGCGTATATTGAATTTATAATACATCCCGACGTTTCGAACTCTTTACAGCGTGGTCAACGGGTGACTGAGGAAAAATTACAAAATGCAAAAATACCCACATACTAAAATAATGAACAATCATAGACTACAAACTTTAAGGCTGGTTGTACATGCAAAATCGGTTCATAAGGCTAGTTATACACTATAATTATTTTTGAAGTAAATATATATATATATACGCGATAAAAATAAACTATGCCGGCTCCAACCCTACACCACGGACCCGAGAAGATTTAATTCCCTCCTAAATTGTAGGAGGGTATCCCAATATGGGACCGGCAACAAACTCGGCGGGACACATCTTTTCAAAACATCAGAATGTCCAGCATCATCCAACACTACGGTCTCACAGTCTATGTCTCGCTTGCTCCTTTATCAGGTGGACTACAGGATCCCAAGCCTCCCCACTAAGTATATATGTCGGCGGCAGATCGTAAAATCGGGCTTTCACGATCTGACTAAGAATAACCCAGGCATATCACGATCTGCCTAATAAAAGAGGCGGCAGATCGATCATACCAATTGCATTCGTTGATATTCCTAGCTTCATACCGGGCGCATCGTAAAATAACATGAAACGCCGGCATTTCGTGATCTGACTAGCGACAACTAGCCATATCGTGCAATCTTCAAGGGTTTCAATATCACACCCTACTTATTTGATATGCCTAAACGTCGCCGGGCAAATCGTCAAACGTTGAGTTTTCAACGATATGGCCGGTAGTCGCTAGTCAGATCGTGAAATGGTGGCGTTTCATGATATGCCTAGGAATATCTCGATATGCCCGGTTTTACGATCTGCCGCCGACATATATACCTATTAGGTACAGGAAGACCAGCTTATATTCATAGAATGTCCATTAATACCTAATACATACTTAGTTTTATTAGTTTCCCTTGGACCAATATACTATATCCACAAATCCGTAGACATAGACAATTTGACACAAGATGTGGCATCACGCCCCTGCAAAAGTTCACTGAACCCGCGCGCAGAGCACCATTAAATCGCACGTTTATAAACGGCTTATCCGCCTTTAAAACCTATGCACTTACGCCCTTTTAAAAATTAACTTAGAACAGATGCATTTATAAGTAAAAACACGTAGTACGTTTGAGAAACTATGCAGTTGCGTCCTTTTTCGTGGACGCGGTTATAGTAGGGGCTATGTAGGGGCTGTATTTAGAATAGGTAGGGTGGCTAGAGGTAATAAATACGGTGACAGGAGTCAATGACAATGTACGAATGTAGTAATAATAAGGAAGTCAGGAATTCATTGTTTTAGCTATTTAGAGAGGTTAAATTTGTTCAGGACAAACTTATTAGTCATGGTGTAACAAATGAAATAAATTACTATCAAATTTTACGTACTTACTTATTCACATTCGTATTTTTTACAAAATTTATTGAATAAGTCAATTGTTTATTACATTTTAATTTATTTAGTACATGAATGTTATATACCTACCCTAATTTATAGGACTTAATAAACTAGTAATATTTTATCAACAAAACTTAGTTAATGTCCAAGGTATTCAAGAAAATATTCAAGATAGTGTCATTGCGCTAGTTTCCGTCCAGCTCTAGTTTTCGTCCGCTTGACGAAATTTGAATATAAAGGGGCCCACTGACTATCAGTCCGCCGGACGATATCGGCCTGTCAGTTAAAACAAAAATTTGACAGTTCCGAACAACTGACAGGCCGATATCATCCGGCGGAAACCTACCTTGTCGCACAAATTTGGATCCAATTAATGTTCCCACCCTCCCACCGCAAAAAATAAATACGCAAATAAATACAATACAACCACACCATCAAGTACAAAACGACACGTGTTTCGCCTCTCTACGAGGCATCCTTAGGAGGTGCTGGAGATTTATATTGACCGGGATATAGACCGTTATTATTTTTTTAAAGTCTAGTGAAACTATATATAACCGTGAATCGTTCAAAACTGATGATGCTCAAGATACTGACGGTTCAGTTGCCGGACGACAGACCTGGGCAGACCAGCCATGGGACTAACTAGTCTTATAAGTATCATATACACGTCTGTAAACGCAAAGATAGATATAACTCCGTAATAGATAGATACAGTCTAAGGAAAAAACGTGCCTTGAAAATCAAGAAAATTTGATTCTCGTTCAGAGGGCGCTACTAGTTTTGGCCTACAGTCGAATAGATGGCGTTGACGGTTTCGTTTGTTATTTAACAATTTTAACGCATATCAGTGAAAGAACATGGTTCAAAATCATAAAAATAATTAATGCAAATAAAAAAATCATTTATCTATATTTAAATACATTCTATCGTATTTTTATAAATCTTCATTTTTAGTTTTAAAGTGTGTCGACAGATTGCAGTGAATTTACTGGGGTTACAAAATTTACTATGACAGTACCGCTCTAGTATAAGTTTTCTCTCCCTAATTATAAATAACACTGTAAATTATTCGCTGAGAGAGTAAAGTTAAGGTTTATGAAAATATATATATTTATTATTAAAACAACACGTTTTTTATTTCAAGCACGAATTACACGAACTAAATCACGATTTAATCGGATATTTTGCTGAAAGCACTCGCTAGTAGCTGACTCGAACGAAGTTTTTTCTGGTAACATCAAAAAGTTATTTGAGAAATGAGAAAATAAGCTTTTTGCATTATAGGAGTTCCTCGTAGGAATATATTTTTTAAATAAAATTCTGAGGCTGTTACAAAAAAAATTGCACAAGAGAATACTTGGTATCTATTTAGTTATTATTTAAAATATCTTACACGTCCATCCATATAGGCAAAGATCTATGAAGTGTGTAAGATAAATAAAGTCTAAGAAAAAAAATGTGCCTCGGAAAATCAAGAAAAAAATATGGTCCAAAGTCGAAAAGCGTCATGCCATTGGCCTATAGGTAATCATGTAGATGGCGACACCGTTTGATATTTAACAACTTTAACACATAGGTATCAGTGAAAGAACGTGGGTCAAAGTCAAATGGCGTTCTAAAAGTTTTAATCTAGTGTCGAAAGATGGCAGTAAATTTACTGTGAATACAAAATTTACTATGACAATATGCCTCTATACACTAAATTCTCTTTAATGTAGGTAATATTAAAGACATAAACGTGTCGTGTAGGATAAATTTCGAGCTTTATCATCTAAATACGATATTATAGGCGACTGAGCAAGATTTATAAAAAAAAACTTGAGTATAATAAAGATGCACATTAACCACAATCAATTCCTATTAGCTATACCCACAACCCACAACCCACAAATCTGCGATAAGTTCCCGACAACCGGCGGACTGATAATGTCCACCCTATTCATGGTTCTATGGGATATCGTTTATCATATATAAATATAAAGCATTAGTTCTTGTTTTTAGGGTTCCGTACACAAAGGGTGAAAACGGGACCCTATTACTAAGACTCCGCTGTCCGTCCATCTGTCTGTCTGTCTGTCCGTCTGTCACCATGCAGGCTCTGTATCTCAACCGTGATAGCTAGACAATTGAAATTTTCACACATGATGTATTTCTGTTGCCGCTATAACAACAAATACTGAAAACAGAATAAAATAAATATTTAAGTGGGGCTCCCATACAACGAACGTGATTTTTTTGCCGTTTTTGCGTAATGGTACGGAACCCTTCGTGCGCGAGTCCGACTCACACTTGGCCGGTTTTTTTAAGTTTTGTCTTTCACATACTTAGTTTGTGAACGTATATGTATTGTACATATTTAGTATGTTTATCATAATATTCATAATCAATTCAACAGCTGATATAATAATAGCCACAAATCTGCGATAAGTTCCCGATAACCGGCATAATGATATGTGCCATTCTCAATCAAAAGGGTACTTATTGTCGGTTGTCAATAAGGCGCTATTTCCATATAGCTTTAATTTGAAATCAACCTTATCGACAAGCGACAAGCTTTTGGTTGAAAACGTCACATATGTACAATGGTTATATGTATCGATTATCCTAGTGTAAAGTGTAAATAACCAAGTTCCAATATCAAGTATTCTTTACGTAAACACTAAAGAATATTGTATCGTATTGTATACAGTTGCACAAATGCATATTTATCATAATCAATTCCACAGCGAATACTCGTAATATCCACAAATCTGCGATAAGTTCCCGCTAACCGGCATAATGATATGTCCACCCTTATGGTTCTATGGGGTATCGATTATCCCCCGCGCCCCGCGCCACTGCGGATCTCACCTACAATCCGCGCGTCCCATCCCATTTCTAGACAAACATTCTTATAAGCTATGGAGTATGGAGGGTAATGAAAGCTTTTTTTTAATGGTTCCCTCCTAGCCTAGTCCTAAGCAGAAGGTCCCGAGTTCGGATCCCGGTCATGGCATTTTTTTGTGAGTTATGGATGTTTTCGATGTATTTAAGTACGTATTAGATAGATGTACCAAAGATAGATATAACTCCGTAATAGATGGATACAGTCTAAGCAAAAAACGAGTCTTGAAAATCCCTACAATTTGATTCTTGATCAGATGGCGCCACTAGTTTTGGCCTACTCTCGTATAGAGGTGGTTGACGGTTTCGTTTGTTATTTAACAATTTTACCGCATATCAGTGAAGAACATGGTTCAAAATCATAAAAATAATTAATGCAAATAAAAAAAAATCATTTATCCATATTTAAATACATTTTATCGTATTTTTATAAATATTCATTTTTAATTTTAAAGTGTCGATAGATGGCAGTACTGTGGTTACAAAATTTACTAAGACAGTACCGCTCTATCCTATTATATCCTCTTTGCATAGTACCCATAGTTAGTACAAGCTGTCCTTTAGTGTGGGCCCAGGTCGATCTATGTAAGTCTGTAAGAATGACTGTCCCCAAACATGAAATATAATATGAATATGAATGATTTGAGTAGTGTAGTTTACAGTACAGTTTAGTTTTAACTAGCCTGCCTGGTTTGAGACAATGAAACACCTTATGTACAGTACAAGTATCAAATAAAAATGATCAATGAACACCAGATTTCCCAGCGGGTTAAAAATGTAACGTTATGTTATACATATATGACTCAGAAAATAAAGAAGAATCTGTATTGTGCGCCAAGCCACGCACAGTCTTACGTAGCCTAGTATTATATAAACGCTAGCACTTAGGAACATTATCCAGAATAAAGACACACTTATAACCAATTGGTTGTCTCAATTAACGTCCCACATCACATGGCGATCCTGCCAGTGCGGCTTTGTGCTGTACTGGTGGCGCGCCGCGCCAGCCAGTACGTCAATAAATTAAACAAAGAATTCAGTAAAGAAGAAGAATTGATACCTCATTTATTAAAATCGGCTTAGTAGTATTGATTCAGGAGCACACGATCCCGCAACAATACCAACTACTTACAAAACTGCTACATCTATCATCAGCCGCTAAACACATCATTGATTAAACCCATATTTTCTGAATACCTGGATGCCTAACCAAGATGCTAATCGTTCGCTCCGCAGCGAACGATACGCTAATGTCCCTCTGTCACACTAATATGGAAGGGTGATAGAGAGAGATTATCGTTTCGTTCGCTACGGCGCACACGATTGGCATCTTGGCTAGGTATTCGGGGAAGATGGGTTTAATCAATTTAAATTTCTAGGTACCTTTACACGATTAAAATAGTTTATATATTTAAAACACGCCGCACAATCGTAATTAGCATGAGATAATTGTAATAATTGTATCCTTTACGATTACCATAACATTCATAACATTTAATAACAAGGTATAGAAAATCTATCAAAAACAAACTAAAGAGCATTCATAGCCAAGAACGGATTTGCGCTACTCATGTAAAAAATAGTAAATAATAGAGCCGCTACTCGCATAGATTTTTGGACATTGACCCGCCTGTTGCTATCTCTATTGCACGCGCGCATAATTACATTGCTACGCCCATGATGCCGGCTGTCAATGTCGCTGTGCGAGGTTGACAGCAATATAATAATGCGAGTGCAAAAGAGATGTCAACAGGCGGGTCAATGGATGAAAATCTACATATATGAAAAGCGTCTCTTCTTTACCCACGACAAAATTTAAAAGTTTTATTTGTACATTTGTCTGATGTACGCTGCGTCAGACAAATGTGCACGCAATGATATTAAATGTATGAAACCGATATGCGTCACGACACAACAAAACACGACACGACACGAAAGACAAAATGTAAACCGGGCTTTAGTTTGCCACTCGCATCCAATAGGGTACAGCCTATTCTCCTACTAGTCAAATCAGTTTCTTTTTTAGAACTGCTAATATGGAATTTATACAATGACGTCACGGTCAACTCACTTACTTTTTATACTTCAATCCGATTAATTAAATAGAAATTGTGTTTAAAAATCTAGTGCTATCTATGTTTTTCTACTAATTATCTGGAGCTTTATTTCATGCATAGTGTGAAATAATTTACTTTTAATACCCTATTCAGAAAGCATAATTACAAAATGAGCACAAGTCGTAGAAACGTTGAATCCATTCCGTTCGGCAAAGAAATACCAGAGCCAGACCATTGCCGCGCTCCGAGTAAAACAACTACCGGTTATTCCATTTCTTCTGTCGTTTGTTGCAGCTAGTACAGTCAGCATCCGTAGTAGGTACAGTCAGCATTTATTTCTAATAGCTTTACAAAATAGAGAGAGATTTACAAAAAAGAAATTAATATGTAAAACAATATACTTTTAACGTAGACTGAAGTAATATTCTCAGGTTTATCTAGGTATAAAAGTGGGCCCAACTTCTACAATGTGCACATCTTTAACTATAAGAAAATAAAATAAACACTACTCTACACAACGAATCGTTTTCAATAACAGTCAATGTCGATTAGCATTGCTTTTATTTGCAATTTTGCATTTACTTTGTTTCCGAGATTCAATTATCCTGTCCATTGAACCCTTAATTTCATTTTCAATAATAACACTACATTTTGCAACACTATTCGGTACAAATTTTATATTTGTAACAGCTTTTAAAACCTAGCAGTGAATAATCGTATCAGCATTATATATTAGACTAGCTTTTAACCCAGCAAGAGTAAGAATAGCGCCTGGAGAAAGTCTTATAGCAATTATTCAATTTGAGCATATTATGCACACAAATTAGCAGACACCTCATTAATTAACTCAATTCCACCCCCTTTTTACTTTCTTAAGGGATGATTTTCGGGATAAAAACTATCCTATGTCCTTCTCAGGGACTTAACCTAACTCTATGCCAAATTTCATCTAAATCGATTCAGCGGTTTAAGCGTGAAGAGGGAACACACAGACAGACAGACAGACAGACTTTCGCATTTATAATATTAGTATGGATTAGTATGGATTTTTGCTCGTCTTCCTCCTTTGGCTGATTTTTCACGCTTATCAAGCCCATAAATGTAGTTTCTCCTCCTTAAGAGATACTTTTTCACTTATGAAGCCTATAGCTTCACATAAACCAGTGATAGTTAGATCTCCCATCACACAATGTTACTACGGTTATAGAAGTCATGTTATAATAGGTGCTCTCAGTAAAGAACTTGGCAATTAGGCAGTTGTTAACGCTGACTGGTAGAAATGAAAAGACGAGTCGAGTATATTTACAAGTTATTTTGGAATAAAAAGGAATTTAAGGGGCCCACTGACTATCAGTCCGCCGGACGATATCGGCCTGTCAGTTGTTCGGAACTGTCAAATTTTTGTTTTAACTGGCAGGCCGATATCGTTTGGGGGACTGATAGTCAGTGGGCCCCTTAAGTCTATGTATGTGTAAGAACCGTTCGGATGTTATGCCACATTTTTGAGATATCCACACGGGATTTTCGGGATAAAAACTATCCTATATCGATCTCCGGGACTCAAACTATCTCTATGCCAAATTTCAACTGAATCGGTTCAGCGGTTTAATCGTGAAGAGGTAACACACAGACAGACAGACTTGCGCATTTATAATATTATAGTATGGATTTAGGGATTCTGAATCTAGGTATCACTTTAAAAATTTAATACTGTCTCCACACCAAATTCCAACTAAATCGGTTCAGCGATTTAAGCTTGAATAAATAACAGAAGACACTAACTTTCGCATTTATATCATAAGTAGGGATTCTCAATATCACTGTAAGAATGTAAAACTGTCACTTGAACTCAAAATCCGCACGCAACCCGCATGTATTTCCATGCCCCTACGAGGGGTTACTTTAAGGCGCCCCCTGGCGGCACGTGCGTATTAACAATAAATCTAGTTTTATGGATCCTTTAGTGCTTTTCATAATTGGAAGACTGAAAACACTCATGATAATACCGAGCCGCAGACGCTAAACGGTGTAGGTATATTATAGCATTATAGTTTGGATTATATGTTTTTTTATTGTTTTCCGTTACTCATTTGCTTTAGTACCTAGTTTTATGGAGATCTATGTTATTAAATTTCGTCGTCTTGATTATTTGTCGCATAGTTTACATAATTGTTAAAGCTATATCGTAGTATAGGTACCTACGAGTATTTAAGTAGGTGGAGCGTATAGATTTAATTTTAGTCTTACGGAGTCAATTATTATTTTTTAATGTTTGTTTTTAAGGCTGTTCCCTGAGCCAGAAGGCGAAAAATCTCCTTATATGATCAAATTTTTCTAAAAGACGTTGATATTCGTAGACGTGGAAAAAATATATGTAGTTCTTGACTCTATTATCTTTAATAACACAGTTTCCGATACACGAATTATAGACCGATAGTGGGACCATATTTTTGACCTTAAAGTTATGATAATTCTAAAGAAGGAAAAGTGATGCTTATATGGCAGGGGACATGTTTTTAAGCATATTTGTAATTTAAGACGAAAAGTTAGAACGAGCGTTAGGTATAAATTAGGTATTTATATATTTTGATTGATGCTTTTTGAATATTGAATTAAAGTGCAAAGTTTAAGCTTCATCGTTTAAATTATGTATGACTCTTTAAACTGTTACATTTTTAGAAAAAAATTTAACGTGCTTCTTTGACAAACTAAAATTAGCTTATTATTTTGTCGATATTGAATTAAAGTTTTAAAAATCCACAATAATATCTCTAAATTCTTAAGTTAATTGACAAAGCCGAAAAATTAGAAAAATAGGATTGCTGCTTAAATTTTAATATGCGTTTTTTGTCCTGTAAGGTCCAATATTGAATTAAAGTCTATAAAGATAAGTTTCATACTATAAAATAATATATGCAACCATATTATGAAAAGTAAGAAATTTCTGTGTGTGGCTTCCATTGTTATAGCCAAATCTATTTAAAAAGGCGCGAAATTCATACATACGCCGCGCTGGTCCGTCAAGGTGCCGGCGCGGCACGCGGGAGCCTATCGTAGCATTCGTATCTATCTATACCTATAGGTACCTCGCCCGGTCGCCCCACCCCCCGCTCAGCTTCGTAAGCACTGCTTGACTTTTCTTGTCATTCATTAGTTTGTTTACCGTGCACATAAATTAGATGCCGATATTACGTGAAATTAATGTAATTATGACTTCAAAATGAGTACAAAATGTTTGTTATGTGGACTGATTATTTGTAGTTACTTAGTGGTCCGAGAGCTGGTAGACATTTTGGAGTAGGTCCTTGAGGCAAGCTGAAAATTTGCCTGATACTTCTCCTATCATACCCTAACTCAGCACTGGAGGTCTGGCTGCAGGGTAGCGGGGCTAAATCAACCCTTATATTTTTTAAGATTTTTTAGGGCTCCAAAAAAGTTCGTGAGGCAATCTGTAATTTTTACAGGTTGAAGTTAAGTATCTAAATAGTCACAAAAAAATAAGCCTGAACATTTGGTCGGGTCTTTGACCTTGCCAGAAGATCTAAAAAGTAACGTATGGCACTTACTCGTACGTAAAATTAAGTTTGTCTACTATAGTAATTGTATGCATTACAAAGTTATTTTTGTAGTACAGTAAATTAAAGACTACTAGGTAGGATGTACAGTCAGCAATACTATTCGCTTAGCACCGTTGCATACAAACTTCTTTACAGGGGTGGTATCTTTTCTCTGCAGCTGACTGTACAATGTGATTGTAACTATGACGATGGTGTATATTTATGATGTATGTTATTTATTGTGTTTTTTGTATGTAACTTAAGGGCTTCTGTTAAGGGAACGAATATTTTATTATTTTTGCGCTACAACGCACGGTTTAGGAGAGACAGCCCTGTAAAGATATTTTTCTGTTTTTTTTTTGTTTTTTTTTTAATGTTAACTAAGGGTCCCCTGCAATGGAACGAAAATTTTATTATTTTGCGCTACGATGCACGGTTACAGCCTTATAAAAACATAGTGAAACATAAATTATTGTATAAGAACTATATTTAACCTATGTTTACAAATAAATAAATTTTGATTTTGATTTTGATTTTGAAAGATTTTTTTTAAATATAAATTAAGGGTTTCTTAAAGTGGAATGAAATTTTGATTATTTTTGCGCTACGACGCACGGTTTAGAAGTTACAGCCGTGTAAATATTTTTTTTCGTTTTTTTTTTTTGTTTTTTCTCATATTAAAAAAGGGTTTCTTAGAGGCAAAGAGGATATAATAAGATAGAGTGGTACTGTCATAGTAAATTTTGTAACCGCTTTAAATTCACTGCCATCTATCGACATACTTTAAAACTAAAAATGAAGATTTATAAAAATACGTTAAAATGTATTTAAATATGGATAAATGATTTTTTTATTTGCATTAATTATTTTTATATGATTTTGACCCATGTTCTTTCACTGATATGCGTTAAAATTATAAATAACAAACGAAACCGTCAACGCCATCTATACGAGAGTAAGCCAAAACTAGTGGCGCCCTCTGATCGAGAATCAAATTTTTGTGATTTTCGAGGCACGTTTTTTCCTTAGACTGTATCCATCTATTACGGAGTTATATCTATCTTTGTTAGACAGAGGGGAACGAACATTTTACTTTTTTTGCGCTCCGACGCACGGTTTAGGAGATACAGCCCTATAAAAAGATTGTTTTCTTTGTTTTTTTCTTTTATGTTTTCATTGTGTTTTTTTGTATGTTACTTAGGGGCTTCTGATAGGGGAACGAAAATTTGATTATTTTTGCGCTATAACGAACGGTTTAGGAGATACAGCCCTGTAAATATTTTTTCTGTTTTTTTTTTCTTTGTTTTTTTTAAATGTTTATTAAGGGTCCACTGCAGGCGGACGAAAATGTTATTATTTTGCGCTACGGCGCACGGTTTAGGAGATTAAGCCTTATACGGATTTTTTGTGTTTTTTTTATACCTATATTAATTAAGGGTTTCTTAAAGTGGAACGAAAATTTGATTATTTTTGCGCTCCGTCGCACGATTTAGGAGATTCAACCCTATAAAGATTTTTTCTTTGTTTTTCATTGTGTTTTTGTATGTTAATTAGAGGTTTCTCAAAGGGGAACGAAAACTAGATTATTTTTGCTCTACAACGCACGGTTTAGGAGATACAGCCCTCTAAAGATTTTTTTTTAGAAAGAAAGAAAGAAAGAAAGAAAGAAAGAAAGAAAGAAAGAAAGACGTTTATTCCATAAATCACACATACACAGGACAATACAATGAAAGAAAAAAGATGTTTAAAAAAGGGAATATAAAAATAATAGCAAAAACAGAAAAAAAAAAACAAAAAAAAATATTATTATTAAATTATTTACACATAAAATACATAAAAATTACACACGGGTCCAGCAATGTGTGCAGTAGGGAAGAGGCCCTGTCTCAGCATATTGTTGCAATTTGCAAGCGAGGCAAATTCCAACGCTGTTATTCTGCCAAGGCCTTAGGGAGTGACATATAAATATTAATAAGATGTATATAAATATATATAAAAAAAACATAATAAATGAATAGTCATTGAATGCATTGTAATATTTGTAATTTTTATAATTTAATGTGAGGATATGAAAAATGATGTCAAATTAGAATAGTATTGTAATGTTGTTTTTCCTTTTTTATTTTTTTTAAATGTTAATTAAGGGTCCACTGCAGTTGAACGAAAATTTTATTATTTTGCGCTACGACGCACGGTTCAGGAGATACAGCCTTATAAAGATTTTTCGTTTTTTTTTTGTTTTTTTTTTTAAATATTAATTGAGGGTTTCTTAAAGTGGATCGAAAATTTGATGATTGTTTTTGTGCTACGACGCGCGGTTTAGGAGATACAGCCGTGTAAAGATTTTTTTTTCTTTTTGTGTTTCATTGTACGACCGGTCTGGCCTAGTGGGTGACCCTGCCTGTGAAGCCGATGGTCCTGGGTTCGAATTCCGGTAAGGGCATTTATTTGTGTGATGAACACAGATATTTGTTCCTGAGTCATGGGTGTTTTCTATGTATTTGTATATTATATATATCGTTGTCTGAGTACCCATAACACAAGCCTTCTTGAGCTTACTGTGGGACTGTCAATGCTGCTGCTGCTTTTTGCTGACTGTACATCCTACCTAGTGGTCTTTAATTTACTACAAAAATAACTTTGTAATGCATACACTTTGTTTAGTAGACAAACATAATTTTGCGTGCAAAAATAACTGCGATGCATACGCTTTGTATAGTAGAGAAACTTAATTTTGTGTGCAAAGATAACTTTGTAATGCATACAATTTGTATAGTAAACAAACTTAATTTTGCGTGCAAGTAAGTGCCATACTTTTTAGATCGCCTGGCAAGGTTAAAGACACGACACGACCAAATGTTCTGGTTTATTATTTTTATGACTATTTAGATACTTAATTTTAACCTGTTAAAAATACAGATTGCTTTTAGAAATTTTTTTTTGAATTTTGTGAAATATTATTTTGCACGCGTCTAGCAAGGTTAGGTTACCCGCTAGCCCGTTGATCTACCTATATATCAATACCGTTTGATCGCTGCCTCGGCGGCGCACAGCGCGGCGCGCGCGAACATGCCGCGCGTTTGAAATGTAACGTAAATATAAGCACGGAATGCATACGTATCAGTATTTAGTGACGCACAAATTTTATATTTCTAATCTTTTGTGTGGGAACTAAGATCATTGTCATGACCGTTTAATATTAACTCTACAAACTTTAATTCAATATTGGCTATACTGCTTAACCAGAAATCAATATCTAGAGAAGCACATTGTCTACATTTCTAATTTTTTACAAGTATAATAAGCTGATCCATAATATCGTAATTTTGCAATATCAGCTACTCTAATTATTTATTTACAAAATAATTCATGTTTTTAGGTTCACCAGAAAGCACATGTTCCAGATTTCTAAAAACCGAATATTGTGTATAAATTAAAGTGGTATTGAATATGTTAAAGTTTTTTGTAACTTTAATTCTATATTTACAAAGTTATTAGCAGAAATTAAAATATTTCAATATATCCGAACGCTCACCCTAAAAATTTCTAACTTTTTACGAAAGTCTTATTTAACATGCTAACAATGACATATCGAAAAAGAAAAAACTTTAATATTATCAAAACCCATTTTTGTTCCACCGCTGGTCTATTATGACACATCGCTCGATAAAATTAATTCCCAAAGTAACCTCTAACTCGGACTTTTAATCAAACTTTACTAGGTTATTTATTATGTGACACTACAAAAAAAGAAGAAGAAACAATCTTAACTTAAATAGTAATTTGACAGCTTTAGAATTTCAATATTGTAAGGCAACGTTTTTAAATTTAATACAAATCGTCAAAATTCGATCAAAATTGACACTTGGCGCGCATGGCCCGTTCTTTCTTGCAAAATGTGACAGTCATACGCTATCACTGTCAAAAAAGTATAACCGGTTCCAATAATCACCGCAGTCACTTTATTCACGAAAGCGACTGATCTCTCATGATATTGGAGTTGTCGATTTTTAGGCTTAGAACGCACTACGATTAATGTCTTGCGTTTTTAGTCTTGCTGAAACTGCCGAACCGCGTAGGAAGTCGCACTGCGGTTTGTGTTCTCGCGTTTTTCACTTTCAGTATGGCAATGGATTTCCGCAGTGTATTATTGTCGCCTTAGTGATAGAAAATAGAAAACGTCGCCAACATAGGTACCTATATCATATAGTATATAGTACTGGGTGCATCCTCTAACAGATCAAAGATATTTGAAATGAACTGTGGAAATGAAGCTGGCCTTTTTGTAACTTCAACAGAAAAATAGTCTCATTTTCGCTATCTACCGGCAACGTGCTATCTGACTCCAATGACATAATTTGCTGCACCACAACACACCTCACCGCTGCGCTCTCAAAGCCGAACTGACGAAAAAACCTATTCACAATGTATAGGATACATAAAAACGCGCGATTGAATTGTAACAAATTAAGTTTTTAAAATCAATGAAATAAATCGCAAGTGCGTGTGCTTATGCAGCATGCCTTACACTTATTGCGGTTCTGAAACCGCAAAAATAATAATCGCAGTGCGTACTAAGCCTTACGCGCTGGCCACAGCATTGCTTAAGCTTAGGCGACAATCATAGGTTGGAGCGAGACACAGCGATCGGACCTTTCGTTCCCACCCATGGTTTTCGCCTTAGCCGAAGCCAGGCCAGCGCGTTAGCGTTAGCGATGAGTCCTTTCTTTAAGATCTCATTAGTGTGCATTCAGGTATGTACCTACTTTTAATTTTTAATGTATTCAATTAGGTATTAAAATTTTACATGTAATGTCTGCAATAGGTAAAAGTTAAAAACAGGAATTGGCAATTCATCTCAAATTCGTAACGATTGTCTATGTGCCAACTGTACCAAGGCAAAGGCACTTCTTACATTTTCAAGCTACAAAACCATTGAAGTATAATGTACTAACGTAGTAATAATAGCTCAATGTACAAAACTGTAAATCGAGCGACACCAGAGGTCCTAAAGATTTTCATAAATTCATTTTCCTCACAAAGCGGTAGTCCAAACAAAGGTATTTCCATCAACGCCTCACAAAGAAAGTGTCGCCGATCCATCTGTCAGTCTGTCTGAATGGGCTAATCTCCAGAACCACTGGACCGATTACGATGTGAATACCGTCTTTGAGCGTTTTCTTTTTGTGAAAGGATATTCGGACAGATGAGGTTTTCGTTTTAACGTGATTGCTTTGGTTAAATTGGTTGACTGCTAGCAAATGCCGGCAAATAGAGTTGTCATAGTTATAGACATGAAACCGAGCGACCAGGGGTAAGAGAAAGACATATTCATGTATTGAGAGGTTAATGTATGGCAGCATAATCCTTTTTCTCTTTCACTCTTATTTCGGTATTTCACCATCGCCTCCTACCTATGCTGCCATAACCCGACCATGAAAAAAACCCGGTCGATGATAAGGACAAAGCATGGCACTATTTTCTCTTTCCTCTTATAGGAATCGCAATAAGACTATCTTTCTCTATCAAGCCCTTGGGAGTTGTGGAATTATTCATTTTTGGAAGCTCTTGAACGGATCAAATATTGTAAATAAATAATACCTAGGTATCTATCAGGCTTCTGAAAAACTGCTTGAATTTTTTCATAAAACAAAAATTTCAACAAGTCGAAATAATACTATCTACAAAGACGCTGTAATTCGCTTTAAATTCTGTAAGGCTCCTAAACTACCTATAAGTAAGTAATAGAGGTAATTACAATATAATCTAGCATCTTCTTAACAATATTAGAATTTAATTTGCATTGAATCTGCCTGTTTGTTCATTCATTATATTTGACCATGAACCGACCATGAACAATCCTACTGGGTGTACTCTACTAATAGTACTAATTAGGTACCTACTTTAAAATCTCTTAAATAGAACGTATCACACTATTACACAAAAATCCTAAAACATACTCCTTATCGTTTGTAAAAGCGGCAGTTTCACCGTAGTACGTTCTAAAACTAATATTTTAAACAAGCAATTAAGTTGCAATAGCGGCGTGTTTTTCTCCTTTAAAATGTTGATTTATAAGCGTTCAAAAACCACACTGTGAACAATACAGCACTGCTTGTTATTACGCCCGGAATGTAGTCTAAACTTCTGTTAGATTACAGACCATTTTAATTTTACAGTCCTCTAAACCCTCCGTGATACTGCTTTAGGGTATACCCTACGCTGGAGACCGAGCGATCATTTTTGAAGTAGCATAATATTAAATTGATTTTGAGCAACTGGAAAGTTAAGTTGGCGCTGATCTTTACATCGACTGCTCGCTTTAGGGCTCTCGTAAAGACTTTATCACGTGACCCATAAGGGTGATAATTAATTGTTTGGGGTGTAAATTAAGAGTGGGTCGCCACAACTTCGTGGTGGCCGGTGATGGGATGAGTCACATCGGTATCGTGCATTCTTCACTCCGCGTGTATATCCGTTTTCAAGGGTTTTATTTTGTTTTTGAGTGTAATGGGTCATTGGAATACGTTTGCCACCGTAATGAGTATTAATGACAGTCATTGTTTCGTTAAATTATGTTATTTTAAGTTGGAATTTCTTCTTCGGGCTGCAAAACTATTTTTCTACGGAAAAAATACCGCAGCCATTTTTTTTATCAACATACCTTCTAATATTAGGTTGTTTTTTAATAAAATAAAAATGCTGCACCAAGCAACCTTGTGATTGTGTCGGTGTGGGACCAAAACAAGGGTAACCTGAACAACAAACTTATCTGCACTTCTATCGCTTTTTGAAAAATACCTGTAAGTTATTTTACTTTAGTGTTACACGAATTTTGAGCCTGTTGCATTTAGTATAAAGGATGACTCACATTAGACCGGGCCGTGTCCGGGCCGGAGCTTCCGGCGCTTCGTTTTCTATGGAAAGCATCACGTGATCACCTGTCATGTCATAGAAAAGTAAGCGCCGGAAGCTCCGGCCCGGACACGGCCCGGTCTAACGTGAGTCATCCATAAGTAGGTAGGTTCTACCTACTACTATATAAAATAAAATAAATAAATAATAAAATAAAAAGCTTTTATATCAGGCATTTACCCATATTGCGTACAAAATTAAAAACTATTTAAAAACTAATTGACACTGTAAAGGGGTGCCAGTCATGTTAAAAATAAATCAAGTTCAGTCATTTTCTGTTCTCATCCATGTAAACAAGAAATCCAGCGCTTAAACACCGGACCGGACTCTAATAACCGGACTATATAAATCCGTTAAGAATATTTTGCGACACCGCGCTTAACAGCCGTATTAACCAATGGAAAACCAGCTTGAATTTGGAATTTACATCGTAACACTAGTATAGGGCAGTATTGCGTGGAAAAAACTAGCCCTTTACTGTATTTAGGAATTTTGATTTCCATGTTCCAATTGTCCAAATTGAAAACCGATTGCATACTTACAATTATGTATCTGAGGGTACTGATTAGATATAGATCAAGAAAAAACCAAAAATCAGAAAATTACCAGTTACTGGCGGGGCAGTCATGAAATAGTTTAATCTTGTAATAGAGACCTTACACCTTTTCTGTTTATGTAGCCTACGCGCTCTACACACCTCTTAATTCATCACAAATCACAAAAAACCGGCAGAGACGCAGTTAGAATGAGATAGTAATACATATTTCTCTTTCAGACATACTTTAGGTTCGTCCCTCTCCCTATACGCTTACGATGACTGAACCGAAGTAAGTATAATGTGTTAACACGTCTGTCGACCGACATGAATTTTTGTAGTCACGTTACTCACGTTGTACTTAGTCTTTACTTTAAAAAATCTACTTATAGAGTAAGATATGCGAGTAGGAACTAACTTGAGCGACGCAAACAAATAATATAAAATATTCTAAGTACCGTAAAATGGGGTGAGTAGGAACAAAACTGACATTAAAACCTCGATAACATTTTATTTTTACATATGCAAACTGAATGGTGTATATTATAAGTGTTCCGGACGTTTGTATTTTAGTTTTTATTTTATTTTGGGTAGTTCCATTTCATAACTTTGACGATAAACAGGAAATCCCACCTCACCCCGTAGTCCCTCGTAATTGGGGTGAGATGGGTTTTCATACAAAGGTGATTTTGGAAGATTGTTGGAACCTTTTTTATTATTATGAGTATTACTATAGCTCCATTTTAAATTGGAATACATTATTTTTGTAGCAGTAGCCTTAAAATCCCATCTCACCCCCCTTTCATACCTTCTCTCCCCATTCATAACCCAACTCTCCCCGCGAACCCAACTCACCCCATTTTACGGTACTTATCTTGACCCCACAATTAACGAATAATCTATTTGAATACAAAATGAGTTAGTTGACCCGAGTCGGATAAAGGTAGGTCACCTCTGCATCGTTTTGACCTGTTTAACTCTGATCAATCAACTTGTGAACCACAAATTGAGTAATCTTTACATCGCTCTAGACTTTGGTGAAATTAAATTAGATAACGACATTTTGAAATCTAAATTATAATAAAATACTCTTTTTTGGACTGTTTTGCTTTTTGCGCTAATTGATATCAGATTTGAGTAGGTACCAGGGCTTCTCTTTGCGGTCTAGTCAATTAGGCTGTTTAAAGAGATCTAGCGTTGTTATATAACGTTATAATCATAATCATAATCATAATCATAATCATAATCATAATCATAATCATAATCATTTTATTCATAAAACCAATTTACATGTCAAAAACTTATAATTACAATACAGTTAAAATATAAATCGAGATAAAATTATCCCTGTCACAAGTGTCACAACATAAATTACAACCTGTACTATCATGTTAATACCTGTCACACTAAAACAGCCAGTATGGGAGCACCATACACGCATGACGCAAATCAATAAAAGATTAGGTTACTCTAACGGTATTGCGTTGGGTAATTCCTATTGCAACAGAGATGTTAGTATTTTATTCCGTACCTACTTCATCATCATTATGTCATTTTGTTACTTGTACGGGCTAATTGTACCTATAGTAAATTGTCTAACAAATGTTATACCTAAGAAAATTTGACAAGAAACTATCGTATTGAACTCAATTGAAAATTTCTAAATGTTAAAAAAATTTCTTAAATATTAAATAACTAGTCTGTATTCAAAATAGTCCTGTGGACGCCAAAAACGCTTGGTTCAAATAAGGTTCTCATTACTAGCTTTTACGTATACGCAAGTACTTACATATATAATATGATTTTGGTGTGTGATAGATATTTTGTATAAGATGTTAGCCAAAAGGATGTTCGCTGGTTGTCTTATAAAGAAAGTACTTCAAGTATTTCAACACTTGTTCATATATTGTTGATATAGGTAGGTAAAACGAACCTATCAAAGCCATCAATTGGTAGTAGGTACCTTTGTAGCTTCCATGTATACCGTGAAAACGAACAACGGAACCACTTTAAATAATTAAGAGAATTAAGTAAACCAAACAGCAAAATGAAGTGATAGACTTTTAGTAGCTCTTACCATTCATAATCAAGTGCTCGATGGCACTCACACTAAACGGCCTTTAAGCTGTTTGAACAAGTGATTACCTATCACAGCAATTTAACTCTCTTATATACAACCACCAACTACTGCCGTAAAATATACTTTGAACACCTAAAAATAAAACGCATTTTCCTATGACACGACTGTCCCCGTCCAATAACCAGGAGCCCTATTGTTGCTTACGCGAAGATGTAATCTCTTATTTTATTATTACCTGAGTTAAAAGGGACAGCGACGCTTTCAAAAGAAATTCTACCCTGTTACGTTGAGTCAAGATTAATTTTCCAATGCAACGAGTGTGGAGATGTAGTGTTATTTTTTAAATATTAAGTTGCTGGATCTGGACCATAAGGCGAGATGACAAGATACGTTAATTTTGTTTTACATTTGAATACTGTTGGCCATGACCGGCGGAGGTCTCAATAGATAAACAATTTGTCTTTGTGTCTATTGCTTTAATAAATACAGTGGAGAAAAAGCTTTCTTTAGTTTCGAGATAACTGCTTAGGAAAATAAAATAACTTTTCTAAGAAGTTGGATCCTAAGTCCATTAAGGCTAGGGTTATCGAGAAAAAGTCTTATTTATATCTTGAAGGAGGTGACTGGGATGAACATAGGTACCTACCTGGACTAGGTAGTAGGTCTAGGTAGGTAAAATACAGTCGGACCAAGCTCTCTTTGCACCAAATTTGGAAGGAAGATAAAATTAATACCTCAAAACTAAACCTTAAAATCTAAGGGACTAATACTTAAAATACAATTAAACATAATAAAACTCCCCCACCGTATGTTGTACTTTGACTATTTTGTAAAACCGTGTGTTGTATTTTTAATAATATTTTACCTAATATTTTGCATTTAAAGGCACAGTTTAGAGATTTTGTTAGGTAATGAAGAAAGTTAGTAACTAAAGAAGTCAAAAATGGCATTCTGTTTCCAAAGCGTTTAATCTACATTGCGGTGTTAAGATTTTTCTAGATTTGATAGTGGTAGTTAATTTTGGGTGCAATACTTATAACAATATTTTTCGAATTTGCTAATAATAGGCCATCTCAGCCATGTGTAACTATATACATAGATTCACCTTGTCTCGGAAAATATTCAACTCGTAAAATATTACCGAAAATGTAAGAAGATTTATTTCAAAGATTACGTCACGCGTTGTTAGCACTTCCCTGATATTTATTATGTTACCAGAATTTACGCAATTACAATATTTCAGTGATAGGTAATACTTTTATTTCAATCAATTAATTGATAAACGAACACACACAAAACAATTAACCTATTTTCAAATAAACAGCCAATTAAACACATTTTGTTTTAATAAGGCAATATAATATAGGTAGGTAACTAGGTATACAATATAATAGTGCCGGTTGGATATAGCATTTTAAGGACGTTTTTAATTACGATTTTGTTCAAAGTAGTTATAAACTTCACCCAACCAAGGAATCTAATTATTATATTTTTATTATTCGACGACAATTTAAACCGGAGGAAAACAGCGACTTGATTGGTCGTTTTACGACTTAGCTAATGGCCGGGACATAAACATGTTGCAGCAGTACTGCTAGCGCCATCTGTGGGGGAGTAGCGGAACTAAACAACTTTAATGCATGCATTTGTAGTTTACCATACTTAATTCATTAGTGAGCCGTTTAGTGGTGGAATTCAATACCTTACCCCTCATCCTTATTACCTGAAATTATTTTTATTTAGGTCAGTTAGAGCATATAATTCTGCCTGATTCTAACTCTACTACTCTTCTACTTTTATAAAGAAAATTGCTGGTATTAATCTTAGTAGGTATAGCATGAATTATCTCAGATGATTTTTTCGTTCCTTGTCTTGGGGCTATTAGCAGTAAGCAGTGTAACCACTGCATAAAGGAAACAATACCTTTTGTTTAACAGATTAGGGCCCAAGCCCGAAAATAACATCTGAGATAATTCATAGTAAATATATAATAGTTACTAACGAATATTTATAATTAATGATTCTTTTATTTAGCTTATGATAAATTTAAAAGTGAAAACAATATATACCGCCTTAGGTGAGACTTGAACTCCACTTTTCCAATTTAAATTTATTTTTAGTTTAATAACATCGTTCGCAGACGTTTCTGCTTGTTAAAAAATTAATCTTGTATTTATTTAAACTTTATTGCACAATAGAAAAACTTAATGTACAAAAGGCCTTAATACATGTATTTATAATAATATTTAAAATAATGGCCTCGATGTAAACTTAAAGCAGATAAATAAAATAGGGTACTTCTTAAATAGTTTAAGTACCAAGGTATTTAAGTTTCCATATTAAAAGCTTATTTATTTAATCGACTAGTGAAGAAACGTTTTTAATTTATTACGCAGATTACTTTTTCTTTTAAAAGTATAAAAGCTACCTACAGATCATTAGATCGTTTTTTTTTACTAAAACGTTTACGTGGTTTTCGTCTCTTTTCGCCTCGCGTAGGTATTTATTATTGGTAAATATTGGTAGGTACTCTTTCATATACCTATTCATACGACGAGTACCTAGAATATAATATAGATGATAGAGGTGTACAATACAAACATAGCATAGTTAAATATACTCTATTTTGGAATTTTGAGGCAAACATCCTATAACACCTACAGAATAATACCCACCTACAATTTTACGCAAAATATCACAAACACGTGAAACACGAGTAGGAATATCAAACGACCAATCGCCAGGAAATCGACCGATTCTTCCGACCAGTCTTACAACTCGTCTGTTGGCACTCTAAAATCGAGACGCTGTCAAAACCTCGTATCTCTAACATTTACTAAGTTAAAATGTGAACTCTATTTTCAACGCATTGAGATTTTTTTTGCAATGAATGTATAAGGATATTTACGAGCATCTACCAATTGTTTGTGGAAATTTGTCCGTGGCGAACAACTCTACCTCGTCTCATTAATATTTGATCCAGAATCAGGAGATTAAGGCATAAAAGTTTCCAAATTATGGCAGAGATTCTATTTAATGCGTCAAACGAGTTTTACAAATAGGCCCTTAGAAAAAAATCGCTAGATATGAAATTTAAGGTATTCAATGCATTTGTAAATAAGCGTGGAATGGTGAAAACATGCTGATAACGTTAATCTCACACGTTAGTGTCATTAGACTAGGTATATTTTGAAGCCAGGTCGGAATCTTTTCATGTACCTATCAGTATATCAAAAATACCTATATAAATGGGTGAAATGTTGCTACATTAGAGTTATGTAAGGTCAAGGAATTTGATTTTGTACCATTTCGAACCTTGTCATGGTCAGGGCCGGATTTCCGCTTAGGCCCACAAGGCCCGGGCCTAAGATGGAAAAGGGGCCGATTTCCAAGTGTCATGCCAAGTGCCTAGGGGGCCTGGGTCTCTAAATCCGGGCCTGGTCACTACTAACAATAACGAGACCCTTAGCGACTTCATTTTGATTGTCTCATCACACGTATAGGGGTTTTCATATCATCTTTCGCACAGTCCATCCACCTTTTTCTCGGTATAGATAGGTATATGTTACGTAAATTTTCGTGTAATTTCAGCATCTCCTTTTAAAATCAAAGCGTAACATCTTTTGTATGGGAGCGGCTTTTTATTAGAAGCCAAAACAAATCTCATCCCCACTTTAAGGGACATGTGTATAATACGATCCCTCGAGGTAAAATGATTCCCCAGCAACTACTGGTGCCATCTATCTAAATATGCGATAAACGTCTGCCACTGCCTCGTGAGTCGTGACCCCGCCAGTTGCCTCTTAAAGTGGCGGCACGAGCACGCAGCGTCACTTTATTAGGAAATAATTAAAAAATATATGTCTAATAAATCTGTGGTAAGCCTATTTTCCGAATTTCATTAATTTTAGCATGTTACATTTTATTCAAATTGTGTTTCACTGTCGGATCTTAATGATGTTTAGCTACAGGTACTTTATCGATGTTATATTTTATCGTTGTTTTCAAATTTGGTGTTTGCGGTAAAATTATCCCTTTTCGTAGGCGTAAAATCATTTTATAAACTGGGATCACCCTGGAATCATTTTACCCCATTAGTAATTTACTTTGAGCATTTCCTGTACAGTCCACTACCTACCTATATAAGTACCTACCTACCTAATTTATGAACGCAAAGCCACTTACTTCCGAAAAATTGACCTTTAGGAAGAAATGCTAAGAGCTCCTAAATGCGGTTTAAAAGCAGAATCTGTGCCTCTGATGGCGTTAAAAAGAAGGCCAAAAGAGAAAAAAATCTTCTGAAAATAAAGAAATAAGTACTGGAATCGACCGACTTAAATGATTTCGACGAAGAAACCCTGATATCACAAAGGAATCATCTGTGATCATTTTAACCCTACCCTAGGGAACATTTTATCCATACATAGGTATAAAATTTACTAGACTTTTAGAAAACAACATGATTAATAAACTACATGTTAAATATGAGAAATGAGTATGCAATTGCTTAGATAAGTAAATAGACTACTCATAAATATCTAAATCTTGTATTTTTCTCTTAAACTTTGAACACAGTAAAGTTTTTCCCTTAACCTTAAATCGATAATGTCCACTATACTGGACATCTCAAGAGAAAAAAATCTGCAGCAAATATTAAAGCATAGCGATACTTTCATGGTAGCGTACGTGAACAATATGTTATTTTTAAGTAAATAAAAAAAATTGGGAACCAGTGTGAACATAATATTTTTGTCAAAGTCCTACAGAACGCAGAACTTGCAGGAAAGCATCCGACAGACTGACATTTTTCCCATATTTCAATATTTTTTATATGACTGTATTATGCAGCGTTAAAATTAAAACATGTAATAGGTTACTAACTATTTCTTACGTGGCAGTATGATTTACATAAAAATGTGTTGTATTTATGGGTAAAACACACTTAAAAAATGTAATGTCAAGTATTTTTCCCGTTGTCGATTATACTGCACTTTTGCTAAGTCCAGTATGTTGGACGTTGCCAAGTATGCGAACAGTAAAATTATTAAATTTTCTGGTAGTTTTTGTGGTAAATAAATCAAACAGAGGGATGTTAGATATTTCAAAACGTTTTAAAAAGTCATTACTAAACTAATTATTACAAATTAATAAACTAAATAAAATAAAAATAAAGTACGGATTTTTTTTCCTGTTCGTTCATCAAGACCCGATTTCAATTGAGACTTAAAATTTCGATAAAAGCGCATGCATTATTGTAAAAACCATTGTTCAGATGCTACTGCATCCTATATCCCCGCTAAGTTTGATTTAATGTTAAATATTTTCCCTTGCCGATTTAAGAGCATCATTTTGCACACATCTCCCCTACGTGTAAGAAGGGGAGCATTTACCCTATTTTTTCAAGATTTTACGACGGAAACGGAAAGACGGACTTTAAGACGAACATGGCCAAACTATAATAAGCATAAAACTCAAAGGGAAAATGAGCGAAAGCGCGGGTATTTATATAATTACAGCGTGCATCAATCATCCTCTTAGCCCTCTGTTGAAGCAAGTCAACCGTGGGCCGCTCGCTAACGAGTTGCCAATAGATAGGACGGTAACGGAACCTTTCGATGTTGTGCTAAATATATTTTTCCAAAACTGGAAAGGAGAATGGGCACTTTTGTATGGGGAGTGTCCCATGGATGTATGTAAAATTTGATCATAAGTACTGAAAGATCAATATCTGTAAACTTGCCTAATTCTTGCTAAGTGTTCATGTACAGTCAGCAATACTATTCGCTTAGCACCTTTGCATACAAACTTCTACTATGCAGGTGGGGTACCTTTTCTCTGCAGATGACTGTAGTACATCTCTATTTAACCCATGTTAGATCTTCAAGAGAAATTAAAACTTAAAAGTGCGTGAAATTGAAAGAGAAAAAAAGAGAGTTAGATTATAACATATTTTACGTATCTGGTTAATCTGGTATCATCTCGTTCGCGATGCGATGCGAGCTCGACGCCATTGACATAGATGTACTATGTACTAGACCGGCTATCGAGAACAAATTGTGTCCGCCATTACCTACTAACCTAACCTTAATTATAAGTAAAACATAAAATATGTTACTAATAGTATGTAGATCTTGGTTATCTAAATAAATAACTTTTATTATTATTATTATTAATCTCGGCGATCGGCGTTTGACGTCTGTCACTGAGATAAAGAGTAAGGAGCTAACTAGGGAGAAACTGTTGTGACAACTGTTCGTGATGAAATACCCAACAAGAATCGTAATAAAATGTTATTTATTTATTTTCAAGTATGATGAAATTTTTTACGTATGGCAATATTACAAATATAATTAAAATAGTCATATTAAAACCCTTTCATAATGATCTAAATGAGCTTAAAACCACAGTTTTTCGCAGTTTATGTTTATAGATACCTATTATTAGAATACATGTTTAATATATCAAAGGCATTTTTTATTTTTATCATATTTTTTTTCGATACGTGTGTGGCATAACGCAAGGAAGTGTCGGCACTTCATTGAGGTGCGGAACCATTTTCTTCGAGATGCCGACTCTAAATACCAGAAATACATCAATGCTCGATGCTCGACGCACACAGTACTAACATATCAATATCAAAACAATATTGATATCCTAGATCTGAATGCCGCTTCGTTGAATTGAAACTGTCCTTCAACATTGCTTGAAACGAAACATTTGAAACATCGCAGCAATCGCAGCATCTTCCGTGAGGCATGTTGCCAGCTCGCACGCGACGTTGCGCGCCACACACGCGTCAGTCCCGCGCCACTCCCCAACAAGCGCACACATGCTCGCAACATGGCGGTAACCTACACCAACGAACTCGTGCTACAACTTGTCCAAGCTTACAAAAACCACGAGCTCCTCTGGGACCCTTCTAACCCCGATTTCAAAAACAGAACGAAGAAAAACGACGCGTGGGACGACATCGCCAATGCCGTGAATATTCCGAGAAGGGATGTTGAATCCAAAATACATACGTTGCGTTCGCAGTTCGCTAGAGAGAAGAAGAAAATAGCTCAATTGAGAAAAAACGGGAATGACTTGAAAAACGCTCCGTGGTTTGCCTACGAGCCGATGAAGTTTTTATTGAAAGGAGACACAGAGACTGACGGATCTGATAGCTCTGAGATGCGAGTAAGTCCTTACACTCCTTACCTAATAAAGACTTCAATACCCAATACTCAATATTGCAAATTCACAAAGTAGTTATACAGGTGCCAGGTGGTAAACTTCACTCCCCTTGCAATAAATCGCATGCGATTTTCGATACCTCCATTGTGGTGTTATTTGCTGCCATTCCTCAACCCACCAACGGAGCGGCAGCTGACGTTCACGAGGGTTCATCATACATAGCCGTTAACCGATATACGAGTTTTCGCCTGGGAGGCGATGACTGACGAAATTTGCGCCAGGCTCGCGGTCTATTTACCCGACTACTTCAAAGTCAAAACCAAGGTGAATAGTGATGGCTGGTGTGAATAGGGACAAGACTTAAAATGTGATTTACCTGACAGTTCCTTAAAAAATACCCACACAAGCCCACACTGGCTAATAGGCCAGGATTTGAATGCTGAAAAAATTGTAGAGGTAAATGCTTGGAACACAATTTTTGACTCCAGTTTGTTTGGACTAGTTAGGTTAGGATGGGTTAGGTGAACATATCAAAAGTCCCTGGCCGTAACGTTCTCATTGCTTGGCCAATAACCACAATTAAATAGGTGTTTTAATTTTAGGCTCTTCATATTTTCGTTTCGTCTTCGTGCGTTTCTTATTTTTTTAACAAATAATAATGACAAAACGAGTAAAAATGCTTGAAGTAATCTCAATCTCAACTGACTATCAAGTATCATCCATGCATGAAACACATAGTCACATACAACTCGCTAATAAGACGAAGATGGAGGCTGAGTAATACTAATAAGTAATAAGGTCCTCGGTAGGTATACATGGAACCAAAAACCCTAAAAACGATGAAAATGGCTTTTCACCACACCAGCTGGTAAAGGCTCTCTTGTGAAACAAATTCCAATCAAAGACTTCAGTTTGTAAGCTTGTATTATATAAATTAATTTCTCATCCCATATGTATCGGTATAATCAAAGAGGATATAATATTATAGAGCGGTACTACTGCCATAGTAAATTTTGTAACCACAGTAAATTCACTGCCATCTATCGATACACTTTAAAACTAAAAATGAAGATTTATAAAATACGATAAAATGTATTTAAATATGGATCAATGATTTTTTATATATATATTATTTTTATTATTTTGAACCATGTTCTTTCACTAATATGTGTTAAAATTGTTAAATAACAAACAAAACCGTCAACGCCCTCTATACGAGAGTAGGCCAAAGGTAGTAGCGACATCTAATCGAGAATCAAATTTTCGTCATTTTCGAGGCACGTTTTTTCCTTAGACTGTATCCATCTATTACAGAGTTATATCTATCTTTGGTATAATGAAACATGAGACTTCCAAAATCAATAGTCAATTCAAAAACTTCAGCCTAACTTTTTAAACATTCCAAATTGGTGCCAAAGAAAACCGACTTTTAAAATTTCTCGCTGGCAATAAAATTGCATAAGAAATAACAAACTTATAATAAAATTAGATCTACTGAAATAATAATATTAACAATATTTTGTACATTCTTATATTTATATCAATATTATTTAGTCAATCAATTTTCATATTTTCATTTTCAACTTTTTTTTTAGTTACACCATCATTGGCATTGACCAGGATATTGAGAATCTGCTAAAAAACATTGATAAAATCCGAAACAACTGTGCGTGATAAGAAATGCGAATAAACTGGTTTCTCCCGAATAGAAACTAGGAATAACCACGCGCCGTATCGTATCGCGATGTAGAATGCGTTGAGAAGGCTGCCAGCCCGCTCACAATCGCTTTGAGAGCTCTTTCCTATTTTGACATTATATTCATAACTTTCCTCTTTCGACTCCACTGGTTGATCAGTGTTTGCTCTGATGTACTTCAGATGTAGTGAGTTGATAGTCTGTACCTAATAGTATAGTATGAATTTTCTCAAATGATTTTTACGCCTAAGACCCTAATCTGTTAAACAAAAGCCATTGTTTCTTTTGTTTAACAGATTAGGGTCTTAGGCGTACAAATCATTTGAGAAGATTCATACTATCTATGCGTACTGGTAATCAAATCCTCTTTGATGCAAATTTTTCACAATCACTGATAACAAATGGATCGCTTGGCATATTAAGCATGTCGATTGATCCATTTTTATTAGTTCGGAATCATTTTTGTAGTCGGTACTGTTGGTAATTAATGAAAAAAATACGAGAAAATTATTATTTTCAGCCTTTGACTAAGTATAACAATTAAATATAAAGCATAATACTAAGCATTTTTATGTATTTTTGTTTCAGAACAGCCACAACGATGAACTCTCCGAGCCTTACCACGTCGAAAATTTCCACATAGCCGCCCCTATGCCAATGGTTTACGAATCTACGGACACAACAGCAAACTTGTCAACCATCTCTAGGAAAAGAACCAATTCATACGACGATAAATCTGATGACCCAATGGGATATGGATTTGCTAAGTTACATCGACCAAGTTCAAAATCTGGTCACGATGAATTTGAAATTTACGGGCAATATGTTGCTTCGGAACTAAGAGAGACTAAAGATCTGCACTCAGTCCTGGTAGCGAAACGTTATATAAACGATATATTGATCAAAGCACGCATGGGAAGATATCGTAAAGATTCTGCTAGTAATAGCAAAAGTAAAGGTATTAAAACTGAACAGGAAGATGATTCAGATGTGAATGATGATGAATAAAATTACAATTCTAAAAGCATGGAGCTTTAATTAACTTATACGTCTAGTGATAATGAGAATTAATTAGGGCAAAAAATGAACCAATGAAAAATGGAACCCGGGTTTACCATTGTACCTTAATAAATAGTTGATTCTTGATAAATGGAAAAATAATGATTGTAGGTGAGTAATTTGTTTTAATACAATACTCTTTATTGCTCACCTTACATAGTTAACAATAAAAGTTAGTAACAGAAACAAAGACAATTGGATAAAGGTAAGAAGGTAACAACAGGCGGTCTTATCGCTTAAGAGCGATCTCTTCCAGACAACCTTTGGGTAGCGGGTAGATTGAGAACGTCTTAGTAACTCAACAGGGAGATAGTTCCAAAAAAATATTACAAGTTTACGTATAATCCGACCTAGATATTGTTTATAACGTTGATAACGATACCTACAAACTATACTTTTTATATATAATTTTCGTATTCTAGAAATCATATTTAAAAAGTATAAAAAATATGCAATCCTTGTAATTAATATTAATAATAATTAACTTTAGTTATTCACAAGTTAAGTTATGTATATTTGTATATATATATATATAAATTCGATGTATATATTTATGTTAGTAGTACTCTATGTTATTATATCACGTCGTCCACAACGTGTCCCGTCCCGAACTATGCTGTCCCGCACACTCCGCTGGCTCCACAGAAAACCAGCGCCGTTGACCACGCTAGTCGTGCCAGCTGCATTGCTGAGTGGAGACCATTTCAGCTTTACATCTCTATTTCTACTGTTTCGTTTATCTTTGTCTTGTATTTGCTATATATGTGTTGTATTGATGTGTTGTCTGAATAAATGATTTCTATTCTATTCTATTCTATTCTAATTAAATAGCCGCCTGCTACAGATTTTTTGAAATTGCCGCATTCTTTCAGGTTCTACTTTTATTAGCCAGACTATTCCTTAAGGTTTGATTTTGAAGGAGGTAATAGATTGAGAACGTCTTAGTAACTCAACAGAGAGATAGTTCCAAAAAAATATTACAAGTTTACGTATAATCCGACCTAGATATTATTTATCTATACATATAATAAAGCGGAAGAGGGTCGAAAGTCTGTACATGGAAGATATTCGAAAAAAAATTGGCTGGGGATACTTAGAATCGATAACAGAACACATTCCAACAGTTTTTAGAATTTTTGTCTGTTTATCTGTTTGTCTGTTTATCTGTTTATCTGTTTGTCTGTTTATTTGACCGCGCTACAAATGAAAACGGCTGAACGGATTTTGATGCAAACTTTACTAATCTGTCGAAAAAATCCACGGCCAGGTTATAGGCTATAAAAATTTGAGAAATTTTACCCCTAAGGGGGTTAAAAAGGGGATGAAAGTTTGTATGGAGTTCAAGATTTATTTTAAGCTAGCAATTTGAAACTTCGTAAGAAGATATATTATTGAAATACAAGAAAACCAAATTCAGCGTTTTTGAAAATTCATCCCCTAAACAGGTGAAATAGAGGTTGAAAATTTGTATGGAGTTCAATTTTTTTTTGGGTGCGTTACTTGAAACTTTATATAATGGGCATATTATTATAATACAAGAAAAGTGATTTTAGTGTTTTTAAGAATTCGTCCCCTAACAGGGTTAAAAGGGGGTTGTAAGTTTGAATCCATTACAAATGCTTTGAAACTTCTTAGAAAGGTATGATAGACGATTACAAAAAAACTAATTTTGACGTTTTTGGAAATTTAACCCCTCAGGGGGTTGAAAAGGGGATTAAAGTTTGTCTTGGGGTGCAAATTTTATTTTAAGCCAGGAACTTAAAACTTCTCAAAACGTTAATTATATTAAAAAGCACGAAAATTTTATTCAGCGTTTTTAAAAATTCTTCCCCCATGGTGGTGAAAAAGGGGTTAAAAACTTTATCTTGATAACTATATCATTTTAGCTACTAGGCCAAGTTAGGTATCGTTTTTGTATAAATCGGGTATGCCGAATTCATTTATGATATCAAAATGACACCATTCCCGAGTGAAAACACAAAAAATATGAAAAACACTTTTTTTAATTTCTTTTTACGCTTATACCGCTAAACCGATTTAGATAAAATTTGGTATAGAGATAGTTTGAGTCCCGTGGAAGAACATAGGGTAGTTTTTATCCAAAAAATGGAGACTGCGTTTGCATGGAGAAGCGGCCGTGCCCTTTCCTCTTAATAATGGTCACGAAGGTGGGTACTTTAAAAAAAAACATTTTTCAGTAAATGTCAAACGATTTGGGACTTATACGCGTTACCATGCCTTCCCGAAAAAAAGCGAATCTTTCGCGAAAGTCTCGCAATGCATTGCGGCCACAAGGGGCACGGTCTCAGGCGTCTGAGAAAAACCACGGTGAGAGACTCAGTGGCGCTCTAGCCAGGCAGGTCGCTTCGCTTTCGGCTGAAACGGCAAGCCAGCGCGAGTCTCGATTGCGATCCCAAATACATCGTACGCAATACATATGTAGGCGCAGATCCTGACGGAGTGTGGCGCCGGAGAAGCCGTGTTCATCCTGCGTATCCCCCTCATTCCGAGCAACTTCCCGTTCCGCTTCAAGCGCCTACAGGTGGGTGAGCGTCTGCTTCGCTATGACCATCAACAAGTCGTAGGGGCAGACGCTACGCAGTTTCATTTCCCATTCCGAAAACAAAAAAAGGGGCAGACGCTGCCCGCCGCCGGCGTCATGCTTAGACTGATTTGACTGGAGGACCGATTTGGATGACATGATTTTGATGGGAACACCCAAATATTCCGAAATACGTTTTTCCGATTTTTATAACCACGACTTTCATAATCCCGATTATTTATAAGTTCGAAATATCAAAATTACGATTTTTAAAAACACTATGGAATAAAATCACGAATGTGCTATTTCCGAAAACTTTAAATCCGATTGTCACTTGACAGAAAGAGTTCCGATTTTACACTTTTCCGAAAATATTTTTATTCCGAATTCCTAAATTCCGAAAAATCATTGTCCGATCGGAAATAAAATAATTCGGTATTCAGAAATTCGGTTTTTTACAAAATCGGAAAAATGAAGTCTGTGATATTCAAATGAAGACTCACGTTTTAGTAATTATTACGGGTACCTGTCGTGCCGCGTCATGTTAAATTCGGCATAAAATATTTTTGGCATAAAAATTCGGCATAAATAAATTAGACCGAACTGCGAACCCGAACTGTTGCTAGAAGTGGGTTAGGTTAGGTTAGAACTGCGACCCCCAAGAAAACGAACTGTTGCCAGATGTGGGTTTGGTTAGGTTAGAACTGCGACCCCCAAGAAAACGAACTGTTACCAAAAAAGTGGAAATTTAAAAATTGGGATATTTAAAATAGGAATCACGTTAATTCGGAATAAGGGTAATTCCGAATTCGTGATTTTGAAAATCGTAAATGTTAAATTCGGTGTTTGCCACCATCGGAATTGTTATACTTAGTCGGAATTATGTAGTTCGGATTTACAAAATTCGGCTTTTTGGGTTTTCGGAAATATAAATCTTCGTGATTTTCATCATTCGTAATTATGACAGTCGGAATTTTGATGGGACGAGCATTTAAAAATCGGAATGATAAAATTCGACATTCTAAAATTCGGAATAAAATCTTTCGGAAATATGTAGTGTACCCGATTTGGATAGGTAAAGTCAAGGACGTAAAAATACAAAAATGGTACTGTATCGTTCGATATACACCTACTACTCTATGCCGTTTAAATCACGTCAAATATTTGAATAAGGGCAAAAAAAAAAACATTTTGGAGTGTAATTTTATTTAGTGGTAGCAAAGAGGATATAATATTATAGAGCGGTACTGTCATAGTCAATTTTGTAACCGCAGTAAATTCACTGCCATCTATCGACACACTTTAAAACTAAACATGAAGATTTATAAAAATACGATAAAATGTATTTAAATATGGATAAATGATTTTTTTTATTTGCATTAATTATTTTTATTATTTTGACCCATGTTCTTTCACTGATATGCGTTAAAATTGATAAATAATAACTAACGAAACCGTTAACGCCCTCTATACGAGAGTAGGCAAAAGGTAGTAGCGACATCTGATCGAGAATCAAATTTTCGTGATTTCCGAGGCACTTTTTTTCCTTAGACTGTATCTATCTATTACGGAGTTATATCTGTCTTTGGTGGTAGGTACCTAATTGTAAAATATTTTATCTGGACTACAGTCCTCTAGCGTATCCATCTGTCAACTTTACTTTAAGTTCCGTCTCCAGGGGACAGGGAGATAAATTAGGGGTGAATTAGCCGCTTACTGACACAGACCGAATTCCACGCAGGCGAAGCCGCGGGCACAGCTAGTAACGAATATAACGATACCTACGCTACGCGGTGCGCTCATAAATACGGTTTTATATGAGAGAGGATTCAGAGGGCTTACCGCGAACCACGTTCGACGTGTTGCCTCCCTGTCACACTTAGGTACGAATTTACAAGTGCGCCAGAGAGGCAAGAGGCAACACGTCGAACGTGGTTCGCGGTAGGCCCTCAGAGCATACACGAGCCTTACTCGTAACATACACGCATATATATTGTAGCATCTCATACCTGGGTCCTAACTCGCAGTCCTTACTCCTACGGGCTGATCCTGATGAATCTGCTATAATTCCTACCTGGTTCTGTTTTTGTCTTCCTGTCTGATTCTCGTCTTCCATATTACTCCCTGAAACTTGATTTAAAATGTTTACTTTCTGGCTACCATTTCCAAATTCTCCCTTAACTCCTACCCTAATGCGGCCCTGAGCCATCTGGTTGCTTACCTTTTATTTTCGAATGGTTTGATCATTATTTAACGATGTATTTTACATATTTTCCCTTGATTTCTGTTATTTCTATTATTTTGACATATTTATTTTCTTTGAGTGACTTAATCCGTCAAACTTAATTTATTCTAAATTTTTTACTTTAACCCCCAGAGCGGTAGTTCAACTGAAGAAAAAATAATAATACCCCTCTTACTTCTACCTTTTTTTCATTTTCTTTTCTCTCTTTTTCCACTCTTCACACTCCCTGCTCCGTTACGCACTCCTCCATATACGTGGAGGAGGACGTAACGTGACAATATTTTAACCGGTAGTATGAGCAATTGAATATACAGCTTTTATTTACAAAGTAGCGCTAAACCATAAATATTATTTGCGAGGATATAAGTTGATATAAGTAGATTCAATTCATCTGATACTTGCGTCAGTATAACTGTCGTCAGTCTATATCTTTCTGTCGTTTGAACTTTGAATCCTTCTGCGTTTACGATCTTTTATGAGAACGGGGGAATTCGCAGCATAAAGTCGGCACGTAGCTCCGCGTCTCCCTTTGACACAGATTGGTACGTAATATTATAGGAGATATGCCAATTTCTATAGAAATAATAAAACAGATACCTTTTAACCAACAAATAGGTAATCCTGTGCGCCTCCCTAAGGTGTGTATCTAAACAAAAAAGGAAGGAATGGAAATTGCAGGCTTCTGGAAATCTTCTGAAAGGTGAAAAGGCGACCGATGTTCCAAGTTCGAGTCTTGCCCAAGGCGGTGAATTTTTAAATTTTTCCTTTAATATAAAAATTAAATTAAAATTAATAGGTATCGCTCGTTGTAATAATAAAGTTTTTGTATGAAAGTGGCATATCTAAAGTATTTATCATGATGTAATCTATGCCTGTAGGGCGGTGGGTGGACCAGTGTTGTTCGATGTAAACGTCCAAAGTGATCAGTTGAAATTAAACTGAAGATCGATTCGCACTGTAAAGAATGAAGGTGTTTACTAAGGGATGAGTTTATAGTACAAGTTTCTAATACATTATTTTTAAACGCAAGCTCCTGATGACACTCCTCGGTACGGAGTGAAACATGTCCGAGCGTTTTTCGACTTAGAATACGTGAGTGACCTGTTATTAATATATTGAATATGGCGGTGTCTCACGGAAGTTTTGTTATTAATTTTTTTTATTAAGAAACATTTTTTACTCTTTCTTAGGCTTTAAAAGTTAATATTTAAGTAAAAAGGAAAATGATACTGTTTACACAGGAACCGTAATACCGCGCGCTCGAGTTGTATGGAATCGAAACGGACCGGACTGTTTGAACCGAAATATAATTTTTTTAATTCCGTAGACTAAAATGACAACCACAAATGTCAAACGTACAAATAATGATACCAGCTTAAAACAAACAGTGCTGATCTTTGATTTCGGTTTGTGTATAACCGATAAATATTAAATTAATTTTAGATTCAAAATAAACAATAAATGAAATCTACTCGCTACATGATTTAAGATGACTTAGATGAGGTATGGACATAGTTTGAGGCCCGAGAAAGGACATAGGATAGTTTTTATCAATCATCATCATCATCCCACGCAAATGAAGTCGCGGACATAAGTAGTTTCTAATAATGGATAAAGGCGACCATTGTTAGGTTGGCAGATAATTGCTGCTTTTTCGAGCCCAAAGCCCATATCTGTAGTAAAAGTAATAAAACAAGATTTCGATCAATAATAATATTTAATATTTCGCATCACAAACTTGTATTTACATGATTGCTTACACTTAAACGACCATTAAACAACAAATCAAAAAACTATAAATAATAAAATGGGTGTACTTATGCTTTATATTTTAAACAGCATTCTAAATTAATTAATTAATTAAATTAATTAATTATTTTATTAGCTTTAGTTGAAATAATGCGTGGAATGCTTACAATCAATTTGTGTACCAATCAGATTGCCACTGAAAATTAGACCGTATTAGAAGGTCGTAGGGCTGATTTGTGGAAGAAGATAACACTACATTATTTACAGACACCATAAAGGCTGTAATATCAATTGATAAACATTTGAATGCAGTCAAGTGTCGAAACTGAAATTTGGAGGTCTGGGAAAGTGAGGTTATATTATAAGTAAAGGGCATTTTTCGTCTCCATAATGTGTAACACTGTGTGTGTGTGTGTGTGTGTGTGTGTAATACTGTTAGTTTTTCGAACACTTAACTGCCACTACTAACAATTTGTAACTAGACATACAAATACTATCGACCCGGTAGGCCGGCGAAGCCATTGTAGGACCTCAGCAGTGCTTTTTAACTGTTATAACCAACAGGATGGATTTTATCAGTAAATATAGCTGTTTAGATATTTCAGCAACGATTAAATAACCACCCTATAAACAGTTTAAACACGAAAGTAAATTACAGAGGCCATTTTCTTGAAGCTAATTATTGAGCTACGTTGCAAATAGGCACTCCAATAGGATTACAGTCTGGCAAAAAAGAGTAAAAATCAAAAAGTGGCAACACTGTAGTGTCGTCCCTTTAAAATCAATCTAAGAAAAACGGGACGACACTACAGTGTTGCCACTTTTTAATTTCTACTCTTTTTTGCCAGACTGTAAGTTCCACGGAAGCTACACAACGAGCGTTGTCAGGCAGGTGTCAGTAGAGTAATAAAGATACGAGTTTTTGAGGCAAGCTTTCTGTATTAAGAGTCCGACTAAGCTAACTCTGCATGGCATTTACAATGACAAAGTGTGGCTTTCTGAATGTCAAATTTCTATGAAAATAATGACACCAACTCACTTTGTTCTGTTCAAGTCGCTGCAACGTTATAGTTTGAATCTTCTCAAATGATTTTTACGCCAAAGATACTAATCTGTTAAACAAAAGAAACAATGGCTTTTGTTTAACAGATTGGGGTCTTTGGCGTAAAAATCATTTGAGAAGATTCAAACTATAGCTTAGACGGAATGTAGAAAGTTGTCTTTAAGACTACGCTGAGGCCTCACTACACGCCAGTAGATAAGTAGTCCCCAACAAAATGGCCGCTGCTCGTGGTTCACCGGTTATAACTAGAGGGTTCAGGTTTATCTAGAACACGATGTCTTCGTCGCCCTCGTCGAGCAGGTTGGCGCCGCCGTCGCCGAGGTCCAGACCCAGACCCGCCGCTAGGAGCTCTTTCTTTTTCTGAAAACAGCCAGTTCAACTTTATTGTAAGTTCAAGGTGCCTAGCCAACGTGCCAATCGTTTACGCTCCGTAGCAAACGAAACGCAACTGTCTCTGGGGCATTCCACGAGAATGTCCCTTACAAAATGCATTTGCCTTGTATGGCAGCTAATTCAATGAAATCCGTAAAGCTCGAGAATATACTGCCAATTTGTTAGCAGTCATGAAATATTACGAGACCTAATATCATTTTCTCAGCCTTTTCAGAACTATTAGAAGAACGGCGTTTCGTAAGGGATATTCTCGTGGAATGCACCCTCTGTCGGAATATGGAAGAATGACAGAGAGAAATGACTACCGACCGCTTCCGCTTTGTCCTTAATGATCTTCTTCTTATCCTGGATCTTCTTGAGCCGGTAGAACTCCTCACGCTCCAGCTCGTCCAACTCGGAGATGATGTACGCCAGAGTGCGCTCCAGCCGCGGGATGATCACTAAAATTAAAACAATACGGGTGAAAATTAAAAACGTTGGGGAAAACCGGCGTCTTTCTCTTGGATTTAACAATTCAATACATTTTTAACACGCTTTTATTAGGTCGCCCTCAGCCTATGTAATGGAATCTAAGGTAACTAATTTAACCATCTTCCCGGTTTCCGATGAAGCTGAAAATTTGCATACGCATATTAGTCGGGTGACAATGCAATATTATGGTACCATCGAGCTGATCTGGTGATGAAGACAGGAGGTGGTCATAGGAACTCTGTGATAAAACAACGCAACCTAATTGTGGTTCGGGTTTTTAGAATTGTCTCGATGAGTATTAGTTGCCTGTGGAAAAAAAAGTACAGTCAGCGATAAAAGCTTGTACCTAAAATGAAATTTTTGCCAAAAACTTATTATCATACAAATTTTAAGAAGTAAAAGGTTGTAACACCAGTCTATAAGGACGTACGAAAATTAGGCTTTTAGGTCTGTTTATTTTATGATGTCCACAGCAAAGAAGCATAATCTTAACTAATACTAGAATGTTCTTGACCCATGAACCTATTGAATATTTTTCTAAACATGTTCTGTGAACGAAATTCGAGGTTTTAAAAAAGTGAGATGAAAAATTAAATGTTTGTAAACCTTGTACAACTATGTTATACTTAAGTTACATCTTACTTTTCATTTCATCAATCATGGTCATGGCTGACATTGAAATTGAGCATAAATTGTAGGACGACCTCTAATGGTTTCATAATGTAGACAAATAAAGGAAAAATCCCCATACTTAGGCGCATTTGGATAGTGCGACGTTCAGAGAGTTAAGTTTATCGTTTAGCTTGAACTTACCATGCTCAATAGCGTTGACACGCCTATTAGTGATCTTGATGACTTCATCTAAAGTCACGAACGAGGTCTGGAGAGACGCCAGCTCGACCAGCAGTTTCACAGCACTTTGGAAGTTCTTCTTCAGCTTCGAGAGCTGTTGACCACCGCGCGCGAGACCCGCGAGCTCGTACGTGTCTGAACCGTCTTGGTATGACTCGAAGATTGGCAGTGTGACACCTGTAAAAATAATTTACATATATGTATTTTGAATTTATATATAATTAGCAAAGGCCGGATTAGAACTGGCGTCGAGTTATAGTGGCTAACATCCCGGTCCCGACACAATTTCTTGACTATATGCCATCTTAGGCTTCTTTGGCCAACTGTAAGAGCGAGCAGTACGTGCGTACATGTGTGTACGTGCAGTGCAGTGTAACTACTTACTTAAAAATTACAAATCAAAATATTTAATTGCGGGACATGTCTATTTAAAGTTTAATTAAGTAAATTAAAAGCTGTAATAGATGTCATATATTAAAGAAAAAGTGACGAAGCCCTCCAGTGGTGAAGGCCGGATTCGAACCGGCGTCTTTAGCTATCGCGGCTAACGCCATGAACCCCTAGGCCACCCCGCCACCGCGGTGCCCGTCCGAATTTCTCGACTATATACCATCTTAATAAGACTAGGCGTCTTTAATTAAGTAATTGATAGAAAGTTGGAATAATTATCCAACTTATTTAATGCAAATAAATGTCGTGTTAGAACTATTATTACTTTATTACTTTATAACAATAAATATTATTCCAACATATCTAAAAACAATATGCTATGCCACCCAGGGTCAAGTATGATTTTCACAAGAAACATGCAAAGAACCATGACCTGATCCCAATGTCCTTCAATCTGTAAGTCTTGTGTTTTTATTAGGGTTCCGTACCCAAAGGGTAAAAACGGGGCCCTATTACTAAGACTCCTCTGTCCGTCTGTCTGTCCATCTGTATGTCTGTCTGTCACCAGGCTGTATCTCATGAACCGTGATAGCTGTTGAATTTTCAGATGATTTATTTCCGTTGCCGCTATAACAAACAAATACTAAAAACAGAATAAAATAAATATTTAAGTGGGGCTCCAATACAACAAACGTTATTTTTTTATGCCGTTTTTTGCGTAATGGTCCGGACCCAATGTCCTTCAAACTGTAACAGTCTTGTGTTTTTATTAGGGTTCCGTACCCAAAGGGTAAAAACGGAACCCTATTACTAAGACTCCTCTGTCCCGTCAGTCTGTCTGTCTGTACGTCCGTCTATCTGTCTGTCTGTCACCAGGCTGTATCTCATAAACCGTGATAGCTAGACAGTTGTAAATAAATAAATATAAGGGGACAATCTAGCCCCAAACTAAGCAAAGCTTGTACTATTGGTACATTTGGTACTAGGCGACAATAAAATGTTCACTATACAAGCATTTTTTTCCAATGTGGCATTTTAAGTGACAAGTCGTCAATTACAATTATTTATTTCATCCTTCTAGTAATACCTAATGAGGGCTGCCGCGTTTAATTTCGCTGCTAGAGGCGCTAGTGTAGATAGAGAGGTCTTTCAAAATGTCAAATGCATAGAAGTTTTGGGGGTCTCACACTTTTTTACACTCCTTATTCGTAATTGTGATAAATCTTAGTCCATCTTTGATTAATCACATATGGTAAACAAAAGATATAGCTCAATAAATGTTAGTGGTTTAAAAAAAGTGCCAAAAATATATGCAAAATTAAACAGGTTGAAAAAATGGCACATTTAGATGTTAAAAAACCTTTGTGTATATTAGAACATATTGATTTTATAAAAATAAGCATAGAAGAATTTTGAGATCTGTTTTTCTGGACCTACATCTACAGTGGCGCCAACTGGTGAGCACAAAAATGGTAGCCCTTATTGGCAACAGTACGTTGTCATTGCATTGTGTTGCTGCGGGGAAGCAGTGGCTCCAAGTAGCACAGAACCATGACAAATGGCACAAAATGAAGGCCTACACCCAAAGGGCTACAGAAAAAGGCTAAAGAGAGAGAAGAGAGAAGCTGTCATTTCAAATTTGTTAGGTATAAAAAGAAATTGTATAAAAAATACATACCAGCAACATTGTCTTTCTTGGAACGGATCTTGATCTGTGCCTTAGTCACATTCTGCAACACCACCTGGTTGAACTCTCCCGTCGTGAACTTTGCCTCGGCCAGGGAGAATGCTGCTTCCTTCATTACTTCACCCATAAGGGTCTTTGTCTAATGAAAAAAAAGGTTACACATTAAGCAATATACTATATAATTCAAGGCCCCTAAATAATTGCTTTCAGTATTTATTGCTTAAGGAATTCACGCTATTTAAAACAAATTTATAATCATAAATCAAGTTTCAGTATTAGTATACTGACTTAGTAGACAGGTAGACTTGCCTTAGTAGACAGGGTTTTACGCGGAAAACTGAGAACAAGAGATATGTTGATATAAAAGACTTACCTCAATGATTTTTCCCAAAATCATACGGAACCTCACTTGCAAGGCATCAGCCTTTTTCTTGAGGAGACCATGGCCCTTAACTGCCCCGGCCAGACGGGCCTTTATTAACATCTGAGCTCTGAAAATCCAAGATACATTGATTATATACAAAATTTATGGAACCACCCTGTTATTGGCCTAGTTTCTACGTGGATGTTTTATGTACTGAAAAACTTAATGTAGCACAAAATACTTACCCCCGAGAAGGGAAAATTTGTAGTTTGTCTTTCCCAGACATATTGATTTACGAATTTATCCCTTTTCTGAATTCCTCACTCCCAATCACCTGATGACAGAAGACAAGTTGGTTGATAAAAGTGTTGTCTATGCTTGGTCTTGTGATCTCGTCATAACTTGAGTTAATCAGAAAATATTTTTTATGAATGATGAAATAAAGCTATTGTGGCGAAATTAATTGTATATGAACCTAAAGAAAGTCTATTATAGGTAAGATGTTTTATTTCGTGAAAGTTTGTAATGTAAGATTATTATGTTGTGTGGCTGTATGGCCTGTATGCCATACAATTTGGGCTTTCTAATTTTACAAAAATATATCGGTCATAGACTAAACGTCATGCGTTTATGAAGGTGGCTGAATAATAGTGTGAACCATCTAAATTTATTTGAATATATTGGTTTTATTAATGTTCCTGATAAAAACCGACCTCATATTATTCTCTAAAAAACGTTATACTTCTAAAAGAGACAATATACTTAAAACATGCTTAAAGCATTACTGAAGTTTATAAACAATCTTTATAAGACGTTTATGAAGTTTGATATTTAGTGCTTTGGATTTTTCTATTTCAAAACGTCAAAAGTTTATCAATCAACCAAAACCAAACCTCAGCCAAACCAAGTAGATAAAAAATATTATCCTGCTTTTTGTTTGGAATTTGGAATATGAAGTAATTATCCGTCAACAATCGACTGACTATCTATCAACTTGACTGAATAAGCAAATTCAATTGCTCTATCGAAAAGCTGCGTTAAAATAGGGACACACGCTCACGCTTTAAGAATTAACACGTAGTGTCAATCAGGTAGCTTTTTTATTCTTTTAATTCTGTTTGTTTGCAATAAATCATATTACCGATTAGTGATTGTCGTTATCCGGTTATTGAGGTAATCCGGTCATATCAGCTAACGTATTATTTTGTTACAGACAGCAACCATAAAGCGGAAATAATGAAATTAATGAAGAACAAACAAATTCAGAGTTGAGTCAAATTGAATTCCATACTTTAACATGGAGAATCTCTGCCGTGTTTGTTTAAAAGAAGGAGCCAATATATCAATATTTGAGAGCAAAGATGAAAACAGTGTATATACTAAACTCTCTTTATGTGTTAGGGAAAAGGCGAGTATTCCTAATACTACTTACAAGTTCTCTGATCTTTCTCAATAACCCTTTGACCGCCAAAAACGTCAAATGAGGCGCGCCGCTACATCCCAATATCAACCTTCGTGCATTGCGAAAAGGTTCATGATGGCGCGCCGCACACGAGTCGTGGCATTCAAAGTGTAGGTTGCCTTGCAAAACATAAGTTCTTATAAGATTCTTGATGGAAAGAAAAGATTTATGGTAAAAAGTTTCGAAGACCTGTATTTCTACTATTTGTTATGGTGCTTATTTAATTAGGATTCTTATGTATGCCTTTCCATCCAATTATAGTACCATAGTACCAATTAACTTTAATAGGGTAATACACTATTTATAATAAATTATTTCACATCATGCATGCATGCATGCACCAGATAATTATTAGAAAATATTATATTATATACCCTATTATAGTACCATAGTACCAATTAACTTCAATTAGCCCTTTGACCTCCAAAGACGCGCCTCATCTGACGCGCGCAGCTACAACCCAATATTCACACACAGTTTTTGTTGGATCAAAGAGGATTAAGATTTTGTTTTTGCCGTTGCGACTACTCATTAATAATATTTCTTTTTTTAATAACTTACAGGTAGAGGACCTTGAAGGATATCCTCGCAATATATGCATAGTATGTTACAGCACCTTGGAGTCTGTATGCGCTTTCATCAAAAAATATAAGGAGTCACACAAGGTTCTAGAAAGTGGGCTAATCCCAATAAAACATGAGCCCTGCGAGGACAACAATACCTATGATGACATTAACAATGACCAATCAGATATTGAAATAGAAGTATGTGCACTTAAAACGGAACCCCAAGATACTACTGATGTTTTAGGGGAACCTCTGAAGTTGAAAATTGACAAGTTAAAACATTTATCCATTAAGAGAGTTATAAAGAAAGAAGAAGATTCTATTCCAGAAAATGAGTGTGTGGATCTTACAGAAGAGCCTGTGACAAAAAAGAAGACTAAAAGGTATATCTAATTTGCTCATTGCTTCATACATAATATTACATCTTCTCTTCTTCCTCAGCGAGTATGCGCCCACTGTTGGGCATACGCCTCTCCAAATCTCCAAGCGGCCAATTTGCTCTCTCCTCCACAGTAGGCCTGCAATATTTTTGATATCATCCTCCTATCTAGTTGGAGCTCTCTGATCTGGTCTTTTTGAATGAGGCCTCCATGCTAGGACATGCTTATTCCATCTCCCATCATCTCTGCAACATACATGCCCGGCCATACTACATACATACATATTGCTTAATGTGGCAAACATTCCATCTTTTTGGTATTTGTATTGTAGAATGTCACATTATAATTGAAAACCATTAAAAGTAAATTTAATATTGTTGTTTACCAAAAGCATTAATCAACAAATTGCATTACAGCACCAAAACAGAAACAAGACTATCATTGAAAGAATACAAGCAAATGACGTTGAAACAGAGAAAATTAAAGCTAATGAAAAGACAGAAAGAGATTGAAGAAAGGAGAAAAAATAGAAGTAAACAAATTGATAAAGATTCAGATCCTGCGAAGACTGACGAACCAAAACCACCCAAACTGTGTGATATTTGTGGTGACACATTTCCAACATCAGACAAACTATCATATCACAAACAGAAAAAACATGTAGACGTACCTGTTCAATGTCCAACTTGTAACCGCACATGTGTAAGCACATATTACCTTAACAGGCATATTAAGAGAAAGCATACTGAGAAGAAGGACTTTTTCTGTCAAATCTGTGGTACAGGATTTGCTTTTAAAGGGGAGCTGACAAGTCACTATAAATCTGTGCATGTGAAGAAGACGGGACCACCAAGGACTTGGGCATGCAAGCATTGTGGGAAGACCTACAAGTGTCCGAAGTCGGTGCTAGTGCATGAGAGATCAGTACATACAGGTAATATACTTTTCAATACATATTTGCATCGATAACAATCTCGAATCGTGTACATCACTAGTGTTTGTTCAATTTCATATAAAATATGGAGGGAAGGCCACTTAACTCAGAAAGCTTTCGGTCTATTACTATTAACACCGTCTGTGGTGAAATTATGAACAATCTTTTCCACTATTGGACATATATGGCACTCGAGTTAAAATAATAATGTAAAACATGGAAGATATTTCGATTAGTCGAAATTTCCCGCAGTCGAAATTGCCTCCCTGTACCTTATAATCATTACACAAGATTTGCATGTTTCGAACTTTCGGCGTTCATTGATGTTTAGGCCGTAATCTCTATTCAACCTTTATAGGCGAGCGTCCAGCAGTCTGCGACATCTGCAACACCAGTTTCACCCACCACGACTACCTAAAAGAACACATGCGTTTACATACAGGAGAGACCCCATTCAAGTGTCCCATATGCGGCCGCGGCTACGCGCAGCGCTGTAATATGAAGAGCCATCTCCGCATTCATAAGGTGTCGGAGTTGAACCCTGAGGAGCTTAGCAAGCTTAGACCTAACTATATAAGGAGGTTGAAGGTATGATAATTTGTAGGTAATAGAAAGGGGGGCATTCCAGAAAAGTGTCGGGTACGTGAAGCTATTTTTTAACACTTCTGATGAAACTAAAAAGCCAATATATTTGCATGATAATATTTGGCAACTTAGGTTTAAATTCAACGCTAAGTATATAATGCAGTATTCACGCTGACTGAATAGTAGGTATTCAGTCAGCGCCCGGCGCAATCTGATTTATCTTCATACATACCAAAGAGAATACATAGAAGAAAGGGTTATTGTCATAGTAAATTTTGTAGTCACAGTACTTAAATTTACTGCCATCCATCAAAAAATTTATATATCTTTCACTGATATGTGTTAAAAATGATAATACAGATTTCTGCGGGATATTGATGATAATATAACTGCCATACTCGTCACGATCTCGACAAAGTAGACCTTTTCTGGAATGCCTCAAAGGTTCAAAGTTGGTTACCTATATGCATGGTTTTTACACTTTCGATTTTGTACCTTGTCATAAAAATCATGAAATCTAAATTGCAAGACTTTAAATATCAACTTTGTTCTATTAGTGTCAAGGTTGAAAATCAAATGTCAGTCACAAACAAGATATACCCGTAAATTAGTCGTCATTATCAGGTTTCTAGGTAGAAACACATATTACTATCAGCAGGACTATCAGGTCCCCATTTAAAGAAGGGCATATAACCTGAAATTGCTTTGACTTTTTCTAACAAATATGGTTATATTTAGAGCTGTATAAAATGCGAACCAAAATTCAAAATTATGTTTGCCGAATTTGGAAGCCTTACACTATTCTCGTTGGGGAATCCATCACTAGTTACTCATACCTACTCGTTTATTTTATGAAAAAAGTTTTCTCGCGAAAGTGGTCTAACGTGCAACTTTTGTGCATTTGTCGTGTAAACAAAAAAGAAAAACACCAACTTGCTCCCTCCTCAATAGCTGGGGAGGCGGCGATGCTAAATTTATAGTTACTAGATAACTCTAGCGTCGTAGATACCTATTGGAATCGAAAGATTAGATGACAGGGAGAAAAAAAGGGTATATAATATTTGTCTACAGATTTTTAAAGATGTAAAAAAAACACCATGTGACTCGAGCGCGTCAGATATTGGTAGTGTCAGTCGCGCAACCGCAACATGTCTCTGATAACAAGGGTATGTTAATCTGCCGGTTTACATGGCCAGAGTGGTTTACAGAAGGGTAGAACATTTGGAAAAAAATAATTTACTCGAGCGCGTCAGACATTTTATCCCCTACAAAAGGGTATATTTCAATAATCTTGACGATTTAAGCGATCCTTAAGCAGAATCACAAAGTTGCAAAAAAACCGCCATCTTAAAATACTCGAGCGTGTCAGATCATTATACAGACAGGTTCAGATTGAAGTCCCAGTAATGTAAAACCTTAATCTGACGATAATGTGGAGCACTATCCTTAATCTGACGATTAAAAAAAAAGATATTTTTCAAGATAATTTTAAAAATTCCTGTCGTATATATATTTTTTATTTTTAAACTTTTTTGTGCCTAAAAAACTGCGTAGAATGCCGCCACTAAGACCAAAATCGACCAATTGATACCAGATATCACAGTTTGAAGTACTTCAAATTTAGCATCTTGGGCTGTTATTAACAATTGTATAATTATTTCTTTAAAGCGTATAATTAAAATAATGGCAACGGAAGGCTATATTGAGAAAAAAAATATTGCATCAACTAAAACTATAAATAAAAATAAAAATATAAGTCAACCTTTAAATGCATGATGGTTTTTTTTTTTGCCCGAAATTAATATGTGTCACGTAATTGATAACTGATTCTGGAAAAAATAATAAATATAGTTGGTCAAGCAAATCTTGTCAGTAAATAAGAACAAAATAAACTATACTCATCCTTTTCTTTTGGGTGCTAGTACTAGTGTAAGACAAAGATAGTATGATTCTCTCTGTCTATGTTTGAAATGAGACAGTCCTTTGACAAACTATAGAATTAAAACATCGATTGTCACAGCTAAAGAAAAAGAGCTGGACGCACTAAACTTCATAAACAATTTTTGAGACTCCGGCTTGCGCAAATCGGCAGTTTTTTTTTATTTCGTTATTCTTGCATTATTCCCTTCAAAATAAAATAAAAATCGAACGCGCTCGAGTAAGTCAAGGTCGCGATTTTTTTTGCAACGTGACCCTGCCTCTCGCCTACGGATAGCTAAAATCGTCAGTCAGTAATTAATCCACCATATCTTAATCTGACGCGCTCGAGTATTTCAAGGTGGCGAATTTTTTTTTACTATTCTGACGGGCTGTCCTGGACTCCCGGCTCGGTTTCAAGGACACATACTTGGTGGAGGTACTCAACAGGTTGCACGGTATACCAAAGCAGCAGCACGCAGTTGCAGGGTGCACGGTGAATCTTAATCTGACGCGCTCGAGTGACATCAAAAATCCCCTCTTGGGCTCCCCAACCACAACCTGTTCGCAAGTAAGTTTTGTAACAGCTAAAAATATAATAATATCTAAAACATGGATCTTTTAATAGATTTAGATTGTATTGTTAAGTATTTGTATTGTACTATTGTGTTGTTAGGTTCTATCTTTTAGTTTAGTACATAGGTCTTTTTACTACTGATGTGCCGACGAAAAATTTCAACATGGAAAATTTTCGGAAACTTAATGTTTTTATATGAGGAAATTTTCCATTTCTAAAACGAAACTTTCCTTCGTTACCTGTGAATATTTCCGAGAACTTTCCAACTTTTTTGTAACCCTTCCGCAACTTGCACATCTGTATTAATTTTTACCAAAAAAATAAAGTGTTTGAGGTAGAGGTAAAATTTGATATATCCAATCAAACGGATTCGTATAATGTTATGTTCGTCTTTTAAATATTTATCTGAATATTACAGGGTACATCTGTTTAATAGAAGATGAGATGTTAGGAGCCGTTGTAGCGAAAGGCAATTACCGCAAAATCGAAATTTCAAGTACCTAATAGGTACTACCTATGCTCTTTTTTTTAGCTATTTAACAAGAGTAAAGCACAATTTCACACAGTATAAATGATTGTGATTTGATAAATCCACGACAAAAAAAAAGCATTTACAGTACATATGGTAGTACTTTCTCGCACTAGTGCGTCAAATAGCACTTTTGGTGCATATGTCGAAAGTTTAAAGGTATGTACTGTAAAACGTTGTACGATACACATGCGAATAGGTAATTCGCAACTCGTGTCGATTTAAAACACTCCCTGCGGTCGTGTTTTAATTTATCGCCACTCGTTTCGAATTTCCTCTTTTCCGCACTTGTATCGTAAATAACTATTTTAACGTTTCAGTACCTGCCGAAAATTGTCAAGTTTAATATTATTTTTTTCTCGAAACCTATAAAGTATAAAGAATTGGCAGGTTACTTTACTACCAGCGGAGCAAGCATAAAGTGATAGCAAGACTAAGTGATTAGTTGTCTACATCTTCTGAGTTCATAAGTCGCTCTGTCACTTGTGCTGGCCCAAGTTTTCAGTCCACAAACAAGGCTCAGTTTTGAAAGTTGTTATTAATTAGGTAATTAATGTATACAAATTAAAAGATAGAGATGGGATTGATGAAACTTATTATTACTTTCTTATAAATAGGTATGGAGACAGTTTTGTAAGAAAGTCATTGTAATAAAATTAGCAATGTGTTGAACGCTTCAGACACCTTATTTAATTCAGTCTTCCTAACAGACATCCTAAGTAGGATCCTAAAAAAATTATTCGTTTTAGTGCAGTCGGACTCTTACTATACACAATTACACCTTGGAGATTTAGAATTTTGAATGAAGTAAAATGTGTGAAGCGCTTTATTTCTATGGTGCACTTATTTTAGTTCTTATAAACCCCTTAATTGGTCAATTACTCTAATGGCGGTATTAAAATTGGATGCGGATCAGCACGCCGCTCCAGTGTGCCAGACATCGCTATGTGCATCGCGCTGTCTCGCTTACACACCAGAGCGGCGTACGGCCGTAAAAGCTATTTTTCTAATTTGTTAGTAAAAGGGAGTAGGAGGAATTATAAAAGCAATATTAATAAGTTAATACTTCAAATGCACAAGATTTGTCTAAAAATATCAATTGTTATTGTTTTTGGACAATTATGTTAATTCTATTATAGTGTTTAATATATGTGCAATTCATTGTGTTAATATTAATTGTATTATGTTGTGAATAAAAGAGGATACACATTTTTTTAAATAATAGTTTTTTTCTTCTAAAATTACACATTGAAATAAGTCTTTAATCTTTACATGTAAAATAGGTTGTACCTACCACAGATAAATGATGTATATATATATATATATATATATATACCTAGTCAGTTCTAACGAACTTGTTACACCTTCCTGAATTTAGTAACTGACAAGATAGGGACACCGCAATACGTAAAGACACGATAAGAGATATCTCCTAACGTGTCTCACGTATTGCGGCGTCCCTCTTGTCAGTTACTGAATTCAGAGAGGTGTAACAAACTCTTAATATGGGCGGTTCCTGTAGTCCACAGATTATGCCTAAGTAGGTACTATAGTTTGTCAAAGGACTGTCTCATTTCAAACATAGACAGAGAGAAACATACTATCTTCGTCTTACACTAGTACTAGCACCCAAAAGAAAACGATGAGTATAGTTTTTTTTTGTTATTATTTACTGACAATTTGTTTTGACCAACTATAGTATTTTAGTTCATTAAAAGTATTTTAATTAGAATAAACTGTATGTTACAAGACATTATGGAACCTAACATTTCCATTTCTTGTGCGGTCTAACAACCTGAAAAAAGAAATAAAAATATTACTGCCTTGGGCTACAGTATACACTACAGTAGCCTGTGCGTTATTTTAAAAACCTAAATGTTTATTTTCTATGGCATGCAAAAGTAAACTTTGTTAAAATGTTCTGAGGTTCATTTTAAACTGGTTAATAACTTACTCTTTTAATGAAGCAGAAATATCTTTAAAGCATTTTAGTTTCTCCTCTTCAATATTGGTCAAATAATTTATTTTCTTCATCTCAATTTCCTGCAGCCTCAACTCTTCTCCTTTAAGTTTTAGCTCTAATGCCCTCAGTCTTAATTCTTCAGTCTTCTGTTGAACTTTCTCTTTCTCTAAAGCTAATGTTGATTTTAGTTTAAATTCTTCTAAGGATGTTTTTAATTTCTTGTATTTTTTTCCTGAAACAATTAGAGTGGTTTGCTTTGTAAAACAACATAATAAAAAAGTTTAATGATTAGAAAAACTTAATTCTCGTAAAACGGCATAGATGGCATCATCGATAGGGCTGCCGTCTATGCCGATGATATAACGGCACCTTTTATAATAAGTACTGGTGATCGATACATCATCTTCAAGTACCGATTTTTCTTCTGATCGTGATTAAACAAATTAAAAAAGTACCTACTTGTTTTCGGTATTTTATTATTCGATATGGTTTGATAAGTAAATTCATCATTCAGAGACAATTTAAATATGGCGGTTTGTTTACATAGCAATATATAGCATAGTTTCCATAGAATGACAGTTTAGTTTAGGACCCAATGTTCATTAACCTTTTCGACGCCATGTCAAACACACGCTGTCACTCGGACGCCACGTCACCAAAATGTCATAACTGAAATTGAACTTTATGCACATGCACGTAGGTCTATGTTGCTCTGGAGTCTTTGACCGATTAATCCGTCTTTGGCGTTGGACCTGCGGTACCGTTATATCCGTCATTGGCGTCCAAAAGGTTAAATACATTGTAATGTACTGTATCAATCTAATTAGAACCTTTCATAGACCAAATAATGTAGCATTTCTTTTGTTCCATTGCTTTCTCAAACAAACGAAATTCATCCAAATTTACTACACAATAAGGTTAAAATTAAAAAGAGAAATATTTTGTAGCATGGACCTTACGAGTTTATTCGAATAGTTCTAATTTCTAATAGTAAAACTGCCTCAGGCTAAATGTAAGTTTCTGAAGTGTTTTTATTTGTCAGTGTATAAGAGGCAGTTTACTAGGGAATACCAGGGCCTGATTGCATAACAACTTGTAACTAATAATATTAGCAGAAGTCTCTTTCCAATTCCTTTGATTAGAAAAAGACTTTCGCTAGTATTATTAGTTACAAGTTGTTATGCAATCAGCCTCTGCAATATTGCAGTAGTCACAATTTGATAAGCTGTAAGACATATTCAACTTCCATACCTTTAATTTTTACTTTCTTTTCAGCATTTAAAAACTCTCCATCAAATTCAGATTTGCTGTCACCATCTAAACAAAACAAGAATGTTTCCATTTTTAAAATACAATCTTTTTTAAGTAATATATTTTCAACCCTTTAATACACTATTGAAAACAAAATGTTTCAAAGCTTCGTAGAATATACTTAATCAATGTATTTACCTAGCTTTTCCCAATGGTTCATTTTCAATCAATTGATAAAATACCCTCCCCGAGTCATCTTTAGGTTCAAACCCAAAAAGTTCTGGACCCATATGGGTTATCATATATTTTAACATTCCATATTCTTCCATAGATTTGTTTAGGGCTGAGGTAACAAACAAGCTATATATTATGTATGACTTGCCTTTTAGTATATTATCAACATTACAAAATGTGTTCTTGCTCCTAGCAATGTTGCCTAACACTGTATCGTCTTCTTCATCCGAGGACATGTTACGATCAGGACTCAAAGGAGTGTCATAGCCTTCTGTCAGAAAACCTGTTATTTCGTCTGGAGTAGGTTCTGGTATCTCTACTTTGTTGACCTGGAGCATGAAAAATATTTATTTAACTTTTGGGTTTGGGTATTAGATATCGAGTTTTGAAACTTGATATCTATAATTTTAAACTAATACGGGACTTAATCGCGTAAAGCGTGTAAGTGGGAAAAAACATCCCATCACATACCATCGGATGTCATGTGTTGTGACAACCCTAGTGTACAAGTTAATAATCAAGATCAAGTGCGGGTAGTTCGCAAAGCCCGCGCAGCAAGAAGATGTTGATACAATTCCTCGCCAGTCTGCCTGTGACTACGAACGTAACGTCACGTTCGAAACGTCAGGCCATAAACCATAAACGTAAGTTTTTACGCGATTATGTCCCGTGTTAGTTTAAAATTATGAGTGAAAATCGTGTTAGTTTAATTCAATATACCTGATATCTAATCTTATAAATGAAAACTTGTTTATGATGTTGTTTGTTTAATAATGAAATTTTGTTAAGAAGTTCCTTATCACAATAAGTTTTTTGACAACAACTTCATTTTTTATAAAAGCTTATATTGCTGACTGTACTTTTCTTACAACAAACAACTAATACACATCCAGACAATTCTAACAAACCCAAACACAATTAGGTTGAATTGTTTTATTACAGAGTTCCCATGGTCACCTATGTCCATCATCAGATCAGCTCGATGGTACTATAATATTGCTATGCCACTCAAGACTCAACTAACATACATATGTTTCAGCTCAAACTGAAAGAGGGTCTAATTTAACTTGCAAGATTTTTCAAATTAAATAAAAGCTTATAAAAAAAGGTTAAGATATGCTACTCTAAAAACCGGCCAATTGCGAGTCGGACTCGCGCACGAAGCGTTCCGTACCATTACGCAAAAAAACGGAAAAAAATCACGTTTGTTGTATGGGAGCCCCACTTAAATATTTATTTTATTCTGGTTTTAGTATTTCTTGTTATAGCGGCAACAAAAATACATCATCTGTGGAAATTTCAACTGTTTAGCTATCACAGTTCATGCGATACAGCCTGGTGACACACAGACGGACAGTGGTGTGGTGGTGTGTGACGTGTGGTGGTGGTGGTGTGTATTGAGTATGGAACCCTAAAAAGGCACATTCATACCATTTCCAGATCTGGTACATTTGTCTTATCATCCAGAGGGTAGTTGATCATCTTTAGTAGCCTTAACTCTAGATTATTGAGTGGAGCGACCTGCTGGCTGTAGTTATAGTGTTTCTTCTGCAGCAGAATATTTGCTTTCTTTTTTGTTTTGTTTTTCCAATCAGCCCACATCTGAAACAGAAGAGGATATAAAATACCATATCATGTTCAAAAACAAGTATTCGAGGTCTCTAACATTGTTTGCCTTGTCTAGCGAATTGTGCCAGAAAGATTTATCTAATAGTTGTAACGTAACAGAGTACCGCACCGCACCAAGGTCGCGGTGCGGTGCGGTGGTCTGTTACGTCTTTAAGAGTTAACTTCATAGTCGCGATTAACCCATCCACAGGCTTGAGTGCATGGTCTACTTCTACTGCAACTATAAGATACATTGGGAAGACTATAAACTGTAATTCATGTAACGTATGTATAATATATAAAACATACCTTACACCATTTCCAGGTATTTTTGTAAACCCCTCCATCCACGGAGTTTAACTGCATAGCAATTTGTTTCCAGAAATTTTGCTTATTGGTGTTAGAGTAAGAAACCTTCCCGTTCACTAAAACCCCATCTTCGCTCAGAAGATCAAGTAATTTCTTCATTTGAGCCTGGTTTACTCGACTCATCGTACGATGTTATAATTACCAACACAAATAATAACACAATACCGATGAAATTACTACCTACAATATAACGCAAATCTCGTTCATAACGAATTTAAAAAAATAGCCTTAGAGAAAACACTGTAATTTAATTTGCTGTAATTAAATTTATTTTTAGTTTCAGTTTCATTCATTTGTTTTAGTTACGATTTTAGTTTACAACATTGGACATTTCTGGTGAGTGTTGCCAAAATATTAAGTACAGTCTGGCAAAAAAGAATAGAAATTAAAAAGTGGCGACACTGTAGTGTCATACCTTTCAAAATGCTTTCAAATCAATCTTACGGCGTGAAGCCGCGCACGCGAGTGTGGAATCTTGTTCGCTAATCAGCGAAATCGACTCCACACTCGCGTTCGCGGCTTCGTGCCGCGCACAAACGTCATAAGATGAACTGAGGGAAATGTCAAATGGTCCTATGTGGTTCTATAATATAATCCAGCCAAATAAAATATATGTTCGTTATTTCACAGGTAGGTGTCAACTGCAACAACTTGACATAGTCGTATTATTTTAGTTGAAATATTTCGGGATGTTTCAGCGGTCATCTTGGTTTATTTTGATTATATTGTTGCTATTCCTGAAAGATTGTTGGAAAACGTGCTGAGTTTTTATTTGTAATGGTTTGAAGTTCCCTTTGTGATAATGTCTTGTGTGATCGAGGGCTGTAAATCGCATACAGGAAGAAAAGAAAATACGCACGAACCGATAACCTTTAATCGGTGAGTTTTGTTCAATTTTGAAGAAATTAATTTATAGGACCTGACCCTAAACATAGAAATCGATATGTTGTTTATGTAATTATTACTTGCATTCAAGTCTATATAGATTTTTGCATATATTTTCGAACTTTTCTGCTAAGTATGAAAGGTTATATTTTTGGCATAGTGATGTATCGACCTCAGATCAATAACCTATCGACATTTACAGCTTTCTTATAGTTTGGCCCAGGACTGTCTCATTTTAATTGATGAGTACAGTCAAGGGCATAAATATATATACATTCCCAGTCTCAAAAATATGTGTACGCTCAGACAATAAAATCGTGTTCACATATTTTTAAGCCATTGTCTGGATCGATATTTTTGCCTTCGACTGTAGGCTTTCATACCTATAGTTTTCTTTGTTCTTACTTACTGACAGATTGTGTTTGCCAGACTATAGTTTAATACTAAAAACCGGTCAAGTGCGGGTCGGACGCGCGCACCAAGGGGACCGTACTTTTTAGTATTTGTTGTTATAGCGGCAACAGAAATACATCATCTGTGAAAATTTCAACTGTCTATCACGGTTCATGAGATACAGCCTGGTGACAGACAGACGGACAGCGAAGTATTAGTAATAGGGTCCCATTTTTACCCTTTGGGTACGGAACCCTAATAAAAAAGACATTAATGATCATTGATGAATGTTCCTTTTATTAATATTGTTGGTCACAAAACTCAACTTTTTATTTCAGATTTCCAAAGGACGAGGAATAGGGGATATTACTGCAATATTCTGCCACCAGAGTGCAGCACTAGCTTTTTTAGTGCACCGTAGAGTAACTTATTCATACTGTACCTTTAACAGGTTTTTGACAAGTTTTCAGGGGACCTACCGGAAAACTCGAATCCGAAATTTCGTTATCTAGCTGCCTCTTTATCGCTCGAATACGCAAGAGTGACAGAGATGTTAGATAACGAAAGTTCGATTGTCTTGTTTCGCGATAGCCCCTCAGATTGTGATAGTGGCGCCACCTACGCCGAGTTTCGCGTAATATTCCCTATTATTAAATAAAAAATGTATATTACACGAACGTTTTTTTTTTTCATTTCCTATTTGGTACAGTCAGCTGCAGAGAAAAGGTACCCCACGTCCATACTAATTTACAGAACTTTGTATGCAGGGGGGGTGCCTTTTCTCTGCAGCTGACTGGACATGACTAGAAACTATACTTAGTCTTTTAGCATTAGAAAAAACGGTAAACCATTTCCACGTGTCTTTTTATTGACAAGTTTTTTTTAAATATAGCAATATTTTACTTATGAAAGCAAAAGTATGTAAATGATCGTATATTATATTTGTTGTGACTTATTTTCAAAGTGTTTTTCGATAAAACGACACGTTAAGATCGCTCGCCTTCTTTCTAATGATAAAAAAACGAGAGGTATAGTTAGACGGTTCTGAGTGGTAGACTGCAAATGAGATAAAAGCTATATTAGGTACATGCATTCATATCAGGCGGCTCTTTGATTCCAAGGATTGCATAATTTTTATACTTTTTAATGATTTTTAGAATAAGAAAATTATAAAAAGTATAAAAGTTATGCAATTCTTGTATTCCACGCATTCCATTTCATTTCAACGAGCCGCCTGCTACAGATTTCTTGAAATTGCCGCGTTTTTTCAGGTTCAACTTTCATTAGCCAGACTATTATCAATTTGCCAATTTCGTGATTATTCTTTTACACGGCACATAAACTTATGCATAATTTATCGATATAAAAAGTCGACACAGTTACATCCCTAGCAAATTATCAAACTTATGACACCGTGCGTAAATGAGAAATAACAAGCATATATGCATCTCTTTTCGGCACATTATCTAATTCGTAAGGAAGTAAAGTACGGGTATACATATTTGCGAAGCATTTTTGCCCGACTTCTATGCTTTAGTCATTATTCTGAGCCACTGTGGACTACAGAAACCGCCCATATTAAGAGTTTGTTACACCCTCCTGAATTCAGTAACTGACAAGAGGGAAAATTTCGTTGCTGAACTATCAAAAAGTTAATCATGTTCCGTCTGTCTCCAGGAAACTGTACTTGTATTGCTTTTGCTGTTATTGCACTCTATTATTCCGATTGAATTCTGTCCAAATTCTGTCTGTCTCTAGCATGGATCTAATAACTGGATCGGTCTGATGTATCTTTCAATAGGAGTAGCAGAGAAAGCGCTGTTATTGTTTGTACTTGTCACAGTCTCACTTTTTTTTTATTCGCCACCGTAAATTTAGTAAGGTTTATGGTGGGCTACAAATCTACTCGACCAATCATATTGTCGCATTGCGTATGTTCTGTCCCTCACGGGCGCACGCGTATAGCTCATCTATGTAATTCTAGGTCTATGGCATGGAGACTATATACAGGAGCCAAATTTCTATGTATGAAAAGTGTCCATCAAAAAACAGTAATTAGGCGGCGCCACCATACACCGAAATACTACCAAAAACAACCTACGTAATTTGGTCGGTTTATTTGTTGCCTTATATGGTTCATGTTATACTCATGTCCCAGAGCCTAACTAGCGCCACCGGAGAGATTAGGAACTGTTATTTAAAGCTGAAAACGGTCACTTTTGCAACAATTCTGCCATAAGAGATTGGCATCCTTTCTATACCATCCATAGTCTATGGTCTCTAGCAGTGTCTCTCTAGCTTCCTCTTCGGCGATGGCAACACTGGCCTTGAGCTAAATGACATGTAAAAGACATTGACAGATATGACAGAAGCGAAAATCGTCAAAATACGTACTTTCATTCGGAGTTCAAGTTTGTGTATATTTTGTCTGGATAATTAATCTTATCGGCAGACTACGCCAGATAAACCGCAAAGCGTTTCTAGCTCGAAAATGCTGCGAACAAAAATTCACATAGTTCTAAGTGCAATCGGTGTATTTTTAGGATTGTCAGCTTTTATATGTTTTTGCATTGTTTACGCTAACATAGAGGCTGGAATGTGGGCGTTATTATCCGGTGAGTAGTTTAGCTTTCCAAGGTAATAGTTTTACTAGAAGTCAGCTGTTTGCTCTACTAATAAATTGTTATGTTACACAGTAGCTAAATAAATTATTGTTTAAAAAAAAAACAGGAAACGGCCGATCGTCATTGGAGGCTATTTTAAAAACAAAACAAGTCAAGCAACCTGTGTATGTTTCCCTGGTAGTAAAAGAACAAAACAAGTCTTTAAAGGCCTCTAGTCGGTCCAGTTTGACATTATTTATGTTATTTCCTCAAACTTGAGGCAGTTTTTAAATGCAATATCTATGCATTTAATTGTATGAATGAACAAGTAAAAGTTTAAGAAACAAATTATCATAATATGTTTCAGGTATTGAAAATGTTACAAAATAGTAAACATGTTTATTACATGTATGTCATCATTGGCTCTAGTCTATAATTTATAAGCAACTTAGAAGTTATATAAACATAATTATGTAACTGACTGCTGATATTGCCTTAAATGTATACAATGTATGACAATGTATGTATGTTACAGTAAATTAATAGTTCACTAAATCTAGAAATGGAAAAGGAAGGAAATGCTGGCAGAGTTTCCTTATTTTCATATTTATTTTGTAAAGTATTATGTTAGTAATGCATTTTTTACATATGTAAAACTGTCACGTTAAAAATAAATAAAGTAATTATATTATATTATTGTTTACCCAGGTATCCATGCTGGCTTGACTCTGATGCTGCACTGTCACTACCTGAAGGACTCGCTCCATGTTAACTTCTCCCGCAAGGCTCTCCAATACATCGGAGACTTTGGCATGTTTGGTCTCATTGCTGGAATAGCACTTACACTGTTCTATATTTTTCTGGAGATCTATTATGGAGCAGGTAAGTTAAGAAATAAATAATTAAGATGTAATATACAAAGATAACAAGTGAAACCATGTAATTGTCTGAAATAAAGGCTCTTTTTATTTATTTTATTAAGTTAAGAAAAATTCTCTAACTATTAGTGTCCAAACTCAGTGTCCAACCAGTTTCGGTTTCAGCCTGAAAACAGCCGAAACTGTATTTTTGGTAGTGTCCGGCCGAAGTTTCGGCATAAAAATTATGTTTTTGTCTGAAAATTCGGTTTCGATTTCGGGAAATAAATCCGATTTAGGTTGGACTCTAGTTAAAAATCAAGTTAACACAAGCAATAGACCGCGGGCCAAGAGCATATCTTCAGTCATCGCTTCCCGATTGATATTGTGTTAGATGATATCTTAGATGCAATTTTAAATTTAAAAAAATGTCAGCCATTTGCATCGTGGTGAAAAGACCGTCAGTTGGTCACATAACATGTAAAAAATACGCGCCTTACCACTTATGCCCGCAAAGTACTTATGCGTAATGTGTAATCAGTTTATTTAAACGCCTGATAGAATGCTACATGCAAAGTTTCATAATTTTGTTATCACTATCACAAAAAGGTAAAGTGCTTAGTTTTTACATGTTCATGCGACCAGCTGACGTTTTTTCCACCGCGGTACAACCAGCTGACGATTTTTTTAATTCACAATAGCATCTAAACTATCATCTGACAAAGTATCAAATGGGAAGATGACAAAAAAAATTTTTTTACGTGTTTCGGGGGTTGTCATTCCCAGGGACCGGCCCGCTATCCCTTATCGGGGTTTTATAAGGGTATTGCATAAGGCTTAACTCACCATACCCTTTGCCAGACGAAACCCTTTGTTTTGCTTTTAAAAACCCTTATATAAAGTCACCAGATTTGAGTAATCGGTAGCCCAAATACCCTTACAAAACCCTTATCATCCGCTCACCAACACCTTGCATATTGCTTATAAGGTTAGCCTTATAAAGGGCATCCCTTTTAGCATATAAGCGTGCTAATTTAAGTCGTCTACCTTGTTCATAAAGCACACATTACTTCGAATCCGAGCGATCATCGGCGGCGACGGCGGCGTTCTTTGACTAGGCACGTATTTTCTTTCCTTTTCATACACTACCGTAGATATATACTAATCCTGTCTCTTTTACGCAAAGGGAAACCTTTATAAAAAGCGCTTAAAGATAAGGGTAACCCTTATTAAGGGCTAGCCTTATTTTTGGTTAGCTTTTCGGTAAGGGTTAGTCAAAGGTAGGGGTATGAATGGGCTTGCAGTTCAAAAGGGAAAGTCTTTCAATGTGTTAGTCGTGTTTAAGTGTCGCCCATTGGAAGGGTTTTATCGCGGAAAGGGTTGTCCGGTCCCTGGTCATTCCTCAACCCACCAACGGAGCGATTAGTCATGGAAATCTGTTCCTGGCTCGCGGTCAACAACATTCTTAATTTTCAGAAAATGACTATCTTTGTTTACTCATTACAGTCATTATAAACAAAAGACAGAATTAAAGAAAAGCTGTTTATTTGCTCTTCTTTGTTCCAGAGGTATTGCCAATAGACACCAGCATAGTAATCCGGATGGTGTGGTCCTTCATGATGATGAAGTGGGGCGGGATGCTGTACTACTTCACCAGGTCCTACTTACGGACGTACAACGATCATCAGCTGTTCTCGGAAGCTCATATTGAGGAGACGTAAACATGTGAGTGTTTTTAGGGAGTTGGTGTTTTTTCTATAGTAAAGACTTAGAAAATACTAAGATGAGTATAGCTGGAGTAACATCAGAATTTATTTTTGACGAATATTGATTGACCATTATACACGGTGTTTTTTTTAAGTCCGTTATTTGAAGCGTGCATTCCTGCAACTGGTATTCTATTCTAATTAACTCTATTTTAGAGATAATTAATGATTATTTTTTATCTGATAAGGCAAGGGTACAAGTGTGTATGCCTTAGGGCCTGTTTACATATTGATTTGTGTTTAGTATGAGTTTATACATTTGCTACTAAATGCAAGTACTATCTCGGACGATAGATATTCGAAATGCCATTGTTATGTCATCATTTTCAATTGTTTAGTGGATTTAAATATAATATTATTGTTATGACAACGCTATTATTTACTTTTTACGAAAAAAAAAGATTAACAAAAAATAAACTACCTATGCCATTCAGTGATTCCGTTTATTTAAATGTACTTTAGCATACCCTGAAGTTAACGGAGTTTAAAAAAACACCGTGTATTTATGAAGCGCAAACTTTCAGTAAATTTATAACTGTCAGATATTAAAATTCTTACGTTATTCCAACTATAGTGTTAAATATTGAAGCCAAAAATTTGACAGCATTCCTTTGACTATACTCTATCCTACGACTTTATTTCGGTTAATTTATTTTCCTGAACTTTCTTTGAATATCTTGTTAACGTAAAGTATGATCTTTCTAAAAAGTATTAAGTTGTTTTGCTTCTACTGTTATTCAAAATTTAATATTATTAGTTTGGGGCTGTAAAACGATTTCAATTTAGGGCCAGTACAGACGGACGGCGTGCAGTTCCCATACAAATTGCAGTCGGGTTGCAGTCCGTCTGTATCGGCCCTTAGCTGTAGGTACAGTCGCCATCAGATACATCGGAGCGGCCAAGCTGTTCACAATATCTGAACATGCACCCTAACGCCCTGACTATAGAGGCGTGTTCAGATATTTGTGAACGCCTTGGCCGCTCCGATATATCTGATGGCGACTGTACCTACGCTTCTGTTTTCACTTTATGGATTCTTACAACTATTATTACGTTTATGATTTGAATGCAAAGTACAGTGATTGAGCACTACGAATTTGTAAAGATAGAACACCAACACACGGTACATTTGATATCATGAGTCCAACCGAAATGGGATGACTATTCAAAACTTTCAAATAATTATAAAAGAAGTTAACTTGATCTATCACCTAAATAAGTACTTATGTATACTATTGTAGTTGGTAGAAACAAATTTTTAGAGGATTGTAACTGGTAATTTCGAATGAATTGGATATTGCGAGTGTCTGTTGTGAAGTCAAGTATACAAGTATCGGTCAATAATATGTCCACTTTTCATCTTATTATCATTAAAAAACTTAAATATGCCCAAAATGGTCCACCCACCATGCACCAAACCACGCAGTAGGTATTTACGTTTAATTTTCGCATTTACATTACACACCTACTATACATATCTTCTTCTTGGTCCTTGCTTTATCCCGTTACGCGGGGTCAGCTTTCTTGATTTTGCGGCGCCATCTATTCCGCTGTTGAGCATCGTCGACAGACAGGCCACTTTCTTTCATGTCCTTCTGGACGATGTGGTCATAGTCTGTGGCCTGCCCTTCCCTCCCTTTTGTGTAGTAATGGAAAGGCACTTTTTACAAAATGGTCATCGTGTCTACGCAGCGTATGCCCAAACCCTCTCAATCTACTCTCAGTAATTTTCCCTGTAATAGGTGCACCTTTGAAACTCCCCCTTATGTGTTTATTGCGCACTTTATCCTTAAGTGTAACTCCACCCGCCCAGCGCAGCATACGCATTTCAGTGGTATGAAGTTTTTGTTGTTCTTTTTTCTTCATCTGTGCTATGAGTAAATTACCGTAGAGTAAAATTGGTCTTACAGCGGTTTTATAAACCTTACCTTGGTTATAGGCATCTTAGGGTCGCATAAGATACCTGTTGTGCGCTATTTATTCCACCCACATGTAGTTCTGTGTGTAATGTCGGCGGTTATCGATCCGTCTTCTGCGAGAACAGAGCCCAATATAGGCTTTACCATCTAGCGCGACGTCCGACTCCTACACATATGTATGTACATTTAGTACTCATCAGTGAGGAACGCTAACTTTTAACCTTTTCGAAAAATCTTCGTGAAGGCTTGCGGGTCTATGTACCTATATATTATATTGATATATTACTTATGTTGAAAATATTTCAGAAACTTTATAATATTTGCATTTAATAAAACGAATCCGTTTTACTATCCGGCGATTGTATATTTATCGATAATACGCGATTAAGCACATGGGATTGTTTTGATTACTGCAGTAGTGACCTAAAATTAAAAAGCCCGTCGTAAGAAATTGTTTGATCTCTAATAATTTGTTTCTACATAAACCAACAACTTTCTTTAATCTACTTAAGATAATATTAAGAAAGAAAGAAAGAAAATAACTTTATTTTAGTTTTGCTTTGTTTGTGATATAATATTATACAGTTCTAAATAAGTTACTTAAAAATCTTTCTTCTCCTTCTTCTTGACGTCTTCGTCATATAAGTCAAGTTTTCATGTATGTTAAAAGGTAACATTATTTTAACGCAAAATATTTATCATGTTGGTAAATTGATTTAAACGTGATACATTTAATTGACACCTGATGCAGCTCGCGCGTTCAGAACTTCAGATTGTCCAGAGAGACTAACTTACAGTATAGGTACTTTTAGGTCTTGCAACGTAAAGAGAGCCTGTCAGACAATGTCTATTAGAATAATGAATATTACAGCCCCTTTTTTTAACATTGTGAATTATTTTTACTTTTGTCTATACTTTTTCTAGTTACGTGTGTATTTTTATTTAGTCATCAATGGTTTCATTCGCCTCTCTAGAAATTGAAAGACCTATGCCTACCGTATTGTGCCCCCTATGTGATATTTGTATGTATTAGGATCTTTTTTACTTTTTTATTGGAAAATTAGCATAAGTTTCGACTGAAAACGATTTCTTTTTACTATTAAATAAGTTTTTCTAAATTTTAATAATTAAATATTACTGTTTTTATCAAATATATATTTGTGTAGAAACGTTAGAAGGCCACAGGGTAATCGAACCTCTTACTGCATGTAATAAAAAATATTGGTTTGAATTTGAACTTTAATAGCTGTCAATAGAGTTGAATATCATATCCGCCATATATGTCTCCGAATGCGGTAAAGGGTTAGTGCGTGTTTTAGAACACGGTTATAGTATTTAAAGTTTAGTCATTAAAATTATATAAATATTGATTTAAAAAAAACTGCTTTTAATAATACATTCATTATATTATGACATTTATGACAGAAATAAAATATGTATCCATTTAATTTGTTTTCAATAATCAATTACCAAATAATAAGTAGATTGTTAGAGTTAGAAGTCAATATATATGTTTTTTATGATAATTTGCGATTGCCTAAGTTTCCTATTTCAATATCAAATTGTAAATAGGGCTTGATGATAGGTGATAAACAATTTATTGAAAGTTTATAAAGTTTTGACTGTTTATAAAATCTATTAAAAAGTGTACTAAAAGAAAATAAATGTCATGTTTCTATAAATGACTTTCATTTCGCAAACTATACATTGAACCGGCTATCCTTACAAACTAGGCACGTCTATAATATAAATCTGATCCATTTACAAATTAATCCCCAAGATAAATTCGCGCCAAAAGAGCCCATAAGTCTATCTGGCATAGCTTGCTTCCCGTTACTTCAGCCAAGTGGTGGAAGCGTCTTTGCCTCCAAGATGGAGGGGAAAGAAAACATTCAGTCCGTAGATGAACGCGCGCGCCGAACGCACGCGGCCGAAGCGCGGCAAACGATGTCTATGACTTAAAAAAAAACTAAAAGGACCACAGATGAAGTTGTATTCAGCCAGTAACATAAGTGCGTTCATGTGGAACCAAGGGATTCTGTAATAACTTTTAACGCGGTGAGTAAACTGGATTCTTAGAATGTAAGGTGTTAAAGTTGTAGAAAAACGCGTAGACTAAGTATTCTAAAAACTTAGTTAATGATAAGAGGTGTCTAGGCGGTCTTAAGCTCGTTGTTTATGAAGTATTTTTAATCAACAAAAGAATGTGATGTATTTTCTGTGGACATTTAATGTTATAAGATTATGAATGAATGCGGCGTAAGTGCCGGCGTACCTACATAAAGTTTATTTTCTTTTTTCCGCGGCGAAGGCATTGCTCCTAACTTGTATTCCAGGGTGGCTATTTTTATCTAACGCAAGTTTATTAGCACGCAAAGTCAAGGTGTGGTAATCAGATCATCTCCCCATGGTGTCATTTGCAATGAAATTACATGAGTTCCCACGTGATAGGACGTTTTTGATATTTTTAAACGGTGGCATCAGCTTAAATTTTTCAAGATGTCATAATACTAACCGTGTGCAAGGTCCCTAGGGTGGGAAAAATAGGAACGTATAAACTTAAATTTTCTCGTAATCAATGTTTATTTTATTGGACCACTTAAAATATAAATACCTACTGCCTACCTTAATATTTTTCCGTTTAAATTATTACTTACCTATACCTGTATATTTCAGATCTTAAGGTCGTCGTTCTAGCTAGACATTAGTCGAAAGTTAATCTATTTCATAACAAACATAACTTTTACATAAATACCAGACCATTATTTTTATTTTAACACGTGATATAAAAAAGTTGCCATTTCCAAGCTCACGTTCGTGATGAAAAAAAAAGGAAATGCTATTGCTTACCATTTTACAAATGAATAGGTATCTACAAAGACTCTTTCATGTTTTTTGCGAACGTAATCGAAAGTTTGCACTTTAAAATCAATTTGACAAAAAATACTACAAAAGTTCTGTAACTTTCGTCGTATCTCATCGATTATTATTGTGTCTCTGTTATTTAGTAAAAAACCGAATTTTTCAATAAACCAGAAGAATGAAACGAAAAAATTTTATGGTAGAAAAATAACTGCCGTAACTCGGTTTAATTTCCAGTTCTCGTAGACTTCGCCACTTACAGGCACTAGGTAATTTCACTGATATAAAACAATTACAAACGTGGTTATGACTCAAGGAACGATAGAACTAAGTACTAACTTTTAATAACTAATTAGATGAAGTAATAATTATGTAGAAATACATACGAGGAATGAACTCAACAGGAAATGAAGAGTTCATCAATATCCAGCTCTTCTTTTCACCTCACTACGGAAAAGCCAAAGAGATAGAGCTTACGCTTGATTCGTTTTTATGGCAATAAGGGTGATAGATAGGATAATATGTATTTTATCGATTTTCTAAAGGAGCCTTTACCACTTTTCTTTGTGAAAAATGTTTAAAAACTGTAACCCTTAGTCGAGTTAGTTGTGGGCAGGTACGGAGCAAATCACGCAGGCGGAGCCAAGGGTTCAGCTAGCATGAAATAAGTTGTCTATGGTAACTTGATAAGGTATAGTTGGTCAAACCAAATTGTCAGTAAATAACAAAAACTATACTCATCCTTTTCTTTTGGGTGCTAGTACTAGTGTAAGACAAAGATACTGTGTATGTTTGAAATGGGACAGTCCTTTGACAAACTTACATACTATGAAACTGTTATTCATAGGTAGGAACTATCATGGGGGTTGCGGTACTTGCGGTTGAAGCAAGGGACAAGACACAGCAAATAGATTGTGTACGGTAAAACTAAATTAAAAAGTATTCATTACCATTATCCACACTAATATTATAAATGCGAAAGTGTGTCTGTCTGTCTGTCTGTCTTTTACCTCTTCACGCTTAAACCGCTCAACCGATTTAGTTGAAATTTGGTATAGAGATTTTTTGAGACCCGGGGAAGGGTAGTTTTTATGTCAGAAGTCATCCTTTAAGAGGGTGAAAAAGGGGAGGTGGAAGTTTGTATGGGGAATCGATAAAAATAAGCAGATTGGTTAAAAAATAGGCTACCCAAATTACTAACTCCACGCAGACGAAATCGCGGGCAAAAGCTAATATCAAATAAAAGCAGTATTTAACTGGACAGAGGCCCTACCTGAGTATTTTCACAACGTTCGCTCGTGTTCTGTCCATATACAAAAGTTACTTGCAAGCTTAACCATGTGATTCCTATTAATATGTATTATAAATGCTAAAGTAACTCTGTATGCCTGTTACCTCTTCACGCTTTAACCGCTGAACCGATTTAGGGAAATTTGATATGGAAATATATTTGGTCCGGGAAAGTACATATGATAGATTTACCAATCATCATCATCATTCCATGCAGACGAAGTGGCGGACAGACTCTAAATATTTATGTAAAACCCTTTTTATGTGCAAATAAATGATTATGATTATGAAGTATCAAATAAAAGCAGTCTTTAACTGAACAGAGGCCTCACCTGAGGATCTTCACAACTTCCGCTCGTGTGCTATCCATATCCAAAAGTTGCTTGCAATCTTGACCAGATGATAGTCTATAAGTAAATACATTAGTTATACGTCTACATCAGATGAGCTTTGAACAAGGTTTCTTCTATGAAATACAAAAAATCTCGTTGATCTTGCAAGTTCTCGTAGACCCCTGAGGGTTTATCAGGATTTTTTATACAAAGGATGACCAGGATTCATAGATTCCATAGCACGGACACCGTAAGACTAAAGTGAGCTATGAAAAAAAAAACCAAAGCCTGAGGATGACTTATTATTGGTCGTATATAATCCTCTAATGACAAAGGTTCACTTGAAGCATACAATTATAATCTCCTTTTACAGACGGCTCAGCCGAGCCGATTTAGTATTAACTACTAGTACTTACTCGTGTTATTTCAAAACAGGATATAATAGTTTTAAAATGTTTAAGTTGGCCATCCCTGCGACTCGGAGTTATAATACCATCGTCACATTGACCATTTGTAAACCGTATTTCAAACGTCATAAGATCCACTAGTGGTTTCTAAGTGTCTTCGTTATTACTAACAAGAATAGGTATTTAGCTGGCGATTAAAATGCATTATGTCTTTGTAAACTAATCAAGTATACGAGTGATCAACTGTTCAGACGTTGGTGCGATTACCTGTTATTACCTAACGCTCGAGGGCCTTCCTGTCGATGCCTAGTACTTAAAAGTTAGCCGAGGGTGGTTGTTGGAGTGCTAGAAACATCTCATAAAACCATTTAAAATAAATCGGTTAAATACGAGTCCTAACTAGCGGTATTAGGATTCCGTATATTGGATTTTTTTTGAGAATCCTTGGTTGAGAAACGTTGTATTGCACGTCCGTTACGTTGTCTTTCCAGGCGAACTAACAATTTATCTGACAGGCTTCGCAGTCTATAATAAAACATAGCTAAGCAAATAGTTTGTAGTCGCTACAATCGACTTTTTACAAGCTTTTATTTAGTTTCACCTGTCCCGCTGTCTGTCAGTCTGCAATCAAATCTTGCAAAATTGTGTTTGGGGTTTTTAGAATTATCTCGATGAGTATAATTAGTTGCCTGCCGCGCTAGCACATGATTGGCGCGAGAGTATCTCGGCGCGACATAAACTACCTACCCTTCCCCCTTTAATTCATACAGTTTGTAAAAAAAGACGGGTAGTCTATCTCGCGGCGAGATACTGTCGCGCCAATCATGTGCTCGGCCTACTGTACTAACGCTGACTGTACTGTAAAAGTACAGTCAGCGATAAAAGCTTGTACATACCAAAAGGATTTTTATTTTATTTAGTAGTCTGTCTGTCTTAAGATAATTTCACAAGTTTATTTTAAAAGCTCGGATTGACGGTGTAGTCGTTCCTAGATATTAAGCCCTCGTTGGCATCTTTCGGGTGCCTACGGGACTCTAAAAAGGCAACTATTTCTGTGTTGCTAGAAAAAGCCAGTTCTCGTGTGACAGTGTGTGATAACATACATGAGCTAGTATTAGGCGGACATATCAGTATGTGACCATTCGCCATAAAATAAGCTAATCATGCTTGTAACGTACGTCGCAACTGTACTGAAATGAGTGCCTTATGGACATTTCTGTGACAAACTGCAGAAGATTTTCGCGGCATTATGCAACAGTGTTTAAATATTATTTACTGTTCAGCCGTCTGAGGAAATGGCTGCAGTCTATTTTTATGTACCATAATAATGGGTTTTATAATAATGCCCCTGTGTCATGGGAAATTATCTGTCTTATAGTGAGCTTTTTAAGTTATGGCCTATGGTATACCTCACTATATGGATACGTTTAAAATGTTAATTACAAAACGTTAAGGCCCAGTAGGTTCGTGTTCTTCTCTCATTCTCACAGCGTAAGCGGGAGCGAGATGGATGTGCGATTGTGCGTGCTCGGGACCGCGGATATCGTGTTGTTGAATTTTAATTTTGTGTGTGTTTTAATAATAATAAAAAGTAATCGCTGAGTTCCCTCAAAAATAATATTGCTCATTTTTAGAAAAAAAGCATATTTTTAGATTTTTTGCAAAAAATATAATTTTCGAGTGTTTTTTTTTCTATCGAGCGAAAGTCAAAAACTCAGTATTCGAATTAAATTTTTGGCAACCGTATTGTGATCTTAAAAAGCGCTACGACTTTTCAAAAACTCCGTTCTCTAAGCCTACTGCACTTTAATGTACCGTCAGCTGCAGTCAAAAAATGACACTTCGCTGCAAGTAGCTATGGGACGTAACATGTTACTACCTTTGTGGAAGACAAATGGGACGTTTGGGACGTAATTAAAAATAGGCCGATGATGCGCTCTGTACTCGCTTATACCATACCAAACTATATCTTATTGATTGATGAAATCTCCAAAGGCATAGATTAGTAGGAATAGCACGAGAGTGCCGATGCCGCGTCAGTATCTCGCGTGAGGGGATACTATCGCGGCCACAGAAATATATTTCTGTGATCGCGGCGCTCTCGTGCTAAGGCTACTGGAAGCTTAAGTACGTTCCATCAAGTCAATCTATTAAATACCGGTTAACTCACGATAATAGCTACACGATAATCAGATTTAACACTGACTTTGCCTTCAGTTTAGTTCTAGACTAGCTCAGACACAAGCAATTTTACGCACGTTATGCTTTGTACTGCTTGACTGGTTGCCCCGGGCACTTTAGATACGGCTTTATAAAAAGCTTACAATTATTATGTGATGCAAATATAATAGGTGCAAAAACACAATGGTGTTAAATCTACACTTTATTATCATTGCCGGCAGGCATGCAACCATAACGTAATATTCTCCATTGTACTCTTGGTAAAAAAAGGTTTCCTTTACGGATATGGTGGCTTATAATAATATTACCGGGATTCAAACCCAGAACCATCGGCTTCATAGGGTCTCTACCCACTAGGCCAGACCGGTCGTCAACTTATGATACCTATGTGTGGCCGCCGCTTATGAACTTATGATAGTTATGATAAAGCTATCATAATCATGAGCAACCATTACCTATCCGTAGATCACAGTAATACGACGTTTGATACGTGGTCGATAAATGATAGAGACAAGTTCCATAAGTAGGGTAAGGGATAATAAATACCTAGGTTTAGGTTTAAAGATATTTATTCTCATAAAAGACATACAAGTCACTTACACGAGAACAGAGTTATAAGTAAAAGTTATCCTATTTACGGTAGCATTAAAGTCGAGCTCGAGAGGTACACGCTCACACATTTTTTTTTTTTTTTTTTTAAGGTGGGTAGTGGTTTAAAATGTATTGCGATAATTTAGTTTTAAACACATTGAATGAGCCTGTCCCACCCAGATCAGACGGTAATTTATTATAAAGCTGTGCACCTTCATATGTAAACATTTTTTTCCCTAATTGTGTTCTTATCTTCGGTAGCACAATGAAACTTGCACGACGAGTAGTGCGTTTGGATATTTGCTTCTTCGTTATAAAGGCTAAGTTAGTATGGAGTGCGCTGTTTAATATTTTCCTAACAAGAATGCTGGTACTATACATATACAATTGTTTAATGTTCATTAGGCCAGTTTCTGCATATATACGCGTGGTAGGTGTTAGACGGTGATAGTGAAAAAGAATTTTGATTATTTTATTTTGGAGTATTTGTAGGGGAGTTAGTTTGGTTTTGGCTGCGCTGCCCCACAGCTCAATCAAGTAGAGTAGGTGCGGTTTAATTAGACAATTATATATGGTATAACGTAGCTTATGCGGAATACAGCCTGATATGCGTCGTAAAGAACCAGTGATTGACGATAATTTTGACCTTATATGTTCAATTTGAGTATTCCACGTAGGATAGCTATCCATTCGGAGACCGAGGTATTTCTCATGTTTTTTATTTGTTATAGCTACATTATTTATCGTCAGTGGGCTGTGGGGTGGGATAGTTTTATTTTTTGCTTTGAAGATTACGTAACTAGTTTTGGATATGTTAATTGTGAGGAGATTTTATCGAAACCAGGAGTGTAATTTATTTAAATCGGTTTGAGCGTTTTCTATTAAATATTCTATCGAGGAGCCGAAGTAGAACAGACATGTGTCGTCTGCATATAATGATACATGACCTTTTAGGCCTATTTCGTGTACATTATTTATGTAGATTAAAAACAGTAGAGGCCCTAAAATTGAGCCTTGAGGAATTCCGCAAGTTATCGGCAATTTAGCACTTTGGGTTTTGTCTATTTTGACTACTTGATGTCTGTTTTCAAGGTAGGATTGAATCATCTTTAGTGCGTTACCATCTATACCGATTTGTTTTAATTTTTGAAGTAGCAAATTATGACATACCGTATCGAACGCCTTTTTTAGATCAATAAAGACGCCGAGGACTATGTTTTTTTTATCTATATTTGATTTAATTTTAGTTACAAGGTCGATTGTTGCAGTTAATGTATTACTTTTAGGCCTGAAGCCATATTGACGTTCAAAGATAAATACCTTAGCCCCACTTCGCTCGTAGTGCACGTTCGGTTATCGGGTCGCGCTGAGCTATAAGTACAAATCGTAGTTTGCGTAGCTATCTATACCTTAAGGAAATATCATGGAGATAAAGGCATGCAAAAGCTGGCACTTGGGTACAGACACTAAAGAAAAGTTCTCTTTTTTCCTGAAAGTTAAAGAACGGTAGAACCTAATTTCTGGCTGTAGTTTATATGCATACACAGTTTTGAATGTTGTTAGGAGTTTTACAAATGTTGTGAGCATTACATGATCACAATATCTTAAAAATAAGATAAGAATAGGAAGTCGGACCACGCTTAAAAAAAAGCATAACAAACATGCATATGCATATGCATGCTAAGTTTTCATGCCAAGTGCTACGTCAAGTATGGATTAAAGGGATAAATATGTATGCATTCTTACTGCCAAGTTTGTGAACGTTGGCGTGGTCTAAACCTCTGTGTGCTGGGTGAAGTCTCTTGGACAAACATTGGGATTGTAAGACGTGGAACCTCCTGTAATTCCTTGCCGGATAGCTGGAGTCTCATTTAAGATTTTTAAACTTGTTTTAATGCTTTGGGCACTTAATTATCCATTCAGCCAGCACGTTTCGTTCCGGCAGATAACGTAATGGATCATCGTTTGTATTCCGACCGCAGCAAGGAAGCACCGTGAGCATTCTAATCATCTTTCACGCTGGCTGGCGCTCGAAAAACCTCCGACTTGTTTAAAAAAAGTTGATTCGAGTTTGTTTTGAGTTGTAATTAGAATTACGTTAATTATGATTATTTTGTATGAAGGGCAATGCCCGCTGGTAAGTATAATAGGGGAATTTAGTTATCTCCGAGTACCCAATCGAATAAGTAGCTAATTAAGGAATATATGTATATGATTACACTGTTCGCGCTGTTCCGAGTAAGTGGTTAAATTGCTATTACAAGTTTTTATTCAGCTGTCATCGAGTGTTGTTAGAATCGTCTTAGTGCTGACTATCTTTATAAGCGCGACTTGGACCATCCCACTAACCCGGGGTTAACCGGTTAAACCGTTATCCCACAGTGTCAAGTTATACTGGTAACTATGATAACTCCGGGTTTAACCGGTTACCCCCGGGTTAGTGGGTTGGTGCAAGTGGCCCTAAGAAAGCTAAATTTAATGGTAGGTATTAAAGCCTAAAGCGCAAGTTACAGAAAAATATTCAGGTTTTTTTCAAATGTAAGTAAATTATCCAAATCCGCAACGATGTCCCGGAATTTTGCCAGGACTTGCTTAAGACGAAAGGGGACGACCGCTCCCAAACCGCATTTCCATACAAACGTAGTCCCCATTTTCCTCTCTGGATATTAACATTATTGTTTTTTTTTTCACAATTTGATTAATTTGAAATGCTCCTTTTATAATAATTAAAAAACAAAAAAAACAAACGGTCGGGCATAGCTATGACTAAAATGCATAATATTTTCCATAATGTCAATATCCAGGGAGGAAAATAAGGACTATGTTTGTATGGAGAATAGATCGTCCCCTTTCCTCTTAAAAGGATATATGAATAATAATGGGGTCCGTTCGGGAACCTAGAATTTGCATAGAAAAGCAACTGCCGTCTGACCTTTCAACCCAGAGGGCAAACTATTAGGCCTCATTGGTCCGGTTTCCCCGCGATCCGGATCCGGGTTCACAGATGCAACCAAATACCTATCGACAGATTGCCGCCTTATTAACACTTTATGTTACTATTATGTTTTTATTTTTAGTATAAAAATGTCTTTCTAAAGTCAGACCGAGACAAGTCTGCAACGATTTTGATAATTTCGCAGTGCAAGTGTTATTTATACATCATAATTGTATAGAAGTCTGACGTTTAAAATAACACTTGCACTGCGTGTGCTATCAAAATCGTTGCAGACTTATCGCGATCTGACTCTAGCTGTATCATTCCTTCTTACAGTGAAAATGTCGATTCGCAACGCAACATGTGATTTACAAAACGATGATGGGCCATAGAAGTTTCACAAAAAGCGAATCGTTGCAAAAACACAATGCATCTGCGAACATTATGGTTTCGAGATGTCACAATCGTGTGGGGGAAATGGGAAAGTGTTATTGTTCATCTCATACGGCTGATGGGCCAAGCAATAAGAAGATATAGAGGGAAGTGCTTGGAAGTTCCAAACAAAGTTACGGAGTCAAAAACTGTGTTCTAAGTTGGAACACAGTTTTTGACTCTGCCTTTGAGCCACGGAGAGAGGGAGGTAAGAAGGTCCCATTTTTCGGTTTTTCATTTATATCTTGGAAACTTTGCGTCTTAGCGACATGACTACTTAGACTAACCGAAAGCTTGTTTAATTTGCTACAAGTTTAACTTTGTTACGTTTTTCGGTATCTTGAATAGTTTTCGGGATATCCTCTCTTGAAAGTTTATTTGGGGCTCTCAATTTTATCTTCACTTCTACATCAGTGAAGCTACTAGGCCATGTTTGGTATCGTTTTCGTATAAATCGTGAGTGCCAAATTTATTTATTGTATTACACTGACACCATTCCGAAGTATTTTTTTTTATTTCCCTCTACAGGTTTTTTTGAGCATTCATTTCATGGCCTATGAATCGTTTGTAAAGTTATTTGTTCAGGGACTTTAGGACCAACTAATGTAGGTTATAATAGACGAAGGAAGAGCCTAGGCAACACTCATACTGATCTGATAGGGTACTAAGTACGTTTTTATTGTATAGGTTTGCTGCTTTATTATTTCACTAAAGTTCTATGCGAACAGGGTCGTTCTTAGACTACAAGTTAAAAAGCGTAAAACTTTTACCTTTGATCTACAAAATAATTTTATTGAAAACAGCACCTTGTACAGCACCGTCAACGTTGTACCCACCATCTCTCTCTCCCGGACTCAGACCCGAACCCGGTTCGGATCCGGACCTGGACTCGGACCCGGAGACTTAGAACTGCGACCCTTACAGAAACAAAATGCTACTACATATAGATAAGTGGGGCAGGTTACGTTTGAACTGCGATCCTCACAGAAACGAAATTCTACTAGAAAAGTGGGTGGTTTTACCCCCTTTTCTACATTAATTAGGCAAAAGATGCTGTATTTTTCATTTCATTGTCTGGAATCTAAGAGTGCACCATCAACAATAATCTTTCACCGGCCTCCCATTGTAGTCGGTTTTTTTTTTCTTAAGAATTATTTGTTTTAAGTTTTTAATACCGTTTCGCAAAACATTTAAACTTAGACCGTATCTTCAGTAATTAAAAGTTAACCAGGTGAAATGAGGCTATCGTAATCAGCTTAGACACGCTTGCAACAGATCCGGCCAATGTCTTCATTGTATTGTAACACATCGGTGCATACAGGATAAAAATTAAACCATTTGGGTTTATATCCTTGCAGGTATTGCAGGTAGGCTTATTGTAAGCTATCTTTGCTGGTCATTGGCTCATTGATATAAGATATAAGGAGGATTTTGACCTCCGAAACTCGGACACTTGTGTAAAACCATTTTGATGTGGTTTAAAGGTCTTTAATTTGGGCGTTTTCTAAAATAAATATTGAAAACCTGATTATTCTTTAAAATCTGGACATTCTTGGGCTCATTCTACTCAGAATCGACAGCATTCTCCATCCTGCCATTAAAAAAAGATGTCCAAAAATGTAAATTCCATTACGGCACGTTTTAGTGCGAAATTCTTTTTCACTTGTATGTGCGTGACGTAGTGGAAATTGGAATGTAAAATTTTCATACAAATTTTTTGGACATTTTTTTATCATCAGGATTGAATATTGAATATCCTAGTGATTCTGAGTTGAAAGAACCCAAACACACCAGGATCTGTGAGAATCAGGTTTTCAATATTTAGTTTAGAAAACGCTCATTTACTATTTTCACACAAAAATTATTCCTTATTTTGTGTTCAAAATTTGTTGAAATTTGTATTTGAAGTAAGCCAAAACTTATAAAAGTTTCTCAGAATCTGAATGTTTATGTTGTTTGTTACTCCCATGAATGTGATGTAACATCGATTTAAAAATATAGTTTTATTTATATAAGAATAGGAACACAGTGAGCGTATAATATTGTATCATAATTTACTATATACATAATTATATATCATGTTGGTCATCATAGAAGTGTTTAAAAATATTTTTATCACTTTTTAGATACGACAGTTAGGTAAATAAATATTCTTCTTAGATGGTATAGATAACATAATTCTGCACTAAGACATATTTTGCTAGTTAGCATGCAAATGTACACTTAACCTAAACTTAAACCTATCTAAATTCTACTTAATACTATTACATGCAAACAAGTCATCTACCGGGCGTTTCCTGTAACAGGAGCAATAAATTAAACTGGAGGCTGTACGCCTCAAACTGACCAACATTTGTTCAGCAACTTTTTAAAATTATGAAATTTTTAGATTATATCTTTTTCATACTAATAAAATATGATTTTCAATGTACGCTGCCATCTGTGTGTTTTACGTTGCTTGTCACCCTTTAAACATAATAAACTTTAAAGTGTAATGAAAATCAAAACACAAGTTATTTTTAGAAGTTGCTGAACAAATGTTGGTCAGTTTGAGGAGTACAGCCTACAGTTTAATTTAATGCTCCTGTTACAGAAAACACCCGGTATAGTGTAAAACATCTTAGTTACCAGCCAACGATAAAGTTGAGTTTTAAATAAATTAAGAGGGAGATCCTTAACATTATCTGGAAGAGCATTAAATATTTGTATATAGGTATTAGGTAAGTATACAAAATAAATACTGTACGGAACTCGAATTACAAAAATCTTGTAGAGTCGGACCAAGCTAACTCTGCATTTGCAGTGTGGTAAGTCATCACTAATGTCAAATTTAAGTATATCAAAATATGCCGTTTATAACGACACTCCCTCACTTTGTTCTTTAACTTACTCGGACTCTAGTCATTGTAAATATTGCTTGTAAATGTGGATGGGAAGGTATCATTTGTTTTACCACCCTGTATAAGTAACAACCTGTGCATACAGTACACCGAACGTCCGACGTATCCGACCATTGTACACTAGCCATCTCTCCACATTGTTTATGTTGCGAAATACCTAAGTGATGTATTGGTTCGTGCGAGACTAACCTACCCTCACAAAACCTAACCTCGAACCTAACTGCCAATTAATATATCAACCATATGAACACAGGTACAAGGTTGCTTTTGCAATAGCTTCATTAAGTGAGATAACATGTTGTGAGAGTTACAAGTAGAAATTTCATGCCTGTAATGCGAAATAGTTCAAAAGACCTGACTAAAACGTGATTTGGTAATTGTCGCATTGAAAGTGAAGTCGAAGCTAATTTATGTGTGTTCGTTTGTTTGTAGTGTAATGTCTATGGTAATGGGTGGATTGCGCGACTTTTGTTTTGCGAAAACTGGGTTATTTCAGTTGGACTTGAGGTCGCTTGCGAGGCGAGACTAAATTTTGGTAATTTACGTAATGCATGGAGATGACCTACCTATTATTACTTCAGTTTAGGTGTTAATAAACCACAGTTTCAACGTGGGAAACAAACAATTTGCAAGCCATTTAATAAAATTTACCAATTACACCTGAAATAAATGAATTAATATGAAATGAATACGTACCTGAGTTTATTTACTTTTGTAATCTTGGGAAACCCCCGGGGCACTAAAACATGATTCTAATTGCATTTAGACTCCAAATTACAATATGTAATAGCATAATAGCTCTTAACGGCCTACTATTTTGGAAGATATTATTTTGGGACACCTACATAAAAATTGTACCTGAGGTCAACTGTCAATTGTCACTCGTAAGTTCCTAATATAAGATACGATCAACAGTGAAGTTGACATTTTGCTACCAATCCTATTGTTTTGTATCTCGGCACCATCTTAATCTCAAAACGATTTAAATTCCGCATAGATTATTGGCCCCGTACAAACTTGCAAAGCATTACGTGAGTGTTGTGCTAAACGTGTAAATCAATCTCCACTTTCAAGATTACATCTTGAATTTAAATATATTTTGAATAAATTGTGTCGCGGTAGGGAAATATACTATTTGTTTACATTGAGGTAAATAGGTAGACAAAACGTGCGAGGTGTTTGATAGATATGTTTAACTTTAATTGATTAATTAGTGTAACTGAATTTGAGTTACTCGTACTTGTTTATTTTATGAATAAGAACACAAATAAAGTTTGAATTTTGAATTTATAATTTAATTTTGAATTTAATAAAGTTTGAATTTTGACTTACAACTATAACAAAAAAAAAAAGTTAGGTAGTAAAGTTAGGACCGGGTTGTTAAAAATCCGTCGACGCACCAAGGTGCAAGACGTTGGTTTCGCCATTACCAAACTAAAATGGAGTTGGGCGGGACATGTTGCTAGGCAGAGTGATGGCAGGTGGACTAAAATGTTAACGGAATGGTGGCCGCTTTCGAATGAAAGAAGCCCCTGGCGTCCATCGGCTCGTTGGGTGGACGACATCCGGAAGATTGCGGGTCACTTCTGGATGAGATTAGCTCAGGACCGGGACAAGTGGCGTACTGGAAGAGAGGCCTATGCCCAGCAGTGGGCGATAAAGGGCTGATATGATGATGATGTTAAAAATTTATGAACACATGTATATTTATGATAGGGAAGGTTTAAGTTTAGACATAGAAAGTACCTGAAACTAGTTTTCTTCGAGGACACGAAGTCTTCATGATCATAAGACTGTTGAGTAAAGCAAAGTTTACCTGTGAATAAATAAATATAAACTTTCGAATAGACATTATGTATATGTTTCGTTTTCTATACTCACAAGCGTCCGACTTCTTAATAATGTAACGAGATTGTAACCACTTTTTCTCAGTCTTTTCATAGCGTGCACACTGTGCAAAGTTTAGGTACCTACTACTACTACTTAGGTACCTTTTTCCGACCACTGATTATCATACACCAATGTAAGGTATACTTACATACACATTCGCATAAGTGATTGATACCTACAAACCTTACATAATTACACGTCAAAAGTACTTCTTATTCATGTAAATCTTTTTTTCTCTAAACAACGCTCGGATGCGCGCTTTCGCGTGCTCATGCGATTGCGCAAGAAATCAATCCAAACAATTAATCCTTATGTTGTACACAATAAGGATTAGTAAAAAGAACCAAGCCATGTGGTTTATAGGGACAAGGTTAGAGGCATCTTTTGTTTTAATAATTGCAACAACATTCTTTACGTAATTACATGAATTTGCTAGCTTGGCTAGCTAGGTTTAGGTTTTGTTAGATCTTAGCGAACCTAGCGAAGGAAATAGGTAAGTACTTATACTTAGTAATTATGTCTAGTATAATTATTTTAACAATTAACCGACTTCAATATTTCAAGGAGGTTCTTCAAAAAGGCTTAGTATCCCCCTGGGTTTGGATAGTCAGATGGCAGTCGCTTTCGTAAAAGTGCCCACGCCAATTCTTGGGACCAACGGCCGGGACAACACTAAGAAGCTAAACATACTCCAAATAGGTAAACCCTGATTTGAACTAGGCGTCTAAATACCTTATCAACGAAATTACTTTTAACTGTTACAAGCATACCAAACTATACTTACCAAAAAAAGCGTTTGTTATTAATTACATGTCAATCAATGCAAGAAAGCGGAGTGCACCATAGCGCACCAATTATTCGTACGCTATGCGCCGCCTAACGGTTTAATCCTAACTAACGCTTGAGATGCATCTCGGGGCATTGCACCAGTTTCACGCTAACTGATCAAGTCGTTCGGTATCTCGTTTGTTCGATACTAGTTGCGGGGGATTAGGACTCGATTTCCAGCGGCTTGCCTAAATTTAAGCGCATTTTTACAGCTAGCAAGTACCTAAGTGTAAAAAAATGCATCCCCACTGTTAAACACACAAGCACGCATGAATTGCATAAACACTTTAGATAAAAAAAAACCTAACTTATGCAACGATTTGATTTTTCGTGGATTTTACGGGCGTTTTCAATTCAGCTTGCTCGAAGCTCCAATTTTTCCTTTGAGTTTGAAGCAATTCTTGGGAGCACCCGTAGAGAGAGATACCTGTTTAGATACATCAATGTACAACACAAATGGTGGACTTAATGCCAGATTGCATTCTCTACCATCAGCTTTAGTTGCATGCCTGAACTGAATTTGATGCGGAATTATCTGATTATCTTGTTTTCGTGGATTTTCCAGGCAATATATTAAACTTTTTTTCTTCTTCTTATTTTTTGGTCCCTCATTCGTGAACGCATTGCACCTATTGCAGTTCCTGTGATTTCTATTCATTGGTCTCGACCTCCTGTAGCCTTCATCCCTTGATGGAGTTTGCCTGAGGTGTCCTTCTTAACCTGATCAGACCATCTATCTTCCACTTTTCCAACCATCTCCGCCAATACGCATATTTTCTTTTAATTATACCATTAAGAGAAGACACTAAGTGTAAGTTTAGAATAAGTCTTATTCTATTGGAAATATGGTAAATGGCGGTGCATCTAATGGCATTGCGCTAGTTCTCTAACCAGCATGTAGCTTGATAAAGTCATTACCTCGTTTGTAAGACTGTCTGCTCCATCTGCATGCCTGGACTGGACAGACGTGTGTAACTAAGGCAAGGAGTTGTTTAGTGGAATGCTGAATACGTGTACCTTTTTACACACTTTTTTCAGACACTTTGAAATTAAGATTTATAAGTACCTTCTAACAAAATAGAAACATCAGTGTCATCAACATCATCCCAGACATAATATACAATGTACATTGGGTACATTTATGAAAAATCTTAATCATTTGAGTTTTTACGTTGATTTAAAATAGATACGTCATTTTTGTCGAGATTTTACGTCTACGCTGTCTAATTCGTTAAACGTTACTTACCTTAATATGTATTATAAATTATTTTGTTCAATGAACCGGTTGAAAATGCTTTTTTTAATACAGTTGCTCACAAAGTGCTACTTTTCGTGGCTGTTTAGCGTGCGGAAAGTTGGTTATCGCGAACTAGTGCTTTTTACTTTTCCAATTTTTTTAAATTTTTACTGGTTCTAATTCATGACTACTTATTGATGAGTGTTAATATTAGTTCCCTTTAAACGTCGTAATCAACATAAAAACCTACTGTTAATGTAAGAATACGAAAAATATGCATATTTCATATTTTATTACTTACCTCTTCATCATTATAAGTATTATAACACGTTTATTTTTTAATGTTGAAAAACCGTTCTTAATAAGTTGTCTAAATGGAACGAAACGCCTGTCAAAGAAGAGGCGTATTTTCTTACTGCAAGAATGTTTTAAATTTCCAAAGGCAACATTCGATATTGTTTTTATAAATATACGATACACAAATAATCGTAAATAACGATATTTAGGTAATAATATTTACAATTGTTTCTGTCTTATAGAACATGCATTTGAAAAAAAACTTTCATTGAAGTGGGTTCAATAATAATAACGAAATCTATTCTAGTCGAATAAAAGCTAGAAAAACACTTCTTCATAATGTCAATGTCAATGATGTCAGTGTCACAGAATTAATAATATAAAAGTTTCGAATTCCATTCCCTACTTGTTACTTTTCTTATTTTTTCACAACTGTATTAAAAAACGTCGTTCGATACACGTGCGGATATGTTATTCTTCACTCGTCCCGAGTCTTGCCACTCGCCTACGGCTCGTGGCAAGATATCTCGGTACTCGTAAAGTAATGACATACTTTCCGCACTAGCATCGAAATGTACTGTTGTTATTTTCCCGGTTGAAAATACTTTATTTATAACTGCATGTATATATACTCGTAGGTATTAAAGATTGGAAGATACTAACTAAATGCAAGTGTAAGTGGGCCAATAAAATGATTTGCTTTATTACTTGATACGTAGTTAATTATAACCTTCACTTTACGTTTGTTAATTCAGCAAAAAACAATAAAGTTTTACATCTACCAATAAATTGTCCAAGTAGTAAATTGAACGAGGGCTGGACGCAATGCGAACTGATTGCCTCCCTTACAGGTATGTAATAAAACAATTGAAATCTTCAATTATATAAACCGGCTTCTGCCTGCCAACTTCTTTGATTAATTTGCGATGTATACAGTCGAAGGCAAAAATATCGATCCAGAAAAATGGCTCAAAAATATGTGAACACGACTTTATTGTCTAAGGTGTAAGAGCGTACACATATTTTTAAAACCTTGGGGAATGTATATATATTTATGCCCTTGACTGTACCTGCAATAATAACTTGCACAACGAAGCGTGCAAAAATAAATGACACGTTTGGCTCTACAAATAAGATTATATATTTTTGCGCACTCCGTAGCAAAGAGTTGTTAATTGTTATGAACCCCAATAAATATAAGTTTATAGGTTAGGTATCTACTTTCCTGTGGTTAGCTCTTTAAAATATTTTGTTACTGTTATGCGAACATGTCTTTCTAAGTTAAAATTGCCTTAACAAATTCTCGACATTCATAGAGGGGTACAACACACTAGAATAGGAATGCCTGTGTAAAATAGTTGACTGGTGAATATAGGACTTACTATCTCACAATACATATAATGTATTGATTTCACATTAAGTTAATCTACATTCCAAACGAACATACCGCCTATATCGGTGCAACTGTGTTGCAACAAAAAACGACAAACAAAAACATTTCCATACGAGCAATGGTACACCCTCCGGCAGTGCAGAAACCTTCGGTCCAATTTATTTACTATCTGGTTCGTGCATCCAGCACCGACCAGGCTTCTTGACCTCTGCCTAGAGTCCGAACATTACCTCCCACGCTCTTGCAAATATTCGTTACTTAGGAACACGTTTATAACGTTAATCAAATTATAAATATTTAACGACTTAAAAGTATTCTCTTTATTACAAACGTTTTTTTAGGGTTTCGTACCTCAAAAGGACAAAACGAAACCCTTATGGCGCTTCTTTGATCCGAAAGCGGCCACCAAGCCGTCAGGAACTCAACATTTTCAAAATAGTATTAACAAATAAATAAATATGGAATAGTAGATAACTGCTAAATTGAAGCTTTTACTCCTACTTTTCGAATACTCGGTTTGGCTGATATGTTAATTAATGACAATGTAGCGAAGTGTGATAGATAATAATTGCTAATTAATACATCGCTTATATACTGCAGTTTATTATGTCTACTATATGATACGAAATTACGAATATAATCTTTTAATAACCTTATGTCTTGTTCAACATAATATATACCGACGCCAACATTTTTGAAGCGCGAATAATATACTAATTTGATACCAATATCAGTTACGTGATAAAAATGATTAAATTAACGTTATTAATTACAAATACCGTTGCAGTATATCGATAAACAGTAATGGCGTTATTCATAAACGAGTTACTGGCCTGAGTTATCTATGAACCGTTTGTCTTTATCTATCATTTTGACTTATGTATTTGTAAGAAAGGGATGAAACATAATTTAACAATCAGGGGCCCTATTCGAGATGCACAACTGTCAGTTTCGGCTTCAACATCAGTTCAACAGTGGAATGAATCATTTGTTCATCAACCGTGGAAAGTATCATTTGGTACAACCAAAACTCATTCATTGAAAAAATTATTCAACAAAAATCAACTTTGTTTTCTTACTACTATACGGTTTAAAATGGCTCTGAACTCGTCGTGGTTCGGTTTGGTTTCGTTGTCACCTAACTGTGGATTGCTAATGTCAAATTTACCTATTCGACAACACACGATTTCTTCCATTCAACTGAAGTTCAACACGTAACGTCACTTAACGCATGTCGAATACCGCTCCAGGTCTGTAAGGTTTTATGAATAAGGGGGTAAGTATCGATATTACAAGCACTGGCTGCAGGCCAGGCCAGGCGCGATGGTCGGAGCCTTGAACAATGTAGTGTGCCGATCAGTTCAGGTTGATTGCACTTGCTGTATGAATAGGTCCGCGATTTTACTTCCGCGTAGTATCTCGCGTTGTCATCTCAGAGTTTAATAGCCTATTATTCCGTTGGATTAATTGTTTACATGTACCATAACATATGTTCAAGAATACAAGAACGGGATAAATTGGTGGCAAGATGGTGTATCTGTTGAGCGTTCTAAGTATGTCCCTACTTATTTTGATATCGTCGGTTAAGTAAAGTAACTATATCTATCTCCTCCGAATGGAGTTTAGAAACTTGCAACTTTACGTATCTTTGGCTAAGGTCCGAGGTTTGCGACTTTAGCGGATGATATGTTGATTCATTGGTATACAAAGAAAATAGAGCGAGTAAAAGTTTTGTTTGTACAACTTCTATACGCTCTTATTTATTTGTATTACAAAATGCTAAATTTTCGGAACAAATCAAATTATTATTAAGTATTATTTTTGGATTTGTGTTTTTTAAGTAGTCACACTACTATATAAAAATTATAAACTGAAATAGATGTCATATATTAAAGAAAAAGTGACGAAGTCAGTCAGTCAGAATAATAAGTATTATCATACCGCCGGTTCAGATCTGGCCTTCACTTATTCACCACTGGAGGACTTTTTCTTTAATATATGACATTTATTTCAGTATATAATTTACAAAATGCAATCAACGAATATGTTATATTTTAAAATGATAGCGCAACTTCGATTCTAATTATGGCGGCGGCAAGGTTCGTGTGACTCAACAAGTTTTATTGCAGACATATATAATATAAGGTAATATTAAATATTACCTGTCTTATCATCTTTTTCAACCGCCAATTTCTACTTACACATTCCGTATTCACCCTTAACATAGTTTTTGCGAGCGTTTACGCGAACTGTGTAATACAATTTACACATATTAGCAATCTGGCATAGCTGGGGTCGATTAAAGTAACAATGTTAACATTAACTGAAGGTTTTATGGCACGTGGTCAGTAACCTAACAAGTAATATCGGATTTATATTCAATAGTCACGGATTAGTTACTTCTGTACGAGTAATACATAATTTCCTATTTTACATTTAAGTGGTGTTCTGTAGGCTACTTTTGTAATATATTTTTTATGGAGTTCATAAATTATTGTGAGATTAATCGTCTTATCGTCTCATCTTTCCACATGTAGATAGGAATTAGGATTTTTTCAGTGGACTTTGAGAATAGATGCTGTAAAATTACTAAATCCCATTAAAAACTTAACATAGAAAACCATGTCAACCATGTTCAATTGCACTTAGTGCCATATCTTGCAGATAATCTGATAACCAAAAAAGCCGGACAAGTGCGAGTCGGACTCGCCCACCGAGGGTTCAGTGCTTTTTAGTATTTGTTGTTAAAGCGGCAACAGAAATACGTCATCTGTGAAAATTTCAACTGTCTAGCTATCACGGTTCATGAGATACAGCCTGGAGACAGTCAGACGAACAGTACGAGTCTTAGTAATAGGTTCCCGTTTTTACTCTTTGGCTACGGAACCCTAAAAACTTTGTCATTTAGCCTATAAGAAGGGAGCAAGGGAGCAAGAGCGAATAGGTTCCGCTACTTCTACAGCTAATAGTAGATTCGAAGAAAAATACAGGCAACGTATTTTTTATAAAAGAAACATGGCCACGACCTGATATAAAAACAAATTTATTTAAACACTAGGCTGTCTAACATTACGAACATTACGAGTATGTTTATGACACTCAGTAATGTTCTGTTATTTATTATCATTGTATTACCTATATTTAATAGTCGTACTAGTCATAGTTACGTCCATTGTTCAGAGGTTAGCAACCTTTCTACTCGCCAATAAACATTATTTATAAACAAATAAACTTGAATATTGCATATTAATTGAATATAAAAGATAATTCTCTACGAGAAAGCTTGTGTGTTGTTATTTTCTTTACTTTAGAAGGATTATTAATACCCGCATATGTAAATGTCCAACGTTCCTACCAGCTTATACGTTCTCTACTAACCGCTGTCGACTTATCTATCCGTTTCCTATAGTTATATAATCGTGATCTAAAAACCACGGGTATTATACAAAATGAACGTATATTCTTACTGGGTGGGACCAATTAAATAGATCGGTCCGTGATCAAATGGTTGCAGGTCTACTTTAAATGCTAAAGTGGTCATAACAAAGGGCATATGTTTTGCAATAAAGCTAGAAAGGCGGGGCTTTTAAGTATATTGGTGTATGTATGGTAACTTTTAGAGCCGAGTGAGAATATACTCTATTCTGTAAAAATGTAGAAGCAGTACATCTAAAAGATGATTTTTATCAGCTCGTGTCATCATAGGTGATGCGTGCTAGACAAAAGAACCGGCCAAGAGCGAGTCGGACTCGCGCACGAAGGGTTCCGTACCATTACGCAAAAAACGGCAAAAAAAACAACGTTTGTTGTATGGGAGCCCCACTTAAGTATTTATTTTATTCTGTTTTTAGTATTATTTGTTATAGCGGCAACAGAAATACATCATCTGTGAAAATTTCAACTGTCTAGCTATCACGGTTCATGAGATACAGCCGGTCACAGACAGACGGACAGTGGAGTCTTTAGAATAGGGTCCCAATTTTACCCTTTGGGTACGCGGAACCCTAAAAATGTTTGTTCCAAGTAAAGTTAACGTGAAGGAAACCGTTTATAAGGGAAGACCGGCCACAATCTTTTACGTCGCTTTTATCTCTTGCGGAGAATGGCGATTTTTTTATCAATATCTTTTTTTCTAATAGCAATTTTGCATTCGCAAAATTTACCACTAAATTTTTTTTCAATTGCTTCTTTTTCCCAAAGCATTTCTAACCATTCGTAGGTAGGTATATTTTTATGATAGGTTCCCTAACCATTCGCATAATTCGGATTTCTTTTCATCAATATCGTACGTACAATAAAATATGTCACCTTAACACACTCCTCCTCGCTTCGCTCGTTGTCGCGCCTATTTAGACTCTGTCAATACACTCTTCCGTGATTGTTAACAAATGAAATATAGTGGGAAATTATGCGAACGGTTAGAAATCCGGCCAGGAAAATAAGCTATTGAAAAATAAATATAATAGGAAAATATGCGAATGGTTAGAAATGCTTTCAGGAAAGGAAGCTCTTAAGAAAAAATAAAGTGGTAAAAATTGCGAATTGCCTAAATCGGAACTTGGAATGAACGATTCCCGGAAAATAGTACCCCCTAGTCCCCCAACCGGATGCCGCCGGTCTTCCCTGCAATAAATTTCATATGGTCTTCTCCACATTGACCTTATGTATCTTTTATACCAATCCTAGTCGTAATAAGAGTAATAACAAGGCTATTACACAAAATAAAATAAATAAATATTTGGAGACAATCTTACACAAATCGTCCTAACCCCAAACTAAGCAAAGCTCTACCTTCTACGAAATATTACAGCAAGTTACCTTAAAGCCCAAACATAACGCAATATTACAGCGTAATAAGATCTATACCTAATTAAGGAAGCATTTAAACGTAAATATGCGAAACTTATTGGTTTGCAAATTATCGAGTGCCGGATTACACTGGGAAAGATTACCTATAGGTAATTACGGTAATTAGTTAATGTGCGTTGATTATGTTCTTTTGTGAAACAATGGAGTTTATTTAAGCGAAAATTATGTAATTGGGGGTTAAATTCAATTCAATTCAATTCAATTATTTATTTCAGGCAAATGCCCATATAATTTGTTAGTAATACAATTAAATTAATCTTAATATGCTAATGTTAGTAAACACACATTAAATTACAAATAAAAATATATATCACATTTAACTATTTACATAATGAAGACTGCCACATTCCAAACACTACTGCTGTACATGCAACAGCATCCAGTGGTGTTGGAACGGGCAGTCTAGCCTCTCGGCCAGCACATGCAACAGACTGTTGGAGCTACCGCGCAACCTCCGCATCAGTGAGGCAGTACGCTTACGCATTATGGCCTGGAATCCATCAGTTCGAGCCTCCGCAAACATACCTGATGCACTGCAGAAGCGCGGCAGACCCAACAGTACCCTAAATCCATTATTATATTGTACTCTCAGGGTGTTGAGAGTACTCTGCGTATATCTTACCCACAGGCTGCACGTGTAGAAGCTCTGGCAGTAGGCTTTTGTACACCGTGCAAACCTGCGGGCAAGCATATTACAACGCACAGCCATGGAGCGTCTCTCCCTTTCCACGTCTGTGCCATCTGAGAGGTCCGCAGTCACCCAATGGCCCAAGTATTCGAACTCTGACACTTGTTTGAGTTCACTGCCGTACAAGTAGACGGGGGGTCTACTTGTACGGCAGTGAACTCAAACAAGTACGGTCCCAACAGTACCACCACGCGGCTTAAAAACAAGGAGCTCGCTCTTGGTTATATTATACTTGAGCCCATGTGCAACTGCGTACCTCTCACATATCCCGAGCAGCTTTCTAAGTGCACTAATCGATGGACTCAGCAACACCATGTCATCAGCATAACTGATGTTATTGAAGCTTACGCCATCAATTGAACAACCGACCTTGGCATTGCTGAGCTCACCGATTAATCCGTTCACATATAGGTTGAACAGCTTTGGCGAGGTTAACCTCCCCTGACGAACACCGCAATTCAACCTATATGCATCAGATAACTCTCCTGCCCATCTAACACAGTTTGTTTGGTTGGCATACCAAAACTTAAAAAGTTGTACTATTTCAGACGGCAGATCTGTCTCACGACGCAACTTGTGCCACAACACTTCATACGAGACCATATCGAAAGCCTTCGTTAAATCTAAGAAACACGCATAGACCGGCGTTTTTCTATCCGTGTAGTACCGAACGGCGCGCTTGAGGCACAGCACAGCGGTTTCCGTCGATAGCCCGGGTTTGAAACCGAACTGAGCATCGTGGAGCTTCAGGTGCTTAGTTAAAAGACCATCAAGCAAGCCGTCCAGCACTTTGGCAACAGTGGTGGCTAACGATATAGGTCTGTAGTTGCCTCTGTCAGACAAATCCCCCGTCTTATTCTTCACAAGTGGGACAACTATAGTGCGCATGAGGTCCCCAGGCAAATACGCATGTCTCAGACAAATGTTGAACAGCAGAGCTAAAACCCTAGGCAGATGAATCCCCGCATGTTGAAGGTGCTCGATGCTCAAGCCGTCATGCCCCGGTGATTTACCTCAGGAGCGGTATTCGACATGCGTTAAGTGACGTTTCGTGTTGAACTTCAGTTGAATGGAAGAAATCGTGTGTTGTCAAATAGGTAAATTTGACATTAGCAATCCACAGTTAGGTGACAACGAAACCAAACCGAACCACGCAGAGTTCAGAGCCATTTTAAACCGTATAGTAGTAAGAAAACAAAGTTGATTTTTGTTGCATAATTTTTTCAATGAATGAGTTTTGGTGTACAACCAAATGATACTTTCCACAGTTGATGAACAAATGATTCATTCCACTGTTGAACTGATGTTGAAGCCGAAACTGACAGTTGTGCATCTCGAATAGGGCCCCTGGTCATGTTCTTAATCACTGCCGCAACGTCACTCGCAGTAAAAAGGTGAAGGTAACGACTTTGGCTACCAGGAGCGGCATGAGCATCGCGCACCTCCCCAGGCGACAGCACCGCTGGTACAACCTTAAAGTGTTTAGCAAACATTTGTGCTATTGCCTTCGACTCGATAAATAAGGGTATCTTCGAAGACAAGAATTTCATTAAAGGCAATAAAAGTTGCGCGTTTAGGTATAAATAAATTAGTCGTTAATGTCGTTATCTTAGTTTTCAGTAATTATGTATTAATTTCCGGATTACTTACTCAACATGAAACTGCGATAAGACATTTTTGAATATAATAATTATTCAATGGTGGCCACGTTATAGTAAAATTTGTATATTCTTTTAGAAGCATCACAATTTTTATTTGAACGAAAATAATGTACATTAGGTACGTATCTTCTGACTTCAACTCAATCAATGCAAAACAAGTGTTATCAAAGTATAAATTACATATGTCAGTCAACGTATAATACGCCTATTAGTTTATCTAATCTCTTACCGTTATCTATAATAGAATTCCAATCACGTCCACACAGCTTCCCTAAAGCTCTCATATACAAAACGCAGTATATCTCTATGGAGTCTAAGATCTGTTACTACATTTTTCTGGAAGCTTAGTCTAAGGACCGGTGTGAAGCCTGACTCAGCTTGTAACGGGATGGCGACCTACATAAGGGATACTTAGATCAAAAAGTGTTCTAACATTCTAACGTTGAATTTTAGAATGTCGGTTAGAACTGGCCAGTGTACCTTAGAGACACATATTAGTACCTTATGTAGCGTTCGCTACATATTTTATTTTTTTGCCAAATTTGCAGTAAAACAAATACTTCTGCATCTCGGACGCAGCATTGGTTAAACCAAAAGGAAGGCGAACGAACTCAAAAAGACCCCTTTGCGGTACGATAAAGGCGGTTTTTTTTTTAGTTCGTTCGCCTTCCTTTTGGTTTAACCAATGCTGCGTCCGAGATGCAGAAGTAATTGTTTTACTGCACTCAGCAATAAAATGTGTAATCTCCATGGAGAAGCTAAAATGGTTCATTTTCGTACTTGAACAATACTCCTTGAATTAGTTGAATTGAGAAAGAAGTTAGAGCAAGATTCGGTTAGAGTCAGACCAGGCTAACATCTCTCTTCATGGTATTTGCAATGACAAAGTGTGGTTATGTCATCATTAATGTTAAATTACTATGAAAATATGTCGTTTCTAATGACAGTCTCTTCTCATTGTTTTGTTCAAGCGGCGCAGAATTAATTAGATCTCTTTAAAAAACAACACTGATCGCAGTCTAATAGTGTTTATACGTTTGCAACTTTGTGCTAGGTTGGTGATACCAAAATATCAAGCCAAGCAAGCAAGAATGACTCCAGTTTTGGATGACAAACATTTCAATACAACTCCCACGAACTTATGACATTCTTTCAACGAATCCACCCAGTAACAATAACAACCAAGACGGACCGCCTAAGTCATCTCGGCAGCTTCCCTTTTACTAGGGCGAGTACGGTTAGTTGACCGTGACCAAGTCGACGACCGCTGTGACGTCTCGACTGACCGGCGCTTATGGTTGTGAGTGTTGTGACCCGTGAATGGTGTCATAGCTTTACGTAATCTGCGTGTACGTCATGTGGAGATGTTTGAGATGCTGTTAACGGGTATGTCAAGAATAAAATGTCATAGAGCCCGTCTAAGCTAAATTTTCACCGACTTGAGAGCACCAACTTGAATAAAACAAAGGGACAAGTAGTTGGTCAAACCAAATTGTCAGTAAATAAGAACAAAAAAACAAATTCGAACTGATTATACGTCGATTTATGGCCCGTTTAATGGGTAGGTAATCGACAGTTACAAAACATTACACAAATTCACATTACTATCGCACCCTCGTATCTTTTACATCTTATAAAATTAAATTTGAACCTTAAGTCAAGGTGGTCATATCAACCTTTTAAACAATCGTCAAGGTGTGATAAGTGCCAGTTTTTTCTTAACGAGACGGCATGTGATAACGATGGGCTGAACTTGACGCAATTACTATTTTTTGTTTGACATTATTGAGGTGCTAAAGTGGGAACATCCGTTTATGTCCTCCATAACACACATTCGTCGGATACGTCATTACCAAACTTAAAAGCAGCTGGGCGGGCCATGTTGCCAAGTTTTTTCACAGCAGGTTTTAAGTAATAAAAATAATTAATCTCTCTTATGACAGAACCTTGAATTATATTTTGCAAAAAAAATCGATGGAAATAGAGTTCTAAATTAGTCAATGTTCTAGTCTGTATCATTATTGCGATGACCGATCCGTATGTCTATAGATAGATTATTAAAAGGAAAAGGTCAATATCCAGAGTGGAAAATGGTGACTTGACTTGTATGGAGAAGCGGTCGTGACTTTCGTCCCCTTTCGTATTAATAATGTACAACACAAGCGCACATTAAATCATAATTAATCCCCTCTGCAGTTTAAGACAATGGTTATCCATTAAAACAAAGACTATCAGTGCCATAGCTCGCCCACGCGCCACTTCCTCGCTTTCCCGACTTTCATGGAACCCTATAAGTCAAGGTTCTGTAGGTCAGAAGCACATGGGGGTCGCTTGCTGCCGCACATACAAATAGGGCCCTTGTTCACGAAAATTCGGCCAGTGAAGACGAACCAGCGAAAATCTGGCTTGCGATAGAACAGTTGCGATGTTTCTTGGGGTCAAATTATACTAGAGATTGCGCGACAGGGATCACGATGATGTTAATGGAAAGGGGACGGCCGTTACTCCGTACAAACGTAGTCCCCATTTTCCTCTCTGGATATTGACATTATGGAAAATATTTTTACAAAATTTGATGTATATTTACCATAGCTATGCCCCTACGCTTGACTTTTTTTACATTTTTTGATTATTGTAAAAATTAGGAGCGAAAAACAGTTTTCATACAAATTCTTAAATGCTCTTGACTTTTATAATAATTAAAATTTCGAGGGGCAAACGTAAGGGCATAGCTGTGGTTGATATGCAACTAATTGTGTCAAAATAATTTCAATAATGTTAATATTCAGAGAGGTAAATGAGGACTACGTTTGTATGAAAAGGCGATTTCGCGCGGGTCCTCCACTTTCATCTTAGGTGTAGGTTATTCTCGAATGTATAATACTCGTATGTATATAAATCCTTTCGTATTTAGAATAGGTACCTAGTGATAGGCAAGTTTGATATGGGCGATATAGAACCTTATTGAATGTCGAATAAGAGCTCAGTTTCTTTGGTATAACATTATTCAAAAACCATTGCCACTGAACTCATAAGTTTATACGTGATTGGGTTGATAATGTGGAGAAGTGTGTTGCACAGTTATATTGGTGGGTACGAGTATGTCAGTAATTTAGTATTAAGCTAATTTTACGGATTAACTCACGTATTTTTATTCACTTGCACGATACGATATAATTCGGTGATAGGTCTCCATATTCAAGCACTGTCACTGCATGAGCAGCGGTGACGATAGCCACGCGATTAGGGCTTGAAAATGGAAACCTAGGCCCTCCGAAACATATCGTGCGAGTGAATAAAAATACTGTTCAATTTAAGTACCTACTGGCTACTAGTACACTTGCTAACAACCGCAAGCGTATCGTACCAATCACTACGTGTACATCATTAGAGAAAAGGCGACAGCATTAGGGCGGGGCGTGCATCTTCAAGTCAAAGTCAAGTGATGGCCCGACTCAACCGTTAGATAATATCACGGGCGCGAGAGTGAAAGTCGTGGATTCACATGTGATCTGTTACGTCGGGTGACGCCAACCGAGACTAACTAAATGCTCTAATATGAGTGGGCTGATGCTATTTGTAGTGTAAAGTGTAGCGTGGGAGGTTATTTTTCAGATGAGCAGAGATGCTTCTGAGATGGGCATTGTTCCGAATTGCGTTTGCATTGGTCAGTCTACTTGTACAATTTTTAGAAGAGCGAAGGGTATGAGTGGTTTTGTGGAAGATATTCCGTTTTGTTTGTTCCTAATAGGCATAAAATGCCTATATAAACCATAAACCTACATATAAATAGGAAGCACCATTTCGGCGACTAAAATATAGACTATTAACATATTAAGTCTTCATAAACATAAATTGCACTCGACAGAATGGGAGTGGTTACCCCTTAGAGTTTATTCACTCATAATGTGCTTACATACTCGTATTTGGCTGTGTCAGCAGATGTATGATGAAAGTGATGAAACTGATGAATAACATACATGAAAATAATTAAACAGGCAGGAAGAAAACTTGATCTAGTGGCAGCGGTTGTATCTTATGAGACTATATAAAATAATAATACCTACCTATAATTGTTACATTCGTTAATAAACAGCTTACCTGCCGTGCCGTATTAATTAATGGTGCTACAGCATCTCTCGCGCTTCACGCACATTGTTACCTGCTACCGTAAGCTGTTAACAAGCACAATAAACAGTTAAGGACTGTAGTATTTTATCAGTAGTATATTTTTTCATGTTTATGAAATTATTGAACTGTATTCAGTGTGATTTTGTTCAGTCTGAGGGGTGAATATGTCGGTCATAATGAACAATTTTTACTACGGAGCCAACCCCGAAATGGCGAAAAAGAATCTGTTGTTTCATCTGTATGAGATAGCAGTTCTTTTTGCGTTTTCGGGGTTGACTCCTTAGTAAAAGTTATTCAGTATGATGGAAATATTCACCCCTCAGAGTATTGTCAAGCAAATCAAAATAATACATCTTTCATAAATTAAGTACCGAATAAACTGATTAAAGGCACACGAAACATTGTAAACCGATCGTGTGCGTAGCTATCTTTTACCATATACGAAGTTACGAAAGTGCATCAGTGCCCATGTGTTACCGTAAACTAGACATAAATTGCGCCTACGAACTAAACCTAGACCTTAACATTCCCACAAAGCATCACGACATTGTAAGTGCAGGGTTTGCGATCCGTTGATGTCCGCATTCCCGCGTCTTACCCGTTAAACATTCCAGACGATTCAACTTGAGCGAGTCAAAAGCTTGCAGCAGACCAAAATATAAAAAAAAGGCTTTGATCTCCGGTTGAAGCTGTTGTTTACAACTTCATATTATACAGGAAGACAGAAGCCTTTTTGTAGAACGACTAGAACGTCGTGATGTACGCAGCATAAGATGGCATCACCCGAAAACCAAGACTTTAGCTATCATTTATTACAATTATGAAGCAGGAGTAGTTCCTCCTGCGTAACATGTTGCAATCCCAGAACTATGAGTTGGGCTTTGCACCGTCATTTTCGGGAAAGAGTGAAAGCAGAATTTATCGGTTTCATAAAAGAACAGAGTGAGTAAGGTTTTACCTTACCTAATAATAGTAATGAGTGAGACATGAATCGCAAACCCTGCTGATGTGAGACGTGCGGGTGGCCCACTATCGGCAAGAGCTGTTACGTTTCTTGCTGCTTCTGAGTAGAGGGAAAGACTAACTTAATAACGCACCACGGCTCCTTTCTATCCTAAATACTACCACTTCAGATTGTTACTGTAAGGCTGGTAAAAAAAAACCATGTTATATTTGTGGCTCAAAAGCTGACACACCTTTATCGTATTCTGCTGTAATTTCAAACGATTCTTAAAGACAAAGCCGCGTTATACTGGTGAGCTCGACAGCCTGACTCGCTGCTCGCACAAGCCATAAACACACCCGTACTGCGCGTAACGGAACGTAACTGTTCAAGAACGTACGTTTGCACTACTTGCCGGGATAATGGGCGTACGGTAACGACGGTTCTGTAGGAAATACGGTTGTGAGACATTTTCGGGTAACAATGGTCGGATCGGGTTCATGGTCACTGCGCTTTGAGTGATAATTAGATTGTAAGTGTTGTTAATTTGAAAACTAACCGTGAAACACTAACAAAACCTGACTTTAACCCATTGATTATCCAATATACCAGAGTATAACAAATTATTCTCTGATATTTACCAAAGCGTACTTATATAAGAATATAAATAAATTATAAACTGAAATAGATGTCATATACTAAAGAAAAAGTGACCATGCCCTCCAGTGGCCGAGGCCAGAATGAAACCGGCGTCTTTACACACAGCTAACGCCCTGGACGAACTTATGAATTATGATAGTCTATTTGTTAGTCCACTGCAGAACGTAGGCAGTATTCTACATGGTGCGGAACAATTCTGAGTCTTGATGAGCTTTACCCATCAATCCCAGGCTGCTTTACGCAACCGAAGTAGCCGTTCTGATGAATCTGGCAAAAAAAAGACAATTATCGGTTAGTAAGTTTCTATCTACAAGAATATTCCTTACCAAGTCCCATCTGGCAGAAGATGGATTGCTAGCGTCAGGCGCGGGCTTGGGCGGTTTGGGCGCCACCACAGGCGCGGGCGCTGGTGAGGGCGCGGGCGCAGGCTCGACCGGCTTCGGATAAAGAGATAATATAAGGAGGCTACTGATAATCCATATAATACACTACGTTAGTCCAAACCACCCATTTTTCATCTGCTCCAATTGTCAGACGTCACCAACACTGTAATTTTAGGGTCTCCTCACACCTATTATCGACGCGGAATCGGCCATAGCCGATAGAAAAAAGCTTTATGTCTATGCAATAAGAAGAGACCACCCGGCATAGAAGAAAACTATCTCAGCATCTGACTGTATAAATTTCGACGTCGACATGCAATAAATTATCTCAATACAAACTGCCGGAAACCTGCACTTTAAAAACTGCATCATTCAACATGATCGATTCCTATCGATAGACTATTTATTCCTAGAGATAAAAAGGTGAAACTCGATGTATAACGTAGGAAACTGATGACAATGGCCCTGTGGGAAGTTCAAGTTAGCATAGATTACCTGCTTTAGATTCCGCATTAAGGACTTGACAGTGGTATAAAAAAACTGATGATACAAAGCTTCAAAAGTATCTGCCATCCTAAGCTGTTAGAGAGTGGTAGATATAGTTTTGACGCGTAGTCTTATCCGTTACTTTTGATGCTGACTAGATATAGTCGGTCCGTTTATTAGGGTTCCGTACCCAAAGGGTAAAAACGGGACCCTATTACTAAGACTCCGCTGTTCGTCTGTCCGTCTGTCTGTCTGTCACCAGGCTGTAGGTATCTCATGAACCGTGATAGCTAGACAAATAACAAATACTAAAAAGTACGGAACCCTCGGTGCGCGAGTCCGACTCGCACTTGGCCGGTTTTTCTAATATTTGTATGTAGATACAAAATAAACGAATAAACGGACACTCGCACGCATACCTACGTACCACAGTTTTTTTTTTTGAGATATTTGTATACGCACGTTTGTGTTACTATTTGTTAGACGTGGACGCAATTAAAATGAAATACGATCGTGGTCTCATACTATATTAGTAGGTATCAGAACATTTAAGCGCGGTAACCCCGAGCTAGCGTAATAATTACATTTATGCTCCATCCAGTGATCTGTTGCCAATGTCATACCTTTTATAAAAAAAGAGACTTATCTCACTTAGAGTTACATAGCCAGATGCAACTTTGTGCTATTAGTAAATAAATAATTCAAGCTGATGTAGATTCTGCAAAGAGCAAAGGAGCATTGCTTCTGTGGGAAATGAAGAAGAAAATAGGGGGTAAAAAGTAAAAACCCCTTTATTACAGTTGTCTTTAAGGTTCTTCTTCTTTTTCTAGGGGCTATGTAAGGCTCCAGAGCCTATGTATCACTGCGACCATCTCTGATCTATTGTGATCGCCACCTACTACAACTCTCGATCCAAACCTGCAACTTCAAACAGCTGCAGGATCTTTTTGATTTCGAGAGACTTTAACTCCTCCGGGCGCAATATATGTCCACCCAGGATCAAGTCACGAGTGCGCATTAGGCAAGGGCACTCTGTGAGGATGTGGGCGTCTCCTCTGCCTCCATACAGAGTCTGCACCGCCCCATGTCACGTTTCCCCATAGTGTGCATGTGCTTATTTAGGCCGCAGTGCCCGGTAAGCACCCTAACCAAGTTGCGCAGTTGGTTCCTAGGCAGCGCCAAGCGTCTTTAAGGTTAGACAAGACAGTTCTTGAAATGAAAACGCGGGCTGCCTAAAATATCATATCGATGCTTGATTCGTAGTAAACGAGTTTATTTAGGTACTCAAAATGAGAAATTTTGTGCCAAACGAACCCGAAATTTGACAAGACTGCATTTTTTTGTTTCACATTAAGTGTCGGGAACCCGCTCGGCGGATTCTCTGTCCGTAGTCGCTTTCCTCTGTAAAGCGGGAAAACGCTGGGATCGGCTACGAGCGTAGCGCTACAAAAACGTTGGCAGTGAATATGTTAAACTGGTAGTGGGAACCTTACCCGATTCAAAGAGTAAAGGGTGGGTTGGTGAGTAGCTCAAATTTGATCAGTAGGTAAGTAGATTTTTATGTCAAACATTGTGGTGACTAGTGGTTCCTGAACGGTTAAAATCATCACCATGTTTTTTTGACGATGTTGATTTTAACAGATAATAAATTTATTTACTACTTTATCGAGACCGTGTAAAATTCATAAGGAAACAAGGGCATTACAGCGGAACAGTGTAGGTATTGTGCGTATCGAATCAATTTGAATCTATGCCTTACCTCTATTTGGCTTTTTGCGGTAAGTGATTAGATCAGCGGTAATCCGTGGTCGAGACCGTGATGTCCGTGAGTTACGTGATAGCATTGATAGTATCTGCAGTTCAAACGTCTATCTGTCTATCTGTCAGTCTAGTCGACGTCGATCTGGGGAGCTTTGTTTTGAAAACTGACTACACAAAACACAATGGTCTTCATCAGCAGTTCCATTTCACCAAAAAGCACTGTTTATGCAAATGCTTGATTATCCAAATCACTAGAAATAACGAAGTTCTGAGGTAACAAACATTAAACATGAACTGAACTGACAACCTCGTTTCGAAATTTTGAAGCCGGTTAAAAATGTAATGATTAAAAAACTTCTTTTTATCACCGGCGACTAAATAATGTGTAAATTGTGTAACAAAATTTCACGCAATTATCGTCGTCACTTGTGGATTCTGCGGTAATAAAAAAACCGTTGCTTTCTGAATGGCCATTTTCCCCACTCAATGTTTTTTGTGAACATTTTTCTTTTCTTAATGACGAACAGCATATTTTGATGTTAAAAACATGTCAGTTACGTCGTTTGGTGTAAAAAGGACGGGTCTGCAGTGTTTTATCTTTTACGCTCAAGATTCCTTGGACATAGCGACACACTCTTTATTCCTTTTTGCGGTACTGGCCCTGTTATAAGGCGGTATTTATACCACGAGGAACTACATAACTTAAGTTTTTACTTTACTTAAATAGCTATCGATACGTATTTAAGGGAGCATTTATATCGTACTAGTTGACTACCATTCATTCAGGTGCTGTAAGCACTTTCTTGGGCACTTTTTGACCGAGGACCTGATAGAAGTAGCATCCTATTCCCATTGAATGCTACCTCCATCAGCGTTTATCGCACCAAGGTTAGGTTGTCCAGACGTTATAAAAATTAACATTTAATGTTATAGTCCGGTACGGCGGTAGTCTAGAAAATAACGAGATGTTACTGAACTATTAGTGGAGTAATTGCATAATCATGTATTAGATAGCTATTAAGCTTATTTTATCACTAGAGGTTATGCAGTATCGCATGGAATTTTACAATGTATTCATGTTTTATTTTTTTAAATGGAATATAAAGCTAAGTTAAGCGATAGACCCGTTTGTAAATGTGATTTAATAAAGCTAAGTTAGGTTTTTAATTTAATCATCATTATCTTCCTCTCTTTGTCCCGGCTTTTTGCCGCGTCTTACCTATGCCCTAGGGTTCGCTTGGCAAGTAATCCCAAGAATTGGCATAAGCACTTGTTTTTACGAAAGCAACTGCCATCTGACCATCCAAACCCGAGGGGAAACTAGGCCTTACCTATTGGGATTAGTCCAATCACGATGTTTTCTTTCACCGAAAAGCGACTGGTAAATATCAAATGATAATACCAATAAATAAAATAAATAAAATATTTTTTTGACTGAATGACGTAACCTACGTAATAATATGAGAGTAGAGAGTACGACTTGTTTACGTGATATCAATCCGCTGCATTTGACACCAGTAAAAACCGGCTAAGAGCATGTCGGGAAACGCTCGATGAAGGGTTTTGTAGGCGCTGTTATCAAAACTACATAAATTCTCATTATTTAAACTCCAAAATCACAGGTTGAACCACTTGGTTTAGTTAATTATTTAGACTAATCTTGTGTAGTGCGTATGCCTCAAAAACTACACAAGCATAATATATGTAAACGAGTTTCGTAACTCAAAAAAATATTTTTTTTCTAAAAGAAATAAAAGCATGTTAAATTACCATCTGTCTTTAATAAACAAAACAGCCTACAGCATATGCTTTTGATAAAAAAAACATCGAATCGAAAATTTAACATATTGACCTCCGTCCACCTCACCTTAAGATCTAGGCCAAAAGTCTAAGAAAAATGGATACCTAGTGCAGGCATATTCATTGATATCATTTTTAAAAATAGAGCTAAAACTGAATAAAAAGTTAGCTCGTCTTTCATCCACACGCACGAATAAGTTTGTAGAATAAGTATATGCTCATGAGACAGTTTCCCGTAACGGTGCATAACATCACCGTTTTGAGGTAATGATAACATCTGTGTAATTTATAATGTCATGTTTTTGTCTCGAAGCTGGCAACACCGGCAATTTTATTATTATACTATAACCAGTATAATAATAAAATGGGCATGGGCATAACAAAATAAGTAATGTAATGTGATTTCCGTGGGTTATTTTATTAAACTTTTTATTGGCATTTGTAATGTCAGCTTCTCGCGAAACTTAATTTTCATTTTAACTTCTTGCCTTATGTAAATTGTGGTATGTGGCAAAAGGTACATTTTTTACACCACGTCGGTGGTAAACAAGGTCACAGCCTGCCTGATGGTAGATTCACTAACTAGCCATCGAAGTACTTAAAGGTTTGGAATTTGGAATTTACAATCCAACAGGACAGTTACTTGTAGAAGACAAGAATGTAATAAATGTAACCGTACAATACAATACAATACAAATCCTCTTTATTGCACAACCTCAGGAAAAATGTACATGTACCCGTACCTACTTCTACTTACCTTATTATACCATAATTTTCCCGATTCACAAGCATGTTTGTTTCAGGGATAGGTACGAGTATAGCTGTCTATTTTCTCGATCAATATTAGGTTAAAGGTACGTGATAATTTTACAGCAATTTAATGCTTTAAACTGCTCAATGCGTGAGCATTTATTTTTAAATATTGGAGAGATAAGTTTATTATCCGCGATGAAATTCAAAGGTGTATTGTATGTGAAGTTCCCAAATTGCATTGGGCAGTAATTAAAAAAATCCTTTACATTTGCAATCAATTTATAAACTTACTTACTATACTAATATTAGTTAATTTCAGAAAATAATTATATCTGATTTTAGGTTAGATTACTGCCCAATGCAATGAGGGCTATCGTTTTTTTGCTCACCAGTTGGCGCCTCTGTTGATGGTGGCCCAAAAGACTAAAGAACAGCTGTCAGTCATTGAAGTGACAAGTGACATTTGACATTTCGAACTATGGAAAAGACCACCATCTACACTAGCGCCCCTAGCGGCGAATTCATACGCGTTAGCCCTCATTTGGGGACTTTACATACACCTGATACACCTTTAAATTTCTTCGCGAATTATAAACTATCGCACGTCATCCAATATTTCAAAAATAAATGCTCACGCAAGAGCACTTTAGAACAACAAATTACTGTAAAATTAACACGTACCTTTAACCTTTGGTAATAAGTTATATATAATCAGGGCCGTCGCGGCATTACTTTAATGACTGGATGGAAACCGAATCGCGTTAGAAAATTGGTCATTACCTCAGCGTGTTGAATTAAAAGCCAATGAACTCCGTCCGGCTCGATATTATTTAGTTGCAGTTGGGTTAACTAGCTAGATCTGTTATTTTATGTTCTATACTTAAATGTTTTGTTCTGTAGGTATGGTTCTACCATTAGATATTCGATAAACATTCAGAATAGATTGTCGAATATATACAAGTAAACGGGGCCTCAAAAGGTTATGATTATGATTATTTTTGTTTTGAAATTGATTTAACGGTTAACCCAAGATTACCTAACTGTAATAAATCGTTTTCAAGCTAGCTCTTTGTAAAAATCCATATATGTCATTAAAAAAAGTACTAGCCACGAGTAGCAAATATCGATCCCTAAGGCCTACACTGTCTTTGCTCAAAATTAAATTTGAATCTGTAAAAGTAGTTTATCTTTGAGACAAGAAAGAAAACACAGAGTTTACTTTCGCATGAGCAAAGATGGCCTTATTCATGAACTAGTAATATCCAATTATCCACATAACTTCAAAGGACAGCTCCGATTTCTAATAAGCGCGCAGAAAAAATTACCTACGCAAACGCAATAATTTCAGTCACGTAGTCACAGCAACTCTTAACTGACCTTAGATGGACCTTATATCCTGGCAATAAGTCTTAACAATTGACAGTTAAATGTGGACGGTGCTACGTCGACCTGTGGTTAGCCCTCGACTTGTTCCCACATCACATGATATTTTTTTGAGTCTAATTGGTCTCTACACGTTTTTGCGTTGATTTACTGTAATCGATTTTTTTGTATGATTGTATACTTTACATTTGCGTATGGGTTATTATCCTGCAGTATACCTATTATTGAGAGAAACTATTTTTTTATTATTTGAACTGGTTTGGTTTACAATTTTATTTTTGCTAAGAGTTTTGTTTTTATCAAAGCTGACCGACCCATAGTAAGAACCGATACCGAAACATAGTAAGAAGACTCGATGTATACCTCGATAAATTTACTTGCCCTATTACTTTTAGTTTTTATAATCAAAACCGATATATATTTTACTATCGCAAGAATTAGGTCGAAGTACGCGAACATTAATTTCACTACCTACCTTTGAAGGCCATCCGTAACCTACTATCCCTAATACGTTTATCTGCAACTCACCTAATCGATCGTATTGGGTCACAGATCATACCGCCATATTAAACACTTGCATTGTCATTCTCCTAATCTAGAGCACAAAGGAATATAAACTCTAGTGTGTCTTTAATAACGTTCACATTTCACACAACTTCAAAACAGATATGGGGCTCAGTGGTCAGTATTAAATGCTTTCACATTCATGACTTAGTTTTATTTCTATGGCGTGTTTATGAGTCTTTATAGCGTTTTATCAATTTTCACGGAGAACGCTCTTTTTACCGGTACCTACACTACTGACCTACACGAGCTTGCTTTTGAATATAATCTTAACGGTAGATCATGATTTTAATTTACTCTATAAAATAGTATCTGCCTTTGTTAATTAGTTCGAGCAGAAAATCAGGCAGAGAGTATATTTAGCATTAATTTAGCGGTCCTCTACCTGAAAGATAGCGTATGATTCCATTCTATGTGATGCCAGACAGCCTATTTATTTTTATATTATTTTATTCAAGACAACAAATAAATAATAATAAATAAATAAATTCATTTATTAAGGACCAACTTGGATCAATTTGTGTTAGTGACAGTTTTATCTTAAGGCTAATGTTAGTATATACATAATTATTTACTGACTAGCTAACTATATAAAATTCTAGTTTCTAAAATAAATAAGTAAGCAGATTTTCTCAAAAACCACTTTAAAGAAAATCTGCCCACCTACCCATTCCTGCGCACATGAATCATGCAGCAGTTATTTATATACAGGCTATCAACCCTGTCCGCAATCATGGTCAGGATGCTGTTGGAGCTGGCCCGTACTCTGCGCACCAGGGATGTGGCTCGTTTGCGCATCGTGGTGTAGAAGCAGTCTACCCGCGCTTCCGCGAACATCCCTGACGCGCTACAGAATCTGGGTCAACAAATCAGAACAAATGGTCCAATGAGTGTTAGTTGATCCTAGCCTACGTTAGTACTTAATAATAAACTAACTCTATATAAGTAAGTATTCTGTTTTTTCTAACTTTAACGCAAAGATAGGAAATATAGCTGTTATACATATTTAAGGCTGCTTTCCACTGAAGCGGAGATTAGAGGAATCAGCCAATAGCGTTGGTCATAATCCAACGGAGCGGAGAAGAGATGATAACAAGTAATGCTATATACCTAGGTTGACTAGCGACCCTCCCCGGCTTCGCACGGGTGCAATGCTGATGTACTATACATAACCTTCCTCTTGAATCACTCTATCTACTAAAAAAAACGCATCAAAATCCGTTGCGTAGTTTTAAAGATCTAAGCATACATAGGAACAGACAGACAGCAGGAAGCGACTTTGTTTTATACTAATATGTAGTGATGATTCCTCTCGTCTCCGCCTCAGTGAAAAGACAGCATTAAACTGATAAATACGAGTAGAGCAATGGTGTAAACTTTACCTGTCTTCACTTTCATTTTTGTCTTTTGCTTAATCATAATCAGCCATCAATTATTTTGCGACAAGCGACATCTTTTTATCTATACTGCTCCAAACAAAATGGGCATATTCGTCTTTAGCAATTCTCATAATTTAAGCTCTTTTTGTACTACGCATGTAAAGAAGTTCTCTTCTCGAAGTGCGTCTACAAAGTTCTTAACCAACGCACATATCATTTCAGAGTTTACCGGAAATCTCACTATCCCGTAGTTTAATTACATAAACAGTTATATGTTGCGTATTCATTAACAGTAATTAGCTGTCGTGCGGGAACGTCGGAAGCATTGTTTGTAGTTAAGACATGGTCGTATTTGAGTTATAATACTTATAATTGGATGCCAAATGTCTGAAAGCAGATGATCTTTGCAGATGTAAATCATGCTGAAGAAATATTTAGTCCTGAGGACAGATTAACATCATATGACCATGTATCTTACTTCTGGTCGCAGCTCAAGTGGCTCCCTGTTCGCTGACGTCGTAACTCACGTTTCGTCACTTCTGTATTCCATTCTTTTTAACCCCGCAACTCCCGGCTATCTCAAGAACCGTTTCAGCTATCTGGGCCTATCTCCGTTCTGTTAGGTCCTCCCAGAATTTACTTCTTTCTGTTTCGTCATCCTCGTCTCAATTCTATATTCTTCAAAGCTGTTGTCTATGGAATTCTCTGCCTGTAAACTTACGGTGCGCTCAATCTCCTAATTCCTTCAAGATATTTCCTATAAATTTTACCCTTCAACCAAAGAGGCATTCGGGCGTCGCAAATGGTTCCCGTAACCTGTCGCTATTTCATCCATCCTGTGCTAATCCGGTTTTTCACGTCACATTCATATAAATACATACATACATATAAATCGATTACACATAAAAAACGTGACAATGCCAGCTATAAGGAAAACGAAGCAGATAGAGTTAGACCAAGAAAAGTCTGCAACGATTTTGATAGCACACGCAGTACAAGTGTATTTTAAACGTCAAACTTCTACGAAATTATGACGTATGAATAACACTTGCACTGCATATGCTATCAAAATCGTTGCAGACTTTTCTTGGTCTAACTCTATCTATTATTGGTTTATCATGTCACGGTCCATTTAAATGGCCACCAAGAGGAACTTTTGAAACGTGCTGTTGCGGTTGGCATTTTAAGATAAATCATTTCTTCCAGCTTCAACTTGATTAGAATGAATGCTTTTTTCTTCTTCAGAACTTCAGATACTGAATTCAAGTTGTGACTCTTATCAAACTATCATATACCGAATCCGTCACGGTCATCTGCACTGGCATAATTTAAAACAAAGCTGTTTTAATTTCTACTAAACGTCTAATCGAAGTGGGGTATCTGCCGGCCACTTAACGGTTCGTTAAAGCCTTACAAAGGCACCATTTCCTCTGCTCTCGTGTCTATGGACACGAGAGCAGAGGAAATGGTGCCTTTGTTTCTATGGCCTAGCTGTGTTTTTATTTGTCTATGATTACTTCGGCTTACATAAAATTGAACAATAAATGCCTTTCATCTCAAGGGGTAGGTAATTAAGTATAATGAGTACGATTTTATTTTGCAAATATGATACACCTAGCACTCATTCTAGTGTATTCTCATCGGTCCCCACTTATGTGGGTTTGGGATAAATTATTCCCACTTTTAATCGACGGGGACCAGTGGAAATACTTTCATTACTATCTTTGATCGCCGGGAGTAGATGTGATGTGAACACCACAAATATGATGATTTGTAAGTAATGGTACCGTATGTGAGCACCATTAGACGACTTATATACTTCGACTACGCTAAGTTTACACTGACTTGGCACTGGCAGCAGGGACCCGTCCACCCCTTCCCAGAAAAAAGCCTTAAAATGGCTTAGTCGTTTTTCGAATAGCCCCAACGATTGACTTTCCCTTTGAATTGCTTACCCGTTTATTTGACTTAGCTAGGAAGGGGTTTCCCTTCCTAATTCAATAAATTATGACATCTGTGCTGTTAACGCGCTAGACACCCAGTCTTTCACTTTAAACATAAATTAACCAATAGGTACTTGATTCTTTTTTTTACGAAGAGAAAGTTGAAAATGGAATAAGCGATATAATTTATAATCGATACCCCTTCAAGAGGTTATCGCTTACGGAACGGGTATCGAACGGGTATCTTGCAGCTTACCCGTATTATGAAGCGCTTAAAAAGCCAAATGAAAGGGTTTTAGTTAGCAACAGCTTTGGTAAGCAAAGCCTTACGAAATACCCCTTCCAAAACCCTCGCTGAGGATACCCGACGGGTCCCTATTAACAAATGCATAGTGTTCAAGCTAATTCTGCATGACATTTACAATGTCTGGTAATGCCATAATGAGCGTCAAATTTCTATTTGACGTTAATATGACGACACTCTTTTGTTTTGTTCAAGTTGTTGCAAAGTTAGCTCTGCCGGACTCAACATATCCTATAGGAACGCCATAAATTAGGTACTTAATGTAGCACACATAATAGTTATTTACGATACAAGTGCGGAAAAGAGGAAATTCGAAACGAGTGGCGATAAATTAAAACACGACCGCAGGGAGTGTTTTAAATCAACACGAGTTGCGAATTACCTATTCGCACGTGTATCGTACAACGTTTTACAGTACATATGGCCCTTTAAACTTTCGACATATGCACGAAAACTGCTCTTTTACGCACTAGCACGTTTTAAGCACATATGGTGCTAAACATATATACTGTAAAAGTTGTTACAGGCATGTCTATACAAATGGCGCCGTTGGCACAGAATAAGTAATAGTATTATCATCCGTTGGCAACAATGCATTTGAGAAGCGAAAGCAATTTGCGTTCATTTTTACCTTTATACCACCATTAAATCTAGTCTAGGTCTCAAATTACCCTAATATCCGTTTCGTACCGCGTTAACCGCAAAATCACTCTAAATGACTCTGCAATGGCGGCTTAGTTGGTTATTCTTTTTTCCGTTTTGTAGTTCTTTGACTTTACTAAGTTTCCTATGCATTTTTGAACGACGCGACGACGGCATAATTTTAACTAAAGATAATGATTTTAACTTAGTTCTGTAGAAAATAGAATTGTATTGTATATTATAAATAAATAAATAGTTATTTGTTTTAAGAAGTTAATCTTGACCGTTGCGAGGGTTTAACAAATTTTGCCACCGAGTGAAACACAAAAATTTTCACCACACGCACACCAACACAAGGAGAATACTAACTGTAAAATTTCAAACAAAATCAAAGCAAATCGATTCAAAATTAATGTTATTAAATATTTATCATTCACAATGATCATTTAAAAGTCAATGATACCAACAAACATAAGAAAAGGACTCAAAATTTGCATTTGATTACTTTGCCTCACATGTGAATAAAATGCAACTTTCCTATCAGTTTTTTAACAATCAAGAGAGCCTTTACCAGCTGGTGTGGTAAAAACATAATTATTGAACTTACTGTTTACTGTAATTATTTCCTCTTCCGATCATTTGGTCAAGACATTATCCCCACCCACGAAGGTACACGCCATGTCCCATGGAAATGGGACAGTTGGATGCCACCGTGACCAGTTGGCCTTAGTACTTATTACGGAGTCAGCCGCGAATGCTGACGATACTGGTTTTATCCCAGGCGTTCGTTACAATAGGACCACACATGTAGATGGCATTTATGTAAATAAATAAATGTTTGAGAAACGTAGATTATAGAGACATACTTAATACATAGAAAACACCCATGACTCAATAACAAATATCTGTGTTCATCACACAAATAAATAGGCCAGACCGTTCTTCATATGTACTTTCGTTTAGATAAAATAGTAATTAAAGTTTGAGAATGGTCTCTGTACCATAACCAGGCTTTTAATTTATTTTTAACACTATACATACATCCCTGCCGCATAGAAGGTTGCCTGCCTCGTCGAGAAGTCTAGCTAATAAAATATTATGCTAATACCAATTTTAAACTAACTTTATCTTGTCCATAGACCTCGCAATGTGGCGCGCCGTGCAGGTCGTGCACGTTCTTCTCGCGCTGACGGTGACGTGCGCGCGCGCACAGAATCGCGTCGTGGACGTCAGCACAAATTGCGACCGCGGCTCGTTCACCGTGTCGCTGGAAATGGCGCAGCCGTTCAAAGGGTTACTTTTTAGCAAGGACTTCTCGAGGGAATGTAGGGTGCAAGGTGAGCATTGTTGACCGTAGGACGACTTGCGACCGCGGCTCGTTCACCGTGTCGCTGGAAATGGCGCAGCCGTTCAAAGGGTTACTTTTTAGCAAGGACTTCTCGAGGGAATGTAGGGTGCAAGGTGAGCATTGTTGACCGTAGGACGACTTGCGACCGCGGCTCGTTCACCGTGTCGCTGGAAATGGCGCAGCCGTTCAAAGGCTTAGTACCGTTTAGCAAGAAATTCTCAAGAGAGTGTAGTGTGCAATGTGCAGCTAAATTTAAGGAGCAATTGAGACCGTTCCTCGTTCAAAAGCTCGTTGTTCATGTTAGTCAGTTAGTCCAGTGCCTGATGTCGGACGGAGTTCAGTAAAACATAATAAAAAGTCGCGATCGAAGAGGTGTGATCAAAAACAATATTTCTAGAAGTTGATAGGCAATCCTATGGTATGAAATCTAGAAGAGCGTTATCTACGATTAGCTTTCTTCGACCGTCTCCATTAATAGCATAGCAACAACAGTCCTGTAAAAACTACACAATTGACTAATTTGGGGTGTCAAAATAAAATGAAACTGGATAATATTTTTTTTTTGTAAAAAATTAATTTCCCATTTTCAGGCAACCATAAAACGAAGGTGTCTCTGCATCTACCGACGAACGCATGCGGCGTGAGGAGCTCCACCCTGAACACGACCAGCGACGACCAGCTATACTATACTGTGGAGCTGGTCGTGCAGATGGACCGCATGTTACAGCAGTCCACAGACCAGGAGCTCGTAGTCAGGTTAGTTAAAAGCATGCTATAACAATCCAATGATCAGTTAAGAACACCCTGAATAAGCGATAACTAGTCACGTGCGAATGGACCGCATGTAACAGTTTTTTGTTATAATTTACAGGTGTAAACTCCAACCGCGTGCGGTTCGTATCAACAGTTCAGCTCTCGAGGGAGTCATCAACTCTAAACTACAAGAAATGATCGGGCAGGAAGCTAAAAAGACGAGGTAAATATAAACAAATATAAATAAACAGCTTACTTATGTCAATAAACTATTATTTTTAGTCTCTCTCGTAGCAGCTAACCAACCGTTTCGAGAAATGCTTCTCTCTGACTGATGTTCTCTGTAATTCTAGTGTTCCTCTTAGTAAATGTCTGCGTCAGCGAAAGTTTCTATCTTCAGATTTTTCCATATTCCCACCTGTTCTTCTAGTTTATTTATGGTTGTTTCCTACAATGTTAACTCAGGTTTATAAGGAGCTAAAAAAGGATATAAATATTAGACCACAGTGCTGGCTCATTCCTCGGCAAACGAATAATTATCGAGCACAGCAGTTAGATCTCGGGTGGATCTGGAAAACCATAATGTGTGCAATAAATAATAACTATAATAACTCAAATTCAATCTCGTATATTAGAACCGGCCGCAACCGCCAAGGCTGGGTGAATCCCGCTGAGATGGAGCAGCGTGAATGGCTGCTGGAATCAGCTCGGGCGTGGATGGAGCTGGTCCCAGCTTCGCCCAGCAGCGAGCCCGCCACAGTCGAGGTGGGGCAGCCAACGAAGCTGCTGATTCAGTGCACGCTGCCTGGTAAGATAGTGAACAGCCGAGCTGCTGAAGTCAGCTGGATGGAGCTGGTCCCAGCTTCGCCAACTAGTGAACCCGCCATGGTCATATTTCATATCATATTCATATGATCATAGATCATATGACTGGATGGAGCTGGTCCCAGCTTCGCCAACTAGTAAACCCGCCACGGTCGAGGTGGGGCAGCCGACGAAGGTGCTGATCTAGTGCGCGCTGCCTGGTAAAATAGTGAACAGCCAAGCCGCTGGAGTCAGCTGCATCGAGCTAGTCCCACTTTGAAAAGGGGGGTGGAATTGAGAGATTTAATGAATTGCCTGATAATTGATGTCAAGCAATTAAGCTTATGCTGAAATTGAATGATTGCTGTTACACTTTATCCAAGCGCTAAACTTACTCTAGCTGTTGTTACTGATTCCACGCAGACGAAGTCGCGGGCAAAAATCTAGTTATTTATAAATATGCACCAACCATTAATATTCTCTTTATATTATTTTCCAGTTGGAGTTGGTCTCCGCATAACCAACTGCGTAGCTCACGACGGCCTCGGGGAAGCCTCGCAGAAACTTCTCGACGAGGCTGGCTGCCCCATCGACGAGTCCATCTTCTCGACCCCCTTCATCCATCGCCACAAGAAAGGGACGGAGATAGACTTCGCAGATCTCGAACCGGTAAGAAATCTAACACGGACTTGTTCATAAACGCGCGATGGTACTGAACAAGAAAATGTCTTATTTAACTTGGCGTGATTCAGTTGTCAGCGCTCCGAACCGAAAGTCCTGGTTCGAAAAACCGAGGTTGCGGATTCAAAAACCGAAGGTCGCTTCCCCGGTTCATATCCATGAGACTCTTGAAACTTGTGTACTAAATATAATTTGTACCTTTTCGGTGAAAGAAAACATCGTGAGGAAACCAGAGTCCCAATAAGGCCTAGTTTTAATTAGATAACTACTCCAGGCTCTACAAATGAGCCAACAAAGTCTCTCAAAACGCTAGGAAGATAATAATAATTGTCTATGTATGTTTTTTACTTACTTACATTTTGCGTTATTACAGGTGGACCCGCAGCGAAACCTGGACGAAAACTTCAACCTCAAACAAGCCAAAACCGACCCAGAGCTGATGTTTAAAAACATAATGACGTACCAAAACGCCATCACCACATTCGCCGCCTTCAAGTTCCCTGATCGAGCGAAACTACATCTAACATGCGGCATAGAATTATGTAAAGGAAAATGTCCACTGGTGGACTGTAAAGCTTTGCAAAGGCCTCAACAGACGAGGGAGGGGTTACTGAGAAAGGCGAGATTAGACAAAGACGCTAAAGGGGTGGTCATTGATAGATTGGAGGTGTATAACAGTATTGAGGTGCTGGCGCCTAATATCGAGTTGGAGGATGAGGCTTCTATAAGAGGTGAGTAAAAATGTTTTAGGACTCAACGTAATATACAGTCATATAAAAAAAATGTTCAGTAAGTAAAAGCATAGTATTAAAAAAAAAATTCAGACAGTTACAGTCCATAGTTGTTATAGTTGGTCAAACCAATTTGTCAGTCAGTAACAACCAAGAAAATTATACTCATCCCTTTCTTTTGGGTGCTAGTACTAGTGTAAGACAAAGATAGTATGATTCTCTCTGTCTATGTTTGACAGTCCTTTGACAAACTATAGTATAAAAGGTTTCTTGGTGGTTTTCATAACTAGTGTTTCAAGTAAGGATAGTAGGTAGGTTAGGTTAGGTTAGTGTTTCTAGTAAGGATAAGTTAGTGTTTCTAGTAAGGAAACTAGTGTTTCTAGTAAGGATAGGTAGGTTAGTAAGGATCAGAGAAGTATGGTACCGCCTTTAAATTAGCGTTTAAAATTTACATGCTTATCTCCACACATATATCTTTTACTTCCGCATTATAAGTCACGAATCATCCTATGTTGGCATCATTTATTGTAAAAGATGTATTTGAAAGATGTGCTCCGTATATATATATAATGCGTTAATCCAGTTGCCAAAAATTAACGTTCGACAATCAAATGACCACAAAATATAATGACACAGTACAGCGCCATCTATTTTAGCAGCCAAAACTAGGGAGCACGATTGTTTCTTAGACTACACACCAGCTTTAAATGAATTTTTGATCAGGTATTATCTCAAATCGCGGAATAAAATAATTATATGAAATTGTGAATTAATTTCAGGCTCACGAAGAATCGAAAGCGAAGAGGACGAGCTCATCCGAGGCTTCTCACCGGGCGACAAGACCATCTGCCTCTCGCCCGGCAAAATGGCTCTTGCCTTCTGCGTCTTAGGGGTCATATTCCTGTGCGCGATCGCCGTAGCTTTCGTCTCGCTAATCAAAGCGAGAAGGCGTCTAGGCAGGGAGCCGCTGCATACATCCCTCTCTTTCTACACGGGTAGTAAGAGCATGTTCTCGTCTAGTGAGAGCTCCAGTTCTGGATTGAGTGGCAGCAAGTTATTGCTCACTGATAGCCCGTATTTAGATCATCATTCGTCTTCAAGCAATAATTGGCCATATTCTAGAGCGTTTTGAGGTTTCTTTATGGGGCTTTAATTTATCCAGTTGACAATAGAATGTGAAGGCAAAATTTAAATTAGGTAAGTACATAACGAAAGATTGTGTAACGTGTGAAAATGATTTGGACTTTGGTATAACCATAACCAGTAAAAGATAAAGATTGTTTATTATTCAAGTAGGCAAATTACAATGCGCTTAATATGAACGTCAAAAAAAGCTACGCTGGCTCTAACCCTACACCTTTTTAAATCCTCCCTCAATGAGGGCTATCGTTTTTTTGCTCACCAGTTGGCGCCTCTGTTGATGGTGGTCCAAAAGACTATAGAACAGCTGTCAGTCATTGAAGTGACAAGTGACATTTGACATTTCGAACTATGGAAAAGACCACCATCTACACTAGCGCCCCTAGCGGCGAATTCATACGCGTTAGCCCTCATTGGAGGAGGGTATCCCAATATGGGACCGGATATGGGAAAATAAAGACTGTCAATAGGGACATTTACAACATTAATAAACGGGAGTGAGATGCGTAAATGCATTTACCCCTGCGTCAAAAAAATAACCTAGTAAAAGATAAGTCAGATCTCGAATAGGTATCTTCTTATGCCTTGAAAGATGTCCTATCTGTAAATTTTAGTTTTCCAAAGACTTATTTCTCACTTGTCACGATCCTATTTTGAAAAAAATAATGGTTAGCTGAAATAAAGTTGTAGAAGACAATACATACATATAATTTATAAACGACAACGATGAATGTACTTTTCTTTATTTAGTGCTCATTGACTTATATATTACAACGCAAAGACAAGCCTTACGAACACTACAAAATGGGCCAATTCGTTGGTAGGTTGGTACGCAAATGGCGATTGTGCACATTTTCGTTGGTATGCATATTCGCTCGGCATTATATGTATGAAAAGGCCCTATCCTTACTTTTGAAATCTGTGTTGGTGCTATCGTAACTATATTTTATAAGAAAAAAACTAAAGCCAATACAATGTCGACAAATTTCAAACTCGAACTGTAAGACTTTCTCCTATTACCTCCAATGGTTTTTAATATTATTTTGGTACTTCCTATTTTTATATATTATTAGTGAGTAAGCTATGAACATGTAATTTGAGGAGGTGCTTTTGAAAACGACTTGTTGTAAGCCTTGAAACAATGTCTTGACATTTCAAGCATACATTTTGTAGGTTTTTATTACGGTTGGTTGTGGGATTTAGTTTAATATAAAAGTCATTAGCACTTCCTCGAGGTTAAATCGAAATACATAATAGATTAAGCAATAATTAGTACCTACCTACATATAATTATAACTACAATAGTTGTCTAGACAAGTAAATTGGTACTTATTTATTTTATTTGTGATATATTCTTATTAAAGACGATGGATGATTTTTTCATATTTTAAACGAGTTTCTATTAAATAAATAAACGGAACAATGCAAAGATCGACTTTTATTTCTTTTACAAGGTTCTACCTGTAACATAACAAGATCAATCATCATCATCAAGATCGTTCTTGTTACCTATTTATTATCTTCAGTTGTCATTTGTTTGTTAAGATGGTGAAAGAAATAGTGCAATGTTGAAATTTTAAGACTATAATTATGTTTTTTGATGTGATAACGTCTTATAAATCAATTGATGAACACCGGTAGCATACACGAAAAGTGTCACGTTGTGGACAGATCTCCATGGTAACGTTGCGGACAGATCTCCATGGTAACGTCATGGCCTTTTCATCAATGTTTTCATATGACCAAATAGAGCGGTACTGTCATAGTAAATTTTGTAACCTCAGTAAGTTCACTGCCATCTATCGACACACTTTAAAACTAAAAATGAAGATTTATAAAAATACGATAAAATGTATTTAAATATGGATAAATGATTTTTTTCATTTGCATTAAATATTTTTATGATTTTGACCCATGTTCTTTCACTGATATGCGTTAAAATTGTTAAATAACAAACGAAACTGTCAACGCCATCTATACGACAGTAGGCCAAAGCTAGTAGCGCCCTCTGATCGAGAATCAAATTTTCTTGATTTTCGAGGCACGTTTTTTCCTTAGACTGTATCCATCTATTACGGAGTTATATATCTATCTTTGATATGACGATATCATGCAAAATTATCGTCCGTAAACCGACTTTACAGACAAACATTTTTTTTGATGACCTTTCAGCTAACAATGTTCTAATAGGCCACCTTTGAAGCCCACTTAGTCAAATTCTTGTAACAGAACAGTTATAAAATACCATATTATAGAGATATGTATAGAAAGGTTAAGATTCCGTCTGAAGGCATCACTGACAAATTATCAAACACAGGAAATGCATAGGTAATAAATATGGTCAGAATAATGCAGGCAGGCTCAGGGGGGCAGTTCTCAATTTTATCTTGCTATCTGCATCAGTGAAGCTACTAGACCATCTTTGGTATCGTTTTCGTTGCCTGGCCCTCCTTGATAGGAAAGGACAGTAGCCGAGGTGATTGTCGTGAAGCATATTATACGGGAGGTAAGCAAGAAGAAGTAATAGTTATTCAAATTTCCTTCTAAATCAACGTAAAAAGAAAAACATTTACAACAAACATTACAATTTCGTTTTTGATTTTAATACCATCTAGCGGCAAATAGGGAAACCAAAACCACATAAATAAATTACAACTGGCAACACACTTGTTGCGGAGTAGTGCTGTGCCAAAAATCAATTAACCGAAACCCAATACCATAGACAACTGTAACTTGCGCCTCACTAAACTATGGCGGTGCATGACATCATTCTGTCAAAGATTAGGAAGATACAGATTGATCAAACTATTTAAGAATATTGATACCCCGAGGGCCTACCACAAACATAGAAAAACGTTATCTGACTCTCAAATACGCAAGAGCGATAGAGAGGCAGATAACGATTTTTCGATGTTAGCGGTAGACACCCAAATCAAAGACAACTTTATATCGTAAACTTCTTAGAGCTTAACTTAGTTAAAACTTAAAATTATCAAAATGTTAACATAAGAGTTTTAAAACAGTAAATAACACCATTAAAATATGCTGAAACTATAAGGATTCCTTCATTTCCTTCCTAATTGACTACGGAATCCCAGAAAGAGCTGTAATAAGCGATATAAATACGGCGAAGTGAACCATACTATTATAACGCTTATCGCGACTTCCTGACATAGTTATGGCATTATTTAATTTAAATTGATAAAAATAATATGTAACGAAAGAAACAATCCTAAAAAAGGAATACGTATTTGTTTTCACGGCAAATAATTCTTCAAAGATCGGTTAAAATAGGATTAACAATCGTTATTTTGTATTTTATCAAAAGCCACTGAAAACCTAACGACGATGATTGACGCACCTTATTAAAAATTTGCTTGCTGTGACAAAACAGACTGCAGACTGAACCGCAAAAGTCACTGAGTGCATTGAAAGAGCTGTCCAGTCTCTTTTGCATTATCTATGACTTGGGCGGAGGAAAGGTGATGCTTTCGCGACGATCTTTTTGCCTCGCCTTCGACGCCGTGTTCGTTCTCGCAGTGACGGCTGAAATTTGGACGAAAAATATATGAACTGCGATTATTACTGAGTATTCCGTAAATGTGCGGGTTATGTTTCAATGCTTTGATAATCCCATTGAAAACTGTTCAAGTGTTTGTGCCGTGAGTTTGGATTTGGATTGAGTACAGTTGTTGAGTGAGTGTATCTTGTGATTTTGTGTGTGCCGACGAATTTATGTGTGCAACTGTGTGAGAACAACATTACTGGGCTTTTAAGGTACGTGGTAATTTAATATGGCTTCAATGAGTACTTAGTTACTTTAGCCCACTTTTGGCCAGAAGGATCGAAGTCTCAACGAGTTTTTCGTAGTCGGCTTAGCGGGCAAACTAATTAGACTCTGCTCTCTGCTCTTTTTAGTTTTCTTGTTGCTAGTGCTATTCCCGGCTTTTGTCCGACTGTTTGAAAAATTCTCATTAGTATAAAGTTTCTTTCCTAACTAGCTTTATGTACTCAATAAGTAATAAACATGTCAAAATCGGACAAGTGCGAGTCGGACTCGCCCACCGAGGGTTCCGTACAAATTAAATTTTTAGTATTTGTTGTTATAGCGGCAACAGAAATACATCATCTGTGAAAATGTTAACTGTCTAACTATCACGGTTCATGAGATTCAGCCTGGTGACAGACAGACGGACAGTGGAGTCTTAGTAATAGGGTCCCGTTTTTACCCTTTGGGTACGGAACCCTAATAAAAACCAATATAATTAAAGCAATCTAAGTGATAATTTTAGTACCGTATTCTAAATATGTAAAATACTGTATGAAAATATGAATTTCTTTAATAAATGCACCATGAAAGTGTCATATATCTTCATAACCAAAAAACTATTGTATTTATAACTAATAAATCCAATTTATTTAGTTAAATTTCACAATGTTACCATTGTTTATTCAAAATTGTTATACCTATTACGGCTATTACACAGCAGTTATTATTTTATCAAGCACTTGAGCTTATCAGAGGAGTGGCAAGGTGCTGTTAATTAGGGTGTGGTGCAGCCGAATATTAACAGGTCATGTAAGGGAGAAGCCCAGTTTTGACATCATTTGGCCCCTCAATGTTTACAATATTTCAGTATTTAATATTTTTTTTGACATTTTTATTGCTAAGTAGGTATCTACTGTATGATAATTTAAACACAAGATCCGTATAAAGTAAGAATTTCCGAAAGTCCGACACTTCCATATTTTAACCACTAAAAACGATGAAGCTTTGTCGGCCATTAGTTTGGTATATACAGAAACCTGAGACTCAGTTCTCCGTCTTGTCTTTCAGCAGGCTGTATCTCATGAACCGTGATAGCTAGACATTTGAAATTTTCACAGATGATGTATTTCTGTTGCCGCTATAACAACAAATACTAAAAAGTACAGAACCCTCGGTGGCCGAGTCCGACTCACACTTGGCCGGTTTTTTTAACTTGCACATCCTTTAGTGCCTTCATTCACCTGTTTAATCAGATTTATAAAAACTAAGTTGATAGTCAGACCACACTAAGTTTTCATGCCAAGTGCTACATGAAGTGTGAAACTATGGAGCATATAGAGATATGTATTGCAAAATGCATTCTTACTGCCAAGTTTGTGCAAAGTAGTAGTAAGTAGTAAACACTTTATTGCACAAAACAAGTACATATTTAACAGAGAGAATACAGTAAATGTGTACAACGAGAGAAGTACAATCTGAATATCAGGAAGGCCAAAATGAAGGATTGTTTTTGTTCCTTCCAAACAAAACCATTGTTGTCTATCTGAATAGGACCAGCAAAAAAATTCATTCTTTAGGAGCCTTTATTCTTAACCAATCTGTATAACACTTCTTTAAACCTATGCCATCTCTGATATTTTATACCATTGCTGTCTGTGGGCCTACCACAAACCACAAATACCAAATACTATCTGCCTTCTGAAATATAAATTTTCCATGTTTGCAGTATACCCTCAGCATTTCTGTGAACATGTTGGAAATTGTCAGTTTTTCATCTGATAGTTGATCAATTGGAATTTAATTATTTGCCTGTACTGAGGGTATCCCCTTGGGGTTAAAGGAATATCTTACACTTGAAAGCCATGCTCATGCGCTATTGTTGCTATTGTCCAATGCTTGAAGTTTTCTACTCGCCGTAAAAAACTGTTAAAGGCGCAGTATGTATAAGTTACTCTATGGTTTACTAAACGGGTTAGTACTGCACTGGTGGCAAAACATTGCAGTAATACCCCTATTGAATAAATAAAAATTCAAGTCGCCTACTCGTCTTTCCATTTTGCGTAACTTTAAACAAAACTTGCAAAGCAGAACCAGTTGAAAATATTCAAGAGAAAAAAGCCAGCAAAAACGCATTCATTTTTAAGGATCTGAAAGCCTACTCAATGTCACGTTCATACGAGTATCAAAGGTGCCCTCAAAGTCCCTTTGGAGCGAAGTGCCGTGGGCGCCGGCGGCATGCGAAAGGAATCCCGCCACGGCAGCCCTCAAAGATTTCAAAAGTAAAGATAGGCCCGCTCATTTAATTTCGACCGAACATTCTTGTTTCTTGTGCTTGGGTGGAATGCTACAAAGCGATTGGTTGATGAGTTCGCATCATGTGTACGATTGATCGCAAATCGCAACTAGTTGCGTTAGACTGCACGATTGGCTCGAATTCGTGCATGACACCCAAAATGACACCGCTGTACTGGCACGATTATTAGTGGCCTGTAGGCCCGTCTTTACGAAGTAATATATAAGCTAATGTTAGCCCTGCTGTGGACGTATTCCGCAAATACAGGAAATACAATATCCGTTTGTAGGTATGTCTTTAAAAGGTATGACCGATCGATGGGCAAAGCAAATGGGGTCTATCGATATCAGACAGGTAAAGTATAAGGTAAGACTTTCTTATCATAGTCTTCGTTTCGCTACGCGTTCGCGAGTTGTTCGCTTACGTAATAGTTAATCGGAGCTATAAATACCTATAATCCTACATAAATAATTTAGAAAAGATATTCTTATATTTCTTATTAGAATCAATTAATAAATGAAGCAGCGGAGAATTACCTATGTCATCTTTAAACGTTGGATTTGAGTTGTAAACCATTAAAAAACGTTTGGTTCTCTCGACTAAGTAGGTACCTATACCTTTTTTGTTTTTTTTTTGTAACGTTGGGGAAATGCGTTTATGCATGCCACCTGGCCCGGGTGAGCCAGGAGCGATGACGGACTAACCAGTGGCAGGACTACCGTCTAAAACCACCAACGAATGCCGACTCCGCCTTGTAGAGGAGCGCCGCAGGATCACTCAGCATTCGACTGCGTACAGGTACCTATACCTACCTAAGATCGATGTAAAAATGCTGTTTCTATTTTTGAGAAGATTGAACACCCTCATATTTTTACACTTGATTGTGCACGCTCCAGATGAAAAATGAGATGTAATGGAATGAAAACATTCCGTTCATTATGGAATTTAGAGAGCGGGTGAGGAACTAATCAATGTTATTGATGCGATACGATGGACGGAACTCACTGTTAGGTGCTACAAGTTTCCAGGCATGGTGCTAGGAATTCTAGTGCTTAAATAAAACGTGACTAGACCCGTTTCCTGTTTCCAAGTCGTTCAATGTTGCCTCGATAGTAACATTGTAAACTAAAATGTTAGTCGATACCCTATCGACTGTAGGTATTTAAAATAAATTATTTCACACCATGCAAGAATAAAGCACCAGATAATTCAAAATATTTATCAGTACGGTTTTTACTCACTATTATTTTTGGTCGCTTTTGGCGACCGTACTGATAAATATTTTGAAATATGTCTCACGATAGTTTAAGTGCGATCACCAGATAATTATTAGAAAAACATAGCAGTTATTTTTTAAACACCAGTTCTATTTAATAAATCGGATAGAAGTATAAAAAGTAGATGAGTTGACCGTGACGTCATTGTGTAATGTTTCATATAAATTCCATATTAGCAAATCGTTTTGACAGTTCAAAAAAAGAAACTGATTTGACTCGTAGGAGAATACCCTATTATGTAGGTACTTCTTCTTCTTACGGCGACCATATGTCTATGTCTCTCTATGTTCAGTCATGCGAATTAGTCTATCTATGCTCTTCACTTTTAACCAGTCTCTAGTCTTATATGTAGGTACTAGGTACCCATAATGTTGCAGCAGGCTGTCAAGGGAACATGGTTCCAGTTTGAATAGATTTTTTAATTACCTCCTTGTAAGGATCGAATGTCAAACACATAGTACTTCATCTGTTGTCAACGAAAACGTCTTGTCCTGTTTAAAAACCTTAAATTTATCAAACAAAATTAAAGCAGACGGTTAGCTCATCGTTACAACAATATAGGTCAAAGTTTAAAAGCATTGGCGCTACTTAATCTTTTCATTAACCTTGATTATGTCCGTATCCCGTCTCTAATTCAATATCGCTAAAACAGTTTCTATGTCGGCTAGGGTAGAGTAGGTACGGTATCGCTATGTGAAACACAAGGCCGTATAGTGTGAGATTACGTTTATAGCTTTATATATATTCTGCGAACGAATCGTGACGATCATCAGTTTTATGAGTAACAAAAGCGAAAAGATTTTGGTTCAATGAACTTTTCTAAAGAAATTTTATAGATAGGTACACTTTTAAAACGGAGGAATTGAGCGGTTTAAATAGAAAAATCGTGGGAAAGAGATAGCGCGATTAAGATTTTAAGGAGAACAATAGTTATACGACTAAATAGTTATTGCTGCGAAAGTTTAAAAATATCGAACTAATCACTAAAGTATAGGATCGTAATTTTTGAGTACCGCTATTCTTATGGCCCGACCGAATTACACATTTTGCAGACGGTATTACCGCTGATTCTGTTATTAGGTCATCCTCCTAAAAATCAACAAAGATCTGTCAAACATCTGTCTCCTTTCTGTTTTAATATTTCATTCAACGTTAATTCAGCGCCACAGAAGGTGTATTAAAAAGGGTGGTAGAGGGGAGGGTGCGTGCACAAGGGATATACGGCGGCTCGGCGCCAGGAGCGCGATCGATATTGCCACAGTCGGCTCGCTCCGGCCGCGCGTACCCTTACCCCAGTACCGTGTACTTTAAAACCTTGTGACTGACGTTAACTGTGAAAACTGTGTTGTGCTTTGGATGCGATGAGATAGTCCTATACGGTATGTGGTATTTTGATAAATCAATAGCGGGATGATGTCAGAATTTGGAGATTTGATTTAGGTTAGGTGTTTGCGGAAGCTAAATATTACTAGTTTAACAGCTTACTCATTATGTTATTAGTGATTTAATGACGTTATTGTTATAGTGTGTTATTCTGCTTATTCGGCCTTGTAACACTGACTGAACCGAGAGAACAGCTTGGAACAAGAGCTCTTAAATACAAGGTCAAGCGAGAGCAGAGACGGACGTTTTCTTTAAGTCTGTCATGTTTCTTCCTCTTCTTACATTTAAGGAAAAGCATTCGTCATGTACCTACTTACATCAGATATCATACGGTTTAGTGCAGTTCTATTAAGTGTAACTTACAGATCAAATCGAGGGAGTATAGACAAGTACGATCAAGAAATTTGAATTATGTATGTCCCATTTCTTATTTTGTCACAGTGACAATAATATGGGATCTCTAGCGGCTTTCTATTGACGCTATGTCAATAGAAACACAAGTCACAGTGACAAGTACGAAATGGTACATAACTCGAAATCTTGATTGTGCCTGTCTAAGAAATTGTGGTACAAAATCCCTCCTTAACAATATCCATATCTACCGCTGTCATAATCGAATCATTGATACAAACTGCATCGAGTGCTCCATGTCGATTCCGATCCCACATTCATTACTGCATTGCGACCTCGCAGACGACAGACTTCCCGGCTTTGTAGCCGCACCCTGCCACGTCCAGACTATTGGTGAGTATGACATGAGCTGACGTGAGCAGTGACAATGGTGCCCTAGCTTTACTGTGGACAAAATTATTAAGCTTTTATATCTGTCATAATCGAAACGAGCAGAATCGAGTGCTAATCGTGATAAATTGATGACGATCCCACATTGCTGCAGTACGACCTCGTGACCTGAGACCGCAGACTGGCTTCCCAACTATCAGTGTGCCGAACCCTTGAGCTACGTGCAGACCATAAAGTGAAGAAAACGGCTCTAATTTAGCTGTCGAGGATACACTTTCAAATTATCCAAATTACTAGACATAGACTAGATCCAGTTTTTACTTAGACTAGATCCAGTCCTTACGCTTAAGGAGCCGCTTAAGGTGCCGCAGAGTCCGCTTGACTTTTTTGTCTATCCTTCTCGACTTATCTCTTTTTACAAGCTTATCCAAATGAATTAAAGCTACATTAAATCAACTCTGTTCTTTCGTGTAAAGTTCGCAATGTGCCGTTTTAGGCTTGTAAGATGATCGATTGATCCATCATTGCTTGTCAATTATTCACAAAATTGATGGGTTTCATCATGTAATATCATTTGTCATGATTATCCATCAACCTGTTTTTGTTGCAACGAAACTACGAACATGTGACCTTAAAGAACAGGTCTTAAAGGCTGACAACGCACTTGGAACCCCTCTGGTGTGGCAGATGTCCATGGGCGATGGTAATTATAAGTTGGTCAAACCAAATTGTCAGTAAATAAGAATAAGAAAACTATACTCATCCTTTTCTTTTGCGGGTGCTAGTACTAGTGTAAGACAAAGATAGTATGATTATCTCCGTCTATGTTTGAAATGAGAAAGTCCTTTGACAAACTATAATTGCGTAACATCAGGCGATTCGTCTGCTATCATAAAAATCCTATATCATAAAAATGTGAAGCTGCTCTGGACATGTAAGTTTACTTTATAAAGGCTCACTTCCCAAGGCCCAGACTCAATGAAGTGATAATGATCTGATGCATATGGTGTCTGACATCATGCGATGCAAGTTAGGTAGCGCTTAATTTGTTTATAGCACATGATATCATTTTTTCTACGTCACATATACTTCATATCTTGTAGATAAATTCATTATCTTGTATGTAAGAGAAACTGCACAAAAAGTAACGTAGTGCTTATGAATTAAAATTAAATGAGCGTTACATGTTGAATCCTAACCACGTCTGTTTTTCATCAGTATCATACTAGAGGTACTGTTCGAATGACTCAGAATAGACACAATACTACTTTACCTCATTAATGTGTTAATGAAAGGCAAAAAATAATAGGTGATCTCATCGGACTGTACGTTTGTGTGGCCATGGGCAGTACTTGCTTTTATATAAAACTCTTCGTATTGTTAGTGTATGTGGGCGCGTGCTAAATCCAGCCCAAGATCGGTCACCTATGTCACGATGGATCGCATTTGCATTTTACGTGGATCGAATAAAAGCGAATCGTTTCCGTAATAGCGATTAACATATCACGCTAAATATCTTACTTTATCACTAGAGACATTAGTCGTGCGATAAAATTCTCATTTAATTACGTTAACGCTGTTGAATCGACTTATGTTTTTGTCGTACATTTTTGGCATCGTTAACCGGTTATTTTTAATGTTTTTCGGGTATAATTATATCGTCTGCCTTATCAAGTTGGTGAGCTATCTCCCCCAGTTCGTCTCTTGACCTCACAATTGACCCTGAGACTTGCCAGTTCTGTAACATAATGTAATCATTGTAGTGCTCCGAATATTTGACATCGACATAGAATTGATTGGAATTTAATTGACTTAAATTAACACTGGTATAACTGCATCAATCTATGACTGATACGTTCGTTTGCTGCGAGTTTCGAGGTTTAGAATAGGTGTTTGTTAATAACAGAATAGTTTATGAATATTTAGTAAGTAAGTAAGTAATTCATTTATTGTAAACTGTGTAGGTACATAAAGATGTTCATTATATCAAATGGTATCAACAGTTGCTCGTTTCGAGCGTACAGTTTATAGCCTTAAAAATAATTAAAAACTATATACATGTAACAACTGGTCTTAGCATCTAATACATATCACTTGCCGTTTCCATCGCTTCGAAAAAGTATTACTATTATTTAGGATAGTAATAGTTTATTTTTCTGTTGCAATAACGTCCCAAGTACGCAGGTCGATTCACAAGAGCTGGCATGTGATTCGACGCGTCAACCATTTCATATACATTTGGAGCCAGCGTCACAAAACATTTAAATCAATCTGTCTGAAAGAACAGAAAGTGTAAACAAAATACGCTCAGTTCAAGTGCTAGCAATTTAGGGCATGGGAACCGGAGGCACCTAGTTCAATAGAAAGCAAATTGCTCGCCCTATTGGTACCTTCGATATTCAAACATCTCTTCGATTACGGCTGCCTCGGAATTCAACCGGGTTTTTATAGAAATCTAAATATAGCAAGGCGTGCTAGCGGCGTTAATACGGAACCAAACTGCGAACTGTCAGAAACTTGAACGTGCTCTTTGGTTAGTTATAAAGGAAGTTCTTTACTAATAAAAAAGAAAGTTGGAGGAGTGTTTACTAATACAAAGTAGTTAAATCTAATTTAAAACATTTTAGGTTTTTTTTACATCGACAATGCGGACGCAGTTTTAAAAATAACAATAAATCCCTTTGCTTTTGATAGTTTTGATTTCACAATGTCATACGAACTTGTTTGATTTTAAATTATTACGTCAACATCGACTTTTTAATCAACAGCCAGTCAGCCAATAAACTACTAAAGTTTGCCTATCCATTTTATTTTTTGTATTGTGGCGTCTCCTCTGTCACTGCACTGCACGTATTATATCTAGCAGATGGCGCTAGCATGTTCTACATCGCGCTTACGGAGTTCCGAATGTCAGTTCCTAGTAATACAACTTCTAAACAATTTTCAGTGGACTTTAGTCCCCAGGCATAACAGCCACCTGGAGAGAGTACTCTCTATTTTCCCTCTCAACCTTTCTACAGTATGTTTGATGATTTCATATACGGGAGAGCCTTACCGTTTCAAGTTGAACTCTTAACTCAAAGGGCACAACTGTTCGAGTTTCGAAAGAAGTGGAACGCCACAAACAAATGACCGTTCGTAGCCCTTTCACGGTTGAGCAATGAAAGCTTTAATTGTGCTAACAATTGTCGGGGGCGTGCAGACGAGGGCCTTTCTAAAGTCGATTATCAAGACGACTTTGTTACTTTCAAGCGTTATTGTATTTGAGTTGTGGTTGTGTGAAATATTTACCTTATATTTGTCTTACTCTTACTAGAATTATTTTAACTTTCAAGCTGACGTAAGTGACGCATGTCATTCTGAGAAACTTCTGTTTTTTACCTACAAAGTAATGTAAAGCCTAAGTGGAAGTACAAAACGTCAGGTCTAATTTGATTAGGTACGCCAGGGTCAAGAGTTTTCGTAGAGCTTATAAAGTTGATAAGTACAAGCTCTACAAAAATGAGCCTAAACCTATTTTAAGAATATTTCTTTGAATTCGAATAAAACATCATTATTTGTATTCCGCTTGATCTTTCGGACTGCGTCGCTTTTTTATACCTACTTTCAAAAGTTCGACAAAAGTAAGTTCGCGTTTAATATTCCGATGATGGAGTCCTGAGTCCCGCTGCGCGGGGTCAGTGCCCTCGAATCCAGTCCATGTCTTATGCACTCGCCGACGTAACAACCGCTTTCTGTAGCTTATCCTATACGTAGATATGCACGCGTTACCGGTACGAGCTGTAAGCCACATTGCCATACAAATGTACTAGGACGAACTTAGTGTTCAAGTAAAGGGCAATAAAGATTGGTCATTTTGTATGAAGACTTCTATATAAAATGAGACGTTTCATTGCCCTTGTCTTGACTGTATAAGAATAGGGTAGTGGGGTGCGCCAAAGTTCACATAAAATTGCGACTTCGATTATTGGAAGTCCGAAAATGTTTGTTATATAATTTTATATCATAATGATCAGTGTTGGCCGTAATTGTTAATTTTAATTAACCATTGATTAATTTTATTAACCATTAGTTCCGCCATTAACCAATTGCATTAAAGTTAATTCGGATTAAAGTTAATTCGGATTAAATTTTTGAGATGTTAATGGCCATTGAAGTTAATTCGGATTAACTTTAATTCGGATTAACTTCAATGGCCATTAAAGTTTCAAAAAATTAATTAGAATTACTCTAAATTGCATTAACGTCTAATAAAATTACATTCGTGATATTTTAAAATGAGACAGCAAAATGACCCTGACTGAACCCTGGCAGTAGTAGCAGTACATACCTACTACCTAGTAGAATTCTGGTTTGGTGCAACACAGACATACGCGGTTTTGGTCATTTAAATCGTCTTGATGAGCACTTCGGAGAGCCGTACCCATGATAGAGCTGATGCTGAACCCTGGCAGTACCTAATGGATCTAAGGTTTGGTGCAACATAGGCACACGCTGTTTTAGTCATCCGACTCGTCTTGATGAGCACTTCGGAGAGCCATACCCATGATAGAGCTGATGCTGAACCCTGGCAGTACCTAATGGATCTAAGGTTTGGTGCAACATAGGCACACGCTGTTTTAGTCATCCGACTCGTCTTGATGAGCACTTAGGAGAGCAGTACCCATGATAGAGCTGATGCTGAACCCTGGCAGTACCTAATGGATCTAAGGTTTGGTGCAACATAGGCACACGCTGTTTTAGTCATCCGACTCGTCTTGGTGAGCACTTAGGAGAGCAGTACCCATGATAGAGCTGATGCTGAACCCTGGCAGTACCTAGTGGATCTAAGGTTTGGTGCAACGTAGGCACACGCTGTTTTAGTCATCCGACTCGTCTTGATGAGCACTTAGGAGAGCAGTACCCATGATAGAGCTGATGCTGAACCCTGGCAGTACCTAGTGGATCTAAGGTTTGGTGCATCATAGGGACACGCTGTTTTAGTCACCCGACTCGTCTTGATGAGCACTTAGGAGAGCGGTACCCATGATAGAGCTGATGCTGAACCCTGGCAGTACCTAGTGGATCTAAGGTTTGGTGCAACATAGGCACACGCTGTTTTAGTCACCCGACTCGTCTTGATGAGCACTTAGGAGAGCAGTACCCATGATAGAGCTGATGCTGTACCCTGGCAGTACCTAGTGGATCTAAAGTTTGGTGCAACATAGGCACACGCTGTTTTAGTCACCCGACTCGTCTTGATGAGCACTTAGGAGAGCAGTACCCATAATGGAGCTGATGCTGAACCCTGGCAGTACCTAGCGGAACTAAGGTTTGGTGCAACATAGGCTCACGCTGTTTTAGTCATCCGACTCGTCTTGATGAGCACTTAGGAGAGCAGTACCCATGATAGAGCTGATGCTGAACCCTGGCACTACCTAGTGGATCTAAGGTTTGGTGCAACATAGGCACACGCTGTTTTAGTCACCCGACTCGTCTTGATGAGCACTTAGGAGAGCGGTACCCGTGATCACGGAGTAGGATGGAGATGGCAAGTGGGCGTTCCCGTCTATCCGACAGTTAGTAGCGACCGACTCACTTTATGCACAGACTATGCTCAGTTGTTGTGTAAACTTCATGCTCGAATGACATTCACGTCGTACGTACGCTCGTCTAACAAAAATTGATAATTAAATTTAAAATGCCGTATTGTGCAGTATTAAGCTGCAGAAATCACAGCGGTTTAAACAATCTTTCACGTGGAGGTATTTCCTATCACCGGTGGTTATTTATTTAAATATAATCCGATAAATACGAAAAATCTGTTTCTATTGCATTATTTACGAATGTTCGTTAAGTAAATCTATATTTTATCAGTTAGAACTTAGAGTTCACAATCCTTTGTCACTATTCTTTACGTTTATCTGGAATATTCGCTATCCTAAATGTCAAATAACTTCGCTACTCAGATGCTGCGCAATGTCGATATTTATATCGATAAAGTTAAAGTTACGATATTTCAAGTTTGATGTTTGGTAGTTCGGTAATAAATTATTATTTTAGACACGTTTCTAATTATTATTTGGGATAATCAATGTCTTAGTAAATATGGCAGCTCTGGTCATCAAGCACTAAGTTAAGTCGGGGTCATTTCATGGCAACCTTTCAAACCTTCGTATTCCTTTATATAAGTTTTTGTTTTTTACACCTATCATATTTTCATCGTTAATATAATTAGACTAGGTACTTAATGCACTTATGCGTACAATGCATGCAATGTGCCATGAATAAACGTTTTATATTTTCTATTTCTTTTTTATTAATTATTGTAGGTTACCACAAGATGCCGATATTAAAAATAAATGGGTCAATGCTACTGGGCAAGAAAATTAGTTTCCGCAAAAATATAGCACCATTTGCTAGGAGCATTTCTTAGAGAAAGATTTCTGGGGATAAAATTGCCATACATCTCATCTAGCGTCCACACGCCTAAAACTTAGTTACTAATTTAGTAATTATTAGTGACATTCGGGCTCACTTAATTAATAAAAAGTGTTCCGTACCACGCAAACTAGCGTGAAATATTGGAATTTTGCCGCCCCCCTTCCTGATTTGATAGGTCACAATCTTACAATCAAATCAAGTGGGATCGATGAGCCAGTTTCATGTATGCTTTCACACCATACAATTAATTTGACAATTTAATCAGGTTGTCCCGTCTAGATTGGCCTTAAATGCTGCTACAAGTAAATATATTGTTAAAGACGAATACTTACCTATGTAAGTAATTGCAGATTTGTGATCACAAAATAACAACAATACCGAGTTAATAGACCTTTAAAGAACTATGATTTTATCTGTTTGACTTTAAGATATATTTAATGTTCACATTAACAACCTAGTTGGTCAATTAATAAGAAACAAATTTCTAGTTAGATATTTGTTGTACTGTACTACATATTATTTTTCATACAATCACGATTATCACTACCTATATTATAATCATAAATAAAGTATCATCTAAATGTGTATATGTGTATGTGTACATACGGTAATGAAATATCAATACCTAACTGAACACACAAATATCGATAAAACACTCCGATTACACTGTCCCCTCCCTATATCGAATGGAACGATGTTCCAACGGTTAGCTACTCGCAGGCGTGTAGAGATCTCGAAAACACCAGTGTAACGTGACCGTGAGATCCGTAACAAACCATGCGTAATTAGACCTTACTTATACTGGTTTTTTAGCCCTTTTCTCGCCTGTAATAAGTAAGTGATTTTAAAACTATAAAATAACGCCATCTGGTGTTGAGTAGTTGTATTAGGTGAACGTTGAGCGAGCTTTTGTGAGATGAATGAGATAATGAAAGAGTCGTATGTCATATAGCTTTGACATTATAATTTAAACCGTCACTCATGTAGCCTACAGTTGATATTCGTTCGAGAAATGTCCACCGGTAATAACTTTTTGGTATGGAAAGTTGCTACGAATCAGAGCAATTTTGTAAGTGTGTGACGTATTTTAACGTGGCTATGAATGTGTGAGTTTAGCGACACTGGTTTTCATACTAAATAGGAGTCATTTCACATCCACTAGTTTATTAATTCGTGCCCGTGATAGAGCTGATGCTGAACCCTGGCAGTACCTAGTGGATCTAAGGTTTGATGCAACATAGGCACACGCTGTTTTAGTCACCCGACTCGTCTTGATGAGCACTTAGTAGAGCAGTACCCATGATAGAGCTGATGCTGAACCCTGGCACTACCTAGTGGATCTAAGGTTTGGTGCAACATAGGCACACGCTGTTTTAGTCACCCGACTCGTCTTGATGAGCACTTAGGAGAGCAGAACCCATAATTGAGCTGATGCTGAACCCTGGCACTACCTAGTGGATCTAAGGTTTGGTGCAACATAGGCACACGCTGTTTTAGTCACCCGACTCGTCTTGATGAGCACTTAGGAGAGCAGTACCCATAATGGAGCTGATGCTGAACCCTGGCAGTACCTAGCGGAACTAAAGTTTGGTGCAACATAGGCACACGCTGTTTTAGTCATCCGACTCGTCTTGATGAGCACTTAGGAGAGCGGTACCCATGATAGAGTTGATGCTGAACCCTGGCAGTACCTAGTGGAACTAAGGTTTGGTGCAACATAGGCACCCGCTGTTTTAGTCACCCGACTCGTCTTGATTAGCACTTAGGAGAGCAGTACCCATAATGGAGCTGATGCTGAACCCTGGCAGTACCTAGCGGAACTAAGGTTTGGTGCAACATAGGCACACGCTGTTTTAGTCACCCGACTCGTCTTGATGAGCACTTAGGAGAGCGGTACCCATGATAGAGCTGATGCTGAACCCTGGCAGTACCTAGCGGAACTAAGGTTTGGTTCAACATAGGCACACCCTGTTTTAGTCATCCGACTCGTCTTGATGAGCACTTAGGAGAGCAGTACCCATGATAGAGCTGATGCTGAACCCTAGCACTACCTAGTGGATCTAAGGTTTGGTGCAACATAGGCACACGCTGTTTTAGTCATCCGACTCGTTTTGATGAGCACTTAGGAGAGCGGTACCCATGGTAGAGCTGATGCTGAACCCTGGCAGTACATAGTGGAACTAAGGTTTGGTGCAACATAGGCACGCGCTGTTTTGGTCATCCGACTCGTCTTGATGAGCACTTAGGAGAGCAGTACCCATGATAGAGCTGATGCTGAACCCTGGCAATACCTAGTGGATCTAAGGTTTGGTGCAATATAGGCACGCGCTATTTTGGGCATCCGACTCGTCTTGATGAGCACTTAGGAGAGCAGTACCCATGGTAGAGCTGATGCTGAACCCTGGCATTACCTAGAGGAACTAAGGTTTGGTGCAACATAGGTACGCGCTGTTTTGATCATCCGACTCGTCTTGATGAGCACTTAAGAGAGCAGTACCCAAGATAGAGCTGATGCTTAACCCTGGCAGTACCTAGTGGAAGTGCTCTCCTAAGTGCTCATCAAGACGAGTCGGGTGACTAAAACAGCGGGTGCCTATGTTGCACCAAACCTTAGATCCACTAGGTACTGCCAGGGTTCAGCATCAGCTCTATCATGGGTACTGCTCTCCTAAGTGCTCATCAAGACGAGTCGGACGACCTAAACAGCGCGTGCCTATGTTGCACCAAACCTTAGATCCACTAGGTACTGCCAGGGTGCAGCATCAGCTCTATCATGGGTACCGCTTTCCTAAGTGCTCATCAAGACGAGTCGGGTGACTAAAACAGCGTGTGCCTATGTTGCACCAAACCTTAGATCCACTAGGTAGTGCCAGGGTTCAGCATCAGCTCTACCATGGGTACCGCTCTCCTAAGTGCTAATCAAGACGAGTCGGATGACTAAAACAGCGTGTGCCTATGTTGCACCAATCCTTAGTTCCGCTAGGTACTGCCAGGGTTCAGCATCAGCTCCATTATGGGAACTGCTCTCTTAAGTGCTCATCAAGACGAGTCGGATGACTAAAACAGGGTGTGCCTATGTTGCACCAAACCCTAGATCCACTAGGTACTGCCAGGGTTCAGCATAAGCTCTATCATGGGTACTGCTCTCCTAAGTGCTCATAAATACGAGTCGGATGACTAAAACAGCGTGTGCCTATGTCGCACCAAACCCTAGATCCACTAGGTACTGCCAGGGTTCAGCATCAGCTCTATCATGGGTACTGCTCTCCTAAGTGCTCATCAAGACGAGTCGGATGACTAAAACAGCGTGTGCCTATGTTGCACCAATCCTTAGTTCCGCTAGGTACTGCCAGGGTTCAGCATCAGCTCCATTATGGGTACTGCTCTCCTAAGTGCTCATCAAGACGAGTCGGATGACTAAAACAGCGTGTGCCTATGTTGCACCAAACCCTAGATCCACTAGGTACTGCCAGGGTTCAGCATCAGCTCTATCGTGGGTACTGCTCTCCTAAGTGCTCATCAAGACGAGTCGGGTGACTAAAACAGCGTGTGCCTATGTTGCACTAAACCTTAGATCCACTAGGTACTGCCAGGGTTCAGCATCAGCTCTATCATGGGTACTGCTCTCCTAAGTGCTCATCAAGACGAGTCGGATGACTAAAACAGCGTGTGCCTATGTTGCACCAAACCTTAGATCCATTAGGTACTGCCATGTTTCAGCATCAGCTCTATCATGGGTATGGCTCTCCGAAGTGCTCATCAAGACGAGTCGGATGACTAAAACAGCGTGTGCCTATGTTGCACCAAACCTTAGATCCACTAGGTACTGCCAGGGTTCAGCATCAGCTCTATCATGGGTACTGCTCTCCTAAGTGCTCATCAAGACGAGTCGGATGACTAAAACAGCGTGTGCCTATGTTGCACCAAACCTAGATCCATTAGGTACTGCCAGGGTTCAGCATCAGCTCTATCATGGGTATGGCTCTCCGAAGTGCTCATCAAGACGAGTCGGATGACTAAAACAGCGTGTGCCTATGTTGCACCAAACCTTAGATCCATTAGGTACTGCCAGGGTTCAGCATCAGCTCTATCATGGGTACGGCTCTCCGAAGTGCTCATCAAGACGATTTAAATGACCAAAACCGCGTATGTCTGTGTTGCACCAAACCAGAATTCTACTAGGTAGTAGGTAGGTACTGCTACTACTGCCAGGGTTCAGTCAGGGTCATTTTGCTGTCTCATTTTAAAATATCACGAATGTAATTTTATTAGACGTTAATGCAATTGAGAGTAATTCTAATTAATTTTTTGAAACTTTAATGGCCATTGAAGTTAATCCGAATTAACTTCAATGGCCATTAACGTCTCAAAAATTTAATCCGAATTAACTTTAATCCGAATTAAATGGCTAATGGTTAATGGCCATTAACCTTTTTAATTGTTAATTTTTAATGGTTAATGGCATTAGCGTTCGTCCAACACTGATAATGATCATTACTTATAACTTGTCTTTGCGCATAACTATCGTAACACCAAATCATTCATGTTAATAATGTCAATCATAATAAATATCTGTAATACTAATGTTAATTTTCATATGAATATATATGAATATATTATTTAAAATCGTTACATTAAAAGAATTTTTAATATAACTATTTTCTTTCTTATTTCTTTAAATATTTCTTTGTAGTTTTACATGTATGTAAAATGTATAATTTTGGTGCAATAAAGAATATTTACTTACTTAAATAATAAAATTTTATATCATATTTATTTTTTAACATATAACGATTTTAAGTAATAAAATTTTATGTGATATTTATTTTAAACTTTACCTGGTTTTATTTATAAACTGTCAGGTATCTTGCATCCACACCACATTCAACTTGCTATCAAAAAAGAAATACAGTCCCAGAGTCGGGATAGGTACGACGACGAGCGAAGCGAGGAGGAGTGTTAGGTTTCTTGTGTTCCTCAGAGCGGAAAAAGGAGCTCCGCGAAGCGGGGCTTCGTCGACTCCTTGGCGGGCCGAAATAGCTTAATAGGCTAGGTACATGAAAAATAAAAAAGTTGCGGGGACATGACTAATAAAAATTAATAATAATAATTAAATTAAATGGGGTATGAAATAATAACTTTACATGTAATTGGCTTTATTTATTACTTTTAATTTTCTTAAGAATCATTGTTGATAATTGACATAATAGATGATTTATCGACAATCAAATTTACATGTTGTAATTCAGCGCATACATTGAAATATGTTAGTGCGTACCCACAATGTACTACGAAAAATCGCTGTGTACGTTCCAATACACCCATACTTTATATGTTATGCTTTCAAATACTTATACAATTTAAGTTTATAATTAATAAGTTTATTATAAAAACCATTATGAGTCGTGACGAATAATTGGAAATGACATTATGTTGTTAAAAAATCTGCCTACAGATAATTATGAGCAATGATTTTGGTAATACAAATTTATATACAACAAAATTATACGCAAAAAATTATGACAAATGATTATTATGATCAAAAAGCGTTATTATGAAAAATAATATGACAAGTAATGTTATGTGAGCCAATATGGACCCAGGGTAGTGTACTAGTTAATCAAATCAGCTACTATTTATGAAGCGTAAAAACGATTTCTTATCGTGATATTAGTAAGAGGACGCATTCTGTAACATCACAATTAATCCACGTCCTTTTAATGAAATTTTGGTGATTTTAGAATAAACAGACACGCAAATTACGCAGAACAATGTTTTTTCAGTGTGTTCCCGTAAATTTATACAATTTGTCTAAAGGAAACAATTCTATTATTATTGATAATATTATCAAGTGTAGTACTTAAAGATCTTACTCATCATCTGCTACTTATTGCAATAGGTGCATGCTTATTGTTCCACTCCACTGGCCCATACTCGGCCAGTAAAAGCCAGTTTACCATATTTGGGCATCAGTGGTCTAGTTATCTTAATGCTAGATTTACCGCGGCCTGCTTTTGGAATTTCTTTTTTGCGACTGGCACGAGTACTTATCTTAGACAGGACTGGTTTGGATTGTACCGATACCGGTATTATACTGTCTATAAATGTCCTATTGGTCTATTGGTTTTGGTATTGGCAGTGTTTTAAGTTTTTAAAGTGACTGAGATCAAATGACGATATAATATTTGGGGAATTCGCGGGGAGTACGTCATATAAATAATATTTATTTGACGTACTATGCGATGTCTTTTACAAAATCATAATGTTAAATTGATTAAGGAAAAGTTTGTCACTAAGCCCAAGAATAGAAAATAAAGTAACGACAATTGCTTTGAGAAGTATAAAACTTTTTACTGCTCATAAACTTAGTAAAACACATAAAACTTTACAAGCCTCAATTAGTTAATTCTTGTCATATCCCTTTCTTACAAATACATAAGCCAAAATAACAGATAAAGACAAACGATTTATAGCTAATTGTAGCGCGTTTATGAGGCCATAAATGTGTGTCCACTCTATCCAGACGATAGATGATAGCTATGTTAGTCAGTAGATACGCCTACGACCTTAAAAAAACGCAACTCTAATCAAATCAAGGTTCAAGCGTATTCACGACTCACAAAAACACTATTCATTGAATCAAATGCCGAGATTCGCCAGAACAATTTGCCGCTAGTTGGACACCAATTGACGGCAATCCACGGGGCACATTCGCGGCGCCCTCTACGTGTAATTACGAGTACCTTATGAATGGGCTGACTGATGTCACGTTTTATTGCATGAGTGTCCTGTTGCTGATGTGACTTCGGTACCTACTTAGAATTTAACCTAAAGCCTATATCTATAGCCTTCATATAAACTTTTCTGTGTTCAACGAGATTAGCAAGTTGGGCTTTCAGAATATCTTAACAGCTTTTTTTTTAATACTATGTTGGTGGCAAACAAGCATACGGCCCGCCTGATGTTAAGCAGTCTCCGTAGCCTATGTACGCCTGCAACTCCAGAGGAGTTACATGCGCGTTGCCGACCCTAACACTCCTCTCCCTCGAGCTCTGGCAACCTTACTTACCGGCAGGAACACAACACTATTAGTAGGGTCTAGTGTTATTTGGCTGCGGTTTTCTGTAAGGTGGAGGTACCTCCCCAGTTGGGCTCTGCTCTAGATCTGGAATGACATCCGCTGTCCTGTGCCCTACCACACAAAGCGAGATGTCATTCACAGTGCCCATACCTCTCTTTTGGACGTAGTTTAAGGACATACCCGGGTCCAGTTTTTCTTTCATCAAGTTCCATTCGTGTTCCAGGATTGTTGTTTCATTTCAATTAAGGTAATTTTTTTTAAATGTCTACGGTTGCATCTCCTCCTCTACTCTTTAAATTCGTTGTAATGTAGCGAGACTTGAGAGTATCGTAACTTCCTAACTTCTATATCGTTGGTATAAACTGTATACGATCATCGACAACTTAACATGTAATATTTTTTAATTGATCATATGATCATACATATAGGTATTCATTTAATTAGTCAGTATAATTTAGAACTCTGCGGGAAAATGTATTTAAGTCCGCATTGTATCGCAAAACAGACTGCATTGTATGAACGCAACAAAAGCTCGTTTTATACTCAGCGTCCGACTTCTCAGAATCTCTAATTGAGCGCGATCTAATTATTTCTCTTAGTTTTATTTACAAATTACGATCTGTTCATTATAGTGTTAATTTATTACCTTTTTTTAGGGTTCTATACCCAAAGGGTAAAAACGGGACCCTGATATTACTAAGACTCCACTGTCTGTCTGTCACCACTCACCAGGCTGTATCTCATGAACCGTGATAGCTAGACAGTTGAAATTTTCATAGATGATGTATTTCTGATGCCGCTATAACAACAAATACTATAAATTTAATTTGTTACTGTTGTTTTAAAGCAGTGTGCAGAATTAACGTCGTCAGGTGACGCATTGCGGCGGCGCTTTCTCACGAATACAAAATTGGTTTAAGTTTGCTTATGATCTAAGGGAATGAGAACTGTTTAGTCTGTCTGTGGTAATTCTCACTAGATTTCACATAGCCGGAGATGACATGACAGGCCTGGCAATTTGCTAATAAAATACGACACCGAAATGGAGGAGTGTGAAAAGCAGGCTTCGAAGCGCTATCCATCTAAGAATAAAATTTATATGAAATTACTATTTAGCAAAGAGGATATAATAAGATAGAGCGGTACTGTCGTAGTAAATTTTGTAACCCCAGTAAATTCACTGCCATCTATCGACACACCTTTAAACTAAAAATGAAGATTTATAAAAATACGATAAAATGTATTTAAATGTGGATAAATGATTTTTTTTATTTGTGTTAATTATTTTTATGATTTTGACCCATGTTCGTGCGACATCTGATCGAGAATCAAATTTTCGTGATTTTCGAGGCACGTTTTTTCCTTAGACTGTATCCATCTATTACGGAGTTATATCTATCTTTGCTTATATTGTTGAAGAGCAGACCCTGATGCGCTTCAAAGTTGCAAATGTTGTCAATGTTAAGATTAAAATTACATTATAATGAACCAATTTGTCATCATTATTGAGGTTACGGCATCGTATCAAGCAAACTGAGGTGTGTCGTGTTTAATGACGATGTTTGTTTGTCACGACACTTTGCTGCTTGAGTGCCCCTGAATCCAAAACATTAACTGCTTGATGAGCTGTAGGCGTTGGGTTTACTTAAAAACGTGCTTTGTTGTTTTTACATAAAGTTATCACTTATCATTAAAAATCATCGACTTGTTAGGTACTTGATAAATTCAGTGACGGATTTTAACGTTCTAATCACGACAGCAATGCGGCAACAAGAGCTTTGCAAGTTATCTGCACTACGATGTCTACGATCTAAATACAAACCTCCAAATGTAGCCTTTGAAGCTTATTTTTTAGTTAAATACAACAGGCTGTTGATACTTTATCAAATCAATTTTCATTCATTTATTCCTTTGTAAAACATAGTTAACTTAAAACTCAAAAACTAAGTAGCAACAACATTTTTCTTTTCTTCAATCCTTTGTAAATCATATTTGAGGCTAGCTTTCTCTTGCAATAAATCACTATTGATATATGGAAAGTGATGCTCTATTGTGCACTCCGATGCACACAGCGAGTAAATCGCTAAGCCGAGTTGAATAATTCAACGCGCATCATTACTGCTATAACCCAAACCTATTTTCAATTCGTAGAATCATGGTACCGTTTGATACGGCGATAAATGCGCGTTACCTGTAAGAATTCTGGAAGTTATTGATAAGGCCGATTATATCTTTTATATTTATTTTCATAAAGAGCAATAAAGAGTAGGATAATGTGGTAATGTAAAGTGTGATTTGTTTGTAAACATTACTTAATTTACATTACTTTCTCCATTTACATATTGAGCAAATTGTTATAATTTGCTAAGTAGGTAGTTACGCTCCGTTCTGGTTTGTAATTGCTCATCACATGTTTTGTAACACTTTGTTTAGTTTGTTGCATCGCGCTGATAGAAACTCGATACCTACGGGACGGAACTCTCGCCTCACCCATTTGTTAAATTAATATTGATTGGTTCCACCTACTAATAGGCTCGGATTACCTACACTGTATACTCTGGTTTCCCGGTATCGATTTTAACAGTCTTAAAACATAGCAACGTATCAAATATTTAGCTATTGTCTGGTCACTGGATGGCAGTGTTCTAATATTCGTTTCTCCAGGCATATACAAAAGTCTAACCTACTTATTTTTGCATGAGACACGAACCTACCAAACTTACTTAATATCTTTCGTACATCTTGAAACATTGTCTCGGCGTTCTCATACATTGTTCATGTCTGGTGTAAAACAATAGACCACTTGGTCGCCGCTCGTCTGTTTATAATTTTTATGGGCGTCAAGAATCATATTGACCTAAATAAGACGATAGCGTCATCTTCATCGTGGCAGAGATCATACATGTGGGCGTTTGTGCTAAGCGCCATCTTCTGACTGACTGATCTTGGCAGCCAAACGTATTACTTTCATTCCGATAAGTGCTCCCGATTTCACCCTTAGGGAACTCAAATCAGATTACATTTACAATGTAGAGATGCTCGGGGAAACCGGCAAGTTCAATTGCTTGTGCAATAGCTCTTAACACGAAGGGTTTGTACAAATAGGAGGGCTCATCGTAGCCTCATAAAATTTTCAAAATACAATACCAATGTTTCTTAGCAGAGAGATGTATCGCGTGCTTAAGCAAACGTGCAGTGCATGTGTCGCTATAAAACCGGTCGGACGCAAACAAGCGCTCCGCCGGCCTTCGCCGGCTGCCGACGCCCGATTACGTCACCGTCACTACGCTTATGTCATACCATTACTGCCCATTAGAGACGATCTACACTTGCCTGACATACCAACAATACTGGGCCCTTGCAAAAAACAGATTCGAATCGTTCGATAGGAAGCTGCCAACTTTACTTCACGCCTCACTTCGGATTTGACCGTCACGATGATTTTCAACGAAGCAAAGATGATTCGTTCTGCATGAATAGATACTACTCATGCCAGTGACGGCACGCCGGTGAAGTTTAGGAACAATACGCTATATTGATCTGATATCGAGTACCTACTATATGCAAATGCGTTTGCGTCACGAATATGAATTGTTTACGGTTGTTAGCTCGCCCAACTGTCAATGGATCTCCAAACTGTGTTCGTTTACGGCTATTTTGGGGCTATTAAAGAAACCTTTTTAGTAATCAATGTTGGAACGTGATCCTATTACGCTGCGTCGATAAAAAACGGGATATAGAATCCAAGAGTCAAGTGCAGCCTTACACCTGCTGAAGCTAGCGCGTTCTGACTTTTCTGGTATTTAATTCATGTAGCAACAAACAATACGTCTATCTAGTTGGCAGCAAATGAGCCGCATCCTACTTCTACAAAGTTCAGTGCCGACACCCACTCGCTAGATTCATTGACTTCCACCTCAGCCGAAGAATTGTGCAACCGTAATTTGTGTTTTTATTTAGATATATGACTATATTCATTGGAAAATTGAATCGACTCCCACATTAAGGCAAAATGGTTGTGGAGAGAGCGAATGAATTGATGGCTCTATTCAACTGCAAGTACCTTTAAATTTGTCCTTAACATGTACCACAAAAGTAAATAACATAAACATCACAAGCGGCAACGGGACGTTATGCAAATAATATCACTGGTCGTTTACCGAGAAATCTTGAGTTCGGTTTTATCACGAATATAATAAAATTAAATGACTCCCTCATTCGGGCAAAGTGAGAGCCATTGGATTTACAGTGTTATTAAGGTACAAATATGACATGAATTGTCGTTAGTATTTGTGGCAGAAAGATTAAACTAACGCAAATATCGCAAACGTCAACGAAACGGGACAAAGAAAATCACAGATCTCTTCCGAGAAATCTCAAGTTTGTATTTGTTACGAGTATGATAAAAATATCCACCTGACATATAGCGTAGTGAACCACTTCGATGTCCGGTCAGTGACGTCGGGTTAATACGCCACCCAGCGGGGTGGCAATCTAGGGAACTAACGTGTCCACAATGCCGTGCCGTAATCTGTTTATATGTCACTTCACACCGTGCCCTGTTTATTTTCCGAATCATTCAAGCCAGGAATAACGATGACAGACAGCAATTTAACCGCTGACTGATTATTCGAACGTTAATCATGCTTTAAACGGCTTTTGTTTTGTGTTGAATATCAAAGTGCTGGCAACCAAGACCCCGAAGACCCTAAGGTCAGGGTTGAGGCCCTATACAATTTGGTTGCCAACTACTGCACGGTTGAAACTGCTAAGGTCGCAGTGGTCGAAAGTCTTGTTGGCGGTCATATAGGCGTTTTAGATAGACCGGTAATCAAGTCTTCATAGACCCGGTATATTTTTAATTTATCTTCAACTTTTTTGAGGAATAAGACCGGATGTCCTATTGTTTTGATGTAGCTTCATGTTTCGTGTCAGTACTGTTTACGTTACTTATAACAGGGGGAGCATACACGTGGGGCGCTGGGTTAACGTTAATTAACCGTGAGGCCCGCACCGTTCCGACAGACTTCACTTTCAGATTACTCGTCCTGAGCGGCCACTGGCTCGGTATAGTTTATAAAAAAAGTAAAAATAACGCCTCTTTTTCTTTCCATGACCGTGTCTTAACTAAACATTGTAGGACCTATTCATCACTAACTAATCTGACTAAACAGAAAAACATAACCATTATTTGGCAAACAGGTAGAAAGACCTAATACCTCAACTTATTTGCGTTTAAATACGATCATGTTATGCTATATGATATAAATTTGTTAAGCAAAACGAAAATAACCGATGAATCAGCATCAAAGGTCGTCTCATAGTTATAAAGCCTTAGCTGATATTAGATCATTGGTACAAATATATTTAGTTATTATCAGGTGTTCGTAAATTTGACGAATCTTAGTTTATGTGCGTGAGTGGGCTTTGGGCGTGGTTCTGTATTTGGGTTAATAGGTTCGTCCGCGCACCGCAACCAGCATGGGAAGTGCCTGTTAGTTCGTCCATCCGCTATTGGGTCTATCTAGACCGGTATATCACCTGGATTATATAGGTATTAAATACCTACGTTCCACGGGTAAAGGTACCTTATGGCGGTCGGCGCTTACGTCGCGTACCACCGTATTAGTATTGAAGCGTCGTTAATATTAGCGTAAGCGCCAACCGCCATAAGGTACCTTTAGACGTGAAACGTCACATTTAGTCTAGTTTCATATAGCTAGTAGTCTTAGTCTGGTAATATAGTTGCAGATATGGAAAGTCAAGAAGGATGACACTGTGTTGTAAAAACCTTTGAAGCGGAATTTATAAATACATTTGTTTCAATGTTTGCTAAGAAGTTGAATTTTGTGTTTAGAATTCCACCCCTTCCTTAGGTGAACTAAAATACATAAACTCGTTTTATTTATTATCCGTGCTCCTGTCGGTGTTGTTCAAAGTAGGTTAACTTTGCTGCGACCACATAACTTCTTTGATGTTTTCTTCTTTTCTTTGTTGGTACACAACGTCAATATCTTTATTTTAATTCTACTATACATATTAACTATCTAAGACTTTATACAGCCAAGATCAATGGAAATAAGCAGGTACCGATATCAATACAAACTGTTTCTTTTCTATTTTGGTTTTGCATCAGCAAAGCTCTATAAAAGTTTGCCATTAGTTTTACTAGTCTCAGTGTTGTAGATTTCGTTCATATCTATAACTGACCCAGCTATGACCACTTCAGTTGAGCTAATGCAGCTATTTTTGGAGCCGGCAGTGATGTCAACACTTGTCCACGACTGGAAATCATTGCCTAGAAACTAGACGTACCTATACTGACATATTTCCAGATGTTTCGTAAGTTTGTCTTAGTAAAACGACTGAATTTTAAGAAGTTTATCATGGGTTTATAGATAAAAAAATTGCTGTGGACTATATTTACGATATTTTTTTCGCAAAATGCATCCTTTTATACACTGCACGCCTATGCGTTTTTCAGATGAGGCGCCAGTGTGATAACAGCCTTATGGAACATTGACTAATGAGAGTTATGAGTATGAACCTTGTGGCCTACTTGCGGACTAAAATTCATGATTATAGAGGGCCGCGAACCCCCTCGTGCGCTACCTTCTTATTCATTATACTTTACAAAACTTCACAATTAGTTAATTTATTTGTGTTTTTTCCCTTTCTTACATACATTAGGTAAGTCAAAATGTTAGATTCTTCTTCTTCTCTGTCCCTCATTACTGAGGATCGTGATCACTTGGTTTTGCACTACGTGTGATTAATCACGGTCACATAATTAAGTCTCTATCGGTCTCGATCTCCTATAGCCCGATGCCCGATTTTCGATGTTTGCGGTATATAAGTCCTCGGTTTTGTTCTGTAACCAGTAGGCATCGCATCGATCTTAAAAATAATTATGATCTTGCGATACGGACCTAAAGAACAATAAGCTTGATTAAAAAAACAAATAAAAATACAAACTGCGGTTAGAAATGCGACTGTTAGCGGCAGCCGACACGCGGCCTACTGTGACGGAATTCTACATCCGTTGCACAAAATTAACAGTTACCCGCAACCCGCAACCAACCATGGCCCTTATATCCATACCCATAAGAATTACGTCATCTGTCAATTTAAATGGAAATCGTAGCTGGAAAACAGCGCTTCCTGCTCATGAATAGAAATTGACGGGTAATTTTGTGTTTGGCGGCGAGATAATATTGGCCATTGTTTATATTATTAAATAAACGTTCTCACGCAATTAAATGTGATGTGTGTATGAATATGTTGTGAAAGTAACAGTTTGTAGATTATTTTATAGCTGATTATAAATGGGTTTCAAATACGGTCCTATCTTAAGAATTTCAGACCGGAAACTCAGACGGGCCATCCCACACTAGCGTCTTTTGAGCGTCGGCGTCTAATCAGCGCTATGGAAATGGCGTCGCTTCGCAGTTGCGCCAACGTTGCGTCGAGCAGCCAAGAGTTGGCTAGATGCCGACGCTCAAAAGACGCTATAGTTTGGGATCTCTCTTAGTATGCCATAGCAGGCCTATGGAACTCTCCGCGCGAGCTCGGATTTATACCTACGACTCGCTTCCCGCCGGCGGGACTCAAGCTAGCCAGTTGGTTGCCACACGCTCTCACGCACGCACGTCACCGCGTGCTATGCCAAAGAAATGTCTTCGTCACAAACAAATAGCACAGCTTGTAGTGTGGATGGATGCAGAAACAACAAAACAAATAAAAAATATAGTTTTTTCCTCTTTCGACGGATGAGCAAAAGTAAGTAGACATCCTCAATATACCTACTGTTATTATTTTTACGATAGTTACAAGCTACGTAGGTACTATTAAATTGTTTTAAAGATGAAGGTAATTTTTTTTACGACACATTTATAGCTAAATATCTACCTAACTATTTGAAAGAAGCGTCGGCAACCCTAGCGTTGTGCTGGTGCGCGCGGTGCGGGGAGCGGCGCGTTGAAGGTCACTCCATTGTATTTTTGTGTAGGTATCAAAACGGTAGGTATTGGTGTTTTTGCGAGAGATAAGTATCTGTTCGTAAGAACTATTATATAATCTGTGGCCATAGTTGGTGTCGTGAATATTTTTCCAAATACGGCCAGCAGGGCCGTTCAAAAACTTATTGCAAGTTTGTTGTGTTAATTGGTCTTGCTCAATCTAATCCAGCATGGGCCTGAGGAAAGCGTTGCAGTTTTTGATTGAGAAACATTCTCACCAACTTTTTCTGCAATGGTTACTCAATTTGCGATACTATGCTTCGCCATGCACTGCTGAGGAAGGTTATGTACACTTTGCATAATGAGAAAGTAAACATTGTAACGAATCGAAAATGAAACGGGATTGTAAGGAATAAAGCACTTACTTGGCTCGGAAACTGTAGCGAAATAACTACTCATAGCGACTCTTCTTGTTAATAAGCTCTTCGCTTTTAGACATTTGTGTCAGAAAGTGATTCAGAGAGGACAAACTAGGAAGTACTTACATATGTTTTCCTTGAGGAATTGGAGCCGCGAAACATTAAAAATTTCATCTTGGGTTGATGTTGATTTTATGTATCTCACAGCGAATGCGCCTCCTGGAGCGATAACTGTCGCAGACTAATGAACTCAACGATATGACCTAAATGTAGACCATATCATTATTCCATTCACCGATCGTTACTCTTAAGTACCAGGAGTATGACCGTTACGTATAAGGCGATAACTTGCAGTTTTATAGCTACCAAGGAAGGAGTTTATGGATACTACTCGTGGGTATAAAATTAATACCGTTCCGTATTGTATAGTGCTTTAGCTTAGGAGTTATCGCGAACGTGTAATTGCGAATGTGTAAACCTTGTTTTTATTTTTATATCCCAGACATGATAGTTCCATTGCCCCAATTTGTCCAAGCGATCTGTCATTTTATTAGAATAGAATAGAATAGAATATATTTTATTTGTAGTAATTACAAAAACATGATGATTGGGTATGAAGTAGTATGAACTGTCATTTTAGTATCTATCTGGGATAGAATAACCGTAATTTTCTTGTTTTAAAAATTTAGTCAACTCGGTTGTTTTTTTGATCTCACGTTAATAGCACTTTCCAGAAATTATTTCAAACATTTCTGCCAAATTTTCAATATATTTTCTGATAGTGGTCCGATGATTCACAGCATTTAATCCAACCCATTCACCTGAAGAAGACGGAATGACACGCAAGTAACATTGTCCCGTTAAATGCACAAGCCCCTTATACAGCCAGGATATCCGTCATCCTCCCGCCTGAGCTCGCATTATGTCATATATGTATGACGGCTCCAGATCACTTTCTTACTCGATGAAACATCTTTTCATCAAGCGACAATCTGGCGCCCACATATGGATGGAATGGATTATGAAAGCGAAACGTTTTCACTCAAGTTGCGTCCATGTTACGACCAGCAGGCGTATCAGGGACGCAATTATCGCCGTGATAATGACAAGATAACGCGCCCGTCTCATATATTCTATCGAATGGAGGCAAAAGTGACATTCCGCTCAATCATGTCATATTCATGTAGGGCTGTCCTTAGCCCGATGTTCCTATATAAATTAGAAATCAAAATATCCACAAAAAACACGCAATATTGCAACCGGTGCGGCTCGTGACGAATTAAGAGGATATGGGAGCTGAGATTTAAATTAGTTTAGGTGAATATATCCGTCTCGCTAACGAAAGCGGCTCCTAAAACTAGCGCGATAAGGACAACGCCAGGTTAGGCGAAAAGTCCTTCGTAAAAATCTCAAAAAACGAGGCTTCGGACTCAAATGCTTCCTCCTCCAAAACTTAACCAAACGTAACGAAATTTTGAGTTCTAAATGGTCTGTGTCGGACTGTTTTGCTTTTTAGGCTAATCGATGTCAGTTTTGAATGCTAATGATTCTCTTTGCGGCCTAGTAAATTAGGCCGTTATTGCTTTAAATAAATGAAGTGCTTTAGCTCTTAATAAAAAAATAAATATACCAAAAAAAGCAAAACAGGCCGACACAGATATTGATAATATTAATCTACGTTAAAAAAAACATTGCTCTAGGGCCAAAACGGAGGAAAGAGTAGAGTACGTTTGTATGGAGAAATTACCACTCCCGTGTCCTCTTAAACGTCACCCTCGTGTATAATACAGTCTGGGAAGTAGTCTACAACGACGATGTATAGTTACATCCCCTCATAATAGGGATAGCGTAACGTCTAGTCGTTTAGTAGACGTCGCGGGAGTATAGAAAGCCTACCGTTGTTTGGCGAAACTAAACATTGCGTGCACTGTGCGGTGTGCTAAGCTTGCATCCGAAAACGAGGCTTAAGAGTTTTCACTGAAGTTTTCATGCTATTTTCTTGTTTCTATGAAGAACGTTTTTTTTTGTAAATTGAAATAACTTATATATTTTGCCGCAAAGGATAAAATGTATGTAATAGTTGTTGGGACTTGGGACCTAGATGAAACCTATGAAATAAGTGCGATAAAACCCTAACATACCTTGACTATGTATTTATTTCAAAAGTGTATAAAATACATTTTGTAAACAATTTTTAATTTGCGTAGTCTAAATTAGACGTCGATTATCGCAAAAGACATAGAACCATGTTATCCCATCGTGTAGGTCTATCTTTAAGAAAGGGACGATTTATAGCATGACTATGAGCTCATTTGAACTTCATATGACTAAAATCGTCCAACACACACACGTAATGAGACTCGCCGTAATGGGGGTTGGCAACTGTCAAAGGTTTGCATAGATAGCGCCATCATAGCTTGCCCCTTTTTCTATGCGATTTGACTTAAAGGGCTGCATGGCTGGCATCCATATGGCATCAAATTCCATTTAAAAAAAAAACATAAATTTGACACAATTGTAGGGATTGACGTGACAAGCTATGCTGGCGCTATCATACTTCGCCGGCCAACCCCATTAAGGTCATACTACGTCTAGTTTAGTATTTGGATAGTTAGGTTTCTCTAGCTGAATCACTTTTAAATTTACATACTTGCCATCTTCCATTCAACTTACCAGTTTGAAGTCAAGGTTTCTACTCATTGCGACAACAAACAGAAAAAATTAGAAAAGAAAGTTGTACAAATCTTGTTTGCAGTTTGGTTAACACCAAGGTGCTTAGGTTACCAGAAAGCTCAAAGGAGAGAATACTAACGTATAAACATAAAAGTACTACTTACCGTAACTTGGGTGTTACTTTCTCAATACAAACTAGCAGTAGCAAGAAGACAAACATAACTTTAGGCAAAGCTGACCTAACTTGACTCTCATAATACATTTCATCAACAACTGTAGGATCAAGTGCTAATGTGCACCAAGAAAACCAGTTGAATAGTAGAGTCCTAAACATTTCTTCATGAAAACCCAACTCGTGTGCTTTTACCGCTCAGATAAAAACGTAAGCAAATACTGACGCGTGATACTAAAGATCAGGCACTTTAGCACATGTTAGGTACTGCTCGATTCCAGTCCCGCGCTAGCTAGATTACCCAACATTTTTTTAGTATACTGTACTGTGCAAAAGGGATGAGATGCTTTGTCGTCTTAAGTATGTATCTAGCATACTTAAAATCATTTTCATCATTATGGTGATTACTGAATCACCGATCACTGAGCCGAAACCGCATTAAAATTCAAATAAGTCCAGTCCACCATGTCTATGGTTTACCATGGTATAACTAATAGTCATGGATTGCCGACGCCATGTCTGCGTTCATCCGGTCGTCGACCCCTCCACCTTGCTAGTCGATATAGCTTTGTTAGACTGCTTCGATTACGCCTACTACCTTACTTGTATATCAAGGTTACATCTGAATTTATGGGATTATGAGCGACACGCCCCGCCGACGATGTAACACGTGCTTAACGTATAGTGCGTACTGCGTAATGATTGTAAATTATACATCAAGGTTGTTTATAAATAATTTTTCACGTTATTTCAATAGGTTAAGGTGAGGAATTCTATAAATGTTTATGATCTTGACTGCAGTTTTTAAATTTTTAAAAGGCGCAAATATACTATCATATATATACTTCTGAAATACGAGACTCAACATCCAAGAGCAGCGAAGGATTTTAATTCATACCTTAATATGAATACGATAATGATAGCACTAAGAAAATTCACGTGAAAAAAAATGTACTTAATGGATACTCAGAAATTCTATCTCTACTCTCTACCTGAAAGTGGCTTTTATTTACTTTGGTATTTGAGCCTTCTGATAATACTTGAAGTGTTTGCTTTCACAAAATTTGCTATCTTCAATTACTCTACCATCGAATCATATCCCATTTACATTGTATAGTCTGTAGTATGGATGTCTTAATACAGACAGCTTTGATCTATAAATATGCAGTGATATAGGTAGTATAGGTACCATCGAACACGTTGTTGACTGATCTTAAACCTTACTGCTACGAAATAAGGTACAATGATGATAAGTTTTGCTATTATCTAAATAGGAATGATGATACGTGATGGAAAGTGAGGCATTCCTTAGGGATTGGTAGTTGGTATTTTAATTTAAATAATGGAAAGGAAGAAGCTATCTCGTAAATCGTACTCAGATTCCTACTAGCGGAACTAAGAGATTTGGTTACGAATTTACATTTGAGCGTACAAAAATAACAAACTTAGCTGAAATTTGTATCAAAATGTCTGGCGTTGAAATCTTTTGCAGTTTTTGCTTTGATTTCAGATACTATAAAGTTTTATATAAAACTTAATTGTATTTGCAAATAAAGCCAAATTATATATGTCAAATCGTTTTTAATCGCCTTAATAAACTTAAAATCGCTAACCTTTAAAAAAAGTATACTCAAAACAAGTTAATAATAGTTTTCAGGGGTATTTTTTTCCTCTCGCAGTTATGTGAACTTGAGGTTAATTATAGTAGATAGTCATTAAAACTCGATAGCCTGTCTGGACATCCGAGTCTTAAAATTGATAATGTATAATCGAAAATATTTCTTAGAAGGCCATATCTTATCGTCCATTTGATGGTTTTTGTAAACGAGTTAACTTATGAACTGTATTGTAGCCATACAATCAAATCATTTTCTGTTACGAAAAAAAATGAATTGATTATTAAAATATCTATATTTAATATTTATCATATCCCACCACAGAAATTGACTTCTAAAAGTTCTAAATCACTTTGGTGACAACCAATAACTTACAACAATCAGTACCCGAGTAGAACCCGATTATCTTTTTGTATGATTGTCGACGATTTATGTGACGTTGCCTATAGCTAGGGAGTTGTGGTCCGAGGGGACCTTCGCACGGTGCCATTATGTGAGAAGGCCGCTCGTGAGCCTATACTATTTATAGTCATGTATGCTGTAACATCAATACACTGAGCAGTAATATACTTTATCTCGTTATAATAAGGTTTGCGAACGTGACGGTGGTACCTGTAAACAGATGTTATAATATATTTAACAATGCTCAATAAAACAATATTGTAACAGTACCGTTGTGCTTTTTGTGGGGTTTACGTAAGAACTAAGAAGTAACTACTATGTAATGATTTCTAAGAAATGTGTTAATCGATAATGACTCAAGCAAGTCGTTCAATAATTTCTGTATGAGACATAGAAATACATTTAATTCGCTTGCTGGTTCTTGAAATACTTTTAAGTCCCTACATTTATGTAAAATACGATAAGGATTAAGATGTGTTGTAGCTTTTTGTAGGTAAGCAATTTACTAGTAATTTTAAATCTCCAAAACAATGCCTTGTTAAAAATCGACTTAAACTGCTATAGTCAGTATGTTTTAGTACAACCTTTTTATTTAATGTGCATTTTAGTGCAACCTTTTATTCCACTCTAAAGTCCTGATTTCTTCTGATGCCTGCTTAACGTGTACGTCGTGTACTTGTTTTTGTTTCATAACCTGTTATTTCGCACTGCAAAGACCTAGTGCCTAGTTCCTTATTTCAACAACTACTTACATACGTTAATTCGTTCCACTGACATTAATACCCGGGAGGACACTTAGCGGAGTCATGTCAGAAATTAATACTCTCCGACTAATTGAGAGTCGTACTAAATTAGATTTAGAGCTTAGGTTTCCAAGATGTATGTTCATGCTACAGGGGTTATTCTTAGGTTGCGTCTCAGTAAAAATCTCACCCTGTAGTATATGTATGTGGGTTGCAAAGGGCAATTCGTTGAACGTTGTTTACCTGCTGTATGATAAAATTGACTGGATCATCACGATTTAGGTATGCTTCGTTTGAATGACACCAGGAGCGGTATTCGACATGCGTTAAGTGACGTTACGTGTTGAACTTCAGTTGAATGGAAGAAATCGTGTGTTGTCGAATAGGTAAATTTGACATTAGCAATCCACAGTTAGGTGACAACGAAACCAAACCGAACCACGACGAGTTCAGAGCCATTTTAAACCGTATAGTAGTAAGAAAACAAAGTTGATTTTTGTTGAATAATTTTTTCAATGAATGAGTTTTGGTTGTACCAAATGATACTTTCCACGGTTGATGAACAAATGATTCATTCCACTGTTGAACTGATGTTGAAGCCGAAACTGACAGTTGTGCATCTCGAATAGGGCCCCTGGATTCATAGGTTTATTTTTGATTCACTGTATAACTATTCGAATGTGAATCATCCTTTGGCGTCATTTAATTGATTTGAGGCCAAGTTTATTAATTCACTAATACCTTGTGCTTATAAAATTAAAATATGGTATAAAATCTGAATCATGGTCATAATTTTTAGTTTTTGATTATTCAATATGGTTTCAAAGTTTAGTTAGACTTTATCAATAAGAAAACAAGTTTTATTGCGTGCGCAGATATACGGCTTCGTTCTATCAGTTCTTATTCATCGTCGCCCTATAGGCACCTATACGTTTAGGGAAAATAGATACTGCCTTTTAGTAGACATTACGTAACGCTGAATCATAGAATTTGCGGCACTGACCTTGTGAAACAGTTAATTTGCTCTACGGTACGACTGACTACCATTTGCCAGGAGGCCAATTCGAATGTAAATTATGTTATTTTGTTATCATTCGCGCATGCATTTCGCTCTTATTTTTCCGTACATGTATTGGTCCGAGCGAGATGCACGGGCGAATGATAACAAAATGACATCACTGATGTCAAAATGTACGTTCGAATTGGTTCCTCCAGGTTCTGTTACAATTTAGCCTAGATTAAATAATGTTTCACCGGCAAGGCGCGGCCGACGTCTCCATATCTTATCTTATCACCGGCATGATGTCATTGGGCCGAATAAAAATACACAATCAAATGCAGTTGTCTTGATTTTCACGTTTCGATTTGTTTATTTTGTCATTCACGGATATTAGTTTGGTTTTCGCTATTTTATAGTGTAATTTCTTGGGTGTTAATTCAAGGTTAATAAGGTTTTAACGGTTTTGAAAGACAGTCTTAATTTAGGATGACTATGATTAGCCTCAGTCATTGCACCTAATAGCGTTAGATTGGCATATTTCAAAATCCAAACAGTTATTTAAGGAATGTTCACAGAATACGTAAACAGTTACCATTAAATAATTGCAATGTTGAATGTCACTGTGGGTTTCGTTACTAATGACAATATCCTATTTAAAGCCTAGGCCCTACGGATGCAGTTTTTAGTAGGTCCCCCAACCCTACCCCACTCGAGTAGTATGCGGGTTGAAAAGTCGGTTATAGTAACAATCTGTCGAACCGCTGATTCACGTCTGACGCCTCATTGAATGAAATCTGCGACAGTTGTAACCGTAATTTTTTTTTACGAAAATCTGTAAACTTGAACTCTATTGTCTTGTTAATAGAGAATATAATTTTCGCCAATTTTTGTTGGCGCATTATGTTTTGACAGTCTTGTTGCCAGTCACTGTACAGTCCCTTATAATTTTTGATCTTACCGCGACTTACGAAGTAATTTCTTGCGACTTTTTTTATTGGTCAAATTATCATTGGCATTATATTTAATTATCGCCACTATATTCGATCTTTCTCGGGCATTTTTTGATGAGTCTTGCAATTTCTACTTCGTAGGACCTCGTCGGCGATGGCGGGATAACTTGGACTCCTTCTTGACAGGCTGGCCGGATATAGCATTAAACAGAGACGAGTGGAAAAAGAGGGGGGAGGCCTTTGCCCAGCAGTGGGACACAGTGGGCTCTGAATAATAATAAATAAGGAGTTCTACTTACGATGCATTTCCTACTGCTTCTCCTATTTTGACCGAAAAACAATTAACCTTTAATTTTGTTTTTTTTCCAGAAGGTTGAGAGTGGCGTGGTGACCGGGTCGCGATGACGACCGACATAACGGTGTCCCGATGGGACCCGTCCATCGGCCACGGGCAAGAGATCATTGACGAGTACGAGTATGACGGCGGCAACTCGTCCTCGAGGCTATTCGAACGATCGCGTATTAAGGCGCTAGCTGGTGAGTACTTACAGCAACTCCCTTACTAACCAATGGTGGACCCTATGTCGTTACAATAAGGATGACGAATTGTCAGTTATCCAGGCTATATAAAATATCTCGTATTGAGTCTCACTACAGATATGATACCTACTAACAAAGATAGATATAACTCCGTAATAGATGGATACAGTCTAAGGAAAAAACGTGCCTCGAAAATCAAGAAATTTGATTCTTGTTCAGAGGGCGCTACTAGCTTTGGCCAACTGTCGTATAGATGGCGTTGACGGTTTCGTTTGTTATTTAACAATTTTAACGCATATCAGTTAAAGAACATGGGTCAAAATAATAAAAATAATTAATGCAAATAAAAAAATCATTTATCCATATCTAAATACATTTTATCGTATTTTTAAAAATATTTATTTTTAGTTTTAAAGTGTGTCGACAGATGGCAGTGAATATACTGGGGTTACAAAATTTACTATGACAGTACCGCTCTAGTATAAGTTACTCTATGCTACTAACATACACTCTTAACTGACCATCGATGGATCTTTTATGTCATAGTCTGACATGTAAGACCAATAAGGCGTAGTTTAGAAGACGTTTCACTGTCAAGATTATGAGAAGTTCTTCCCTCCTCTTTCTAATAAGTTTAATGTGATAACAACTCTACTGTGGCACTAAATGTCCTTCTACAATAATCACAAACTATGTCTGTGCTAATGGTAACCCAGTATACTGATTGCCAATAAAAAGATCGCATCGCATGTTAAATAACTTGGCAGAACAGAGAATGAGTCCTAAAGATTTATATCGATTGCTTTTAAGTGATTAGTGAATAACGTACTTTAGTGGTAATTCAAATGGTCATTGCGGTTTGATAGGCTTTTTCCATCTGCCATTAAAGGCAGGCTAATTAAACGAGCCTCCAATCTGTAAATGTATGCGTTCACTTGTGTATAGATAAAATCCAGACATAAATACACATATGCGTGTGATGTGCTTAATTACACAAATATAGTATGAAACAACTCATTACATCCGAGGCAATTTATCGACCCAATCGCGTTATAGAAAAACCGGCCAAGTGCGAGTCGGACTCGCGCACGAAGGGTTTCGTACCATTATGCAAAAAACTGCAAAAAAAAATCACGTTTTTTGTATGGGAGCCCCCCTTAAATATTCATTTTATTCTGTTTTTAGTATTTGTTGTTATAGCGGCAAAAATCTGTGAAAATTTCAACTGTCTAGCTATCACGGTTCATGAGATACAGCCTGGTGACCGACGGACAGCGGAGTCTTAGTAATAGGGTCCCGTTTTTACCCTTTGGGTACGGAACCCTAACAACCTGTGCAACAATGTTGCGAGGTAGTGCATAGAACTTTCGAAATCAATGTTATGTTTCTTTGACCATTTTGTAATCATAAGGTTTAAGATTCTTTCGAATTTACTTTTTAACCCCTTTTACTATAAGAGTATATTCCGCTTGTACATACTACAAGTACCGAGCTTTCATGAAATAACCCCTAAGCCCCATTAATTTATGCTTCAATAAACATAGTAAACTGGCTATTAAATTCTACATTCAATTAAATACCCATAATAACGCGGTAAGGGCTCATGCAGGAAATTTAATTTAGTGTCGTGACTACATATTCAAATACCCTTAGTCGTGACATTACTATGCAGATGGCTTATATTGAATTTGTTCAGTAATAAAATGTTGTAATCCTCTTCATAAGTCCTTACTCCGGCTCGTATCAGTGTATTGAGACTTGTACGAAATATGATTTTATTTTATATATACTTACCAGTTGCTTTTCAGTGAAGAAAAGTAACGTTAAGAAACCTACATATACCTATATTTATAACTAATGGAGCAAACTATACATTGTAGTTGTGGTACATTATTCACTATCGGTAGTTGATTAGCATTTGAAAGAACTCCGCAAAACTAACCATGATAAGACTTATCATACATACGAACACTTAATATATTGTAATAATGAAAGAATCACAACTACGCCCTACATGTGCCCACCTATTAGTGCTTAACCTAGATCAATACATGGATATAGTATATGTATTATACGATTGTAATTAACTAATTAACATAAGTGAGTTTATCAATTCATGCCTAGAAACAACCACGTAGACACCTATTAGTATTTGTGTCAGCGAACTTGCTTATCCTGCACCAAGATAAGCGATTGTGAAACCAATCGAAGGTAACTGATAACCGTATAACCTATAATATATCTTTAGAGACGTGTACATAATAAAGATTTCAGAATGGAACGATATATTTATTTTTCAATAATGAAGTAAGGCCGGACCTGTATGCACGCGATCGGCGACATTGCGCTCGACTGAATGTATGAACGGCCTTGATTTGCCGATGATTTGTTATACGAGTGGACGAAGAGGCGTCAAAAGATGCTTTCGTGAGAATCTGGCGCTGTCAAAGTAACAAGATACGTAGTCAAATTCAGATATTTTTATTTTCACAATAATTATAGCGACTAACTTGTAAATTATATGGCGCTGTAAAACAACGCTATTTTTTTGTTTATTATATTAGGAAAACCTATGAAAGTAAACAATGTTTAACATGATTAGTTAGTAATTACAGTTAAATTATGAAAATACCTTAATAGAGAAGTGTGTGTGAAGTTATCCCTAAAATGTTAAAAAAGCTTAGTAATTAATTAGGATAGTCAAAAATTCACTAATTGTATAACCACATGCAAAGACAAATTTGTGCTTCGAATTTGACAGCTAATGTGGAATTGAGATGGAGCTGTATATGTGTACCTATATGTATAGCTTCACAATACGCCAAGGGCCTGACACTCTTTGATAGAGAAAGATAGTCTTATTGCGATTCCTATAAGAGGAAAGAGAAAATAGTGCCATGCTTTGTCCTTATCACCGACCGGGTATTTTTTCATGGTCGGGTTATGGCAGCATAGGTAGGAGGCGATGGCGAAATACCGAAATTTATAAGAGTGAAAGAGAAAAAAGATTATGCTGCCATACATTAACCTGTCAATACATGAATATGTCTTTCTCTTACCCCTGGTCGCTCGGTTTCATGTCTATAACTACCATACTATGTCTATGCATTACGCGGTAACTCTGGTTGTCAAAAGTTGACGTTTGACAATTCATTTACTTACAAAAAGTCATGGCGCTATACGCGACATCTACTTAGTTGACAAACCCGTCTCCTAATACAATACAATACAATACAATACAATCATTTATTAATAAAATTAAAATTTTACACGTCATAGTAATTTACAATGCTATTCTAAATTACATTATTATTCATATACATTAAATTATTAAAATTACCATGCATTATTATAAATTCGGTACACAATTGTTAACCAAATGTTTATTATATATAATATTATAATGTTTTAAATGTGCAGGACTCATGTGACATTCTATTCCTATCAGAAGAATTCGTTTAACGAGTAGAAGGCAGCAGAGACTAGGTATTTTTTAAGTTTGAGTACGAAAGAATTGTAGCTATTCGCAGTTTTTATGTCTTCAGAGACTCGGTTATAGATTTTAGGGCCAATTGTGTGCAGACATTTTTTAGATTTAGCCAGCCGTGTGCGGGGTGGACGAAGTTCGTGGCGGCGCCTTAAGTTGTATTTGGGTTCCGCAGCGTTAGACTGGAACTGTTCGTAATTAAACCTTACCTGTTTAGCTACCTCTAGGATATAAAGGCAGGGTAGCGTTAGTATTTTGTTACTAGTGAACAGTTCTTTGGCAGGGTGGTCCCATTTGACACCGGCGACTACACGAATTGCGCGCTTCTGTAGTTTGAAGACTCTCTCGCGCTCCGCGGCGTCACCCCATAGGTCTATACCATACGTTAATAGGGAGTGAAAATAGCCAAAGTAAGCCTTTTTGACGTTGTCGGGGTGCAGACTGGCGCAACCTTGAGAGCGCGAAGCAAGCGGCAGCAAGGCGGTCACACAGAGAATCGATATGTGGTCCCCATGTTAGGCCAGAGTCGAATGTAAGGCCTAAATACTAATCAATAACTCTTTTTTTTATGTTACAACGCTGAAGTAACTATTTTTACTACATGGCGTTGAAATATAAATGATCCAACAACAAACTGTACAGAAATGTAACTTTTTAGGAAAATGAGTGGTTTGCCGGTCTTTGGTCTTAATATTTCTATATTATGATAGTTTTTTGTTGTAGTAAATCTATTCATTGTAATGCATTCAAGAGTAATTATGTAAGAATCTTGTTCGTAGTAATTACCATTAAATAATTACTACGATAATATTGAATCATCATAGTCCGGTAGTTACGAATACGTAAGTAATAATATTGAATTTGAATTAATAATTTATTTGTCATATTTTATTTTATTTACGACTACATATTAAAATAGCCGAAGCAGGCAAATATGTATTCCCTTATCTGCAAATGCCACCGTTTCCGCTTTTCCTGTACCAAGTTCAGAGGTAGCAAACATTTTACAAATAGCACAACCGTGTCTACCATTAAATCATCCGTTCCTGATACGGCTTTATCGATACTACTAGAATTATCTAAACATTCAAGAGCACTCTCATTTTTACACACGCGCGTTTACAAATCCAACGTCTCTGAGTGGTGCAACTAGTGTAGTTATTAGACTGGACCTAAAGTTGTCAATATCTGGAGCATTGGTATCGAATGTCCCTGTAGCCAGTTTGTTTTTAGTCGCTCTGATTCTTCCCGTTCCTTCGGAGGCTGTGTTCTCAGTTGCCTGAGTAACCCAGTGCTGGTGACATGACATCTACAGAGTGCTATGATCTGATTAAACGAGGGATCGATATTGAGGTTCCTGGACTTGAGGTGTATTACGATAAAGTGGTCTGTGAGCTAAGAGGTTAGTTTGTAAACGGTATTATCAGTGTGTGGATGTAGGTCTGTAGGTGTATTGATAAGTTACATGTGTGGTTTGTTTCTAGGACGTAAATCCAGCAAGAAGGTAAATATTTACTTATTATTGAAAGCGTTATTGTGATCTTCTCAGGCAAAATGTACTTATATGTTTCTAACCAATATAGGACGACTTCTAAATGCTAATTTGTGCAAGTGGTTCCTTATTGACAACCGACTCTGTAGGAATGAAATTACGCGAACAGGTCGTTGCTGAATTGATACATCTTCCTTTCACATTTTTACCTTAATTCTTGTCACATTTCCGCATAAAGCCCTTTCATCTCGCACCCTTTCCGGTCCGCGGGCCACGACTTGCAACACAATCCTCATCTAACATTACATATATTGATTACCATACTCTACACCGCTCCCAGCCTGTTACCGCGATGCAGCCACCGACAGAACACGTCGAGGACTACCCCATCTGGTCTCCGCGCCGCGGCCGACCCCACTGGCGGTTATTGTGTCAACATTGTTTCCTACTTTTAATATACATATAATGAACGTCTATAGCGTCCATTTTCATTATGATTACGGGCCGACAGGTCCATTCTTTCTGATCATCTATTTGGAAACTTCGGTTGGTTTTGAAAGAAATGTTTGTGGCTTCTGTAGGGTTTACATTTGTGTTGAACATTTAAATCAAGTACTGATGCTATCCAATTTACCGCATCCGTTGATTTTTTCCTGCTAAGGTAGAGGCAAGCGGAATGCTGGCCTGAAGACTCAGGAATAGACCAATCATATTAAGTCTTAAAATATCATGTTTCTTATATATCTTCTGCCCGCACCTCCTGCACTAGTCACCAATTGAAATGCAGCATTTAAAGCTGTCATCTACGCTCAAATTAACTCTGATTAATAATCTTGCGTTGATTAATAATCTTCTTGTCCAACAGACGAACGAGAAAGCGTACAGAAGAAGACCTTCCAAAAATGGGTGAACTCCCACCTGGTGCGCGTGGGCAACCGCATCGGCGACCTCTACGTGGACATGCGAGACGGGAAGATGCTCATCAAACTGCTAGAGGTGCTCTCCGGAGAGAGACTGGTAAGTGATCTGGGGATCTGGGGTTATTTCACTAAGGGTCAGTTACACTACACAGTCTGTCATCGTTAAAACCACCGTCACCGTCACCTGTCTGTGGCATTATGCTGAGTGGGGATCCTTTTTAGCGTCCAAATGTTTGTTTTGTCTGCATGCCTTTCTTTTTAGGGTTCCGTACACAAAGGGTAAAAACGGGACCCTATTACTAAGACTCGTCTGTCCGTCTGTCACCAGACTGTATCTCATGAACCGTGATAGCTAGACAGTTGAAATTTTCACAGTATTTCTGTTGCCGCTATAACAACAAACTAAAAACAGAATAAAATGAATATTTAAGGGGGGCTCCCATTCCCATACAACAAACGTGATTTTTTTGCCGTTTTTCGCGTAATGATACGGAGCCCTTCGTGCGCGAGTCCGACTCGCACTTGGCCGGTTTTTTTTATGTACTATGTTGTGGCGTCAAATAAATGTATTTTCTTTCTTTCTTAAAACGTTCGCAAAATTTTGTTGAATGGGACTAATTAATCTGAGAGCGCATTCGCCCATTTCAGTTGCTTAAATGTTAAAATCTTTAGTCATGTAAGTTGTACATACATATGCAACTATCTACCATTTCTATCTAGTGACGAAGCCTACTCCATATTTAAACATTTGTGACGGATTAGCTTTAAGTACAGGAAACCCCAAACATATCTTGTTACCACATAATCGGATTACAATATAGGGCCTTATATAAATGGTACATACAATCTAATATATTTAGCTCCGATTAGGTACACCACCCCTGCATAGAAGTTTGTATGCAAAGGTGTTAAGCGAATAGTATTGCTGACTGTACATACAATGTAACCTTAGTCTCTGGAGACGAGCTCAAGCAAGACCCATACAGTTACATCTTAAAAATGCATTAATTTAAATATTGTTATAATACTTCAAATTCAAAACATAGTTATTTTTCCATAAATATTGTTCCGATTTTTGTATTTTGTCATTTGTTAAAAATCCTCTACTTAAGAGACAGGCGGTATACCTACAGTATCGTAAATATTTGTTTGTCACCAGTCTGCACTATGTTTAGACTAACAAAGCAACATCAGGACGATGTTATTGCTAATACAGGTTTAGTCTACATTTGCAAAATATATGTATAGTAGTAATTATGCAAATTTAAAATTTACAATGGGCTATAAAATGCAGTTTTTGAGTGCAAAGTATAGTCTAATCGTTATAGGATATCTTTGCTAGACATTTATGGTAACTTAAAACTTAGTAATTACCTTATGTAATAAAAATTAGTCAAATTATCATAATGTGATTCGGTAACCTATCTTACAGACATTTATATGATTATATAATGAATACTTTAGGTCATAGCAACCTGTAATATACACGATATTTTGAGAAGGTTATTAAGTTCTTAACCAAAACTTTTTAAAACGAAATACACCAATCATCATCGAACTTATAAAGTATTTATAAGCATAAACCCTGACCAGTAATATATGATCATTGTCAAGAGGGCGCTGTTCATTCTCATGTATAGGGTGACAGTTAAGCATAGTATGAAAAAAATTGTTTCAGTAAAATTCCGCAACATGGCGCGTGATCATATATTCCTGGTCAGGCTTTACATTAAAACAGAAAACGGACATAGCTTGCGTAACACCACTACGGCGCCGGCAATGGCGCGATGCTCATCAATCTGTCAATTCAGGCCATGCTATAGGGATGTGACCGTCTGCACTCGCGTAAGCCACATAATCACACACATATCACACTATGTACTTTAGATCGTCGAAAATTTACACTGGAAATGCGATTGATTCCTGACTGTACTGTACTCAGTTAATATTTTCTATTGCAGCCTCGTCCGACGAAAGGCAAGATGCGAATCCACTGCCTTGAAAATGTTGACAAAGCGCTGCAGTTCCTTCGCGAGCAGCGCGTGCATCTCGAGAACATGGGGTCCCACGATATCGTCGACGGCAACCCGAGGCTCAACCTGGGCCTCATCTGGACCATCATCCTGCGGTTCCAGGTCGGTTCTTTTTAAATCTTCGAAGCAACGGCTAAAATTTAAAGCAACAATTCTGAAACGCAGCGCCAACAACCACATATAGGTGTGCCCAGGATATTTGAACTTTTAATCCGTTGACCGCCAAAGATGTCAACTGACGCGCGCGGCTGCAGTCCCATATCCAGTGCATGTGCGTATCATCTTGTAAAATTATACCTTGGCATCTTGGCAAAAAGCACTTGGCGTTCCTTGCATCATTCATGTGTTTGCATTCCTTAGTAGGTAGTAGCTTATTAATTTAATATAAATACAAGTACAAACATCTAACATATACAGCGTTCAGTGTTACTAAAATATTTTGTTATTTAACATGGAATTCGGATCAAATTCGGTAATCGATAATTCGGTAAATCGACTTTTAATAGATAAAGCGATCTCGATATTTAATGGCAACTGTTTAAAATTAAAACTTGATGTCGATTGAAGTAATAGATTCATTTTATATTTACTTAGCTCTGCTAGCGCAACAAGTGTACCTATAAATTGGAATCCCGATAGGTGCGGTGATATCATTAGGTTTATATTTAGAGATGATTCGATCGAAAACGGAAGGCGTTACTAATTGTTTGTTTTTGGTATAATTACCGGGGGTTTTTGGTATAATTACCGGTGGTTTTTGGGCGCCACTTAGCGGCATGTGAGCAGAAATCTTAAATTAAAACATAGCAAAGCATTTGAATCAAAACCGCGATAACGACGCTAGTAAAAAAAAATCATTGATGATCCTTTTATGTTATTTCACTGACTACCCAGCCGGGCTAGCACATGATTGGCGCGACAGTATCTCGCCCGCGAGATAGACTACCCGTCTCTCCTTAGATTTAGATTTATTAATTAATACAGTTAGAAAATAACGGGTAGTTTATCTCGCGGGCGAGATACTGTCGCGCCCCTCCCGTGCTAGGCCGACTAGGTACTCTAGGTAGGCTAAAATTAAACTTAAAACTTCAAGGTAATTTTTCGGTTCACTAGCTCGCGACTGCGTGGTTCGAAAGGTTAAAGGGTTCTGGATATTTTGTTGTAACAAATAGGCAGCGAAATATCCGATTTGCTAATGGATACATTTATTTCCCAGATCCAAGACATCACAATCGAAGAAACCGACAACAAAGAAACCAAGTCAGCCAAAGACGCCCTGCTGCTATGGTGTCAAATGAAGACCGCAGGCTACAACAACGTGAACGTTCGCAACTTCACCACCTCCTGGCGAGATGGGTTGGCGTTCAACGCCATCATTCACAAGCACAGACCGGACCTGATACAGTTTGAGAAGCTGCACAGAAGCAACCCTATTCATAATTTGAACAACGCGTTCAACGTTGCTGAGGATAAGCTTGGGCTTACCAAACTGCTTGATGCCGAAGGTAAGATTCAAAGTCGAAAAATTCTTCGGGCATACTGGAGCTGATTTAGCTTACTTTTTCATCAACTGCTTGATTGGGTAATGTCTTAAATATAAAATGCAATACTCCCGTAAAAAGAAAGGACGAAATCACGGGAAGAAAACAATTCAGACCATAATATTTGGACACCTTTTGCAAGTCAATGGTCTGGCTGTATTAATATATTGTATTTCGATTGCCGACGCATTATGATTAACAAGTTTCGTGACGCGAATTCGCGTCTTCGGCAATGAATGGGTTAAACAGGTTTTGTGGGACAGATATGTAACAGTTATAGACGAGATGGAAAATGCCTCAAAAATCGAGCTATTGTTGAAATTGTAGTTCCCCCATTTGAAGAGCTCTTTTTCTCACCGAAATCAAACAATTTCTGATTCATAGTCCATATTTTCCAGACATCGCCGTCGACCATCCCGATGAAAAGTCGATCATCACGTACGTGGTGACCTACTACCACTATTTCAGCAAGCTGAAGCAGGAGACTGTGCAAGGCAAGAGAATCGGCAAGGTCGTCGGCATCGCCATGGAGAACGACAAGATGATGCAGGAGTACGAGACCCTCACCAGGTAAGATATTGTCATTTGATTGATAGATATTTATATATACATAGCAGTAGTTTAGTATAGTAGTAGGGAGGGTTCCCTGTTATCTGTAGAACATACGTGGCAACTGGCAATACTGAGAAAATGGATTGGCCGATAAAAGTAACACTATAAAGAACAGGAAACATTTAAAAGAACTGCTATTTGTGACACCTTTTTTAAAGCGAGCTTCTTGCGGTTCGACTGAAAAACAAGATTTAATATAAAGAGTGTGAAGATTCAAGACCCAATTTTTCTCCTGGCTATGTATAACCATTGCTACCACAATATTCCTTCCTTGACTCACATTAAAAATACAAAGAAGTGCATAATTTCATACTGCACGATTAATTGTCACCAAACTGTCTGAAAGAGTGACAGTTCTTCAATCAGTTCATGGTGCACCCCGCCCTTAGTCCGCCTGATTATATATATTTTATATTCGCTTAATATAATTAATCTTTCTTTTCTCTTTATACAGTGACCTCTTGCAATGGATCGAGCGCACGATCGAAGCCCTGGGCGACCGAACGTTCGCCAACTCACTGGAGGGCGTTCGACAACAGCTCGTCCAGTTCGCCAACTACCGCACGGTTGAGAAACCACCCAAGTAAGGACAAACCTTTAGTACATCTGCCTTTGATCTTACTCCCTATTTCTATGTGCGAAATGCGTGATGAGTTTCTAAAAGTGATGATAGCGAAACAATTGAAATTTAGTGGGACTACATTTTTACAATACTTGTTAGACGTCAATTGGCACATAACTGATGTATCCCATAGCCACCAGAGCAGCACCACTCCCTTGCACACAACTAATAGCATTCTTCACTAGAAGTGACGACTAAGTCGTGATGCTACAGTGCATAATTGTTTCCCATCGTATTTTCTCGGAAACGTTCGTATTTGTCATGCTTATGCTACTTCAGTCAACCTAAGTACTCTTTGTACCGAGACTGACTGAAATAGCAAGACACGTTCGTACGTTTCCGTGAAAATATGATGGACAATAATTATGCAGTCTTTTTAGACTTGAACGGTGGTCGCTTTCGTTAACAAATATTAAAAATCATCGATCGATTTCAATTTTGGTTGCTGAAGATGAAGAATGATGATGAAATCATGAATATGTTGCCATTGGGTTTAAATAGCGACAGAAGCTGAGCTTAAGACATACAATGTAACAATTTGATAATATCCTTGGCAAAATGCTAAATGTAATATCAACAATTGTTTGGAAATATTGGGTTATTCCCAGTAAACATCAACAATGCTTAACTGGTACTGGGAATAACCGACAACCTGGTAATAAGCAGTCCAGTTTAAAAGTAGGGCTGAATTTATGTATGTGCTAACTATTGATGACTTTATGACATTCTTCTCAGGTTCGTCGAGAAAGGCAACTTGGAGGTGCTCCTGTTCACTCTACAGTCACGCATGCGTGCTGCCAACCAGAAGCCATATACACCTAAGGAAGGCAAGATGATCCACGACATCAACCGTGCCTGGGAGCGGCTTGAGAAATCTGAGCACGAGCGAGAGCTCGCGCTTAGAGAGGAACTCATTAGGCAGGAGAAGCTTGAGCAGTTGGCTGCCAGGTGAGTTTGAACCTAGTTGTCAGTCGCGTAAGGTTGACATTCCTAAATAGGGCAAGATAATTCACGACATTAACCGAGCTTGGAAGCGACTTGAGGAGTCCGAGCATGATAGAGAACTCGCGCTTAAGAGAGAACTCATTAGGCAGGAGAAACTTGAGCAGGGCTGCTAGGTGAATTTGTACTTTATTGTAAGGTCGTAAGCTTTACGTTCCTAAAGAGGGTGGGATCCATGACATCAAAATTGTCTAGCAGCGACTTGTGAAGTCCGAGCACCAGCTAGAAAGAGGAAACTTAGAAAAGAGCTTATTTGACAGGAGAAATATTGTCTTCGGCTACCGCGATAGTTACTCATGAAATAAAACTATGGAAACCGAACTATAGAATCCGTTTCCATAGTTTTATTTCTCTTTAGAAGTTCAGTCACTAATCTCCACCGGCCTTTTTCAGATTCAACCGCAAAGCCCAGATGCGTGAGACGTGGCTCTCAGAGAACCAGCGTCTAGTCAGCCAGGACAACTTCGGGTTCGATCTGGCAGCTGTCGAAGCGGCGGCTAAGAAACATGAGGCCATCGAGACCGATATCTTCGCTTACGAAGAACGCGTGCAGGCAGTTGTTGCTGTGTGCTCTGAATTGCAGGCGGAAAGGTAAACGCTTATACTATACGCTTACACTTACGAAACTATTCGGTCAAGTTTATCGCTATTATGATAACAGCCATCTTTGATAATTGAATGTTTTCGTGTAAGCAGAATTGTATGTTTTTGTGCATGTATGTAGATTATTTTGCAAGCAATTCGTTTGGGTATTGTTGCCTACGATAGTGTCATATGATTTTTTTCGCAATTAGCGAGAACTTAGATAACCGGGCGAGCCAATCAAAATAATCGAAATGACACGCGATGTTATTCTTACACAATGTAGACGTTTTTAAATAATTTTAACACCTTGTACCTCACAGCTTCGGCGACTTTCTGGACGTTATAGTTGTACAAGGTAGTTTTCGATGAATCTTTTTATTTTAGGGTTCCATACCCAAAGGGTAAAAACGGGACCGGTTATTACTAAGACTCCGCTGTCTGTCACCAGGCTGTATCTCATGAACCGTGATAGCTAGACAGTTGAAATTTTCACAGATGATGTATTTCTGTTTCCGCTATAACTACAAACACTAAAAACAGAATAAATTTTCTCAGATGATGTATTTCTGTTGCCGCTATAACAACAAACACTAAAAACAGAATAAATTTTCACAGATGATGTATTTCTGTTGCCGCTATAACAACAAACACTAAAAACATAATAAAATAAATAGACAGTTGAAATTTTCACAGATGATGTATTTCTGTTGCCGCTATAACAACAAACACTAAAACCAGAATAAAATAAATATTTAAGTGGGGCTCCCATACAACAAACGTGATTTTTTGCCGTTTTTTGCCAAATGGTACGGTACCCTTAGTGCGCGAGTCCGACTCGCACTTGGCCGTTCAGGATGTGGCGTGGTGTGGGTATAATGATAGTCGTTTCGGTTGTCAGGTACCACGACATGGAGCGCGTGCAGGCGCGGCGCGACAACGTGCTGCGGCTGTGGGCCTACCTGCTGGAGCTGCTGCGCGCGCGCCGCGCTCGCCTGGAGCTCTCCCTGCAGCTGCAGCAGAACTTCCAGGTCACCACCACACCATTACGCTTAGAACGCCCTGCGATTCTTTTCTTGCGGTTTCAGTCTTTTAAGTGCGTGCGCTTATAAAGCATGCCGTACGTTACACTTTTTGCGGTTCTGAAACCGCAAAAAAATTATCGCAGTGCGTTCTCAGCCTTAGACTTAGAACGCCCTGCGGTTTTTTCAAAAGCGGTTCCGCGACCGCAAAAAATGTAACGTACGGCACGCTTTATAAGCGCACGCACTTAAAAGACTGAAACCGCAAGAAATTACACTGAAACCGCAAGAAAAAAACCGCAGCGCGTTCTAAGCCTTATACGAGTACACCTACTTTACCACTTATCGTTACCTACTACCAAACTAAACTAGTAGTGGCAAGTGTCAAAACCGTCGGGCGGACTAGGTTCCTTCATTCAATACCGAGCGCCATGATAGACAACGAATTGAATAAATGAAGGGCCGATCGAAACTTTTAGCTTGCCATAGTATATGCCTTTAAAATAAGTTTGCCTACTTTATTCAAGCTACCCGTTTAACAACCTAATTGCCAGTGTTGGCCGCACGTTAATTGCAATTAACCAGTACAAATTGAACCGTAAGCCGTAATGGACGGTTACAGTTTACGGATCAATATGTACTAGTTAATGGTTAATTGCATTAACGTTTCGGCCAACACTGCTAATTGCATTGCGCATAGTTGTAGTACTGTGCAATTAAGAGTCCCCGGCAAACTCGGCCTAATTTCACCTTCCCATACAAACGGAGTTCTGTTCTCATTTTAAAACTATGTGTTGGATTGTAATGAAACTTTGCACATACAATGACATGAGGTATATGTAGGTCTGTAATTAGTTTATATTGCTCTAGTATATAAAACAAACGAAATAGAACAAAAATAAGTTTTGTATGGAAAACTTAAATTCACTGTATTTTTATAACTATGGTATCTGAAGCTACATAAACTAATTACAGACATAGACATTCCTTATCCTATTGTAAGTACAAAGTTTCAGAGCAATCTAGCTGCTCGTTTTAAAATGAGAGCGTAACTACGTTTGTATTTAGAACCGAGCTTGCCGGGGACCCTTAAGTTTTTTTAGTAGTAACAATTTCTTCTCTCTTTAAACAAAAACATTTTTACAGTACACATGGTTCTACTTTCTCGCACTAGTGCGTAATTTCGTGCATGTGTCGTAAGTATAAAGGGCCATATCGTCACTTGTAATATGAATTAACGTAACCGCCAAATGATGATTTGTCAGGAGAAGCCAAAAACTAATTTGCAAATTATGTACTGTAAAACGTTGTTCGATACACGTGCGAATAGGTAATTCGCCACTCGTTTCGAATTTCCTCTTTTCCGCACTTGTATCGAAAATAACTATTTTAAACTAATATCTTTTGATGGAAATATCTAACATTAGTATAATTATTTATTGCAGGAAATGCTATACATCTTAGACTCCATGGAAGAAATCAAGCTGCGTCTCCTCACCGACGACTACGGCAAACATCTTATGGGAGTGGAAGACTTGTTGCAAAAGCACGCTCTCGTCGAGGCTGATATCAACGTTCTTGGCGAACGCGTCAAGGTACCGCGTCAGACCATTTAGGGTTGGTTGCACCAAACCGTCTGTCACCGTTAAAGAGTTCGCTAAATTTTGTCGTATGGGAAGCCTCATAATTCACTGCTGAATGACATTAGTCAGTCTGTCAACTGTGGTTGGTGCAACCGGCCCTCAGTGCATTCTTTGATGGTGTGTCCGGATAATCCGCAGTGACTGCGTGTGGTATCAGCTTCCCTGCAGTAGTTGGCAGAGTGGCCGTAGAGCTGGCATTCGTAACATCTGCGGGCTTAGCACGATAGCATTTTTATCGCCTGTCAGAATGCCTGTCATGTTCTAACAAGTATGTAAGTGCGAAAGGGACAGGCATAGTGACAGGTGATAAAAATACAACCATGCTGACACCGCTGGTCAAGAGAGTGTAATCTCGCGCAGGGCAGGAAGTCCAATTGATAAATACACGCTGTTACTGAATGAGTATCCGTCTTACTTCGGCCAAGCACTCTAATATATAATTACTTCCCGCCTGGTACTGCACGGCCAGCTGGGAAACTCCACCTGCCACATTCCTGCTTATTTTATTTATTCTTAGCTTCTGGTCCGAATTTAGTTTTCCTTCATTTGTAATGATGCATAGCATATCTCGTTCAAATATTGTTCTATCGTAGGAGGCCAACCTTGAATTTCACCGGTCGACAACACATCAACCGACGCGGGCTGCGCTGTACCTAGTCGGCTCATAAGTTCTGTCATATACATAGTATCAAATAAAATCAAAAGTTTAAGTTTATTCCGTATAATTTGTACAGCGTTTGAAAGCTTATAAACTAGAGAATCTAAATGTATAACATTTATTCAAAATGACCGCCATAATTATCTACACAGGCTTGAAATCTTCGTGGCCAGTCGTCAATGGATTCACGCACCACTTTCATGTCGATATTGGCCACTGCCGTAGCAAGAGATTTTTTCAGCGAGTCTAGATTTGCATGAGGTTTTGAGCACACCTTTTCCTCTAAATACTGCCATATTTTATAGTCTAAAGGATTAAGATCTGGGCTAGAGGAGGGCCAATCTTCATGCCGTATAAAGTCGATTTTATTGGAGGCGAGCCAGGCTTGTGTAGACTTTGTCTTATGGGCTGGAGCAGAGTCCTGCTGGAAAACCCAATGCTGGTTTAGAAACATCGTATGGGATAGTGGTTTCACAATATTAGTCAACACCGTGTCTTGGTACACTTTGGCACTAGTTTTTACTCCTTTCTCACAAAAATGCATACTAGTGACGCCCGCATAAGAAACTCCCAGCCAAACCATCACAGATGAAGGGTGATGACCTCTTTGAATACAGGGAATGCTATTAGACGCTTCTTTACTATTGCGAGCGTACACTCTATCATTTTGTTTATTACAGTTTTCTTCTATGTCAAAAATTTTCTCGTCCGAAAACAGTATACAACGGTGCTTATTTTTAGCGTACTTCTTCAATAAAGCTTTAGATCTTTTAAGCCTTAAAGCTTTAAGCCGACCATTGAGAAGATGGCCAGTTTTTCGTTTATAAGCACGAAGTCTCAGGTCTTGATTAAGCACTCTTTTCACCGTGTTTTTGCTCAAACCCATCTGGAGGGCCATAACTTTTTGTTTCCTAGCGGGATTTCTGGCAATGCGTGCCCTAATTGCTTGTACAACCGCTGGAGTCCTAGCTGTACGCGGGCGACCGCTTCTTTTCTTGTCATTTAAACTAGAGACCTCACTATATCTTTCTATGGTACGATACACAAATCTTAGAGAGAATTTTAAATTTTCAAGTAGCTTAAAAATTTTAGTCGGCGAGTGACCACAACGATATAGTGCAATTATTGCGGTACGTCTTTCTTTATGCGTCCTTCTACATCTTTATGCGTCCACTCCATGTTGAAGAAAACAGAAAATTGCAAAATTATACTACTCAAATATTTAATAAAGATTCGAAATTCAAATGCAGAACGGTTTTTGTTTTAGGAGTTCCAAATTTAAAATTTAAAGGCCAGTGACAGAACTTATGAGCCGACTGTAGTGTTATAAAATAAATTCAGAATTTTTCATGACACGACGGCCCACGACGGCGACTGCGATATGAACAATCTTATAACTAGCCCTACTAAAGCAACTGACCTACGAACAATCTGGAATTACATCAAATTCAGATTTATATCATCATTCTTGCTGGTATTTGCAAGGACGAATTCAAAAATTACCGTGTATCTATTAATTTTCACAATAGGTGAAGCGAAACGAATATGTTTTATGTAATCCACGAAAACACAACGTTAGCGGCATCTAAAGTGCGTGCAGAGCTATCTAGCGACAAAGGTTGCTACTAAAACTGCTAGTATCTTATTGTTACACGTTTGGCCTAATTGTAGGTGGTCGTGGGCCAGTCCCAGCGCTTCCTGGAGCAGGAGGAAGGCGGCTACCGGCCGTGCGACCCCGCCATCACCGTGGAGCGCATCCAGCAGCTCGAGAACGCCTACGCCGAGCTCGTACATCTCGCCGTCGAGCGCAGGTCGGTACTTAGGGTTGGTTGCATAGTAAACCGCGGCGTGCCGGGTGACGTTGATCGGTCTGTCTAGTGCGGATGATGCAACTGGCACTTATACGACGGTGTAACTTAACACTCGACATAGATAGCGGGCTTTTAAAGGGAGCGTGCCTGAGTGCAGCATAGAAGCCCACTGTTTATTGGCGCGAACTGTTAATATCAAGCCTACATTTCGGATTTGGGCCACAGGATGGGGTTCCAACACGCAAGGTCAATTATTCTAGTACTTTATTCAACAAAACTCCAGCAACAATATTTTGAAGTACACACCCGTCTTAGTTTGTGAATGCTATCAGATAAATTAACTATTTTTATTAAAAAGAAAAACACATCTCGAAGGATCAGCAGTAGACCCTAAATTTCATTCACGAGACATTTTGTACAAATGAGCCATTATTTTACAAAACCCTGACATTTGCTGGAACAACCATCATGTAAAAAATTGCCTTGGGGTGTAACAATTCGGACATTGCGGCTATTACCCAAACAGCCGTTTAATGGTAATGGTACTTTATACTAATTTTATGAATATTTATACAGAAAGCGCCTGGAAGACAGCCGCAAACTGTGGCAGTTCTACTGGGACATGGCCGACGAGGAGAACTGGATCAAGGAGAAGGAACAGATCGTGTCCGTGGATGACATCGGCCACGATCTCACTACTGGTATGTTGTTTGTATGAATTTGGCTAATTAGGAGTCTGATCAATACTTACTTAGCTTAGACTATCTAATCTAAACTCTCGTGGGCAATACTAACATTAAGGTAATTAGCGTGCGGGCACCGTGACCGCTGCTCATGTAAATGGGCTAGGGCTAGGCTCTCCGAAACATGTCACGCGAGTGACTAAAAATACGTGAGTATTTGAGTAAACCATAAAACCATAAGACTATAATTCTCTTTAAAATGTAATCTTATGATTCGGGCAATTTGTGTTTTTTGAAAAACAAATTATAGCCAGCTTAACCTTTTGACCGCCAAAGACGGTAAATCACGTCGTCGACATTTTGTGCCACTCACGCCGCCGACGTCATTTGCCGTCCAAACTTAATTTATCAAAGACTCTTTAATAAATAACTATATTTCTTTGTTTGTATTTGCATTATTTTATTTTGCCCTTCTACTTTATTGTATAACTTTATTACAATTCAACTATGAATAGAAGGTTAAAAAAAAACAACATTATGTTATAATACGACTTACCCAGTAAATAGCATAGCTAGCCACGCCAAAAACGGCACTTGACGTCGCCTAGTGATGTGACCGAGTCATGGAGGAATAATATTATTATATGAAAGTAACAATCTCCTAATAGAAATCGTTTCGCGCAGTTCCGACAAACACGCTAGCGCCATCAATAATAGATATGGCTTAATCCCATACATTTTGTAATAGGAGTTGTTTTTGCTAAAATAACTGCTATTTGTGCTGTTACGGTACTTGTTTTCGTGCTTAATTTAAACAACTTGGTTTGAAAGACGGTACTGACCTTTTGTGATAATGTAACCCCTTATGCATTTATTTTATTGTAACGATACTGCAGTTTGCTAATTAGTAGGTAATAACAATCGACAACGGGTTTGCACATCTCTGAGTAACGCGCGCTTATCAGTGTTCCGTGCGCCCATGACGGCACTTCACGTCCGATGCCTGACGTCACCACCAAGTAGTGATGTGGCATTATTGAGAGATTTGAGTGGAAGTTACAAGTACATTTTGATATTTAAATACGTTATTTAAAGGTTTTTAGTAGAGCTAAAAGCCAGAATTATCTAATATCTAAACCATGACACTATCAAAACCATGATGAGACTACGAGATTCGGCCCTGGCTAGAGCTCGGAAAACAAAAAAAGAACCGCACTGGAATTATTATAAAACACTAAGAAACTACACGACTGGTGCCCTGGAACGAGAAAAGAAAGCATATTTCACGTTCTATGTTAATAAAAATAAACGAAATCCTAAGCAAATGTGGCAACACCTTAAAAACTCTGCTAGTCTAGGTGGTAATGACAAGCCTCTGATTCCGGAACACCTGTGTGAGCCAGACGACATCAATGACTTTTTTCTAGAATTGCCGGGAACCTCTGAAACTCATATCGATACCCAAAACTCATTTGAAAGGGCGACGGCACTAGACCACGCGTTCGATATTGCTGCATGCACAGAGAAAGATGTTCTCAAAATAATAACATCCATACAGACAAGTGCATGTGGACATGATGACATCTCTATTGAAATGATCAGACTCACACTGGATGTTACTCTCCCAGTCATTACACACATAATTAATTCTTCAATACATTCAGGTGTCTTTCCGAATGAGTGGAAGCTCGCCAAGGTAAAACCCATTCCAAAGTCTACAAAAATTGACGACTACAAGGATCTCCGCCCGATTAGTATACTTCCCATAGTTTCCAAAATAATCGAAAAATTTGTATGTGGACAGCTCACAAAATACCTAGAGATGAATAACCACTTACCTTCTGAGCAGTCGGGCTTCCGCGTTAGTCATGGCACGGCGACTGCTTTAGCAAAAGTCACTAGTGACATCTGTACGGCTGCAGATGAGGGAATGGGCACGATCCTTGTTCTACTGGATTTTTCTCGTGCATTTGATTGCCTCAACGCATCATTACTTCTTTCCAAAATGTCCTTTTACGGTGTCTCAGAACTGGCGCGAAAATGGTTTGAGTCTTTTCTTACCGGGAGGCAGCAGTTTGTCGAGCTCCAAACTCCCCAGGGAATGCTGTCTAAATCTAAAGTGAAACCCGTAGCCCGGGGTACACCGCAAGGCTCCATTTTAAGCCCACTGCTCTTCATCTTATACACAGCGGATCTCGTGAGAAAGCTGAAACACTGCAGAGTCCACCTCTATGCTGACGACACGCAGCTTTATTACGCCTTCTTACCACAGGATACACTACTTGCGCTGGATAGGATTAATGAAGACCTCGACATAATAGCGGATTGGTCTACCAGAAACAATTTGATGTTGAACCCTTCTAAATCTCAATTCATGGTAATGGGTAACAAATGGCAGAGAGAGAAGATAATCGCGCAAACCCCAAAGTTGTGCATAGGAAACGAAACCGTATCTAGAGTAGAAAGCGCGAAAAATTTGGGGATATTACTTGACGGGGAAATGCGATTCATAGAGCATATCAACCTTAAGATCCGAAATGCTTTTTATAGAATTAAAACATTGTATCATATTCGAAAGTACCTATCTGAAGAGATCAGACAAATACTAATGGAATCCTTGGTTCTCTCCCATTTCAACTATTGTGACATCGTATACGGACCAAGGCTTCTTAATAAAACTAAAAAATCTATTCAGAGGGTGCAAAATGCATCTATGCGTTTCTGTCATACCATTCCAAAGCGAGCGCATATCACACCATATCTAAATGAAAGAGGGCTCCTGAACATGGACAATAGGCGGCGACTACATGTAGTTTTTACCATTCGTAAAGTCATTGAGTTCGAAAGGCCAGGTTATCTCTATAAAGAATTAAAATGGGTTAAGGATAACCGCACAAGACCGCTTAGAAGTACGAGAGAGTACAAATTAATACCACCCCGACATAGAACCGCATCATTTAAAGACTGTTTTAAGTTTGCTTCGGCAAAAATCTGGAATGACCTACCTCCGCCGCTGCGAGAACCGATGAATTTGGTCAAGTTTAAAAACCTTGTAAAAAAACACTTACTTGAATTACAAAGGCAAACTTAAAAAAACAGCGATTTATATATATATACACACACACACACACACACACACACACACACACACACATGTACAAATCCCGTGCACCACCGGCTATACCTATTCACCCAACCACAGTAACAACAATAGATGACACTCGTAAACAGTTACAAACACACGATACGCTAACCATTTGACTGTAATATTGTAACAGTTCTTTATACTATTGCTTTTCATAACTGCTCATCATTTTACATATAACGGCTCAGAAAAGATCATCATGTACTTCGTCAGACCTCCAAAAAAGGGGCCAAACTGAAAACCAGCGCTGGACTTCAGTCTAGCACATGCTGAGCTTGGTACCCATGGCCAACATGTATTGCAGAATTTGATTACCTATTAGATTAGACAATAAGTTAGTATTTAACCTAGAATAAGTTAACACTATACTTAAACTAGAACTTTTGTATTGTATTGTTGTATTGCTATTTTTTGTACTATCATGTTTTGGCAATAAAGTGATTTGAATTTGAATTTGAATTTGAATATTATATTGTAAAACACCTGTGTAGTGGTTCTTCTAATCTAAGTATGTCAAAAACGAAATCAGTGAAAATATCGATATCCTGTTTTGTAATCACTATTGTTCTCTAAGGTTTTATTTTGCTTCATTGCGGTGTCACGTCGAGTTACGTCAATGCTTGGCGTTCAAAAGGTTAAAATCGGATAAAAATAATATTTTTAAGGCTTTAATTCTCTTTAAATGTAATTTAAGAAAGAAAGGTGTTTGATGGTTTCGCGATAAGCTTACACCAGCACCAGGCCAGACCTAGTTGTTTCACCTACCATATTATTGGTAGGTAGCAAATATATTTGATGAATCGATGACTATTTTTTATATTTTCAAAATTGTAATTTTGTTGTGCAGTGTACCTGCTGATCTCCAAGCACAAGGCGTTGGAAGCGGATATCCAGGCGCACGAGCCTCAGCTCATGAGCGTGGCCGGCGTCGGGGACGAACTCGTCTCGCAGGGACACTTCGGTGCCGACAGGATCCAGGTAATATAATATATCTATTATGTTACTAGTCATACCCCCTTATTCATAAACGTCTACTAAAGTTGACAAGCCCTTTTGTCCCTTTCCGACGTATCGGTATGATGGAAAGGGACAAACGATTATTAGCTACGTCTCAACTTTAGTAGACGTTTATGAATAACGGGGAAAGAGTTTCAAATCAAATGATTTATTTATACCAGTGCGATAGTGATACAGTTCAAATTCGACGCTCGATTCAGTGACGACGAGGCAGTGCTTTGACGTCTCGCTTGCACGCCTAATCGGCGAATTTACATTTAAAGTGACTCTACAACTTGGATGTAAATTCGCCACAATTCGACCCTGCAACGCGCAAGTGAGCGTGTGCGAACTGTAGGGGGCAACCTGCTTATTGGCGTAAAGTGGCAATGTCATGTTTCAGCGCGCACGGTTTATTTTAAGTTTTATATGGTAAAAATGAATTTACTTTTCCACCGATATTTCGGTACACTCAATTTACAAAACAACATTAGAATTAAGTAATACAAGGTTGACAAATTCAAATCCGCAACATAGGCTTCTTCAGGTGGCGTTCATTTACTTTTACTTCTGACTTTCTGTAGATGGTTAGCCATAACTTTGTTGGTATTTTAGGAACGTCTCCGCGACATCCTGTCTCAATGGAACCACCTCCTGGACGTGGCTTCCCTCCGCAAGAACCGCCTGGACGCGGCTGTGCGCTACCACCAGCTGTTTGCTGACGCGGATGACATCGACAACTGGATGTTGGATACCCTGCGGTAAGAATTTATAACAAAACGCCCTGTGAATTCGCTAGCTGGCGCACAAACTTATTGTCATTGCAAGTTGCAGTACGACTTCGTTAATATTTTGATGATTTGCTTTTAAAATTAAATGTCTTTATCATTATACAAGTAACGGCCCGTGGCATAGATAAATAAAACACATATGACGATATACGAGAAGGGAAGAATGGGAAGTGGTCTTATGGAGGCTAAATAACAGTCGCAGTTGCAACACTTTTTTTAGCCGCGGCCAGCCAAGTAAGTGGCAAGTGCATAAGAAAAAATAATTATGCACTTGCTTCTTACTTGGCTGGCGCGATGACCCAAAATGAGTCTTGGCCTCCAACACAAGAGCACGCCACTGCCCGGTCCAGAGCGATATCACGCCACAACCAATCACTATATCTAAATTATGCACTACATCTAAGGTTTACGACTTATGATTGTGGAGGAAACTGTTCAGGACAGTCATTAAAATGTAATGTTATTCGTTTAGATTGGTGTCGTCCGAGGACACGGGCGTGGACGAGGCGCAGGTGCAGAGCCTGCTGAAAAAGCACAAGGACGTTACCGACGAGCTCAAGAATTATGCCAACGTTATTCAGCAGCTCAAACAACAGGTATATTTACAGTGACATATCAAAGAACAGATATCAAAACGTTAATATTATAACATCACTACATAGTCGTTTCCTGCTGTCTGGGTGGATGTCTGTCCCTATGTATGCTTAGATCTTTAAAACTACGCAACGGATTTTGATGCGGTTTTTTTAATAGATAGAGTGATTCAAGAGGAAGGTTTATATGTATAATACATCAGCATAGCACCCGTGCGAAGCCGGGGCGGGTCGCTAGTGTAGTAATAATATAGAACCATAATCATAATCTTTATTACCATAGCATTAGTATAGAATTGGCCAGGGGCACTGATTAGAAATATAATCAAAATTATGATTTTATAACGACCTAGAGTGACACTAGAGTTTTAAGACTACATTTTTGCATAAACAAAAAAATATTGTGACGTGTAACATTAGTTATCCAAACTGCGCATACAATGTATTTTTTGTTTCTGTTTGTAAAAGATGGAGATGGAATTTAAAAAAAAAATGTTACTTTCATGGAATGCCTAGATCGATCAATATCAGTTAATCATATCCAAAGATAGATATAACTCTGTAATAGATGGATACAGTCTAAGGAAAAAAACGTGCCTCGAAAATCAAGAAAATTTGATTCTCGTTCAGAGGGCGCTACTAGTTTTGGCCTACAGTCGTATAGATGGCGTTGATGGTTTCATTTGTTATTTAACAATTTTAACGCATATCAGTGAAAGAACATGGGTCAAAATCATAAAAATAATTAATGCACATAAAAAAAAATCATTTATCTATATTTAAATACATTCTATCGTATTTTTATAAATCTTCATTTTTAGTTTTAAAGTGTGTCGACAGATGGCAGTGAATTTACTGGGGTTACAAAATTTACTATGACAGTACCGCTCTAGTATAAGTTACTCTATGTCATATCATAATTAGTTGTCTACTCGTAATTATTGGTGTCTCTTATAAATACTACTTATCAATATATTGACATTGAATTTTGTGTGACAGGCTTCGGAGCTGAGCCCCGAAGACGCCAGCAGCGCGGAGGTGCGCGAGCGCCTGGCCGCCATCGACTCCCGCCACGGCGAGCTCGCCGAGCTGGCGCGCCTGCGCAAGCAACGCCTGCTCGACGCGCTCTCGCTCTTCAAGCTGCTCGCCGAGGCCGACGCGGCCGACCAGTGGATCGCCGAGAAGGACCGCATGCTGGACACCATGCTGCCGCCTAAGGACATCGATGATGTTGAGATCATGAAGCACAGGTTACTCATTTGTTTAATTTGTTTATTTTAAAAGTGTCATTTGTACAACGCCTGCTCGACGCCCTGACGCTGTTCAAGTTGTGACCGATGGATCGCTGAGAAGGACCGCATGCTTGACACCATGCTGCCGCCTGAAGATATCGACGATGTGGAGATTATGAAGCGCAGGTTAGTATTACGATTAACGACGCCCGCTTGACGTCTTGTCGCTGTTCAAACTGTTGGCTGAAGCCGATGCGGCCGACCGATGGATCGCTGAGAAGGACCGCATGCTTGACACCATGCGTCCACCCAATGATATTGATGATGTCGAGATCGTGAAGCATAGGTTAGTATTGCAGACATTGGACAAATATCTAGACATATTATAGCTTACAATAAGCGAAAATATACCACCTGATATTTAATCTTTCCGCCTCAAAGAAACACTGCTAATGTGTGGCAGACGGTAAGAAATTACTTATCATCTTGTAAAGCGAGCCGCAGAGAAAGGTCACGTTTCTGTGCAGCGTCTTTTACCTGCTAATTAAGCAGCTGACTTATGAATTGCTTACACCATAGTGGTATCCAAGCCAAAAATTGGAATTTTTAAAAGACAAATTTATGTATTTTGAAATATTTAAAGAATGTCATATTGTGTGCAGATACGACGGCTTCGACAAGGAGATGAACGCGAACGCGTCTCGCGTGGCCGTCGTGAACCAGCTCGCGCGGCAGCTCATCCACGTGGAGCACCCGCAGGCGCCGCGCATACAGGAGCGACAGGCCAGGCTCAACGCCGCCTGGAGCCAGCTCAGAGACAAGGTACGGCAGCTCATCCACGTGGAGCACCCGCAGGCGCCGCGCATACAGGAGCGACAGGCCAGGCTCAACGCCGCCTGGAGCCAGCTCAGAGACAAGGTACGGCAGCTCATCCACGTGGAGCACCCGCAGGCGCCGCGCATACAGGAGCGACAGGCCAGGCTCAACGCCGCCTGGAGCCAGCTCAGAGACAAGGTACGGCAGCTCATCCACGTGGAGCACCCGCAGGCGCCGCGCATACAGGAGCGACAGGCCAGGCTCAACGCCGCCTGGAGCCAGCTCAGAGACAAGGTACGGCAGCTCATCCACGTGGAGCACCCGCAGGCGCCGCGCATACAGGAGCGACAGGCCAGGCTCAACGCCGCCTGGAGCCAGCTCAGAGACAAGGTACGGCAGCTCATCCACGTGGAGCACCCGCAGGCGCCGCGCATACAGGAGCGACAGGCCAGGCTCAACGCCGCCTGGAGCCAGCTCAGAGACAAGGTACGGCAGCTCATCCACGTGGAGCACCCGCAGGCGCCGCGCATACAGGAGCGACAGGCCAGGCTCAACGCCGCCTGGAGCCAGCTCAGAGACAAGGTACGGCAGCTCATCCACGTGGAGCACCCGCAGGCGCCGCGCATACAGGAGCGACAGGCCAGGCTCAACGCCGCCTGGAGCCAGCTCAGAGACAAGGTACGGCAGCTCATCCACGTGGAGCACCCGCAGGCGCCGCGCATACAGGAGCGACAGGCCAGGCTCAACGCCGCCTGGAGCCAGCTCAGAGACAAGGTACGGCAGCTCATCCACGTGGAGCACCCGCAGGCGCCGCGCATACAGGAGCGACAGGCCAGGCTCAACGCCGCCTGGAGCCAGCTCAGAGACAAGGTACGGCAGCTCATCCACGTGGAGCACCCGCAGGCGCCGCGCATACAGGAGCGACAGGCCAGGCTCAACGCCGCCTGGAGCCAGCTCAGAGACAAGGTACGGCAGCTCATCCACGTGGAGCACCCGCAGGCGCCGCGCATACAGGAGCGACAGGCCAGGCTCAACGCCGCCTGGAGCCAGCTCAGAGACAAGGTACGGCAGCTCATCCACGTGGAGCACCCGCAGGCGCCGCGCATACAGGAGCGACAGGCCAGGCTCAACGCCGCCTGGAGCCAGCTCAGAGACAAGGTACGGCAGCTCATCCACGTGGAGCACCCGCAGGCGCCGCGCATACAGGAGCGACAGGCCAGGCTCAACGCCGCCTGGAGCCAGCTCAGAGACAAGGTACGGCAGCTCATCCACGTGGAGCACCCGCAGGCGCCGCGCATACAGGAGCGACAGGCCAGGCTCAACGCCGCCTGGAGCCAGCTCAGAGACAAGGTACGGCAGCTCATCCACGTGGAGCACCCGCAGGCGCCGCGCATACAGGAGCGACAGGCCAGGCTCAACGCCGCCTGGAGCCAGCTCAGAGACAAGGTACGGCAGCTCATCCACGTGGAGCACCCGCAGGCGCCGCGCATACAGGAGCGACAGGCCAGGCTCAACGCCGCCTGGAGCCAGCTCAGAGACAAGGTACGGCAGCTCATCCACGTGGAGCACCCGCAGGCGCCGCGCATACAGGAGCGACAGGCCAGGCTCAACGCCGCCTGGAGCCAGCTCAGAGACAAGGTACGGCAGCTCATCCACGTGGAGCACCCGCAGGCGCCGCGCATACAGGAGCGACAGGCCAGGCTCAACGCCGCCTGGAGCCAGCTCAGAGACAAGGTACGGCAGCTCATCCACGTGGAGCACCCGCAGGCGCCGCGCATACAGGAGCGACAGGCCAGGCTCAACGCCGCCTGGAGCCAGCTCAGAGACAAGGTACGGCAGCTCATCCACGTGGAGCACCCGCAGGCGCCGCGCATACAGGAGCGACAGGCCAGGCTCAACGCCGCCTGGAGCCAGCTCAGAGACAAGGTACGGCAGCTCATCCACGTGGAGCACCCGCAGGCGCCGCGCATACAGGAGCGACAGGCCAGGCTCAACGCCGCCTGGAGCCAGCTCAGAGACAAGGTACGGCAGCTCATCCACGTGGAGCACCCGCAGGCGCCGCGCATACAGGAGCGACAGGCCAGGCTCAACGCCGCCTGGAGCCAGCTCAGAGACAAGGTACGGCAGCTCATCCACGTGGAGCACCCGCAGGCGCCGCGCATACAGGAGCGACAGGCCAGGCTCAACGCCGCCTGGAGCCAGCTCAGAGACAAGGTACGGCAGCTCATCCACGTGGAGCACCCGCAGGCGCCGCGCATACAGGAGCGACAGGCCAGGCTCAACGCCGCCTGGAGCCAGCTCAGAGACAAGGTACGGCAGCTCATCCACGTGGAGCACCCGCAGGCGCCGCGCATACAGGAGCGACAGGCCAGGCTCAACGCCGCCTGGAGCCAGCTCAGAGACAAGGTACGGCAGCTCATCCACGTGGAGCACCCGCAGGCGCCGCGCATACAGGAGCGACAGGCCAGGCTCAACGCCGCCTGGAGCCAGCTCAGAGACAAGGTACGGCAGCTCATCCACGTGGAGCACCCGCAGGCGCCGCGCATACAGGAGCGACAGGCCAGGCTCAACGCCGCCTGGAGCCAGCTCAGAGACAAGGTACGGCAGCTCATCCACGTGGAGCACCCGCAGGCGCCGCGCATACAGGAGCGACAGGCCAGGCTCAACGCCGCCTGGAGCCAGCTCAGAGACAAGGTATCATCATATTAGGCGAAAAACGGCCATTGTTGGACATAGGCCTCCTACAAGGCCAAAGGCCAAGGTCCATAAAGACCAGTCCTGGGATTTAAGCCGGTCCACCTTGTTTGGGGTGTTCTCTGGTGGCGACGGTGGCGTCCTTCGGTTTGAGGTTGCCACTTGTGAGCTTTTCTGCACTTCCCAGTGGCTATCGGTTGTTCGCTCATTGCCACTAAAGTTTACTGAACTATGTTATGGACTTCAATTCTACTGTGTATCCTCTTCCCTAATTTAATCTCCCAAGAATCTTCATTATATTCAAGCATAGCTCGTTTCATTGATATATTATAAAAACAACACACAATGGCAGGAATGGGAGGATTGTCTGGGCCTAAGGAGGTTAAAATTACTCGTTTCTAACAGGCCCAGGGGAAGGAGGACGAGCTGAAGTCTGCCCAAGGAGTGCAGACGTTCCACATCGAGTGCCGCGAGACCGTCTCCTGGATCGAAGACAAGAAGCGCATTCTGCAGCAGACCGACAACCTGGAGATGGATCTCAACGGTAATAATTAATCGGTCTACTACTGCAATCATAACTAATAGGGCACTCTTATTTATACAAAATTATAGTTACAATACAACTCTCTGAATGAGTGTGTGTTGCTTGACGTTCTCCAAACATTCGATGTGTCTTGACTTTTTATCGGCGCCTAGGGTGTTCACAAAAAAGAGACACTTATAGGCACAAATTACGATCAGTTTGAAAAGTGTCCGTGTTACAGGTGTGATGACCCTCCAGCGTCGTCTGTCCGGCATGGAGCGCGACCTGGCCGCCATCCAGGCGCGCATCTCCTCGCTGGAGGGCGAGGCCAGCGCCATCGAGGAGGAGCACCCCGAGGAGGCCGCGCTCATCCGCGAGCGCGTCACCGTCATCACCGACAACTGGGACCAGCTCACGCAGATGGTGAGTCAGTCATGTCTAACGGTCAAGTCCGACCTGGCCGCCATCCAGGCGCGCATCTCCTCGCTGGAGCTCCAGCTCTCGCAGATGGTGACTCATTCATGTCTATGTATGTCTATTCATTTATTGCATGTTTTTCAAAATGGCGGAGCCATACATTTATTCAGTTTTAAGCTATGTTACCGAGGTCTACAGCTCACAGAGCCACTTATTTAATATTTGTATTTCTTGATTACTCTAGAAACATTAAAATAAAACATTGCTTGTTCCAAACAGTTGAAAGAGCGCGACTCGAAGCTGGAAGAGGCCGGAGATCTTCACCGGTTCCTGCGTTCCGTGGATCACTTCCAAGCCTGGCTCACCAAGACGCAGACCGACGTCGCTTCGGAAGGTACGTACCGAATGCCCCTCATGATTTTGTAATCACACCTTAACTTCAAACCGGAGAAACCCAACCGAAGACAACCCTACTAGGTCCAATTTACTTAATTTTTTGCTTAAGATACTAAAGTCAAAAACAGCTGTACCATTATTTAGGTACTAGTTTATCTTTTCTATAAATACATGTTAAGAACTTTGAAACATCAACATTACTGCTACAGTCCAAAACTACTTCAGCGAAAAACAATAGGTTTAGACGATATATGTATGTCGTAATCAGAAATTAGGTTCCAGTGCCAGCATTGAATTTTTTTTTCTTCGTATGTATATGACTACTAAATGGCATCCAGTAATTAGTAAATACTCACAATGTGAGTCACGTGTCATGTCCATTTTCCTGTGTTAATACACAGGAAAATGGACATGACACGTGACTCACATATTATATAACGATAATTATTAACAAAAATGAAACTGATAATATTAATTCGAAATACGTAGATACGCCGTCGAGCTTGGCGGAGGCGGAGAAACTGCTGTCGCAGCACCAGACTATCAAGGAGGAGATCGACAACTACAGGGACGAGTACGCCAAGATGATGGAGTACGGAGAGAAGATCACTGCCGTGAGTTGCCAACTTTTCAACTCATAATACGTCATCATTCGCTTGCCCTTGTCCCATTCACTTGCGGTCGGCGCAGCATGTCTTTTTCTTTCATACCTCTCTGTCACTCGTCATCCCATCATTCACTTGCGTTCGTTTCATATCATCTCTCACACAGTCCATCCACCTTTTGCTCGGTTTTCCTCTCCTCGTACAATACGTCGCTGCAAACTGCGTAAACTGCTCTCCGTTGCTGACTAACGCGAAATTACTATGTGAAGTTCAAGTTAAGGAAGTAGTTTCATTTCTATGTCTATCGAATTTCTAACAAAGAAAATTAAAGTTTGAGTTTTAAAATTCAATTATTTTTTTACAAAAATACAATTGATTTTTGCTTGAAGAGTGCACTATATTTTTTTAAGAAAGATTTTTCGTGTTTTCCAATAGTGTTCAAATGCATAAATCTCAGATACAAAAGTTATTTGAAAATCGCTGCCCTTATCTGTGTCTCGTTCCCAGGGCCAGGATGTAATTACATATTTGCTTTACGATTACAATGCAAACAAATAAACTGTTTTTTTTTCTTAGGAGCCGTCGACACAGGACGACCCGCAGTACATGTTCCTCCGCGAGCGTCTGAAGGCGCTCCGCGAGGGCTGGGCCGAGCTGCAGCAGATGTGGGAGAATCGGCAGCAGCTGCTCACGCAGAGTCTCGAGCTGCAGCTGCTGCAGCGCGACGCAAGGCAGGCTGAGGTGCTGCTCACACACCAGGAGCTCAAGTGAGAACAATTCTAATAAAAAATAAACCCTCCTGCAGTGGCTCTAATGCCTTGTTTCTTATTGACGTTTTCAGTTATAAAGGATTTTTTATATTTGACTACCCTAGTAATTAAAAACTTGACTAATCAGTGTCCTACCATAAAACGAATTGAATGCCGCCGACGCTTGGATTCATACGCGTTGTTATCTTGTTTGATGAGGATGACTTGGTGAAAGACTTAGCTTTATCAAAAGGAACCATTTTCTCGTTTCGATCATTTGCATTCTGAATTTTATTCTCCAGTTTTTCCATTCAAAAGCACGGATCTTATAATTATGTACAGCTACACAAAAAAACAATAATTGATGTTTTTCCACAGGTTGGCCAAGACGGAGCCACCCACCAACCTGGAGCAAGCCGAAAACATGATCAAGGAGCACGAGGCGTTCCTCACTACCATGGAGGCCAACGACGACAAGATCAACTCCGTCGTGCAGTTCGCCAACCGGCTCGTCGAGGAGAAGCACTTCGACGCCGACAAGATCCAGCGCAAGGCCGACAGCATCGAGCAGCGCCGCGGCGCCAACCGCGACAAGGCCCTCCAGCAGATGGAGAAGCTGCAGGACCAACTCCAGCTCCACCAGTTCCTCCAGGACTGCGACGAGCTCGGCGAGTGGGTCCAGGAGAAGAACGTCACCGCCCAGGACGACACCTACCGCTCCGCCAAAACCATCCACTCCAAATGGACTCGCCATCAAGCCTTCGAAGCAGAAATCGGCGCCAACAAGGAACGCCTCTTCGCCGTACAGAACGCCGCTGAAGATCTCATGAAGCAGAAACCCGAGTTCGCCGAAATCATCTCCCCCAAGATGAGCGAACTCCAAGACCAATTCGAGAACCTCCAAACCACCACGAAGGACAAGGGCGAGCGCCTCTTCGACGCCAACCGCGAGGTCCTCATCCACCAGACCTGCGACGACATCGACTCCTGGATGAACGAGCTCGAGAAGCAAATCGAGAACACCGACACCGGCTCTGATCTGGCATCTGTAAATATTCTCATGCAGAAGCAACAGATGATCGAGACTCAGATGGCCGTGAAGGCTAAGCAGGTCACCGAGCTGGAGACCCAGGCTGAATATCTTCAGAAGACCGTTCCGGACAAGATGGACGAGATCAAGGAGAAGAAGAAGTTAGTGGAACACCGTTTCGAGCAGCTGAAGGCTCCTTTGCTAGACCGCCAGCGTCAGTTGGCCAAGAAGAAGGAAGCGTTCCAGTTCCGCCGCGACGTAGAAGACGAGAATCTCTGGGTGCACGAGAAGATGCCTCTAGCCACCAGCACGGACTACGGCAACTCCCTGTTCAACGTGCAGATGCTGCAGAAGAAGAACCAGTCGCTGAAGACAGAGACGGAGAATCACGAGCCGCGCATTCTGACCGTTATCTCGAACGGGCAGAAGCTCATCGACGAGGGACACGAGGCTTCGCCTGAGTTTAAATCTCTCATTGAAGAACTTACTGCGAGATGGCGAGAACTTAAAGGTAAATGTACAAACTTTATTTTTTATTTGTTATGCTGATACAGTAAATTAGAGAAGCTCCTTTAACGCTCCATAGTCATTATTTATTAATGTGGAAATAAGTTTTGCCTTCCCTTCATAAAAGAATACGAATGCGAGTGAAATTTTAAGATCCTGAAAATTTTAGGAATTTGTTGTGAGTTGTGGGAAATCTATCTGAATGTTGCTTTCTATGGCGTGTAGAGCGCCATCTACCGCCGAAATATGTTTCAATTTCCATGGTCATATATTTTCATAATTTTCATCACACTAAACGTCCGCAGATGCCATCGAACAACGCAAGAACAACCTCGCCCAATGGGAGAAGGCGCAGCAGTACCTCTTCGACGCCAACGAGGCGGAAGCGTGGATGAGCGAGCAGGAACTCTACATGATGGTCGAGGACCGCGGCAAGGTAACTCACAACATTATAAAATGTTAAAAAAAGCATTCGGTCACTACATACAGGTAAAATTTTACTTGTTCTGCGCTCTGAGCATCACTACTGAGTTGCATTCCACACTGTATTTTATATGACAACTGACTAATTTCTTCCATGAGCCTCAATTATTGGATAAAATTTTAATTTACATGAATACAGGTCACAAACGCGAACCCAACTGAAATCCTAAGGGTGCATATGTGTGGTGGCCGCGAGGTGTCTTACGAGACACCTATATACATATGCTCCATCTTGTTCTTGAGGTGATCTGTACTCAGTTTCTACAATAAAACATTGCACAGTGTATTTTGTAACTCTGTCTTCTGTCAATAATATAATGATTTTCAATTTGCTTAGGATGAGATCAGCGCGCAGAACCTGATGAAGAAACACGAAATCCTGGAACAATCTGTAGATGACTACGCTCAGACCATCCGGCAACTAGGAGAGACCGTCAGACAGCTAACTAGCGAAGAACATCCTTTGAGGTAAGTTGACGACATCGATGGTAGTGTTTATATCTACGCATTTTACATATTGCGATTTATGTGGCGACCACGTACCGGAAAACGCAGCGTGGGAAGACCCAACTAGATGGACCGACGATCTGGTTAAAGTCGCGGGAAACCGTTGGTTGAGGGCAGCGAATGACCGTTCGTTGTGGAGATCCTTGGGGGAGGCCTTTGTCCAGCAGTGGAAGTCTTTCGGCTGAGGTGATGATGATGATGATTTTACATATTTTATTGATTGTTAACTTGAGCTAACTATTGTAAGGGGTCGGTTGCACCAATTCGACTGTCACCGTTAAAACTTTCGCTAAATTAGCTCCATGCATGAATTTATTTTTATTTTTGGATTCATAATTTATATCGTTGGAACACCGGAAATGATAAAAATACTTTTGTAGACCTTAACATTATTTTATTAAAAAATATTGAAAATGTTGAAAATTGTTGAGCGGTTGAAACGCTCATAATTTTTGGCGCGAATTCGACAGAGCGTGATGACGTCACACGTTGGGCGGCCCAACTGACGTTTGCTACTAAAGACACTAATCTGTCGAACGCGTGACGTCACGTGGCGTTTCGAGCGTTTCGCTCACTAGCTTTTCGCGGGCAAATTTTTGTACTTTTTATTTATAATTTTAAGTAATTAAATGGTAATTTAAAAACGGAAATGCATTTGTAACATGAAATAACGGTAACAAACATCCGAATAAAACATATTTCGTTCAAATATAAACTTCATGCATGAGGCTAATTGGGAAACAAATATGGAAAGTCCATAGTTCTCTGTTGAGAGTCGTTGATCACTCCGTTTAATTGCGGTTGATGCAACTGGTCCTAAGTGTAGCCACCTTGAGTGGCGAGCGTCCATCGAAATGTTCGAGGTACCGTGGTAACAAGCGATAAAGTTCTCTTGGCCTGTGTTTGACATGAACGTAGCACGTTCTGCCCTGCTGCATGCCTCGATCAAGCGTCCTTAGTTCCTACGTCGTCAAAATAATTATAAATTTCTTGCAGCGAACAAATCTCCGTGAAACAGTCCCAAGTGGACAAACTGTACGCCGGACTGAAGGATCTAGCCGGCGAGCGTCGCGCGAAGCTCGACGAGGCCCTGCGATTGTTCCAGCTGTCCCGCGAGGTCGACGACCTCGAGCAGTGGATCACCGAGCGCGAGCTCGTCGCCAGCTCGCAGGAGCTCGGCCAGGACTACGACCACGTCACCGTGAGTACAGGAGATCTGTACAATTTTAAAAACCATTGTTACCAACTAATATACCTACTCAAAAGCTAAGACTTTTAAACCTGAAAGGTATTTTTTCTACTTGTCGACTGTAATGGTTGAATTAAGATTTCGTATAACAATATAATTGCGTATTTTTCATGTATGGGCTCCCAACTCAATTATAATATTCATTTCGATACGACTGTAGTCGACTATAAAAAAAAATACCAATCACATGCCGCCGCGCTCCCATAGAAAAGACAAAACGGGCGACAATAATCGCTGTATTTTGTACTACATTTTTGTCTACTGAGATTCTAACGGAATATAAATTTCACCACTGCAATCTTGGCAGGGTCGCCATGAGATGTAGGAACCTGGGTCAATTCATTTGTTGACTGTCCACAATCTAACTTTGAAATATTAACTTTATTCACTCTTTTTATCCATTCCAGCTGCTGTGGGAGCGCTTCAAGGAATTCGCGCGCGAAACCCAAGCCGTGGGGTCGGAGCGCGTGGCGACGGCCGAGCGCATCGCCGACCAGATGATCGGCATGGGCCACTCCGACAACGCCACCATCGCGCAGTGGAAGGAGGGGCTCAAGGAGACCTGGCAGGACCTGCTGGAGCTCATCGAGACGCGCACTCAGGTTCGTGTAGTCTAGTTGGCAAAATTAAGCAACAATAGAATATTTAAAAAAAAAAACATAAATAATTATCACTTTTTTTGAGTGATAATTTTGCTCCAGTGATAGCAAACCGTGGTAAAACTGTGCCTTAAGTATCATAAACCATTGTGTCGAGGGACATTCTTAGTGTTGCATTTTTATTTTATTTAATAAGTCTTACAAAATATTGTCTTCGGTTACCGCGATAGTTACTCATGAAATAAAACTATGAAAACGGATTATATCGCGTATATTGAATTTATAATACATCCCGACGTTTCGAACCCGTCACCCGTTGACCACGAACGCTGTAAAGAGTTCGAAACGTCGGGATGTATTATAAATTCAATATACGCGATATAATCCGTTTTCATAGTTTTATTTCATAAGTCTTACAAAAATGAACTATAATAATTATCGCTTTTTTTGGGTGATAATTTTGCTCAAGTGATAGCAAACCATAATAAAACTGTGCCTTAAGTATCATAAACCATTGTGTCGGGGGACATTATTAGTGTTGCATTTTTATTTTATTTAATAAGTCTTACAAAAATGAACTAAAATAATTATCGCTTTTTTTGGGTGATAATTTTGCTCAAGGATAGCAAACCATGATAAAACTGTGCCTTAAGTATCATGAACCATTGTGTCGAGGGACATACTTAGTGTTGCATTTTTATTTAATTTAATAAGTCTTACAAAAATTAACTAAAAATAGGCCTAAAGATTCATACGTTACTAAGAAAACAGTTACAAAGACTTGTAGATTACTTAATTATAAATTACCCGTTTAGTTGTGTACTACACGCAAAAAAAAGTAACATAACATACAAAAGGATGCAAAACATTACTAGAAACAACTTATCAAGTACTACAAAACAAAATTTGCCGAACTTTGTTCTTGAAAACGGACGAACTATGAACAAAAATATCTATATCATTAAGCAATTCATTATACATATTACAAGTACGCCTTAAGAAAGAATTTTTAGCATACTGTGTGCCACGGAGGAAATAGAAAAGGTAGGCTGAGAACGTGAGTAGAACCTAAAAATTTTGAAGGAAACGTATTTTAGACCATTGCGACCCTGTTCTTTAACTGTTATCTATCTTCAGATGCTGATGGCGTCCCGCGAGCTCCACAAATACTTCCACGACTGCAAGGACACCCTTCAGCGAGTGAGCGAGAAAGCACGAGGAGTGAGCGACGAGCTCGGCCGCGACGCGCTCAGCGTAGGAGCACTCCAGCGCAAGCACCACACCTTCATGCAGGACCTTACCACTTTGCAGCACCAGGTACGTGCCAATTATCGACTTCCTAGGCCTTCTATAATATTAACTGATGATTGAAAGTGTAATGGACGAAGGCCGTAGCCAATATCTATTCGCCCGTGTCTCGTAGTGGGCGCTATGTGACAGCCAAATTTTGTTACCAGCAAATAAGGTCACCACAATTCCGACAAAATGTGCCGCTGTCTACACGTCGTAGCGTAGCGGTCACGATCCGTAGAATTCAGAAATGGGCACATCCCTTAGCATTGAGAACTGCGTTGACATTTGTCATCCGGGCATTTTGTTTCATGCTATATCATAATCAATATATGTATTGTAATCACCAGGTGGAAGCCATCAGCGCCGAATGCGACCGCCTCGGCGCCTCGTACGCGGGCGACAAGGCCGCCGAGATCACCCGACGCGAAGCGGAGGTTGCCGAAGCCTGGGCGGCGTTGCAAGCCGCCTGCGCCGCGAGAAAATCCAAGCTGGAAGATGCCGATGACCTGTACCGGTTCCTCAACCAAGTCAGGAACCTCACCTTGTGGATGGACGATGTTGTCCGGCAGATGAACACTGGCGAGAAACCGAGGTGAGTTTATTACTGGTTAAACAGCTATAGACATCATCTGAAAGGAAACGGACGGACTCTGTAGCCGCAGGAGCCACCAGGAAATCCAAGCTGGAAGATGCTGACAACTTGTAGTTCCCCAACCAAGTCAGGAACCTTACTTTGTGGATGGACGATGTTGTCCGACAGATGAAAACTGGCGAGAAACTGAAGCGAACTATGTATGGAACATTTCTGCACCCTTCTTCTATGTTACAAGTTAAACCTACTTTGAATATGGCTAAAAACTCTACGTCCCAGCTCAATGTTAACAGTAACACTACACCATTAGTGGATCTTGACGAGTTGCGAATAGTCAAATAACTATGTCGACAATTTAACTAAAAGCGCCTACTATTATAGCAGTATTTCTCACTCGTTTGTTAAAAATCTGGAGAAGCTTCTTTTGGGTGCTGCAATATGGAAAAATTTGGTTGCTAGTGTCTTCAATGCTTAACTTTAATGGAATGTTCATGTGTACAGGGACGTGAGTGGCGTCGAACTGCTCATGAACAACCACCAATCCCTGAAGGCGGAGATCGACACGCGCGAGGACAACTTCAGCGCTTGCATCTCGCTCGGCAAGGAGCTGCTGTCGCGGCAGCACTACGCCGCCGCCGACATCAAGGACAAGCTGCTGCAGCTCACCAACCAGCGCAACGCACTGCTGCGCCGCTGGGAGGAGCGCTGGGAGAACCTGCAGCTCAGTGAGTACTGCACACTTACTGGCTACGTCACTTCTCGCTAGGGTATTGATAGCCGGAACAAGGGGTTGCTTGAGAGCTTTAAGCTAGGGACACACATTTCCCACGTACGCAACGTATGTAATGTATTATGACAATCTGAACTCTGAAGTTGTATGCTTAGAAACATACTTGTCATGCGTTGCGTTGCGTATGACAAAGTATGTTTCCAAGCATACACATTCGGTCGGCGTACGTGGAATAAGTGTGTCCCGAGCTTAAGTGTGTCCCTGCCTTTAACCTTTTTGAACGCCAAGAACCCCTAAAGTAGTCGTTACTAGTCGTGCCCACCGCGCCATGTATGTTATGACGTACGCTGTCAAAATAACCTTCACACTTTCAAGTAAGGTTTACATTAGCTCGTTTGTTTATAGCGTAAAGCGTTCAAAGGAACCCATAGGCCGCCAAAGACTTCAACAGACGCGCGTGGCTACAGCCCATTATCAACCTTCGTCCAAACTGACAAGGTTTACGATGACTCGCCGCACACAAATAGGCATGGCATTCAAATATTTGATTTAGGGGCTCCAAATATTTGATACTGAGTTTGATTACCGTTTAGGTCTTCGATTATTTGTATTTTGTATATTTATTTATTGTGTATGGTAATTTAGGTTACAAGCAGGATATAATACTATCGTTTCCTTTTGCCGGGGCCACACTAATTTCCTTCCGTACGTGAAGTTGCGCTTGACATATGGATTATATCGTATTTTAAACAGCTCTCTCTCGTATGTTTCGTTTCCAAACATTAGAATTTGTAATTTTTCATTGCCAATGTATAAGGTGTAATTATAAAATTGAACGTTGCCTTAATTTATACTTCCAGGTTGTTGTTATTCTTAATCATAGCTACACTTCGAACAAGGAAATATTCCAATATTACTCCACAGAATAATACCTATATCAAGTCACTTTAGATTGTTACCCATTTTCCCGTTACATTAATAAACATTGTATTACCTTATTCATGTTCTCCATTATAAGACGTACTTTTTAAATGCAGAATCATTTATAAATTTGTAACCGGAGAGCTAACCGCCCTAATTTGTCTTACAGTGAACCATTTAGTTCACTAAGCAGCAATGTCAGTCACGCTCGGTATGTATACTTATTTAACATTGTTTACACAGTTCTGGAAGTGTACCAGTTCGCGCGCGACGCGGCCGTCGCCGAGGCGTGGCTCATCGCGCAAGAGCCGTACCTCATGTCGCAAGAGCTGGGACACACCATCGACGAGGTGGAGAGCCTCATCAAGAAACACGAGGCGTTTGAGAAGTCTGCCGCTGCGCAGGAGGATAGGTTCAGCGCGCTGCAGAGACTCACCACGGTATGGTTTACACTTTATTACATTGCTCAAACGTTTATAGGTGTTTTGTTGTGATCATGCAATTAGAAATTTAGTTACAATGGTGTCAATAACTACTGGAATAAACGGGGTATTTATTATGTAAAATAGTTTTTGCGAACTTGCGAGTTCGAGTTGTTGCAAGCTAAGTAAAAACGAATTTGCATTGTGAATAATCTGTTTATAACTGTAGTTATAATGTATTTAATCGACCATGTTAGCTAGAAATAATTTTTGTTTTAAAGCTTATGTTAAACTGTTATGTCTTATGTCTTAACATCAATGGCTAATATGGTTGTGGGATTCGTAGTTTGGATGTTACGTTGTATTTTGGTGTCGGGCATATACTATCACAAACGTTGTTATATATAACACGGAGATTGTAACAACATAGTTATTTTAAAGGAACTGTAAAGTGTAAATATGTTAAAAATATCAGTATGCATGAATAATGCGAAAAGTTGTTTGTTTTTAAATTTGCTTCTCATTCACTTGTTGAGAAGTAGTTTTTGAAACAATGTTGTCTTAATTTTTTTATTTCACTGATAACTTTTGTTCTAACTAATCAATGCTTTCAAAAATTTCTTCTCTGTTGATTTTCACTTGCACTGTTTTGTATTTACTTGCACTATTTCTCATTTATAACTTTCTTTTTCTTTTTAAACAACACTAGTTTGAACAGCGTGAAGCGACACTATGGCCTAGTGTTCAACCGTGGGAAAAATTTAATGAATCCACCTTCTCGTTCCAATTTCCCCCTCCTTTTGAAAACCACCCCCACTCCCCATCAAACATTACCCCCGATGAACCCACGGTAGGAGTAATAGTTAGACAAATCATATTCAAAACCGGAAGATTCAAAATGGAGGAACAAATCCAACCAAGAGAATTAACTTTGGACTGTTCCAAAAAGTTTGAAAGAAACGATTCCTTTTTGTGGACGAAACTCGGAGGTAACAGCTTATCGACGATTTCAGAAACCAGTAGTCCAACTGTCAGCCCTCTAAGGAGAAGCACTCTATCGCCTGACATATATAGTTCTGTATTTTTCGAGTATCCCACTGAAGCCGAACCCCATAATTCTAGTATCACCTTTTCCTGTATAGATTTCATTTTATGGGAGAGACTATCGGCCCTATGCGTGTACCCTAACGTTTCGCTAATAAGGCATAGCAGCGAATCCCGATCCAGATCGGGTAGCGTCAAGAGTTTCTTCCGAAGATTGTCAAGGAAAAGTAAACCTTCTGACTCAGACAGTATAAGCGATGTTGCCGTGCTTTCCTTACCGGGGCTCACCAGTAGTGATAAAGCTGTGAACGATTTAGGGAAAGACATAAAGTCCATACCTCTGACCCACTCCTTACTTCTGTTGGTCCAAACTCGTAAACTCCTAGCTCCCGAAGCTGAATGGTACTATAGCTACTTGGATAGTGTAAGTGGTGACTGGTATGTTGCATGACGCTATCTGTGTGCTTTGTGTTGAATGCATGGCCTCTGACGCTTACGCTTGTAAATTAAGCATAATTTGAACATTATATAATAATTCATTTTAGGTTTACGGAACTTTTATTTCAAACACGCCGATGTCCGGAGTTTACAAAAGTTTTTTTTTTAAATAAGTGATAAGAGATATTTAGGCTCTGCAAAGTTAGGGGCTAGTTAGTTATTTCGCATTATATGTCGCGATGTGACTAAACCGCAGTAAATTCTAATACCAGACCCAATTTTATAGCTGTTATTATCTCCAAATAAAAGACTATAATAGAACGGCGACAAGGAATGTCTTATATCTGTGTTTCCGCTAATAAGTGAATCACTTCAGCACTGTGACCAACTCAAAATAATTAATATTGTTATTATATTCGTTTAGTATTTGTTGCAATAAGCACAAAAATAGGTCAAGGAATTGCACATACTTGAGAAATTGCGACTCTTGCCGCCGTGACCCGGGTGGCCGAGCGGTTTTAGGTTATTTGCCGCGATTGCACAGGACCCTGGTTCAATTCCAGCCCTGGGCACTGTTGGCCTTAGTCACTTTTTCTTTCGTATATAACATTTATTTCAGTTCACAAAAATCTTATTCAAAATTGACATCCTGACAAAGCCTCGTTTACTCTTGCAATCAAGCAAGTGTGAATGACAAATTTTTGACCACCTCTTTCATCAGTTTGGTTTGCGTATAGTATAGAAAGGCATGCGGTGTCAAAAGACTGTATGAAGGAGCATTCCACGAATTTGTCTACCGTTGTCCTGTACAAACGCGAATTTTCTAAAGATTTTGTACGGGACAGCTCACGGTATGCCCCTGAAGTGATTTACCTATATTGACATTCCGTCGCCTATAAAATATTCGCCTATATATATATTCACCCGTCTCATCTCCGCAGTTCGAGGTGAAAGAGATGAAGCGCCGCCAACAGCTCGCCGAGGCCGCGGAGCGCGAGCGGCGCGAGCGCGAGCAGGCCGAGGCCGCCGCCGCCGCGGCCGCGCGCGACGCCGTCGACCACGCCGCCGAGCCCGACCCGCCGCAAGGTAACGCAGCGGTCTTGTATGTCTGGGACGAGTGTTGGCTGTTCTGTTCCGGGAACTTAAGGGTACGGTTAGCAAATCGTTGCAGTCGCGTAGGTTCAATGCATAGAGTAACTTATACTAGAGCGGTACTGTCATAGTAAATTTTGTAACCCCAGTAAATTCACTGCCATCTGTCGACACACTTTAAAACTAAAAATGAAGATTTATTAAAATACGATAGAATGTATTTAAATATAGATAAATGATTTTTTTTTATTTGCATTAATTATTTTTATGATTTTGACCCATGTTCTTTCACTGATATGCGTTAAAATGGTTAAATAACAAACGAAACCGTCAACGCCATCTATACGACTGTAGGCCAAAACTAGTAGCGCCCTCTGAACGAGAATTAAATTTTCTTGATTTTCGAGGCACGTTTTTTCCTTAGACTGTATCCATCTATTACGGAGTTATATCTATCTTTGGTTCAATGTAATTAGCCCCGTTTTCTTTATATTCGAAAATGAGGCGCACTAGTGAATTAAAATAGGCAAGCCGATTACTTACTTTTTATGATCTCTATCTATGAAATTTATAAAATGTATACCAGTCAAAAAAAGAGCCAATGAAGATTTTTAATTTTAAAGGTGAAAATCAATTAGTGCTTTTAACTATCCGGAACAGAATAGGCAGTAAATAAATTTGCGCTTCCGCAAGCAACTATATTAGTGTTAGTTAATTTCAAGTCGAGGAAAAGTTACCTTCGAATCTAAATACCCGAAATAGGGTGTGTTTTTAGGCCACATTTTATTGAAGCCACACGGCTTTTATTGCGACCGATGAGACTTATCTTTATCAAAAATATTTCGGTATGAAAACTCGGATCATGTCTAATACTTATAAAAAATTTACTTGTCTGCTGTTTTCATACACACGATAGACGTGATACAAGTTTAACCGAAACCTATATTTAAGGACTAAACAGATTTTATAAGATAATGATTTATTTAAGTCGAACAATGAATCTCTAAAAAGTTAACATCACTTCAAATCACAGATTGCAACGTAAGCACGCATGTGTAATGTCTATTAGCACTTAAACGAAGAATAATATGAGAAACTTCCACAATAGTTAACATATCTGTAGAAGATGTACACTGATAAAGAATAAATCTTGGCACGGCATTGACAGTTGACGTTGCCATACTCTGTGGTCAATGGTCAAACTATGGATGGTATAGAAAGGATGCCAATCTCTTATGGCAGAATTGTTGCAAAAGTGACCGCTTTCAGCTTTAAATAATAGTTCCTAATTTCTCCGGTGGCGCTAGTTAGGCTCTGGGACATGAGTATAACATGAACCATATAAGGCAACAAATAACCCGACCAAATTACGTAGGTTGTTTTTGGCAGTATTTCGGTGTATGGTGGCGCCGCCTAATTACTGTTTTTTGATGGACACTTTTCATACATAGAGATGTGGCTCCTTTATATAGTCTCCATGGGTCAAACGTTATCGCAAAATATATGGCGCTCCTTAAATGTAATCTTATTCAGCTGTCAAATTTGTTCCACTATTCTTCTACTGTGTACATTTACTACAGTTATTTTGTCTATTTTTCCACTAACTTTCACCGATAACAGGTGAATGCAGCTTGCATATTGCAGTAACACTAAACTCAGTTTATACTTCAAACAATGCGAATATCCAATATCGACTATAAACGATAAGAGATTAAGCACATTTTGCACTAAGATAGGCCATAAGAGGCTTACGGCATCGCTTGCCGCTTTTCGTGTAAATTTATTGAATTGGGTGCTCGGGCGGCGAACGAATTTCTCTAATTAGCGTTATTTTGAGCTTAAGAAATTTTCACTTATATCAGAATACATGTGGCCCGTGTCAACGTTTCCCGTATAACATTTACAGAAAGACTGATTAATGACATTCTTGTTTGTTTGTTTACTCTGTGTCAACTGTGACTGTGTGTGTGTCACAACTGAATAGTGAGTTGTTTTCTTTTGCTTTTGTCAGTTTCACATTTTTTTGGTGATCAATATAAGTTAAAATGGTTACAATATAATGGTATACAATAAAATGGTAATCCTTTTGTGGTTGCCAACTCTGGTACCTAAGTAACAAATACCTACTAAATTACGTTCATGGTTTAAGATATGTTGTCAGCCATTAACGTATTTTCTGACCCTTGTGCTTGCGAATGCAGCTCCTAGTTTCTGTACCATCGCGAAAAGAGAAATGATACATTCCACGTATTTTGATATCTATGATAATTTCTAAACATACGCCATTTAAAGTTTACTACGTTTCTAATTGTCACTCGTTCGCCGCACTCGCCCCTCGTGAGTTGCGGGCCGATACTTACCGATGTGTTGTCCACACATGCACACGCGTAGTCGTAAGGAGAACGTCCACTAAAGCGGCTGAGAAGGCCCAAGAGCGACCGCACTCCCAGCCAGGTAAACCGAGAGCTTATAAACCTACCAATGTAAAAAGATACCCTATTTCTATACGCATGAGCTTCGGTAGTTAAGGGTGTCTACGATTTTTAGACGGTTTACACCGCGCTCGAGCTCAATATTTGGGACACGTGTTTGTAATATAACCGTAGCTTTATAGGCTTTATGTGTTACGTAAAGACGTTTTAGGATTGTTTAGGTTTTTTTTTCGTAGTTGGGGCTAAATAGCACTTTTCTCTATTAATGCACGACTTTTAACGCTCATCACCATCTGTTTAGTTAAGGTGATGGTATCACGATTTATGTTCACATAATTTGTCCACAATACTCTCTAATCATGATCATGTACAGTGGCTATCGGATATATCGGTACAAACAAATCGCTCGAAAATATCTTAACACGACTCTTATCGACAACGCATTGGAGTACGCGTTGGGATATATTAGAGCAGCCTGTATAGTAACCTACAGATATTTCTGAGGGCGGTTGTACAATCGGTATTTACTAAATTCAATAATTGTAACAGTTTATGATACCTACTACCTAATAATATTAGTAAAACAAATACCACTAATACTATCAGTTCGTGTATATACTCGTATCTTTTACAGAAATGTCATCATTATTCACAGTCGTACATACCGATTATTCTTAAATTTCTTAGCCATCTTCATTTTACATGTAAACTTTATTTTATTTAAACTAGCCATTTTTCCTTATTATATTATGTACTGTGTCACGTCTAATCACGGTGAAGGTTTGATACTCTATCCTTGTCACTTCTAGCTATTTATTATTAAAGTGTGTCGTGCCGTCTCTATTTGATGCTGTCAATAAGGTAGGTGTGTGTCACATATCGCTATCTCTTGCTTCTATATGCACTAAAAACAATATAAGTATTGAGTGTATTTTTTTCTGTGTTGTTTTTAAATGCTTTGCTTTTTATATCGAATGCTTTGTTTTATAGCTTTTTTCTATGTGCTTAAGCCTTTATTTTATATCTTTATCTTTAGGGACTTCATATTAACTGATAGTTAACCTTAAAATAAAATATAACAGATGGGTTTAATGACAATAGGTGAAATGGCAATTGATATCTTTCTAATTAGGTAGGTAGATGGATAATTTTACCTCGTAGTTCCTATACTTACTGTGATCCTATTCTAGTAGACATAGCGATATCGTACCTAGAATCATACATGCACTGTGCATGCTATTGCATGGTATTACCGTTGTATTAATGTGTGTTGAATGTGTAAACGTATTACTGCGGGGCTACACACTCGACAAGTGCTATGGGAAGTAGCGAGGGAAGTAGGCAGAGACGTAGTGTGGCCGCGTTACTCGTCATCGGCTGCCATACTGCCCTGCATAAGTATGCAGGGGGAAGGAGGGGGTATGAGGGAAGTCCCTCACTACTTCCCATACTACTCGCCGAGTGTGTGGCCGCGCCATTGTACATAGTTAATTAGCTCGTACGTTTTGATGAGAAGTTATTTTGGTTTAAGGTTTAACTACTTTTGATGCTTCTACCTACTTGTTATGTTGTTCCAATATGATTTTAGTGAGAAATTTATTCAAACATGTTGATTGATTGTAGAATGAAAAACACAATTTTTCAACTAGTAGTCTCACAAGTGATTGCAATACGCATACACATTCGTTTGACAAATAATGTAGAACCACAAGATATAAGTTACATCGACTAATAAAAAAGTGTTTTATCAAAAATAGCACCGAAGTGACCATTTGTGAACCTTATTATAACGAAGTAGGTTTTACTAATTGTCATTTGTGTAAATTTTTGGTAGATAAGAAAGTTAGCCAATAAACTTTATCTCGATGCAATAAGTTTCACTACAGTTAGGGTCGGTTGCACCAAACTGTTTGTCATCGTTAAAGAGTTCGCTAAATTTTATTATATAGAAAGTTTCAAATACGCCGCGGCGCACCGGGTGACGTTGATCAGTCTGTCAAGTGCGGATGGTGCAACTGGCACGTTAGTCGATGTCACTTATCGTGGTCCTTACCTATGCATGGTAGTGTAGTGTAGCATTAACCCGCACGTAGTGTCGCATGCAGAGCGGGCCGCCACGCCGCCGGCCCCGCCGCCCGCGGCCCCCGCGGCCCCCGCGCCGGCGCCCGGGCCCTCCACACAGACCCCACAGAAACAGACCCCCGCTAAACCCGCACGATTATCCAGTGAGTATGATACACGTAGATGGTGGAGGGAGTCGTGGTTTAAATTTAGTCAGTAGGTACGAGTTAAAAGTTTTCGGGTGTTGTCGTTCAATTAGGTACCTCTTAGGTGCTTGTCAGTGTTAAAGGACATACGAAATGAAAATGGCATTTGTTAATTTAAGATATCTACATGAATGTTTTACAAAGATATCTGGTTCTGTATTTAAAACAATAATTGTTTTAAATAGTGGCGACATCTTGTCTAATGAAAAATATGATACTAATTTTACCTTTGAGGTACCTAATAGATGGCGCACGCCTGTGAATAACTGTTTCATAATGCTCTATATTATTATATAGAACAATGAAAATAAGCTTTGTTAACATACTACTAATATTTAATGTCGAACAAGTATGAATGTGAACCACGACTTTCTTTGTAACCTGTTAGTACCCTGTGGTTAACGGAATGGTAAAGTACCTCCATGTTTTCATTTGTCTGTTCGTCGCATGACCCTAACAAATGTTATGTATAACATCAACCAAAAAGTTTTTTGATTACAAAACTGAGCATGACATTGCTTTTGTTTTTGCTGCAAAGCGTTCGTTTTGTGTTGCTTTGAATTATTTTGTTTTTTGTTTTTTTTTTCTCCACCAAACCCGACCCTGCTTCCACATATCCATCTGTCAATAAAAACATTGACACAACGCCTTTACGTCAAACACTCCCACGCTTCATTCATAAATCCCCCGCCCCGCCCCTTCCTGTCCTCGACCAATCAGCGGCGGGATCGAGCTCGAGCCCGGCCACGCCCTCGAGCTCCGGTAAGGTGAAGTCTCGCTCGCGCAGCAAGTCGCCGTTCCGGAGCTTCCGCTGGAAGACCGCCAAGAAACTGCTCGCTGGGACCCACCATAGTGACGACGAAGGTACGAGCGGTAGTGGACAGAGGTGGACATACAATTCCTGTGAATACAATAGACAACAGAACTACAGTCGACGTGAACAGTTGAAAAATATATCGGCTTTGATAGTTGCACTAGATGGCGCTGCACGACTTCCATATTTTGCGAGTGAACTCTAGTTCAGTTACCTATATCATGATCAGCGTTTTGATAGCCCAGTTACTGTACAGAGTCGGTACTGAGCAGCGTCTGATATTTTAGATTTTACGTTTTTTTTGGTTCTTATAAAAATTAAGTATTTTAAATTTGTTATGAGTTCGTGTCGTTTCACGAGTTTTTATTTAATGCCTATCTTGCTATTTTACATTAAAGGTTATAATTTCAATTATAAGGGGGTAAATCAAAATGAAAGTGTTACTGTTAAAAATAATAAGTACAGTGAAATGGGGTAACTCGAGCCATTAGGGGTAACATAATAAGCAAGGAAAATTTACCACTGTCTACTACCAACTTATCGGGCGTAGTGCATAAACTTTACTGTTAGCAAAGTTTATGCACTGTGCCAAATATTTTTTCACGTCGAAGAAACTTACACTTTAATAATGTCGACAGCATAAACACTCACGATATTTACCAAGTTACTAGTTAGACCGAGAAAAATCTGCAGCGATTTCGATGGCACACGCAGTGTAAGTGTTATTTATACGTCATAATTTCATAGAAGTTTGACGTTTAAAATAACACTTGCACTGCGTATGCTATCAAAATCGCTGCAGACTTTTCTTGGTCAAACTAAAATATTAGTTGACAGTTGACAATAGGTAATATTTATAAGTGTCAAGTCTTGACTAGAGTGGTGATGTAGTTGCATTATTCTACTTTATAAAACAATGTAGATGTTTAATTTATAGTGCTACGTTCTTCGGCGTGAACTCAGTGATTATGTCCGCAACGTTTGCTTTAAGTGTGCTGTTGTGTCGTGCGCATGGTTCGTGAATCAGTATGGTTATAGTAATAAAACTGTTTTACTTGCGTGGCTTTTATTCAAGACGAGAGGTAGTATCAAACCTGACACTTGTGGTAACGTTAATAGATGAGTTGGTAGATATCACGAAATAGTTTATTCTGCGTAATGATCATTTATTTTATGTGACAAAACAATAATATTAACTTGTCTAAGATGTTAAAATTAGGGCGTATTATCATCGAATAAATGATCGTTGCTTTAAATATATTTTAATGTAAAAAGGAGAAAGATACGTAAAAGAAGACTATCATTTTATCGTTTTTAGCACGGTTCGTCCCTAGTATTTCTAGCTCGATTATTGCATTAAGTGGTACAACGTGTCTATACAATTTTGTTACTGTCAGCTGTAAGCTGGAGAACGTGCGTCATATTTGGACATGTAGTAACTTGTGTGCTATTATACAGAGGGCGCTAGTCCCGCCGGTGAGGATGAAGGCGTAGAGGGCATTCTTGTCCGCAAACACGAATGGGAATCTGCTGCCAAGCGCGCTTCTAACAGGTGAGGAAACTATTCTTTATTTAACTACTGCAAAATATACTGATACTCGTACACGTCAGTGGAGTAAATAAATGAACAATGCAAAATTCCTCGGTTACCGCGATAATTACTCATAAAATAAAACTATGGAAACGGATTCTTGGAATTCATTATACGCGATATAATCCGTTTTTCTAATTTTATTTAATGCAAAATTCCGTTAATTGGAATATTCGAAAAGAAAAGTTGGCAACATAACGCCAAGTTAATTACAAATAACCTGACTAGTAGGTTAGAGGTTGACTTTCTTGCAACTAGGACAGGGATACATGAATCATCGATTTAAAGTTATGTAAACATTTTTTCTTCGATGGTGTTGCAGTAGTAGAAAATCAAAAGGATATTAGTCGGTTCTTATATGAAGAATTTTAAATTCCATCTGAACAGTTTGGATAAAGAATTAATTTTTATTATAATTATCATATTGTATGTTTTAGTAATATCGTTCTATCCCGTAAAGTACACAATTATGTATTGTATGGTACGTTTATACAAATTATGTCGTAGATAGACATTTTTATAATTATGATATTTTGGTAGTGATGTTTTAGGCCATGAGATATGAGAACGCCGGCTATTCTTTTAACGTTGTTAAAGGCAGACTGTATTTGGTTCTATATTTAGGGTAGCATAGAGGTATATAACTATCATTTGCCTATTACGTCTAAAAATCATCTACATGATCGTTTATTCGTTTCAGATCATGGGACAAAGTGTACGTGGTGGCCAAGGAGGGCCGCATGTCGTTCTACAAGGACCAGAAGGCGTACAAATCCGCGCCTGATCAATGCTGGCGCGGCGAAGCACCGCTTGACCTTAACGGAGCAGTTGTAGAGGTCGCAGCCAACTACACTAAGAAGAAGCACGTCTTCCGGCTCAGGTGACATATCTTTGAATTTTTTGGTGGCCCATGAGGGGGTACTGACGTAACGCATTAAGAAAAATCGTGCCCCGAGTTTGACAGTTGAAGCAGCCGCATAATTTACCTAACGAGCTGTATAAAGCCATCTACATCAGTCAAAAATTTTGGACACTTTCAAAGAAGCTCACTTGCAAACGTGACTGTATTCTCTAGCTGCCAAGAGGCCTATAAAAAGGCCTTCCATTGTATTACCCTATGAATAATTTATATTGATTGACAAATCCAATTGCATTTGTCTTAGCAAGTTTTTATTATTGGGCGACCAGAGGATATGTATGTATAGAGTGTAACAGAGCTAGTTGTGAGTAATTGTGAGTAATTTATGGTCGTTGTTTCCCAGACTGGGCATGGGCGCGGAGTTCCTGCTGCAGGCGCACGACGAGGCGGAGATGTCGTGGTGGCTGGAGGCGCTGCGCGCGCGCACGGCGGCGCCGGCGTCTCGCTCGCACACGCTGCCCGCGCCCAACAAGGACGAGCCCAAGCGCCGCTCTTTCTTCACGCTCAAGAAGAAGTCAGTGTCCGCCATTTCATTCGTATTCTCGCCGTAGCTTGCTCCGCATGACGCGCATGTTTGTACCTATTTATTGGGGTAGGAGTGTGTCGGGATACTTATTACTTACTAACTTTTGTGTTGTAAATCACGAATCACAATTTAATTTTGGGATTCAGTAACTCAAAACACATTTTCTTAAGCGCCGCTCCTTCACGCTTAAAAATTCAGTTTCAGCTCTTACTTTCGTATTTCGCCGTAGCTTGATGCCCCACATGTCGCGTATGTTTATACAAACATAATAGATACCGTCAACCGGGGTGAATAGGGATGGCTGGGGCGAATAGGGACAAACTGTAAAATTAGATTTACGTGACAGTTTTAGGGTTCCGTACCAATTTTAATATTGTGTCTAGCACAAATTGTATCATACAAAATCAACCGTTATTTTCAATGGAATGATACCATTTGAGTGGGTCGGGAGATATTAATAAATTGTCATGTAAATCTCATTTTAGGTTCTGTCCCTATTCACCCCAGCCATCCCTATTCACCCCGGTTGACGGTACCTATTTATTGGAGTAGGAGTCTGTCGGGGCTTCTCTTGTGCTGTAGAAACACGCATGTCTTTTCGAGATGGGCGGGAGTATCCGACGACATATTAATTATTCACTTTTAACTAACCAGGTTTTGGATATTTTTGGGTTATTTTAATAATTATTTTATGTTATTGTTGTTGGGAATTCGATGGTGTGAGTAATGAATGAGAATATAACTTATAAAGCGATTGAATTTCGCGTATTGTATAACTATAGAAGTTATTTAAAAATGCTTGTTTGGTTTTTCCGCTTTCGTAGCTTTAACATTTTTGAGACATATCATTTAGATTTTAAATTGTTTTGTATCGTATCAAGTAAATGTTTTAGGTTGCTATTCCACCTATACAATTTCTTGGTCCAATGTGCATTGCGTCTCACTCTCTCACTAAGCAAAATGTGAGACGCAAATACACATTGGATAAAGAAATTGGACAGGTGTAATACCACCCTTACTAACATGCATGATCATTATGTAACCAAATAATTGTAGGTATTGTGGGTGCAGATACAACACTTTATATATGTATTATTAATTATTATTGTACTCATTTTACTGTTCCAGTTAACAAACTAGAACAAAAGTGTATGTGCAATTTATTTTGCAGCTAAACACCGATGGAGCGGAAACGGCTTGCGTTTCCCGGAGCCGAGCGCGCCCTCGTCCGCCCGGACGCGCTCGAGTCCCCCCGAGTGCGCCCGGGTTCACCCGAGCGCGCTCGTATTCGCCCGAGAGCGTCCGAAGCCGCACGTTTCTCACACGACGCTTGCTGTTGTAAGCTTTGCTGATGACGAAATAGTCACCGGCGGCAATGTTATTAAGTTTAATATTTCGTTGCGTACAAAACGTTATTTAAGACTGTTCGGTGATTGAGTGTTTGGATCGTTTGCCTTCGTCTGTATCGTATTTATTATCGCTCGGTGCCGCGGTCGCCGACCGAGTGAAGATCACTAGATTTATATCCGAAACGACCCTCCCCGACTTGTAATTGTTGTACTCGAAGACTACTATAGATTATACATACATATTTAATTATGGAATTCTAAATGCGACGCTATTTATGGTGAAATAACTTTAATGTTTAAATTTCAGATTGAGAAATATATATTATATTGATTATTTATACAATGTATGTAAAATGAACATAGTGTATGTAAATTCGGTTGAACTAGAAATGTATGTCGTTCAGTAATCCTCTACTAACTCAAACTGAGATGTTCTATTAGAAATTGTAATATTGACCAATCAAATACCATTTGACGGAATTTGAATATCGCATTTGATATGAAGTTAGCTAGAGAATCGGATCGTAATCGCATTTACACTATTCCCCCAGTGACCGGGCCCGTACGGGGTCGATAGCATCCCGTACGGCAGCCGTAACTTAAGCTACGTAATTTTACTAGTATAAAATTTCCAATATAAAGTGTCTTCTACCGCGGTACTGCGTCGCTGCCGGTCAATAAACGTAATGCCGCATTTTTCGGTACCTAAATATTATATCAGAAATTTCTTATTAGATTCTTCATAATTAAGAGGCATTTAGTAGCTAGCTAGGTGTTAGGCTCGGCTCGGCAGCGCGCAGACCCGCCTCGATCGGACCTGTAAGTATGCTTGATCGCTAAGTGCTTCTACGGACTACCGTGTCTTTATATAAATTTAATTTTAATTAATTTTACTGCCAGTCTCACAAATCGTTAATCGTATCTGAATCACCTTCCCTAGATGTTACGATCACACATTTTTAGTTCAGTTTTGTCATTATAATGTATAGAGGTGTGGATGAGGTGCGGGAGCTACTGAGTGTGGTGGCCGCGCTCGACGCCGGGGTGGCGGGCGCCTGGCCGGTCCCCGTCCCCACCTCGCGTGGCCTTGACCGTCTCCCTCGGAGACAGGACCGTCTCCCCCGGAGACAGGACCGGCTCGAACCAGGAACCCTCGACCCCGGCGGCGCGGCCAAACGATACTGCCACTATATTACACACTATTGCATGAGTACCTATGTTTACGTCATTATTTTATTTTAAATATTTTACTTTTTTGATGAAAATATAATAAATAATGTTTTCGAATAAATTGTTATTGTTTTATTATCTTTTACATGCATGGGTTTTTGCCTACCGAAAGTGCCTAACTCTATTTATGTACTTTAAATGACAGGCGGCGAGAAGCGATTGTTTTCTTTACAGACGAATGTTTTTGTCTTAGAAAAGTTCTATTCATAAGTCTGAACAACCGAAGTTACTCGCAATTATAATCAACGCCTACAATTTTTGTCCGATCGAATGAATGATCGCAGCTAGCTTTATCGCCGCCAGTCGCATAAAAAAAACAGATATCAGAAAAGCATTATTGCTACGATATAATATAAATCGAAAATTGTTCTAATGTACTTACCTATACATATCGTAGGTACCACTAAATTATGATGGCATGAGAACCAGGACATAGGTAAATATTTGAAGAAGTCTTATCGCCTATATCTTACATTTCTCCGATGATTTCTATCAATGATAAGGACAGATAATGCCAATGGGATAAACTGTTCATTTTTATACTAAACTTAAGATAGGCCGAGTGAGTTGTAATATTTATGTACCAGTGGGCTATTGTGGTAAAGATTTTTCAACACATTTGATTTTTGACCCTTTATCAGAACCTTGATATGCTGTTATTGCTGTTAGAAGAATAATCTACAAAATAAATAGTCCCCTATCTTTGGCAGGCGATACAAAATAAGTAGACGTGAATTTCAATAGTAAAATAATAAATACAGTAGCTGTAAAATGTTGAAACAAATAGTGTTGTTAGGTTTGCCTATTACGCTGTACGCCTGGCAGCTGTGCCATGATGAGTCGTGCAAAATCGCGAGCCGACAGCCGAGGATCATTGGAGGGGACATCACGGAACAGAATTCTAGGCCTTTTCAGGTAAGGTAGTTGTTTTGTAAAATCTTATTAGTGAATAGATTATCAGTAAGTAGTTACTTATAGTTTGATTATTTAGAATCAGTAGTTTGGTTACTTTGTCTGGTACCAAATTACTCCATTAAGCACTGAAAAAAATGCAAATTTTGAAAAAAAAAAAGAAAACCTATAAAACTAGTTTTTCATTGTGTCAATAACAGTATACAAAAAAATCATGGAGAATGGAAAATATTTAGAAGTGGACAAACATTTTCTCTTTTTGTATGGACAACGACGTGCTATACTTCCCTCGTATTAATCTTGTTCCAATCAATGACAATTCAAGAGAAGGTAGTGTTGTGTTCCTGCCGGTGAGTAAGGTTGCCAGAGCTCAACGAGTGTGCGGAGTGTTAGGGTCGGCAACGCGCATGTAACACCTCTGGAGTTGCAGGCGTTCATATTAGGCTACCGAGACTGCTTACCATCAGGCGGGCCGTATGCTTGTTTGCCACCAATGTAGTATGAAAAAAGATAATTGAAATTAGGTAGTGTATTCGTGCAACAAGTGAAGAAAGTTGGTTTTTCTTGCGAGTGTTTATTTGAGTCCCGAGAAAGCGAAAGATTCTATAATTCTATAATTGAATCTTGAGCGTAGCGAGGGACTCAAAAACACGAGATGTTAAATAACTTTGCTTTCGTGTTGCACTCCAGATTCTAACTTTCTAACTAATCTTTCGCTTTCTCGGGACTCAAAAACACGAGATGTAAAATAACTTTGCTCTCGTGTTGCACACATAATTTTTCACCTCAGTAATGAGAACATATTAAAGATTAAAATGTATTTCGAATTACACAGAATAATACAGAAAAAAAAATTGTAATAAAAGTATGAAGTGGCAGTTCCTGGCCTTCACTAAATTAAAAAGCTACTTTGTTTCACTCCTTGAAGGGAGGAAATATGGAGACTGTATAAAGGAGCCAAATCTCTATGTATGAAAAGTGTCCATCAAAAAACAGTAATTAGGCAGCGCCACCATACACCGAAATACTACCAAAAACAACCTACGTAATTTGGTCGGGTTATTTGTTGCCTTATATGGTTCATGTTATACTCATGTCCCAGAGCCTAACTAGCGCCACCGGGGAGATTAAGAACTATTATTTAAAGCTTAACGCGGTCACTTTTACAACAATTCTGCAATAAGAGATTGCGATCCTTTCTATACCATCCATAGGAGGAAAGTCGCACTTTCCTCATTCCAGGGAGTGACGAAAGTAGGCTTGTTCGAGCTGCTGAGGTGAAAAGGTATTTAGCTTGAGAAGTTGAGTTAAATGACGTGAATACAAGCCTCTATTGTCAAGGCGTTAGGGTTCATGTTCAGATATTTTGAACATTACGATATACCTCCGTGATAGCGTCATTTTCAAAAATGATAATTCTACTTGGTATACGTAGGTACGTACGTACCACTACCTAGACACCACAACATACCACAGAGAGGGAGGATACCTAAATCGACAAAACTTAACGCAGAGGTTCTGTCTTTAGATATGCCAAATCCAAATAAACTAAAATAAACTTCACACTTTTGTTTTGTTTGTTTCCTCGACTGTTGGAACCATTATAGTCTGTGGGTTTATGACCTCGTTTTAGGTCGCCCTGTACTCGCGAGTGGGAACCACGGGCGAGGTGGGGTTCTGTGGCGGTTCGCTCGTCCACCCGGAGTGGGTGCTGACGGCCGCACACTGCTGCTACCACTACGGGCAGGAGGTCGACAACGTGCAGGTATTCAATGTTTTATGTCGTGGCCATGCTCTGTACTCGTGTGAGTGAACACGAGGTGGGGCTCTGAGATATTTGACTCAACTAAAGTGGGTGCTGACGGCCGCGCACTGCTGCTTGGTAGGAACGATCCGCAGGTACGTGCAGGTATTCGGTTGGTTTTTACGGAAGAATCCGTGGAGTAAAAAAAACTTATGGCTAGGCACGCGGAGCCTAATTGACCCGTCAGTGTAACAGCTAGAAGCTAGTACGTACCTAAATAGCATAGGTAAGTAGGTACTTAATCTGCACATATATGGGTCTTGTCTTGAGTCAAAAATATCCTTCGTTCTATTATCGGCTCCTTACCTATTGTCATAATATTAATACTGCGATTGCCTTTTATTTTACTCCTTTACAATACTTACGAGTATACATTTTTTCCGTTAATTGGTGGGTTTGCAGGCTATCCTGGGAGCACACTCGCTGTACGACCGCTACGAGAACGGGCGTCGTATCGTGAACGTGGACGAGGTGCGGGTCCACCCCGACTGGGACCCGGAATCTTATGCCAATGACATCGCCCTCATGAGGCTCGCTAACATCATGCAGCTTACAGGTATTTATGCAAGCTGCCCTTACCTACCTACAGGTAGCAATCGTATCGACACCATCATCATTGTTGAGCGGTCCGCCTTTATGATAGTACATGAAGTTTAAACCGTCCCAATCTGGCGAATTCATTAACGCATCTTAGGAGTTGTAGGTGAACTGACCTTATCAAGTACCTACGAGTATATTTACGTAATGCACTAAATTTTAAAAGGTAGGTAGATAATAGATATAACTAAATCTTCCTACCTGTTTTTCTAATCCTTTCAATGGAGATTGAGACCTCTCGTTATTTCAGAAACCATCGATGTAGTTCGTCTTCCGTACCTGAGTATATCCAACTATAATTTCGCTGGTATGGGAGCCACGGCATCCGGGTGGGGAATTGCGGCGCCAGGTAAAATTCACGTATAGGTACCTATTAGGTTTAAATAAGTTAAATTTTAAACTTCGTTATTTTTAATGGTTATTCCTTCATAAGTGATAAAAAGCGCTGGTGGCCTAGCGGTAAGAGCGTGCGACTTTCAATCCGTAGGTGGTGGGTTCAAACCCCGGCTCGTACCAATAAGTTTTTCGGAACTTATTTATTTAAAACATTACGGCACAAGAACAAGTAAAAAGTACAAAAGGCGGACTTTCATGCTCTGAGGCATTCTTTACCAGTCAACCACTGGGCAACTCAATTCATGGGTCAACTTATGTACGAAATATCATTTGATATTTATCAGTCGCTTTTCGGTGAAGGAAAACATCGTGAGGAAACCGGACTAATCCCAATAAGGTTTAGTTTACCCTTGGGTTGGAAGGTCAGATGGCAGTCGCTTTCGTAAAAACTAGTGCTACGCTACGCCAATTCTTGGGATTAGTCAATTGTCGGAGCCCAGGCTCCCATGAGCCGTGGCAAATATGCCGGGACAACGCGAGGAAGATGATGAGCATTTGCCTTGACCAGTTCAGTTCCGATAAAATCGAGTTCCGAAACCTATTACTTGACCTATTCTACCTACCGATCGATCCTACCTACCTAAGCGCATTCCCTAAGAATAAAATTACGTATCTAGAAAATAGTCATAAATAGTTTATCCAGTGAACCCAGACTGAGTGACTATTACACATACAATGACTATTTGCCTGCTGGATTTATCTACCTAATTCAGAAATAAGAAGTACTTATTTTACAACTTATGACTAATGCTTTCTAATGACTATTCGTAAACGCGCTACAAGCCTCCATTAGCTACATATTAACCGTTTGTCTTAATCTGTCATTTTAACTTTTGTGTTTGTAAGAAAAGGATTAAACATAAATTAACTAATGGAGGCTTGTAAAGTTTTATGAATAAGGGCATCGCATCGCTAGACTTAGGTACTTACAAAAGGTACGTTTCCACAACAAAGTATCAACATTGTGATAAGCCGCTACGTTCCACTTCCACGGAAGCCTGTCCTGGGTTCGAATCCCGGTAAGGGCATTTATTTGTTTGATGAGCACAGATATTTCTGAGTCATGGGTGTTTTCTATGTATTTAAGTATTTATATATTGTATATATCGTTGTCTGAGTACCCATCATAACACAATGCCTCCTTGGGCTTACCGTGGGACTTAGTCAATCTATGTAAGAATGTCCTATAATATTTATTTATTTACTTTACTAATACGGTTGTTAACAAATCCTAACAAACAGGTGTGGAGTTCGTGTCACCAACGCTTCGGGAGAAGCTGATGACCGTGATGACGGACACGATGTGCAACATACAGTATTTCGACCAACTGCCCGCTAACAAGGTGTGTGGCTTCCACGCTACGGCCGGCACATGCAAGGTACCTTTATAACCTGACAAGTAATCTTGTAATATAAACATCAACGCTTCGGGAGAAGCTGATGACAGCGATGACGGACACGGCGCAACATACAGTATTTCGACCAAGTGCCCGCCTACAAGGTGTGTCCTGGCTTCCACGCTACGGCCGTCACATGCAAGGTACCTATATAACCTGACAAGTAATCTTGTAATATAAACATCAAAGCTTCGGGAGAAGCTGATGACGGCGATGACGGACACGGTGCAACATACAGTATTTCGACCAACTGCCCGCTAACAAGGTGTGTGGCTTCCACGCTACGGCCGGCACATGCAAGGTACCTATATAACCTGACAAGTAATCTTGTAATATAAACATCAACGCTTCGGGAGAAGCTGATGACCGTGATGACGGACACGGTGCAACATACATTATTTCGACCAACTGCCCGCTAACAAGGTGTGTGGCTTCCACGCTACGGCCGGCACATGCAAGGTACCTATATAACCTGACAAGTAATCTTGTAATATAAACATCAACGCTTCGGGAGAAGCTGATGACGGACACGATGTGCAACATACAGTATTTCGACCAACTGCCCGCCAACACGGTGTGTGCTGGCTTCCACGCTACGGCCGGCAAATGCAAAGTACGTATATCTAAGTATGTACAGTCAGCTGCAGAGAAAAGATACCCCCCCTGCATAGAAGTTTGTATGCAAAGGTGCTAAGCGAAGAGTATTGCTGACTGTCCTACCTCTTACCTGGCAAAGGGTACTCCATGAGGAATAATAATTATGAAAATATGCACAAATCGAGGTTTTTACAAATTTAAAAAATTATTCTCCATTTCTTTGTGTTGGGTGAAGAACTTGATTTACTGAAGAGAATAGGGAACGATATGCCGTTAAAGCTGCATCTCAGTCTATGCAAATACCTACCACAGCGATGTGTTGCGGGCATAACAATAGATCTTTTCCTTATGTTTTATTGTCAGATATATAAGATTAACTTATGATACTTGATTTTCAGGGAGACAATGGTGGCCCATTGACGATATGGTATAATGCCACAGAGGAAGTTATTTTGGTAAGTTATGTGTTATATGTGTACATGCAAGCACATGGTCGGTCGGTACGTAGTAAAAGATAAGACGAAGTTCCAAAAGCCTCAACAGCTAGACAAAAAAAAATCTCCTGTGCTACTACTTATAATTTTTCATCTACGTCGATACCTACCATCTGAATTTTTTAACTTAGCGTCCCTAGTATAACAGGCATAACAGCATTGCTTCTTATTGTTATCAGATCGGCGTGGCATCGTTTGTGGACGCGAGCGGCTGCAACGACGAACTTCCCTCTGTGTTCACGCGCGTACAGCGCTACCTGCAGTGGATCAGCGACAATACCGGCATCGTACTTGAATAACATGCTAGCTAGTCTAGACAGACTTTACTGATTGCTTTGTTGAACGGTCAACATACATAGTAGCGTATGGTATGGAACAACGCGCCAAAAGTACCTATCTGCCACCCTCGAACACATTCCCAAATAAGGATATAGGCTACGATACTTTTGATGCTGACTGAACGAGGGTTTCGTATATAGTAAATAAAGATCAGCAGAAACACCGGCATCGTAATCAATTGATTGATTTTTTATAACATATTTTTTTACAATTTTATTTATCGTTTACCGGCACATTAAAATATTTAATTACTTCAAACTATAAGATTTTTCTTCCTCTTTTCCTCTGAGGTTCATTTCGCGTGTGTTTACTAACGAACTGGTTGATAATCTTTTTCTGATAATTAGTATATCTATAATTAGTCGATTATACGTGGCACGATTGTTTTTATTAGCTAGTATCAATCAATTTATTATCTCGCAGTCAATAAGTCAATAGAAAATACAAACAAATGTAAATAATCAAATATCATTACCCACTACAAACATTACCTAGATAAAAATTAGGTACCTAAGTTACATTTGTTTTATTGTTCACAAAGGAAGAGGCTGTAGGCTTTTGAGTTGTTGTGCTGGCGTCAAATGAGAACTGATATATATGTATGTTATAAAATGGGCATGTAACACATTTACCCCCATTTATATATTTAACTTCTAAACTAAGTAGAGGATTACAAAATACACCTATTTATGTTCCAAATTATATTGATTTTATATAGCTTAGGTATTTCGAATAATAATCATCATATCAGCCTTCTATCGCCCACTGCTGAGCATAGGCGTAGTCGAACAATAATGGCTGTGACAAACGGACGGACGGAGACGGACATAACGTAACTACAAGGGTTCCGTTTTTGCCATTTTGGCTTCGGAACCCTAATAATACAATAACTAGTTGAAATTATATTGGACAATTAGTATTAATTAATTGAAGAGCCAACTTCCATTTAATCCAGCAGGCATAAATACTGAAATGTTATCAAAAATCTGATTAATTCTGGGGATAATCATTCAATAAAAGATTGGGTACGTCGATTCATCATGTTAATGCCGATAACAACATTATATAAATCAAAGCTTATTTAAGATTTACCATATTCCGATTATCATTGAGTAAGAATGCGGGTTCTGTTAGTCGGTTTGGCTCTAATAGTGGCGGCGGCGGCGGCGGCGGCCTCGGTGCTGCCCACAGCGGAGCCGGTCCTGGGGTACCACGACGCCGTGGGCATCCCTCACGCGGCCAAAATCAAGGCAGTGGAAGACCGGTACTTCGCCAACCAAGACGAAGACGTGCCAATGGACCCTCGCATTGTGGGAGGAGTTGTTGCTGCAACCGGTGGTCATCCTTACTTGGTGAGTAGGTAATTATTACGATCCCCCCCTCCCCTCCCTCCCTCCCTCTCCTTGCATGGTATTTTGTCTCTTTTCTGTGGGTTTTGTGAAAGGTTTATTTAATACATTGCATTTGCAACATGTACTTAGGTGTAAGGTGTAATTTAGGTCATGTGTAAATTTATTAATTTCCGCTACCTTTTAGACCGCCTGTTGTTTACCTCTGCTTGTGTTACTGTTTTCTTTTATTGAGGTGTGCAATAAAGAGTATTTTACTTGTATATAGAAGTTAAATGAAAATAATGTACTAATAGTCAGGTAATTATGATTTGATGATGATGATGCTCTCCTGACCGATTTCGGCCATAGCGACTGTGTGCTCTGGAGTAGGCAATTTTTAATTCGCGTTACTACTTTACTCGGTTATTTATTATGTGATACTATAAACAAAAAAAGAAGAAAAAACAATCTTAACATAAATAGTAATTTCATAGCTTTAGAATTTCGATATTGTAATTTAACGTTATTAAAATAAATAAAAACCGACAAAATTCGATCAAAATTGACACTTGGCGCGTATGTTTTTTCCCGTTCTTTCTTGCGAAATGTGACAAAGACAGCGGCAAACCGATAGAACGGCCTTAATGTTTTACAAAGTACCTAATAGTAGGTATCGAATGGTTTCTTCGACGATGGTGAATAATGTCGTAGCTTTTAAAAGTTCTACACATTCACATCGCACATTAAAGTTTGTGAAAAGTGGTGAAAAGTTTCAAAAGCTTTTTCGTAATCGATAATTTATGATATACGATAATAATAAATGGTGGATTAGAATTGCTGGACCGCGGTAGTAATCTCACAAAGTCGTTAGTTCAAATCTCGCTCGAGGCGATATTTTTTTTGCATTTCAGTAGGATAATTTTATAAATTGATACCATACACCACTAAATAAAGGATTGAATACATTGATACAAGTAGAACAGACATAGGTTGGGTAATGGTGGACGATGCTCACCTGACAGTTCGTGCCAAACTATAGTGCTCTGATCACCTGCGACACCGATCATAGGGCTGCACTTATGAGAAAAAAAACCGGACAAGTGCAAGTCGGACTCGCCTACCGAGAGTTCCGTACTTTTTAGTATTTGTTGTTATAGCGGCAACAGAAATACATCATCTGTGAAAATTTCAACTGTCTAGCTATGACAGACAGACGGACAGTGGAGTCTTAAGTAATAGGGTCCCGTTTTTACCCTTCGGGTACGGAACCCTAAAAATGATTTAGCATGGGATTTTTCTAGGCGGGTCTCGTCATCAGCCTCCTCAATGTAGTTGGCCAATCTGCCTGCGGCTCATCACTCCTCTCCGCCAATCGGTTGGTAACCGCGGCCCACTGCTGGAACGACGGTGTCAGGCAGGCCTGGCAGTTTGAGGTTGTCCTGGGTTCCAGTTGGCTGTTCATCGGCGGTACTAGGATCTCCACGTCGCAGGTCGTCATGCACCCGTCGTGGAACCCCTCAACGCTGGCCAATGATGTTGCTATGATCTATCTGCCTACCAATGTAGCCTTCTCAAGTAAGATATTATTATTAATATCTACATAAATTTGCGCATTTTTAGAAGAAATTTAGATATTTTTGGCTTTTGTGCATAAATTGTTACAAATTAAAATGAAAAAATACAAAAAGCGGTACGATTTTTCAAAAACTCCTCTCTCTAAACCTACGGCACCTTAATTTGTTATTGATAATTAGTAAAATATGGGACGAAATAATATACTATGACTAATGTGAACTGTTTTTGTTTCAGCTATTATCCAGCCCATTGCCTTGCCATCCACCACCCAACTGTGGGACCCATTTGTGGGTCTGTGGTCTACTGCTTCTGGATACGGCAAGACCAGTGACTGTGAGTGTGCCTGGAGGAGGAATCAATTAGATCAGTAGAAACTAGAAAAAACAATTTCCTCACGGAGTTACATAGCTTTCACACTTTCGTTATTTGAGAGATATGCCGGTGTGAAAAATTGGGCCCACGAGTCCACATTCTAACCACGACGAGACGAGATCGTCATTAGTTTCCTAATTAGCGGCGTGGACTTGGTTCTGGACTGAGTTCTTGCATTGATGAACAACAAGTTTTAATATCAATGAAATAACTTATTGTAGTACAAACCGGCGTGTCGACGGCCAGCGTGGTGAGCCAAGTGTCCCTGCAAGTGATCTCGGTGGCGCAGTGCCAACTCACTTTCGGTCACTGGATTCTCGACAGCACCCTCTGCACCAACGGTATCGGGGGCGTCGGCATCTGCGGCGGCGACTCCGGCGGTCCGCTGGTCGTTAATTCCAACGGACAGAATATTTTGGTAAGTTACTGGTTTTTTTTTATTAGTTGCTCGCAGTTTGTCGTAATATTTGTGTGGAAGTATTGCAATACGAAGATAGAATTAGATAGTTCACAACATCATCGCAATGCTTTCGGATGGGAGCCTGCCAAATGAACTAGCGTTACCCTGGACCGCGATAGCGTTTTGCATAGCCCCATATATTCCAGAAATGCCGGCGATTCTTACGAAAACCGCAGTAGCCCTAACCACTAGATCACTGAGCTGTGATGGTGTTATGATATTAATCTGATCACATGGTGTGTGTGTCAACAAAATACATTTGGGCTAAAGTACAATGCTAAATTCCAGGTGGGCATCAGCTCGTTCGTAGCAGCGGCCGGTTGCCAGCTCGGCCACCCCTCGGCCTTCGCCAGGGTCACCAGCTTCTACAGCTTCATAGTCAGCCATCTGTAAACCTGACCCAACTTGAACGACATTGTAAGGTCTGGATCTTCAGTTGAGTTACATCATATGGGGAGACAGCAATATCTCGATAAAAGGGCGTTTTCTGCTGTCTACGTCAGCAGGAGACCAATGCTTAAAAGTGATAAAGCTAGGTCAAAGGTAACTTTTCTGGGATCACAAAATGAGTTTTAATTTAAATGGGCCGCTGTTAATGTTGCTGGTTTTGATTGGATTGACTATATTATGTACATGTTGAACTAGTGAATATAAATTATAAAAAAAAACCTATGGGTCTTTTTTAGAGGCTTGTTACTTACAAGTGACAACCTGTTGACCAGGGGCACATGTTTGTGAAAAACCTTTCAATTTATCTTCTCATCTTGCTTGTAAGTAGTATGAAACGAGCATTTCATAAAGTTTACCTACTTCCTACTTGCTAATATCAATGTTTTTATTAAACTATTAGGCCTAGCCTATTAACTAATATAGGCTCACGGTTGGTAGGTATTTTAACTATCTACAGCTACCAAACGCAATTCAGTTGTGTAGCGTCTGTCGTCTTCCGCTATCTGTCGAGAACTAGTCGTCAACTGGTCTTGTTGGCTGTCATGTCTAATTTTGAATTTAGATGTCGGTCGTTCCAATATTCCAAATAATATGTATGTTAGTCAGCCAGTCAGTCAGTCGGTCTATGTCAGGTCGCCACGGAGGTTAGAAGCCCCGACAAGTAGTATATACCTAAGCTATTTACAGTGAGACTTTAGTATCTGCTGTTAGTGATTTCATTGTTTAATCATTGCAAATTGCAACTAAACGTGCCTCTCGTATATTTAAGATATACATTTTGAAATTAGGTCCCGCCGAAGTTTTGGGTGCGACATTGCGCCCATGGTTCTTCTCGGTTTGAGTCATCGTTTAACGTTCGCAATTATTTCCTGATTGATTGTAACAATCGCTAAAATTAAAATCAGAGTTCAGATAGAACTGGTTCGAATCATGAATTTTGTAGATAAAGAATGGTATTTTTTGTAAATACAAGCACGAGCTATAAATTAAACAAATTTTCTAACTATTTACCTACGTTGAGAATAGGGGAAACGTGTGGAATGTAAACGAAAGACGACATATCATTCAAGCTCCTTTATTTCGACCAGGTACCAAGCCAGCAGGAAGCCAATTTTTGGATTACGAGCGCACGATTTCGTGTGGCTTCCTTCAATATCATCTCCACATGCTAGGCATTTAAATTTTACTAATATAATTGAAAACGAGTGGTCAATATCACTAGATTCCCAATTTCTATCGCTTGTATTTTAAAAATAGCATTTCGCCGTTTTTCACAAGTTTTCGAGTGACGAAATTGAGCGCTCAAAATTCAAAAATCGGCCCCCAGGCCGTCAGTCAAGCCACGACCACTCAACGCAATCTCACTCCTATCCTAACGACACGAGGTGCATTTCTTAATTAGTTACGTCTAACCGCATAAAATACACTTTACAATATAGTTAATGTCATCCACGACGGTGCGCCGGTCACCTCCGTAGAAGCCACCATCTATAACCCTCCTATAGGTATCTTCCCCAGTCCCTTAAGTTTCATAGACATTTATACATTTTTTGCACAACAATCATTAAGTGTTTCTACGTTAGTATAATTTAAAAATGTGCGATTTAAGCGTTCATATATTTTGCGAACCGAATATAAGTTCTCATGACCTAATAAGTAATTTCCAATGTGTTATTTTTTATCGTTTTAGTAGAAAAAGTCGCGTAGGATCAATATAAACAACGGTTGCACTTTGGTATAGCCAGATGCAATAAAATTGATATTACTTCTGCTACACAGGTAGAAAATATTAGCAATTTTAGTGCCACTGACACGCTTTTCTGATAGTTGATCTAGCTATTTGATAATCTAATATGGTATACTTATATTATCACTGATTAATGCCGATAACGAATTAATTAGTGATAATATAAGACACAAAAACAAATGCAATTTAATGGAACATACATTTTTGTCAATTATTATTTTTTTAATTACAACAATAACTTCACACAAATCTTGCAATTAAATTGTCGTATATATTTTTATTTATACCATGAATTTGAAGAAACTTATTTGATAACAAATTATTTTTTTAGTTTATGTTATTTATAACAAATTATTCTATAACTATGAAATGTTGAGACTAGATAATTATAAATATAACTTATACAACGTTTAACAACTAAACTATATTATATTATAGCGTTTCAGATTAGTGCTACATTATAAAAAGAACAATGACAGATTCAATTGTTATGACTAAATACACTACAAAAGCTACTTTTCCTATAGACTGCCCTCGAAACAATAATTCGATGTTTAAAACAAAATAATCAGAATAGACCGCGAGCCAGGCGCAAATTTCGTCAGTCATCGCCTCCCGGGCGAAAACTCGTATAGCGGTTAATGGCTATGTATGATGAACCCTCGTGAATGTCAGCTGCCGCTCCGTTGGTGGGTTGAGGAATGGCAGCCATCGAAACGCGTAACACGGTCTTTCCACCGCGATACAACCGGCTGACGATTTGTTTTGTTAACAATAGCTAATCTATAGTAATAGTTAATCTATCATCTGACAAAGTATCAAACGGGAGGCGATGACGCGGATGACTGAAAAGAATTTTCTTTTTTACATGTACATGTGACCAGCTGACGGTCTTTCCACAGCGATACAATCGGCTGACGATTTTGTTTATTCACAATAGCATCTAAACTATCATCTGACAAAGTATCAAGCGGGAGGCGGTGACAATTTTTTTATAGACTTTATTTGCTGCCATTCCTCAACCCACCAATGGAGCGGCAGCTAACGTTCACGAGGGTTCATCATACATAGCCGTTAACCACTATACGAGTTTTCGCCCCGGAGGCGATTGGTCATGGAAATCTGTTCCTGGCCCGCGGTCTAATAGAATGCCAATGAAAAGAGGCTGACACGATGACATATTTACAGGCTGCTTCAGCTATAAAACCTTTTTACCGCTTGTGTTCTAGAAGCCATCCGTGTAGGTAAAGTAATTTTCATCCATTAATTAGGGGATGACTCACGTTAGTCACACTACATCGCGCCGACCCCGAGCCCCTTCCGTATACTGACACTTACCGAATAATCTGTATCACATGTTTGACATTTCAATCTTTGTATCAATTTGGCCGACTTTTCTGATAATCGGGCAGTGCTCATAATCAGAGGGCCTTCCGTGAAAATCGAAATTTTGTTGCCTACCTCTCTATCACTTTTGTATATTCGAGCTACAAAGAGGCAAAGAACAAAATTTCGATTGTCGCGGTAAGAGGAATTATTAAACAAATGCGGCCGACATATGCATACCAGTGTAACGAGAATCATGCTTAAATCTCACAGAATACTTACCTACTTATAAAATTCGAGTGTTGTTTGATTTGTTTGCAGTAATCATAAAAAGAGAGCGACGAAGTCAAAAACCTCATAAAGGCCGATTGGTCTAAACCTCGTGCCATAATTCATTAACTAAATGAAATTATTCATAGCTGTGCCATATATGGCTATTATACAGAAACTGCTTTTTATGATCAAGTCCTGTCCTCCTGATAAGTTTCGTCGTGAGATACATGAAATAATGAATATATCTAATTACCTACATAGTGTATCGTTTTGCGAGCACTTATTTATCCCGAAGTATTTTCTTATCTAAAATTGGGAAACACGGCGAATTATTTCGATAGAACGCACAAAGCGAAATAAATTACATAAAACATCATGACAATAGTGACAAACACAGACAAAATAATTTGCCCCGCGAATCCCATAAAAATGTAGAGACAATTCCAGTTTCAGTACGTTTTGCTCGATATTTACAATATTTGAAATTCATTCTGCCAGAGATAAAATAGGGCGATTGCTAAAATAAATATTTATAAACTAGCACATAAGAAAAATAAATTGAAAGTAAACCTAGAAGGAAGCATTAATAATCAACTACCATACGATATCACAGTTCTTTTATGCAAATAATGTAATTATAATAAAAACTCAAATATGTATAAAATTATTCGTTAGTTGACAACCAAAACTCAGATGCATATCACGCGAGTGTCAGTGGCAAAGTGTCAAACATATTCACTTTATGGTATAAGACCCATTTTAAGAGTTATAAATTAAGGTGCTAAATTCTATTAAATTAGGCAAGCCGGTAAGAATCGAGTTCTATGAACGCTTCATCACTGTTTAACTTTTGGACACCTTGTATCTAATTCCATACCGAAATGTTTGTTTTAATGTTTGTTCTATTTACTGTCGAGTTTTGGTTGTTAACAGAATACATTGTTAAATTAGCATTCAAGTGTAGCATTATTAAAAAGTGCAATGGCAAATTCATTTACTTATACGAAAATTTGCTTCACTAACGTGGACCAAGATCGTTTGTGATCCCAATAGAGGTCAAAAGTTAAAAAGAAATGTGGATACTCTTCCTAAAATTCCTCAGAAATAAAATCAACTGAAATTATGCAGAAAGCGCTATTTTAAAAATAACAGACACCCGCGATCCAAAGACGTTTCACCTGTTAGTTCCGTTTTCGACGATTCCGGCTAAACCGACTCATTCAATCGTTACTAACTCGCGTGAATGTGGATTTCCTTATTTAGATTCTAGTTGCACATTATAAAGGAAGTCCACAGTAAATTTCCTGCTCAGAAAATTCTCCAAAAGAGCAGTGAAGTCCCATAATTTCATTGAACCTACCTAGAATATCAATGAGTATTGTAACTAATAATCAAGACTTGCCATTAATGTAATCGTAAAAATGCTTGATATGAAGACCAGTGTATAGGCTGATACAGATAATTGGAAAAAAATATTAAGGTTCGTAATATGCGTTCACAGAAAAATAAAATGCTTATTTCTGAACTCGGACCCTTAGACTAGAATTTCCTATTTTTTTATTTCGATTAAATAGAAAGCCACCGCGAATCTTAGGTACGCCGTCTTAGATGGCGCGAGAATTTAAATTGAAAATACGTATCTAGATCATCTTTTTTGCTTAGTCCATTTGCAAATAATTACTTTCTACTTTCAATTTACGCCAGAATCATGAAGTTGTCACAAAGAGAGTCCTCGTTGAAGCCAATTTTATGCAACACAAGACTTCATTTAAAATATCACGTGTCAATATTTTAAAACATGAGTAAGAGTATATTTTTGTTGAGCTTTTCAAAAGTAGATCACGATACGAATTTTTGATGCTAAATTATAAGGACATAGTAAAAAGGTACCAATTCTTCTGGAACTAACGTTGTAGGGCATAATAATAGATTTCTTCCTATGGGACCAGCGATTAAATAAAGTGGAACGCATACTCGTAGCAGCAATGTCAATAGATTATCTCTCGAAGGCAAATTATGTTTAGTCCAAAAGTATCGGTATCTTATATATTTTTCCAAGGTGTAGCGCCACCTGCAATTAATCTCAACGCAAGGCATTTAGGTGTCGATGTATGCAGAAGTGATCGGATGAAGGTGGAAGAATTAGCTAGACTCTATGGCTTAGGTCGGACAGAGCACTTTGAGTATGTAGTCCGTTAGTAGCGTCGGCACGGTGGGGCTGTCTTCGTTGATAGCCTTTAGAACTGAAACCGAGAAAATTATGGTTAATTACAATTTTATAATAACTGGAGCAATATCATTAGTTGTTAGTACTTGTTAGGTAACAGGGCGTTTAAAATTAAATTACAGCGCTGTACGATCGATCGAAGCATGTTTTCATTATTTTCTTATTTTCATAAAGGCACAAGCTACACATACATTTCGACAAATCATTAACTTGGTTTGTATTTGACTTCCCCATACATCGAGACAGCTTTTCAAGTCAGTGCAGCGAAACCACGTTATTTTGTATAGTTTGTATTATATTATGTACCTAAAAAACTTTTATTATAAAATAGGGCCGAAGGGATGCGTGTCGATACTCTCGATGAACTAATTGGAGACTCGTAGGTATCGCTGTTTATTTAAAAAATTCCAAACACTATACCGTATGTCTACATAAATAATTCAAAACGTAAGTGTATACGTGTAATAACTAAATATAGATAGATACTAGAAAAAATAACAATAAAAGCGACTTACTTTTAATGAGAACTTGCAGCGTCTGGTTGTCGGGCGGGCCGTTGTCCAGATGGAACGGTATCACGGTGGTCAAGTACTGAAACAACCGCCGCTATTAGATCAGGGCCAACTATTTCAATACCAGCGCTAAAGATACACCACGTCCTTGAGCGTGGCACTAAAACTTACATTAGATATGGGTCGTTGTTAGAATCTGTGACGTTCAATTGTTTTCAATAGGTACCTAACCTAACTTGTGGAATGTTAAATGCGGTACCTACTGAGTGGTGTCCTTGGAATTTTAATTCTTACAAAAATTTGAACTTTGATCTGAACCTTTACGGCATTTAAAATTTCATTGACTAAAGAGGAACTATTTTATAATTGGAAGAACATTAAAAAAGAAAATTTGAAAAACATAATCCCAAAGGCTAGCAATCTACTGCAACAATCAAACTTGTTTGATATGCACCCCTGTATCTTTCTACACACATTCGCTGACCGTACGATTAAATAAAGTGGCTATTACACAATTACACACTATATGTACAAGAAGATTATAGGCATCAAAACTGTTTTCTTATAGATATTTATTAGCGTCGCCCGAGCGTTGGCTTAGAAGCCAAAGCCAAGTTGAGTAGACTCCACTCTATGGCTGCTGCTCGACGCAACGTTGGCGCAACTGCGCAGCGATACCATTTTCCATAGCGCTGACTGGACGCCGACGCTCAAAAGACGCTAGTGTGGGGATCTCTTTATTTACCTTTGACTCTGAGCCAGAATTGTTAAGGTTTGGCGACCGCGGCGGCCCTCGTTTCTTCTTCTCAGTATGATACTGCCGCCTCTTATTCTGCACAGCCAACAGCAGCGAGATGAAGGTGTTCTTAAGCTCCTTCTCATACTCCAGCTCGTCGCGGAGAGCCAGTTCCGCGATGAGGGTCTCTGAGAACTCTCTGATGAGGACTTCGAGCTCCATGTAGGTCTCGTTTAGCTGGGTTAAGGACAGTTGTCGGAGTTCTGTGGGAAGAATGACAATAAAGTAGGTAAGTATAGTGAGTAGGTACCCAGATTCTTTCATCGAAATTAGAGATCACTAAAGTTTATATGAGAAGGGCGACGTAGAGTTAAAGTAGTTAAACGTACAGATGCTTAAGTTACGAAAAGTTTCCAAAAAGTTGGAAAATTTCGCAGTAAATAAAGGAAACTTTCATTTTGGAAATGGAAAATTTAGACTCTTATATAGGTAGGTAGCTACAAAAATATACAAAAATAAATCATGTCACGTGCTGACATAATCTAATCACGTGTCGATTAGTGGATGGTAGAGCATATAGTCTGGATCCAACTATAGTGTGGAATTATTCGGATCTGTATCTGGATCAGAATAGGACCATATCCGATGGGTGTTGGTAAAATTTTGCTCCGACGTGTAAACCCTAGTACTTAAAGGCGCATCCATTTAAAAATTATTTTAACTCTAACTTCATATTAAATAATAAGTATTATTCAATATACATTTTACAGGTATCATTGAAATATCAAATATTTTACTGCAAATTGTCCCTAAGATATTTCATGATTGATGCCGTTACTATACTTACGCAGACACTTTTCGAATTGCTATAATTTTAATCGTAACCTTACAAGTTTCCTTTTCTAGACGACATTAACTCTTATAATTAAATCAACATGTACTCAATAAAAAGCTGGACGTGATTGTGTGGAAATAACGACTAAATTGCATTCTATTTCAGATTGCATCACTATAATAATAGTGTACAAAAAATGCGTACACGCAAACTGAGTTACATCCATATAAAGAAGTTCCCAAGAATCTCAAGCAAGTAAGATACTGCCGTCAAAGTTTTTGTACCCAGGAACGATGGGAAGAATCTTTTAATGCTTTGTGTTGGTCGAGATTGAACGTTATCTTTATAATGATAGATATTTTTTTACAATTGCTCAGGCCTGACTGGTACTTAAGACGTTCTACGGGTTATGAAAAACAAGTTATTAGTTTGCAGTTAGAAGAACTTAGCGCCATATTTTAAGACATATCGCAGTTTTTGAAAGCCATTGGTTGAAGCTAGTACTTATTAAAATTAAAAAAAAAAAAAAAAAAAACATTCGGTGTCCGACTCGGCACTCGGTCAACTAAAAGTTTCTTATCTTATATAATAATAAGTACCTTTCCTTCTTATATATTTATATATTTCGGGGATCTCGGAAACGGCTCTATTTCGATGAGATTTGCTATATGGGGGTTTTCGGGGGCGAAAAATCGATCTAGCTAAGTCTTATCTCTGGGAAAACGCGCATTTTTGAGATTTTTATATGTTTACCGAGCAAATCTCGGTCTCCCAGATATTATTTAATTAAACATCAACTCACTGTTTCATATGAAAACAATCGAAGGCAATGAACGACCTAAGGGTTGTCAAATAGTGGTATTTGACAACCCTTCAGGCAGGAAATATCAGTGTGAAATTATCAATTTGTTTGACCTCTTTCCAGTAGGTAGGTAGGTTGAAGTCTTGCTTTAAAATAAAATACATAAAGAAATAAATATTGGACATTCTTACACAAATTGACTAAGCCCCACAATAAGCTCAAGAAGGCTTTGCTTTAAATCTCAAATGTTAAGTACCACTAGTTATTAGTAATCTGAATTAAACTTACTGTCTTCATAAAGAGGTGAATTGAGGACTTCCTTCCCTTTCTCCAACGCTTCATTGTACTCCAGGACGTCGCCTTCGGAGGACGGTGTCTCCTGCATCATGTCATCGATTTCTTGAATCACCTGAAAAATTAACATTGTTGATAAATAACGACATGATATGAGTAGGATAGGTACCATCAGAGCTCTTATAAGTGTATATATTGTCCGCGTACCGTACACGTAAGGCAAAATCCAGAACTTGAATATCGTAGACCGTAATTTCTTTAGAATTAAGTTCTAAGTAGCAGAAAATAAATATAATTAATCCCCTTATTCATACCAAAAATATCTTAGAATTTGGCAGAATATAACTTTTAAGACGCAAATACATAGATATTGAAGATGCGTAAAATAGAATCGCCAATGTTGTTAGTATGTATATACACAGTAAACTAGTACAAGGAGAGTATAAAACACTGGTTTTACTGCTTTACAATGACGCATCAGGTAAAACTACAATACATGGAAACCCAAAGGACAAGAACGTTTGGGTTTCCATGTTTTATATAAGTACAACAATTTGTGGAAGCTTTAAATATCACAAGTTATATTTAAAGAGTATTTATTCCACATTTGAAGAAATATCATTAGTAACCATTTTTAGCCGTTCAGGGACCGAAAATGAGTTTTCACGTCATTAAAAAATATATTATCGAGTTCCACATATTAATACTTAAAATTATAAGGCACGAAATAGTCAATGGCTAAGAAACGGTGAAATTGAATAATCAATGAGCAAGTTAGCACAAAATAATCATCTGGAATGATTCTTCAAGAAAGGATAGCTTTTTTGAGCTGTGGACACTGGACTTGAATGGGATAATTATCTTACTTCATCGGCAGTCTTGACGGGACACTCGTGGTCCTGGTGTAGGCCTCCCAGGATGAGCGCGTGCATATCCAGGTCCGAGGCTACGGCCTCGTCTTCTGAGCTGTGGATCTCGTCGTCTGGGGTCATTGAGCCCTGATAACAAAAGAGTAACGGTTAAATATGAAAATTTTATTCGAGTTCCCTAAGTGTAGACAGCGTCAAATATAAGAATCAGGATTTATGATCGATATAATACTAAATACAAAGTTATTTTTACGTTATGCATTGGACGTACATTGAAAAATACTAGTAAATAATGATTTTCAGCGAAAAATAAAATTAGGAAAGAAATATCCCTTAAAAAATTTGCTCCTGTCTACACTTTTGTACTTCATGTCATGACTTTTAATATCCGAATTAAGTGTTAAGATTTTTTTATTAAATGTTCCCGAAGTTCCCTCACCGGAGATATGTAAATTATACGTACCTGTAATTTGTTTTGTTAGATTCTAAAGTTCAATGTCAGTAGGTAAGAGTACATTAATATGCAAGTTTTCCATAGCCGTAGCATTTGTTTGAAATCTCATATAACAATCTACGTCATATTTTATCTTCCCATGGAACAATGTCGGATACCAGACACCGCACGGCAGACGGTATCAGGTTTCTATACAAAAAGGACTAAAACAAAAGCGGCTCGAAAGCCGACGACTTTTGTTCCTTCCGTCCCTTTTACATCAACTGCGTAAAAAGGAAAAGGAAAAAGTAGCCTTAGGTTTTATCGACTTCGTTAATAGGGCAGGCGATAACATGAGCGATTCGTAAAGATTATAAACGGAAAGTGAGTCCGTAGCTAAGGGAGACCAAAAGGACTATTGAGTCTTTATTAATTGATCTCATCTCATTTTGAAATCACCAGCACCAATGCAGCACATTGTGCTGTCATAATGAGATAAATTAGCCCAATTTTAATGCGACAATGGATGCTGCCTGGACACATTCGTTTTCTGACATCGTCATTAGATATGTAAGTAAATATAACAATATTAAACCATCTCTCATCTCATTTTTCCGTATTGAACGTGATTCTTGCCGCTTGCAGATCACGCATTGGTACGTAGGTATGTAGAGGATTTTTAGGGCGTCTTTATGTCATTGTATTATTTAGATGCCGATACGTTTATTAGTTGTTGCACATTTACGCTAAAAATATGCGCGGTTAAAACTCAAGAAGCTTTTCGTTGTACTTCAATTCATTTAATTTCCTGCCCATTTTGTACTTTATTACTGTGACAATAATATGAGGTCTGCAGCGACTTTCATATTGATTATCGCTGTGACAAGGTACGAAATGGGTGGGAAATTTAATTATTTGACTGTGCACTTGAAAATTGGACTCGAGTAGCGACCAACTGGAATACGCGGTTAATAAATGAAACCGTGACGAAACAGTTCATTTGCGCTGTGTTGTTAATTAGTGATGAATTATACGAATATATGTAAACCATATAAAAATAGCGATGTGTGGTAATTGACATCTATACTGTACCATAGTAACAATAAAGAATTATGAATTATGTATAACGATTAAAGCACACGTCGCAAAAAGCGTATAAAACGGGCGTATCATGGAGGTGTATAAAAACATGCCACAATCGGCAAATACTTGCATTATTTATTGTTTTCATTTTGAAAAAGTCTATTAATATATGAATGTTGTTAAAAAATACTCAAATAATTTATTCAATTAAAAAATACACAGTTACACAGTCGTGCATACAAAAAAAATCAAATTTTAAAATCTTTCTAAAACAAACACGTACATATATAAAGAGCTAAACAGAAACACTAAAACTAACTAGAAATTAACTACCTACATTATCTATACTATAAACCCCATTCCGACCCCCACCCTGTCCAAACGTGCCAAATATAAATACTAAACTTGCGGCATTGCCGCGCTGGATGGCAAGCGATACTTGTTGTTAAAAAATCCATACAATATCGTAATTGTATCTGGACTTACATATGTGTATTAGGTTGACATGACGTTCTGGACTTACTTATCTTTGTCTATTTAAACATCGGGGACTTTATGAATCGGAACCGGTTGTGCTAATTTTATTCTGGTCCAAAATCGTTTAACTTTGGTCCCATAAGTTTAACTCTCAAATCAATTCTAGCATTACATTTTACAAAATCGGCTCTATAGGGGGTAAATTATAGATAGTTTATATAAATATGGTTTATACAAATATACTTATTTATATATTATCTTTAGCTTACCTTTTTGTCACTTAAATTTAAGGTGGGAATGTGCATCTTCCTCGAAAACGACTTGGTCCAGTCTATAGGCAGGATATTGCCGAAGTTGCCCGTGATTGTCCACCACATTCTGCAATAAAGCAAAGATAAACTGAAAAACAAAGATATGTTTTTCACCAATATTACATTTTAAACCTTCGCGCTTTGAACACATATTAAATCACATTTACAATTGGGTCTATATCGCGAATTTATTTTGTTACCTCTATTTACCGACGTTTCGACACAGCTTTCACTGATCGTGGTCGCGGCTAACTGACGTCCCAGCAAAATGTCTAAACGGAGATTTGTGTGACTACCCGACGAGAAGTGTATAAAAAAGTTTGGGGTAGACAACACATTATCAAACCGTGGGTGGTTATAAATGTTAATTATTGTCAATAGTTCTTTTGCTGGTGTCAAAACGTCGCTAAATAAAGGTAATAAAACAAATTCGCGATAGACCCGATTGTAAATGTGATTTAATTAAGTCAGCATTTTGTCACTCTAAAAGCATTCCATACCCCTCTTTATCTCATTTATCTGCGTCAATTTGGTAAGAAAGATTGGTTAGAAAGCTTAGTTGAGATCTCACAATTCGGTCATGGTTGTTACAAGATTAAAAAGATGGAGTGTTATTTCTGATGTCACGCTCTGCCCATAGGAAGCAATTGCCAGTAATGAGCGAATCGTTCACGGACATGACAACACCGTTGTATATCATCTATTCGTGCAAGTAAACTACACGCAAAAGTTTTATGATAACGAAGTCTATCGTTATGCAAGAAATCTGTATAGGTAGGTACCTAAGGCTTTCATATGATTAGAAATAATGGAGAATATTTTTCAGGTTTCCATCCAGGTTGACTAAGCACTATACTTTAGTAAGTACTTCAAGTACCTACACTGAATAAGAAAGTGTCTAGGTAGTAAGTATATTGAAAATCAGGATTATAAAGTATAAATCTTCTCATACATATGTCAGCGCTAGCGTTTCAAAAGGTTAAATCCAGTATCTGACTGTCAAGTACCATAATTCCAAAGACACTTTATCAACAGCTCAGCATCGAATGGACTCTCCCAGACTAATCGCATAATAAATGTGTCGCTAACGTCCGCTCTATCGGTTCCAAGTCGCATTTTTATTTTTATTATGTCCAACGCTAAGATTATCTAAAGCTGACCCAATTTATCAACTCGGGAATTTTTGTTCGTGGAACGATGGGATTTATTTCAGTTGAGACTTATTTATTTCGTGCTTGCTCGATTTATAATGTGATGTTATTTTAACTTTTGAATGAGGTAAGGATTACGACTGAATGCTTGCGTTTTAAGTCCAATTTTAGTTATACGGAAAAAATAAAAGCTCCATAGAAACAGGTGCGAAAATGAGATTTAAATAGGAACTATCATAAGGTGGAAAATTTATTGAGGTTGAATTTTCAGATAGTCAATTTTCTAGGTAGTCAATTTTCTTAATTACTTTTTAATTAATGTATTTTTAAGCAGAATCATTCTCTCATTACCCGCATACCTATATTTTCTTCCATCCTGGAGTTATGTTCCCCATAAAGCTTAACCTGGCAATCAATAAACAGGTAGGCCAAGGTCTTGCTGGGCACGCTAGCGTATATTTAGGGACGCCACTACGCCAGTTTACGCTACGGTAATAACTCTTAGTGATTAAACCGTCTGGTACCTAAACAATAGTTTTAATTGGGTATCGCTATTCTATAATACCCGAAATGATTTTTAATCCTTGTAAATTATTATTTTAAAAGGACATTCTCACGCTACTTCACCGACTTATCACTTATATGTTCCAAAAACAGTTCGTATAATATCTTTCAGGAATCCAAAAGGTACATTAGAACTGAAATTGACGCCAGTCTATTCAGGTTTCGTTTCCTCCGGCGTTATCAAATGCCGTTATTAAAAATGATAATCCCTAAATCTCACTAACTGTAACTAGCATACACTCATAACTTAACACTAGTTCTTATAGACAAGTTTTGTGACAAATGTGGAAAATTCTTCCGTCAATGCGCTATGAGGGCAATAGATCCTTTCCTATCCCATTATACCTAATCATAATCGTGGATGACAAAGACGTAGTTATGTACATTAATATTATCAGTAAATAACCTTCAGTGCGTGAGTAATCCCGCAGAATGCCGGGAAGCTCAGCTCACAGAAGGGTGTATCTTAGTAGACATGACGGTCAGTTGCGTCCGTTTTGTACGGGGCGCGCAATTGCGTCAGGCCTCCAATTCGCCGCAAGGACGGTGAGCCGGTGACGCGTCCCGGTCCCGAGTTCTGTTTACGCTCGGTATGCCGGTTTATGACTTTACAAGAATAGGTAGTTGTTGTTTTTGCCTCAATGTTGTGCCGGTTTTTAAGTTTAAAAGTGATTAAAGGAAATCATATCATTATACATTCAAAGATTACGCTGTCTGCAGGTACAAAAAATTTCAACATTTTGTTTTAGATTTTATTACTAGGTATCACTCCCTGTGAGTTGTGTTGATTGCAAATCGTCTCCTAGTTAGGCCCCGGCGTACTTGCAAACCAGTACTTGAGTGATTCCTCCTATACATGACCCCGTGTTCGTCCTTCGGATAGAAGCGAGGGAAATACAATAGTTATTTGTTATACAAGGGTGCAAAGTTGTATTTTACCCGCGAGTGTGGAATTGAAACATGAGCAAGCGAAAGGATTCTATAGTTGAACCACGAGCGAAGCGAGTGGTTCTAAAATAGAATCCTGAGCGTAGCGAGTGTTTCAACACACGAGAAGTAAAATACATTTGCACCCGTGTGTAACACAAAACTTTTCCCCTCACTATAGCGAGGAAAGTGCAACATCCACAGGCGTTAGATCATCTTCATCACTGGAATCACTAATTTTTTTACGATATTATAACAGAAAACACTAGAAATTCTGATTTTTACGTGAGTCGGTGAGAAGAACAGTAAAAATTTTGTTGACAATGTTGACATTTCTGTTCTGACGTATGAAATGTCAACGATGCGTTTTGAAATTGCATCGACTCAACTTGTGCGTTCAGAATTATATTTAACATCATTATAAAAAATCTAACGTTTCTTATGGAATTTTAAGGTTTATGACTTAAAATCATTAAATAAAGCTAAATTTGGTATTTTTTATTAGATTCTCAAACCATTTATTTAATGATAATTAATATCGAACGAACCATTATCATGAGCGTTCTACGTTTTGTTATCTGTCAAGCTACTTAAACACGCTCCATCCAAGGTCAAATTACTTTCCCCACTAGTGGATAAAACGCGTTTTTCCCCGCTTGTATTGAAGGATAAACGACAACTTTCCGAGCTAGTGAGGGGAAAATATTATTATATACATTTTCGATTTATATAATAATCTTAACTAGCACCTACAGCACAAAATTCGTTACACAAGTAATTCAAGTTTTTAAAATGATTAATGAAATGTTACTTTCGGACATAGGTATCTTACGCGAACACATCATTATCTTTAGAAAGTTTGACCTCTTCGATACAATTTCATTGACTTTTTAAATGTAATCTCTCTCTAAACCCAACGTAATCATTGCTGTTAAGTTAAATTTATTCCCCCTTAATCCTAATTTACATCGTCGATCGCCCCGCTAGTAAAATTATGTTTACCTACAAATTGTCTACAATTGTACCTAAGCCCAATTTGGTTAGTCAATAATTAATTTTATGAATAATTTCGGGTTTGTTTATGACATTTAAATAGACCGCTCATAAAGAAAATTAAGATGACTCATATGTAAATGTTTTTTTGGGCGATACATGAGATATATAAGATTTTAGTCGCATACCGGTGTCTATTTGATTTTAGTGCATTATTATTATTATTATTATTTATACTACGTCGGTGGCAAACAAGCATACGGCCCGCCTGATGTTAAGCAGTCTCCGTAGCCTATGTACGCCTGCAACTCCAGGGAGTTACATGCGCGTTGCCGACCCTAACACTCCTCTCCCTCGTTGAGCTCTGGCAACCTTACTCACCGGCAGGAAGACAACACTATGAGTAGGGTTTAGTGTTATTTGGCTGCGGTTTTCTGTAAGGTGGAGGTACTTCCCCAGTTGGGCTCTGCTCTAGATTTGGAATGACATCCGCTGTCCTGTGCCCTAATACCACACAAAGCGAGAGGTCATTCACAGTGCCCATGCCTCTCTTTTGGACGTAGTTTAAGGACATACCCGGGTTCAGGTAGGTATTTCCACGGATGCCTAGAATAAACATAATTATAGATGAATGAAGCCATATAAAAGTGTAACAAGCGTATCGTGAAACACCCGACCGTCACGCGTGACTCAGCCGGAGACTCAAATTGTCGCTAATTCGAGATGTCGCAGCATTCAATTGAGGAATGTACCGCTTTATTTCAACCAAACCGAAACGACAAATAGACAATAGTGAGTAAAGTTAACATACGACGTTATTAACATTAGAGAGTTATTGGTGAGGTATGAAGATTGCATGGGCTATTGGGCTCATGTGTATGTATGACTGGTGGTGTTGCAGTTTGTCATTGTTGCTACTGAGTTCGATAACTGACCAGTGACCACATACTAATTAGTTGTGTAGTTAGTCTTTTGTTTTTGATAGTTACTTACTGCGGCATGTAGGTACACACTTGTACAATATTTATGTAAATTTTGGACTCCAAGTAAAAACTGTACACAGCATTCCTGACTTTTCACTTTAAATGTTACAACATACCGGTGTCTATTTGCATTATTAGAATTCCTGGCCCGAGTATTAGTTCCACCGACTGCTGGAACTCTATTTTTAAAACAATGCATGGTGTAAACCGTCTCGTCTGTGAAGAACTTGTTCATATTGCATTATTTATGACCTTAGTTTTATGACCATTTAGTTGTTTTGTTTTACAAATATTTACCAGATGAAACTGTTTAAAAGCTGTTTGAGCTAGCGAGAGGGAAATTTAGAATATACGATACTGTGATGAACTGAACATAGTCTATAATAACAAAGATAGATATAACTCCGTAATAGATGGATACAGTCTAAGGAAAAAACGTGCCTCGAAAATCAAGAAAATTTGATTCTCGTTCAGAGGGCGCTACTAGTTTTGGCCTACTGTCGTATAGATGGCGTTGACGGTTTCGTTTGTTATTTAACAATTTTAACGCATATCAGTGAAAGAACATGGGTCAAAATCATAAAAATAATTAATGCAAATAAAAAATCATTTATCTATATTTAAATACATTTTATCGTATCTTCATTTTTAGTTTTAAAGTGTGTCGATAGATGGCAGTGAATTTACTGGGGTTACAAAATTTACTATGACAGTACCGCTCTAGTATAAGTTACTCTATGATAATAATAATATGAGACCGTAAAGATTTAAAGTCAACAAGACTAAGGATTAGTTGCACTAACTACAATTGACGGGCTGATCAATGGCAATCAGCTGTGAACTATGAAATTTCCCATACAATAAAATTATGCAAACGTTTTAACGGTGAGGGACGGTTTGGTGCAGCCGACCCTAAGTAATCTCTTAATTTCATGTTTGATGTCAAATTACCTACCTGTCATAAAAAAGTTACACAAGAATTGAAATGTGCTGTACCTAATATGTCCACATTTTGCGAAATATTTGTTTAAATTATAAATAAGTCCTCAAGTGTTAAGGGCTTGTTACGTGGACTGGACCTATTAGTACCTCTGGGTGACCTTTGTTGCGTTGTCAATAGCCTGGGGTCGCCGTGCTACTTGTGTGTTGTGCAAGGCACTTTAACGCGTTCCGTCGGAGTAACTCCAACAGCTGCGGAGGTATTGGTCCACCTACTAGTCTTTAATGCCATCTTTAGGCCTCGACTCGACTTATCTTTAATGACTTGTCTTTAGACAAGTCATTGTGTTAGAACTTGAGTTCTTTTAAATAAAATAAAATTAAATCATTTTTATTTCGACCAACTAGGATCATAATTTACATAAAATTATAACACACTCGACACACACACACACACTCATATATAACAATAAATTACATTAAAATTACTATAAATCTAGATAAAATTAAACATAAAGGAATTGTTCGGATTAATCCCTGCAGCTTCTTTTCGCCATCGCCCTACGCGACAACATTACCATCCTCACCACTTAGATGGTTGGCAGTCCTCAACTGTGCGTTTCTCTAGAAACTTCCTGCCTCGCACAGCTAAACTGTGGAATGAACTGTCGCCTGCGGTATTTCCGGACCGATATGACCTTCAAACCTTCAAGAAAAGAGCGTATTCCCATCTTAAAGGCCGGCAACGCACTTACAACCCCTCTGGTGTTGCGGGTGTCCATGGGCGGCGATAATCGCTTACCATCAGGTGATCCGTCTGCTCGTTTGCCTCCTATTTCATAAAAAAAAATATTACAATAATTACAAAAAATAACATGTCAATGTTAGTACTTATCTTATACATCTAGTGTTAGTATAACATTAAGTGTTGCTCATTTTATGGAGCATATTTTAAACTTGTTAAATCGATAGAATCTTCTCTAGAATCTGTTTTGAGTTATATTATATTGTAGCTTTTTAAGCGCAGACTTTTAAGAGTTTAAGACTTAAGTCTCTTTACTCGTAAAACATAGTTGAGTTCTTCTAATTTAGGCTTGAGTCCGTCCTTACTGACTGTGTACAAGTGCGTACTTCAAATAAGTATTTTTATTACGCATGTCGAGGCTAAACTTTACATTGGTCTGTTTGAGCAAATGACACATCTGCGTGCGTATGCAATCGAAATACATATATGGCCTGGACTCGTTCCGTAACTACTGGACAAACGCGCTTAGGTATATGGTTTTAGTTAGACCTTACGTCAATTGAATTAAGGTTTACCTATAATCAAGTATATTGCTGTTGGTACAGAGAAATTGGCGACTTGCTTACATTTAATTGACATTTACGTAACCGATGACTGGGTTAATATCTGAATGTGTGGGAAAATTGTATTTGATGAAATCCTGACGACTGCAAATCGAAAAGAAAGTGGGATTATTTTTGCTCAATATATAATTATAGCTTTCCAAAAAATAATTAAAAAGTATTAGGTGAAACAAAAGAAATTCTCGACCAAGGTTAAAGTAAACATGAGGGGTTCTCGGTAAAACGACACCCCAATCTCTATCAGATGTCATTTCATAAAAGTGTACGTACAATTTTTTAGGGAAATTGCATAAATTAAATGATGAAGGCAAGTGGAACATATCAAAGTGGGTCACTAGAACGCATGATATTAAATTTAGCATCCATTTAACATTATGTTCACAATGGCGAGTTGTAAATATGTAAAATTTACATATTTATAGGAGTTCGATAAGTGTCTGTAAACCTTTTATGATCTTGGCATATTTAACAAGGGGGTTTTGAAAAGGTCAGTTGAACTAGTGCATATGCCGCAGGCATTTTGTAAGAATCCGCCGCCCGTTTACAAACGTGAAAAGTTTGTAAATCGACGACGCCGTTTGTAAACGGCGGATTCTTACCTGCGACACATATACCACACAAGTACACAACATATATAGGTGATACAAAGCTACACCCATCTTTTACGTTTATCAATCATTTACTTTTACATTGAGGTGGAGTTTATGTTGACGAAGTCATTTGTTTTATCTTTTGAATATGAAACCCCTTTCAAGTGTAAATGATAAATTGATAATGCAAAAACCGAACAAGTGCGAGTCGGACTGGCCCACCGAGGGTTGCGTACTTTTTACTATTTGTTGTTATAGCGGCAATAAAAATATCAACTGTGTAACGGGTCATGAGATACAGCCTGGTGACAGACAGACAGACAGACGGACAGAGGAGTCTTAGTACTATTACTAAGGTCCCGTCCCTATGATCCCGTTTTTACCCTTTGGTACGAAACTCTAAAAATGCCGATTGGAAGACCTTATTTACACTAGAAAATAAGCCTTGCAAATAGTCATATATGTAGTGTAATCAGTTATTTTTTTGATGTCGTTGATCGTACCCAAAGATACGATACGTTTACGATAGTTCCTTGAGTTAATTGTTAATGTTAATGTTACCGTTTAGGTATGTTCAACAAACACGTATGCTCAACTTTGTAAATCACAGTAGATTTAGCCTTTTGTCTAACAATATTGAGCGTTAATCGACAAATTGGTAACAAATTAAATTAATTGGTGACGACAACAAGTTTTTTTTGAATTACTTTCGGGCAATTTAGTCTACCTAATAGGACACTTAACTTCATTAACATGCTTCAATTATTTCTTAAATTACAATTTTAATTTTTTTGCCTAAGTATAGAGATAAAGTAGAAAAACAGATGTTTTACAGACGAAATGTAAAGGAAATACCTTGAAGGAAAATACAGATCGCAACTACAGCACTATTTATGATTAGTTAGAAAAAGGAATTGCATTTTTTTTTGCAATAAAGCATGCCGCTGTTGTCAGATTCATCAGTTTATCTATTATTGTGAGGGAATAAGTTAACGATTATTGTGAGGGATGAGAAGTAAATGGCCTTTTAAAAGGACACAATCTAATCTTATATCAAAACTGCGATGACTGGGACTTAGGATGTTAAATGTAGTAAGATCAACTTCAGTAACACGCAAAATGACAATTTAAATAACACACAGTTTGTTGGAGTCATTAAAGATTGCATCACTAGCCATATGGCGATCTTCGCGTTGGTTAACACTTGAGACCTAAAACAGTATGTATGTAGGCAGATGTTTATGTTCCAAAATTATGATGAGAATATTTAACTTTCTTTAAAAGAAATGAAAGTTCGAGGATGTCTGTTTCACAATGTCCTAGGTATATTTCTTGTAAAAAGGAAAAATGTTAAGACGCTAGAACAATTTATTCATCCGAGTGTAGGTAGGAACATGTAGATACCTATTTACAACATATTGTTGTTAGTACCTACATACCTCATTTTACAAGCTTTTTTAATTATTAACTTGCAATGTACATGTATGTATGTAACAATGTTTGTACGGGTCAAATCTTGCAAGTTAAACTTGACCCACTTCCCGATTTCCGATAAAAATTTGCAATATTATGGTACCATAAAGCTGACCTGATTATAGAGACAGGAGGTGGCCATAGGCACTCTGTGATAAAACAACACAGTCAAATTGTGTTTGGGGTTTTTAGAATTGTCTCGATGAGTATTAGTAAAGATAGATATAACTCCGTAATAGCCAGCTTTTTGATCCATGTTCTTTCACTGATATGCGTTAAAATTGTTAAATAACAAACGAAACCGTCAACGCCATCTATACGAGAGTAGGCCAAAGGTAGTGGCGCCATCTGATCGAGAATCAAATTTTCTTGATTTTCGAGGCATTACAGTCCATGTACTGCATACAGTCTAAGGAAAAAACGTGCCTCGAAAATCAAGAAAATTTGATTCTATTCTATTTTTTTTTGGATTGTGTACAATGTTCGCATCTTCTCTCATTCTTCGCTTCTCGAATGATAAAATATTCCTCTCGTTAATGAAGGTATAAAATATTTCTTAAATCGCGTGCCTGTATCTCATCGAAGAAAGTTGCCAGTGCAGTTTTTTGGCAAGTCGTTAAAATTACATGCCCTTTTTAGACCGGTTACGTATCTCAGCCAAACATCTGTTGAATTTCATTAAAAATACTAAGGCAAAAAAATTCTAAAGATTAAGGTACAGTTAGGTATGAAAAATAGATTTGCATTCGTTTTTTCTTCGCAAAAATGACAAATTTCTCATACAAAAGTACCACAATGTTCTTTAGGGCGAAGATATCGCGATCCTAACACGAATCCGTGCCAGTGGCCCAAAACGTTTCACCGCCTGATACGGCGTGGCACCGTTAGGTATATCGAACATAATCTGTTTGATTTTCGAATCAGCTCCCCTGATTCTTTGGCACCGATTTTCAATTCGTCTTTGAAGACATTGGGCGACCAAATTATAATATTTAATGATAAACTGTAATGCATAGATTAACGTAATGACCGTTGTACCTACCTAAATATTATTTAAAACATATCTATATTATTTTTAAAAAACTTACTGCCTATGCTGTTAAGCCCTTAACTAGGTATATTGATTAATAAATGTTCTAAGTTTATTGCTTTGTTCACGTAACGTAAAGTCGTAACGATGTCGGAGAGTTTATTAAATAAAATAAAATATACCTACACAATATACCAATTAAAACTGGGATCAATTGTACACGCGCAGTTATTTGTTCGAATTGCTTTTTTCACAAGTCATCGCTGCATCATTCTGTGTAATATATTTTGATTGGTATTTATTGTTGTGTCAGTCAAAAATTGAGCTATTAGGTCATACGTGGCCTTGAAAAGTATAAAATAAACAACTGAAATAACATCTACTTAACACTCTTCAAAGACTTCTGCAAGCATCCGAAATATTTTTTATAATAAAAGGAAAGAAAAATGGAAAATATCACAGCTAATTAAAATAAAATATGGAATACTATTGGCATGAAGTAGAAAATATTACTAAAGCCTTACAAACACTATTGAACCACAATTATTAGAACTTATTTATGTATATTCTAAAACTCACCTCACAGGTGTCCTCTTGAACAACAACACTTGTCAGAATCCTTGTAAATCAGTAGGTACTTATACTCGTAAGTGGCTTCCAAGTCACTCGAAGTAAAAATAAGTTTCTCCACTGAGAGCATCTGTTTTTTACAAATACTAGATGAAACTTTACTTGGGCTACAGTATCTTTGTGTAGAAGCACTTGAGAGTTGTTTCTCTGTAGTGACTATCTCAGGTTGTCATCGAGTGGGTTGCAGCCAAATGGAGGATCGACCTCAGAACGCCGTAGAAGGCAATGTGTAGGTAAGCGGTGTCGGCAAAAAGTTAGCTTGGAAGTTTTTTATCGTGCTTATTTAGTGCAACTAAATCATACGTGTTAGTGCACATACTCGCACGTGTTAGGTCAATTATTGGTTATTTCCAGAATGTGCGTATAAATGTATAACACATATCAGAAATCGCTCGCTGTCCTTAAATGGGCCCACTGATTACCAGTCCGCCGGACGATATCGGCCTGTCAGTTAGAACAAAAATTTGACTGTTCCGAACCACTGACAGGCCAGAGACTGCAATCCGCGGTAATCAGTGGCCCCCTTAACGAACCTTTATTTTCTTCTTCTTCTTCTTCTAACTAATCTGACCTAATGAGAGTTCTTAGCGAGAGAGTGAGAGATCTTAGCTCATTAGCTAAGATACCTTTACCTAATGCTTAAATATACGATACACAAGGGTAATATATAAAACGTACGTAGGTAAACGTTCAGTATATGAAATGTATGACCTATGTGTAGGTATATTTTAATGACCAAGGCCCCACACGTGCAGTTTCCAAGTAATTTTAAACTATAACATTCATACATAACAAGTTGCAATCGTGCAACAATAAAAGCGGAGTACCTACCTAATAAGTGCTTCTAAGAACTACCTACCGATGTACCTAGCTTTCACGTTTTGCGCCGTGCGTACCTATTTTGTAATGCAAGAGACTAAATATAAAATGCAATGCAAAGTTTTTACAAATTACTCGTATTTAATATCTATTGTAGGTAAGGTTACTTTTCGAGCTAGATTTATTTTTATATCCCAGACACAAAAAAATAATACTTTGATTAAATAATCTACTTCCCAATCTAGGTAGAGATCTAATATTTTATTGGTATTTAAAAATAAGGATATCTAATATTGATACGGTTTTAACACCCCCCGGCATTGACTAAAATAATCGATTTGGTTACATTACATCTCAAAACTTTTTTGTAGTAGAATTGCGTTGCGAGACTTGCATTTTTATGCATATAATGTTTTTTACGGGATATTATTGACTGGCTTTGTAACTATTTAACACGTAAATGAGTTTAACAGAGAACTAGTGAAGGTAAATATTTACGGTGGCGGTGCCTTTTTATTGGTCATGCACCCTAGAAGACCCTAAACAAACTTCTAAGAATGGTGAGGTCTGCATTCCGATACATCGACAAAGAAAAGATTTAACACTTACGACAGGTATTGCACTCGTGTGTGTTGTAAAGATGAACTCTAAATTATAAACACTCGATGACATAAATCGCTGTGATTTGTGCTATCGACGAGGTTCCACTTGACTATTATTGTGTCGCCGCAACATAATAATTATCAACATTAGCATACGAATCGTTACCTATGAATGGTGGAATTAAAATCGGCGTCAACAGTTTGAAACAAAATATTGGGTACCCGTTCCGAAAAATCTTGGGACAGACGGACATGGATATTTGTTCCTTTTTTCCAATTTTCCATTTAAATGCATTCAAGATCCGGAAAGTAAAAATAAGTTGGCAAGTTTTTAATTTAATTATTTTAATTAACACAAATCTCAGGAAATTGATTTTGTCTTTACATGTTAACTGCCAATATTCTCGTAAACATGCGATGTAAGATGTAAACCAGGCGTGGAGATAAGAAAGGGGGTTAAGTTCATAAAGATAACTGGTTCAAGAATTCCGCTGCACTTGGCTCGTGAGAGCTGTGGAAGAAACAGTAGCTAGACGTTTTAATTATAGACACTTGCTACATGGAAAAGGAATGGTATCAAGTAATGATATAGTTCCTTACCTAATCGGGAATGTTTAAGAACTTGAAATTTTAGTTTTTACTGCCTGTAATTTCATAGTATCTTGAAAATGGACTTTAAGAGAGAGAGAGGAATGAATAGGTATCTCTATTCGAAAGCTATTAGAGGGTGACAGATAATTATGGAGCGTTGGTCTTGTAAGGGGCATTCCACAAGAAAGTAGTTTGCACTACTTACTGATGACCTATGTCCAGCAGTGGACGTCTATCGGCTGACATGATGATGATGATAATGATGATGACTGATGACCTGCAGAAATTTGTATAACATACAAAATTAAAAGCTAAGTTATCAAAAGTTATCATGCTGAATACAGGCTTGTTGGCGAGGCGAGTGCTGGGACCTGGGACATTCGAGACATTCTCAATAACGCCAGCATCGATCCGTCGCATCGCAGCAGTGGTTTACCCCACTAACCCCGTCATATCGGCGCCTCAACGATACAAATCCTTGTGAAGGCAATGCACTTTGTAGGTATTCCTTCATAGTTTGACCCATTTATTACAACTTATTAACGTCTTAAGTTGTTCTAACACACGGTTATAAAGGACTTATGATATTGACAACATGGAGGTTTGTGTGGAGTATTTTTATACGTAGAGTAATGTTATGTTCTGTATGTTAATAGTATCTACATCTACCGTAAAATGTGGTTACTTTGCTTCCCACTGGGTAATTGTGGTCTAACAGTTTTTGAACATTAAAACTATATCACAACCTCATTTAACAGGACAATTAACAGGATAGCAGGGATAGTCTATTTTAAAAGGCATAATATACCTAATATCAACATAGTAGATACCACATAATAATAATTATAAATATCGAATTTTGGAGCATACTATTATAAAAATACTATTATATACATTAGGCACATTTAACGATAATAATTTTTACATTGGAGCAAAAATTTATTTATGGCATAAATCATGCAATCATAAGTGTATGTAAGAGAGCACGACACTAGGTACGAAAGAAATTTGATCAGAAGAGAAAGAAGTGATTTAATATCGGAGTGTGAAACAAACGAAACACAATCGTTTTATTGTCCATTAAATATCAATGTTATCGGCGTCGATCTCTTTGATGTCGGATTGAATGGCTAACGGTCAACCTGTTGAGATTATCTTAATTATACGATCTAGTATCAAGATTAGTTGGATTTAATGATTTTACTGCGCACTTCCCGGCGATTATCGTCTAACCACCATACGCCATCGGCATACATTGTAGTGTGTTATTCAGTAAGGAACTAAGTAAGTACCTAATTGGTAATTTAGATTAGGCCATGATTAGACAACTAACTTTTTTTTTACGATAGCAAAATAATTCATTGTTAATGTAAGTAAGTGTTGATGCGTCGCTTATAAACACATATAAAATCTCAAGAAAGTTTAAGTATTACAGTCGGATTAAGCTTATTACTGCATGGCATCTGTAATGACATAGTGTAATAATGTCATAGTTAATGTCAAATTTCTATATATGTTGTTCTATTCAAGACGGTACGTCTTTAGCAGTTCCATGTTTAAAATAAAACAATTCGATGTCACACTGCATAATCTGTACTAAAGAACGAAGCTGGAGAGATTCAAATTTAGAACTTTATATCAGTCCCGCGCTGTGTTTTTGTTTTTAATTTCACCCGGCGATGTCACTAACCGGCCAGCGTGAATGGGAGCCGCGAATAGAACTGCCATTTAATCTCTTTGGAGTTGGCATTTATTTTCATTTCTATGAGTTGTAATTCCTGTTTTGAGGAATTGTGAGCAGGGGGCGTAGCCAGGATGAAAATCGTACATTGACAAACGAAAAGAAAAAATGTATCGGGATGACAGATACTACGAAAAGTCAAGTGACCATTTCCATACATTACTTTCGATTGGCATTTTCTAGACTCCTTGTATTCCGTCAATTTTGAAGTTGAAAGTCACCTCGAAGTTGCGTGGATCACATCAAGTTACATTTCCTTTTAACGGACGTGACTATTTTAATTTGAATTTCGAATAAAAAAAGAAAAAGCCAAATGAGAAATGTAACGGTTTCGTTCGAAACGTGACATTTAAGTAATATTTCACGTAGCGCCTGTCTGGGTAGTTTACGAGTGTCTGTATTGAAACCAAAAATAGATCAATGTTTGTATATTTTTTGTAGAAAGCAGGTGCCATACCCTACCATAGAGCAGGTAGAGTAACCTTAATACCCACTTCCTTCATAAAAAGTTTTAAAAAGAGGCGTAAACCGTAAATTTAGCTTTATGAATAGGTGTTATAAACTGTTAAAGTCACGGGCATGGTAATTAGAGGTTTCGTTATGTATAGAAACGATAACTTTTTATAAATGTAAACAAGGAGTTTACCTACATATTTGTTTCCATTAGTTTAGGTAAGAAGGTGTTATTAGTTAGGTGTTTTGAAAAAGCTTTTCATTTCAATGATGACAAAAATCACTTTTCACCTCAGCAGCTCGAACAAGCCTACTTTCGTCACTCCCTGGAGTGAGGAAAGTGCGACTTTCCTCACTCCAGGGAGTGAAACAATGTAGCTTTTTAATTTAGTGAAGGCCATGTACTTCATACTTTTATTACATTTTTTTTATGGTATGGTACGGTACGGTACGGTACGGTACGGTCCGGTACGGTACGGTCCGGTCCGGTCCGGTCCGGTCCGGTCTCGTATCGTATCGTATCTTATCGTATCGTACATATTATAATACTTTTTTTTTCTGTTTATTCTGTGTAATTCGAAATACATTTTAACCTTTAATATGTTCTCACTACTGAGGTGAAAAATTATGTGTGCAACACGAGACCAAAGTTATTTTACATCTCGTGTTTTTGAGTCCCTCGCTACGCTCAAGATTCTACCTTAGAATCAATCGCTTCGCTCGTGATTCAATTATAGAATCTTTCGCTTTCTCGGGACTCAAAATAAACACTCGCAAGAAAAACCAACTTTCCTCTCTTGTTGCACAAATAACTATAGTTGACAAAAAAAAACATACATGTGTTCTATTATCGTTTAATAATATTGGTTTATAACTATTAAAAACAAATAAGCGAAGATAAGTAGGCAAATAATATGTAATCCATTATGGCAGCAAACGAATGATGATGGGGACAAAACAGCCTACAAAGAAGCAAAAAAAGACGCAAAGAGAACGGTGGCACAAGCAAAAGCCAGCTCGGAAAACAACTTATACGCCAAACTCGATGCAGCCAAAAACGACCGAGAAATCTTCAGAATAGCAAAGTGCAGAAACAATAACACCAAAGATGTAAAGACTATAAAGTACATCAAAAATGAAAGCGGCCAGCTACTCACATCTAACAAAGAAATCCAGGACAGATGGAGGGAATACTACTCTAAGCTACTCAATGAAACATATCCTAGCTCAGACCCCCCCGAACCGCCGTTACCGATCTTGGGACCAATATCCTGTATAACACCAGAAGAGACGCAAACCGCCATTCGAGTAATGGCTAATAACAAAGCGACAGGTCCAGACAGTATACCCACTGAATTATGGAAGAAACTGGGGGCGGATGGAGTAGTATTCCTGACAAACCTCTTCAACAAAATTCTGACTGATGGAATGCCGGACGAATGGAGGAACAGTCTTTTGGTTCCGTTTTATAAAAATAAAGGGGATGTTAGACTTTGCGAGAACTACAGGGCGATAAAACTAATCCCACATACCCTGAAGATATGGGAACGTATCATATGTAACCGATTACTCCAACTCGCAGAAGTCACAGAAAACCAGTGCGGCTTTGTCGCAGGTAAATCGACCACCGACGCCATCCACACAGTCAGAATTTTAATGGAACAGTATAGGGATAACAAGGCTGACCTACATATGGTTTTCATCGATCTGGAAAAGGCCTTCGACCGAGTTCCGCGGGAGTTGATTTGGCAAGCCATGCAAGCGCACAACATACCAGAGCATTACGTGAATGTTGTGAGAGACATGTACTTAAACGTCAAAACTAAAGTGCGCTGCGCAGCTGGAACGAGCGAAGAATTTCAAGTACAGGTCGGCGTTCATCAAGGCTCAGTATTGAGTCCCTTCTTGTTTAACCTGGTTATGAACCATTTAACAGCCAGCTTGCAGCAAGCACCGCCGTGGAACCTACTATACGCAGACGACATCGTTCTGATCAGCGAAAACGCAAACAACCTAGAAGTAACTCTAGAAAACTGGGCTACGCATCAGTAGACCAAAGACTGAATACCTTCACTGTAACTTTAGCGGCGTTAGTAGCCTTGACACCATTAAACTACAGCACACCCCACTAAAAAAGGTAGACAGCTTCAAATACCTTGGCTCAGTTATTAGTAGCGATGGATCTATAGATGCTGACATAACCCACCGAATAAACACAGGATGGATGAAGTGGAAGGAGCTGTCGGGAGTGCTGTGTGACAATAGAATGCCGGTGCACATCAAGGGTAAAGTGTACAAGGCTGCAGTGCGTCCAGCTATGTTATATGGGGCGGAGTGTTGGCCTTTAAAGAAACAACAGGAAAATAAGCTGCACACTGCGGAAATGAGAATGTTGCGCTGGGCAGGTGGTGTGACATTACTGGATCGCGTACGAAACGTACACATACGAGGCAGCTTCAGAGTAAAACCTATCCCTGACAAACTGGAAGAAACCCGACTCAGATGGTATGGTCACGTCATGCGGCGACCACCTGACCACATGACACAGAAAGTGCTGCACATTTACCCACCGCCGTCGGCGAGGCGAGGAAGACCCCGACAAACATGGATGGCCACTATAAATAGGGACTTAAAGAAGGCAAAAATACCAGCCCAAACGACCCGGGACAGACAGTCCTCGCGAAGAATTACTAGGAGAGCCGACCCCAAATGATGGGATTAAGGCTAGGAAAAGAAGAAGAAGAAATCCATTATGAGCTAATAAATATTGAAAATTTTAACACAAACAATTTATTAAGAAAACCAAACTTTAAAAAAATGTTTATGTTAATACTTGTATTATTTTTATAGAAAGCTTCATCAATAGACTTGATTAATGACTTGAAATTCTCGAGTTTATTTTTGTTCGTTACAAAAACTATCCCGACCTCACTTCTTCTAATTGGATGGTGCAGGGGAAATCAAATTAACGTTCTTGTAAGTCAATTGTTGATCGAATACACATTTAACGAACTGACAGGCGTACCTATTCGAATTTTAGTTATTCATTCATTCTTTTAAAATTATATGGACTCAGTCCAGTGGGACCATTTCGCCAGTATCAAGGTATTAGGAGCTTTAAATACGACTAAAATTGTACGATTAGTACAAGACAAGACAGTGTACGGTGATTTTATTAGCTTTTGCAAAGCGATAGCTGGACTTTACAAGCGAATTTTAGTTATTCGATCTGTTTCCGATATGATACTGATCTGTCAGTATCAAATATGATACTGATCTGTCAGTATCAAGGATGAATCTTCAACCAAAAACGTCACTTTTGACACTGAATGATCAGTATCATATCGGAAACAGATCGAATACGCCTGTGAGGTGTCTGACGACTTTCGAGACTGTTTGGGCTTAAACGAAAGGTGTTTTTAGAGGATCTCTTTGATGGGTCCAATTAAGAGAAGATAGATTTTTGTTTTTCTAAATGTCCACATAAACAGGTTTTGATACCCATAGAAGTTTTTCAAAAGGCCCTTTTAAGTGTTTTAATAGGCGGGTAAAGATTCAAACGTGTTTTGAAATAAGTTATATCGTTATTGAATTGCATTATAATAGCTTATAAAAGTCGCATCAAGTAAATAAATAAACTTAAATTATAAAATTTATAACCATGTAAGTACTTAGGTACCTACATATTTAGACAAGTTGGTACCTTGTTCTTTTGTTACATAAGAATAATGACGTCTTAATAAGGCTGCTACTTACCTGAAACAATACAAATAGTTTATAAACATCACATTCATTAATAACAATAATATTAGTCTAGTCTAGAAAACAGGCATGATTTAAGTGATACGATTCTTCAAATCTTCATATCTCGGATATTTCGGAATGTATATCCAGCGGCAGATTTCCAATTTCAAATTCAAATAATTTAAGAGGAATCCGAGTGTTTTTTAGGGTTCCGTACCCAACGGTAAAAACGGTACCCTATTACTAAGACTTCTGTCCGTCTGTCTGTCTGTCTGTACGTCTGTCCGTCACAGGCTGTATCTCATGAACCGTTCACCGTAGACAGTTGAAATTTTCACAGATTAGTATTAGTATTTCTGTTGCCGCTATACAACAAATACTAAAAAGTAAGGAACCCTCGGTGAGCGAGTCCGACTCGCACTTGTCCGGTTTTTATTGGTTTGCTAATGTTACAGAATAAGTCTAATGTTTAAAGTAAATAGTTACCAATTGTATTTTATCGATTTTTCTGTATTATGTTAAGAAGAAAATCCATTTAAATCTATTCAACTTAATATGGTTGGCTCACTTCGTTGTACCATTTTGAGATACCTATTTGCTCTGTGCAATAAAGACTAATATAATAAACAAATAAAGCGCATGACAGCAATAAATTATGTATTAATGACATTTAAATCATTCACATAATTAAGACATGAGCTGGCGGCACTCCAGTTTAATCCAAATTGAGATTTGCATAACGCACGCATTAAGAAATAAAAACTAGTAATTGAAAGCAAGAGTGTCAACTGTAGTGTAGGCTGTGGCCACTTATACCACAGTAGACGATTGCCGAACAGTATAAAATCATACGAATATATCGACTTGATAACTGCAATATTTGATGCAACAAGCCACAACCGACCCACGACAATAAAAGACCGAGAATAAGTACTTATCTTTATGAAAAACAGGATATGCTGGCAGATTTTAGTGTTAGTCATGAAAAATCGTTTTTCGACTCGTCGACGGTAATGGTTGAATTAAGATTTCGTATATCAAACTATAAGTGCGTACTTTTCATGTATGGGCTCCCAACTCAACTATAATATTCATTTCGATACGCTGTAGTCAACCATAAAAAAAATACCCATCACGTGCCGTCGCGCTCTCATAGAAAAGACTAAACGGGCAACAATAGTCGCGCGTTGGTTTTCTGTACTACATTTTTGTAAAAAAAGTATTATTTTAAAAGACTCGTAGAAAAAGTATTGTATACAATAGTGATATAATCAAGCTTTTCAATCTCGTACCTCACTTAGGTAACTCAGCAAGCTTTGTTGCCTAAATCCGGTACTCGACTGAAAAGCTCTCTATTATATCACGATTGTATAAAATACTATTTTGTAATACATTTTGGCATGTTTTAAATAAATGTAGTGAAACTTTAAAACAGAACTAGCAGAAAAGTGTAGAGCCAATACACCCCGGATACACAAGATTCCCGACATGATTATTAATTGCGAAGTATACGCGCGTCACGCGATTCCCAGAATATATTTGATTCCCAGAATTTGTAGTGTCTATATCCCTACCCTACCGTGGGGCCAAAACCATCTAACAATAGATTTCTACTGACTATTTAATGTTGACTGCGCATACAGTAGTGTATTAACATACGGCCTTTGGCGCCTAATTTGACCATCAAGCCGCCTACACGCCATTTATACTACACCTTCTCAACTACATCTCTTTAAACTTGACAAAGTAACCTGCTGTGTTTGTAGCTACTTAGAGAAACAAAGTGCTATTTGATTAGCGTTCTCCAATTGTTTGGGGAACGGTATCCTGATTTTTGATATTTTTGGACGTTTAGGTATTTGGGTTAATCTCATATAAATCATCTTAGTTATGAATTTTATGATACCGTAGTTAAAAATATAAATGCATTTCACTCACAAACGAAATTTAAGACTCAACGTACTTTTACTAAATCTGAAAAAGTTGAGTAGGTTGAGGCATGATTCAACAACAACGTTTAGAAGTTGATGTTCTATATTGTTAAATTGTAATGCCTCATTTTCTTACCAGTTTTGTACAAATTTACATAGTTCCCTTGCTGCTTTGATTGTTTAAGATTTACCTGAATAGGCTTAGGTACCATAAAAATAGAATTGCAGATGTAATATATCTAATACGACGGCAATTTAATCCCAGCGCGTTACTTTTTATCACAAGCTGTAAAATGAATTATTTACGGCGATTCTATCTATAGGTATTAAATTAATAACAAATTTACAAAACCTGATCATCATCTTCCTCGCGTTATCCCGGCATTTTGCCACGGCTCATGGGAGCCTGGGGTCCGCTTGACAACTAATCCTAAGAATTGACGTTATAGGCACTAGTTTTTACGAAAGCGACTGCCATCTGACCTTCCAACCCAGAGGGGGTACTAGGCCTTGTTAGGATTAGTCCGGTTCCCTAACGATGTGTTCCTTCACCGAAAAGCGACTGGTAAATATCAAATGATATTTCGTACATGTTCCGAGAAACTCATTGGTACGAGCCGGGGTTTGAACCCGCGACCTCCGGATTGAAAGGCTCTTACTGCTAGGCCACCAGCGCTTGTTACAACACCTATAGATACTATAATATTAAGAAATCTATCATAATTGGTCAATACGTAATGGATATTTTGACTAATTTTGCCTCCCACGCAAGGTCAGTTAATATAAACCTCAAATAATATTGACTTAACTGTAGGTCAAGCCGCTTATACGAATCCAAAACACGCATAACAAATATTTGATTTCATAATAAATGGTCAATAAATTCTTACACGTTACCGTCATGGTGTCGTACGACAAATAAGATGTCGAGCGGCTTTTGGTTAAAAAATATGCTGTCTGGTATTTTTTTATTTGAAATAACTTTATTAAATTATAACAGTAGGTAACATTCAGTTAAGTTGTAACCGCTGCATCTTTTAATATTATTTATTTAAATTTAACAATGTGTGAACAATGAACATACATAAGTATATTTTATTTATCCTAAACGTTACGTTCCTAGATGTAGTAGGTATGATTTTTACACCTTTAATATCTAAGAATAAATTACTTTTAAAATCATGATAGACCTCAGACTTACTCGTAGCTCACCTTATGAAAAGGGGTTAATAATTTTTAAAACTTCGTTAAACATCTAGCTATCTTATTGAGGCATAGGTAACCTCTAGCCTTTTAACCTAACCTTTTTTGTGACAGCAAAATCTTTGATCGCAATTGATTTTATCACACAGAACATATTTAAAACGGTCCATAAAAATACCACATTCGTTAATGCGAACTCCAGTGGCCCAACTCAAAATGTCACATACTACTTAATATAAGTAGTTGTAAGGACGAGGCTTACTTACGCAGGCCCCGGCCTAGCCAAGGTGACAATCGCTATCGCTTCGCCATCGAATCGCTTTGTGTCTCTCTATCACTCTCCCATATTAGTGTGACAGTGACAGTTGCGTTTCGTTCGCTACGTAGCGTTAGCATGTTGTCTACGGGGCCTGGGAAACGCTAACGCTCCGTAGCGAACGAAACGCTGTCACTGTCACACTACTATGGGAGAGTGATAGAAACACAAAGCGCTCCGATGACGAAGCGATAGCGATTGTCACCTTGGCTAGGCCGCCTGATTAGAGTAGGCATTATAAGGCATGTAGGTCGCGTAGTAAATGTCAAGCGGCAATTGCTGGTTCATCGCATGGCTATTATAATCGGGGAAATGAAGAGCTTGTCACGCTAATCGAACTTTAAGCCAACTGCTTATATTAAATATAGTAGAGCAAATATTAGGTATAATTTTCGGCTGGGGTTGGAGTGAAAAAGTTGGACTGAAAGGTCATTTACTTAGTAATATAATATAGCAGTAACTAGGATAAACACTCGAGCACTAATCGTGTCTCATGCTCATGTCAATGTCATGCTAATCGTACTAGGTGCTTTGCAATATAAGGGAATGTGAAAATAAAGAAAGATGACAAATTAAAGTGCAGATATTTTTTGAAACTGAGCGTCTTATTTAAGACCTAAGTACAGTGAAAAGCATAAATATATATACATTCCCAAAGTTTTAAAAATATGTGTACCTTAGACAATAAAGTCGTGTTCACATATTTTTGAGCCATTAGTCTGGATCGATATTTTGCCTTCGACTGTACATACACTAAAATTTTTGTCAAAAATGTTTTTTTTTTTTTTTTTTATGAAATAGGAGGCAAACGAGCAGACGGATCACCTGATGGTAAGCGATTATCGCCGCCCATGGACACCCGCAACACCAGAGGGGTTGATAAGTAAAGTAATACAAATAAGTTAATAACTTTAACCCACCTTTAACCACATTATCGTTACCGATTCTAATAAATCAGTGTGCTATGATGCCTATGATTAATCAATATCAATACGTTTTCCGTTACGCGTTACGCTACTAATTACCAATTATGGCGTGATAATAAGCTGTTAACACTATCGAATCGACAGCTTATCCTGAAACTATAATTAACAAAAGACTAACGCATTTATTAATTTTTAGTGGATTTATTAATGAAAAAGTGTTCCAAACGTGAAAGTGAGCATCATAAACAAACAATATTGAAAGTAAGCGGTTGCTAATTAAATATCAACTTTATATTTAATCGATTAAGATTTACATTACATTGGGCCGGAAATGTTTGCTTGCATCGTGTGTTGATTAAATCTATCGATGGGCACGAACAAGAAATAAATCAAATCAGTATGCACAGAGGCGTATGATCAGTGCTTGCGTGCGATGACACGACTGTCATATAAGATGTGCGTGTACTAAGTAGACATCATTACATTAGGTACACTATATCGCAGTCAATTCATAATCTATATTATACTCTTTGAATTAAAAATAGTAGTTTTTTATATTTTAAAGATCATTCAAACTTTTTGCTGCCGTTTGAAAAAAATTACCCATGCTGTACATCAAGGAATTGTAGGAATTTTACTAAGTTAACTAGCAGATGTCTATGTGCATGGCCAACTCTGTACCTTATTTAATTATCGCCATAATATCAGCCGAAAGACATTCATTGCTGGACAGCTTGGACATACTTAAGCTCCTCCCAAAAATTATCACTTACCATAAAACCACCCAACTATAAAAAATAATCCAAAATCCAACTATAATCCAAAAGCTCCCAACTATTGTCCGAAATTCACTATTTCCAACAACGGAATGGAGTTTGTTCACCTAATATAATGATCATTATGATATGCTCTCGTGATTAAAAGGAATAAAATGAGAGGGGTTGAAAACTAGCTAATAGTGTCGTAAAATAAGCATCTGTAAATAATTAGAAAGAAAAGTTTTTTACAAACTACAAAGTCTATTTCTATTATGCCGCTGCGCTGCTTACCGATACTGAATCATATTTACGCAACCTTAAAGTCCTATTTAAAAATACTAGCTGAAGTAATAAGTACATTTGTAAAGACATTCCTCATATATGATCAGACACGCATGCGCACCGAAGTGTATGATTGACGTTCACGTGACGGCGCCTGCTTTAAATTAATCACAATTTTATATGACGAATGTTCATCACTGCCTATGGATACTTAAGACCTTTTTACACTAAACTATTCATTGGATTAATTAAGCATAAAAGACGTATGAGCAATACGGTACATGCATACATAAGACCTTATGAAATGGAAGCAAGAAGTGTGGTTAGTTCGCACCGTTTTGGTCCGTGAAGCTGTGTGTTAAAATGCATAATGAATTTATTTTGTTGACATTGTAGATGATGCTCATATGTTTTAAATGCATAATATGTAACATAATGCGGTTGTGTTTTTCTTGCTTGAGTTAGGATGTGTTAATATTAAATAGTTATACATATTTGTATTGTTTTGTTTTGCTTTATTTTATAAATTACTAACAAATATAGGTATTTTGTAGAGTTTTTTACTGTGGCCGATATTTTTGGCCTCCTACAAATATCAAAATATCCAATTACATAATTTATAAACTCATTTCTCATGTAAGCACAAACAATTAAACAAACTAAATAAAATTAATGGTGGGACAAATAATATCTGATTAAACCAACAATATAAGTTCCTGACTTCCTGTCTACGCAACAGCCCAAAACAAAATAAAAACTTTCGGAGTTCGCACGGCATTACACATCATTATGATCCTCACAAAAGAAATTATGTAGTGACAAAAAATGGGGTCACTGACCTGGCGATAAGTTTGCACTACGTTTCGTTTCCTTTGTTTACTGATAAGCGTATCTCTATGCAATGTTGCTCTAGTTATTTATGCAATTCTGCATTTCCTTTGAAAACAAAGCGTTGAGTTTTGTTTCGCTCCGCTTGATTGACAATAGTTTTGTATTGTCATACTGTTATATTACCTTTTATGTAGACTAGATTCAGCTTCATAACCAATTAATATTGTCTTCGGTTACCGCGATAGTTACTCATGAAATAAAACTATGAAAACCGTAAATAATCCGTTTTCATAGTTTTATTTCATTCACAACCAATTGATTCGTAGGATCTCAAAAAGCGACAAACCAATATGGCGATTTTTTTTCTTTGTTATTATATCCAAAATAGGTCATTTTATATAAAAAGTTTACTTCACTTGTTTTAGTTGGAATTGGAAATAACTGTCATCTTCATCTCCAAGTCCAATATATTAAGCTCTCATTGCAACATTTGCAACTAGTGACGAGATCTCAGCCAATATTCAAAGCTAAGTTGTGTCAGGGTTTTTTTTTCTTATATAATAATTAAGGTTTTTTAGCATATGACATGTTAGACTTGGCTTAAGATATTGTGGTCCATTTAGCGCACATTAGTAACTAGATGAGATTTGACCATCGTACTGCCATTACATTACATACCTACTTCTCTATATAAAGGTTTTCCGACATTTATACACAAGAGGAGTCCTCCTGCATTTATTTTCTTTTACTGCCCATAAAAGACATAATAGATAACCTCTCTCGCGAAACTAATAACAGTTCGTAACAACCGGTCTCCATATCAAATGTACCAAACAAACTGTAAATCTCTGTTATTACGAAATTAAACCCCCGTTTGTGGGGTCATAATGGGTCTGAGCCATAGAATACCTCCCATAGATTCTGCATTAAGGTACACATACGGATAGTTAGTCTAACCTCCTGACGACCGGGATTCAAAATTTGCCAGCTTAAATTTAACTCAAGTTAACAAAGAGTCAAAAGTTAATTAATTGAAAGTCGGACGTCAGATCCACTCTGCGACTACCGCTTCCACTTCCACTCTACTCGCACTTTATTACTATGACGTTTTTTATGTTCTATCTAGTGATCAAGCAGGTAATCTACGGCCCAAGCATGACGCAGCTAACTGTAGGGTCTGACGTGTAACAAGACGTACAATGGGATGAAAAGATCGTGCGATGAATGATGAATACCACTAATAGTTGAATAAGAGTACGTATAAGGCCGTACATCTCGTAGTACAAGCATGTGCAAGATGTTTTTTGTATTAGGTACCTACATTATGTTGTTACTGCAATGTAGGGTATGGCTATACATATAGGGTTTAGTGTAAAGTATCAACTTTGTAGGAGATAGGTACTTTAGACGGGTTAAACACTAAATATAGGCTCGTGTGCGAATGCGAACAAACTTATAGCATTGACATATATTATATATAAGAGTTCAATGACCCTTAGTGATTTACTATACAGTATTTTTTTTCTATATTAGTAGTTATATTTTCAACAAACCTTTCATCAGTTCCTTGTCCTCATACTTGACATCATTTTGATTTCTTTGTAAATTGCTCTTAAACGACTTAATTTGTAAATTGTTCTTGTGTTTTTCGACTCAAAATACGTGAGTGACCCGTTATTAATATATTTAATATGCTCTTAAACTGTTGTATATTTTGGTACACAATGTATAAATTAAATTTATTATATTTAGTTGGCTTTACACGGGTTTGGGTGCAATGCTTAGTTTGGGTGCAATATGCAATATTCGCAACAAAGCGGGAGTCATTTTGATGACGTCATTCTGCTGAAGTAGATGGTCGGCGCCGCTGTCTCCCGGCAGTTTTGGAGACCGAATACCATTCCCAATAACATACTAAAAGTGGAAAGCGGTTTCCGGATCTGAACTATATTCCCATAAGGGAGTGACTACATCAATCACATTTGATTATAAATATTTTAAGATTCATATTTGATCTTGAGGCATTAAATACTCTAATTTTCACGCGTATGATTAAAAAAGAAAAATCCGTTTGAAACGCGGTCGGAAAACGGAAATCCTCAATACATTAGAGACGTTCGCAGCTGGAAAACAAAACTGATTTCATCAAAGATGCACCTTCGAGCAAAATGCACCTTCGAGCTCCTTTTTAGGGTTCCGTACCTCAAAAGGAAAAAACGGAACCCTTATAGGATCACTCGTGCGTCTGTCTGTCTGTCTGTCCGTCTGTCATAGCCTATTTTCACCGAAACTACTGGACCAATTAAGTTGAAATTTGGTACACATATGTAAGTTTGTGACCCAAAGATGGACATGTATCGTAAACATATTAATTTTAAACACGGGGGCCACTTTTGGGGGGTAAATGAGAAAATTAAAAAATAAAGTTTGTCAAACTATATAGTGTTACATATCAAATGAAAGAGCTCTTTGTGAGAATCTCAAATATATATTTTATTAAATTTTAAAGTAAATAGTTTAGAAGTTATTCAAGAAAACAGGCAAAAAATGACCATTCCCCCCCCCCCCCCCCCTTTATCTCCGAAACTACTGGGTCAAAAATTTTGAAAACAATACACAGAATAGATCTTTACCTATAGATTACCGGAAAACCTATTAGAAATGTGCAGTCAAGCGTGAGTCGGACTTAATTACTTAGTTTTTGATCCGACCCCTACAGGTTTTTTAAAGACATTTCACATAAAAGATACATTGTTTAAATTGTGTAATGTACGGAACCCTTGAAACGCGAGTCCGACTCGCACTTGGCCAGTTTTGTAGAATTAGTCTCAGTGACCAAGTAAAAAATTTAGAACCGAGTTGATGAGCTTCATCTTGATCTTCAATGAAATAAGTAAGTAAGTAAAGTAAGTAAATACACTTTATTGCACCACAAAAATAAAAATTCTAAACCATAACAAAAAAAAAATTACGGTTCAATGACTAATTCTGCAACTGGGACACAATTTACAGAACCCTTTTAATGTTAAAATTAAGCGTGAATTTCTTAAGCCGCAATACTCGCGATACGTCTGTCTTCTATTTAGATATATGTCCGTGGCCATCATTGAAAGGAAACAACTGTTCCGTGCTGATTGTTAAGCAATTTGTAGTTTGAATCAATTAGAAATATACTAGTCAGTGTTTTCATTGTATTACGAATTCAAATGCAGTAGGTATCTGTAACTATAATGATATCACTAAAGTTAAACCAAGATAAGTTTGCAGCGATTTTGATAACCCAGACTGTCATCCACCCGGATTTCGCTATCTACAGTAAATTCCTGATAACCTCCAAGGTGAGTTCTCCGTGATCACTGATTCGCGTCAACCGTGACCAACTAGGTCATCTAGTGTCCAAGCGGATTGAACACGATATACTGAGAAAGCTGACATACGATACACCATGGCAAATTGCTTTAATGGCACATGCTAGGGACACCGAGCGTGAAGGTAAGTTTAATAGAAAATTGTAAACGCAGTACTCGAGAGATCAGGATTAGGCTCCTTCTGTAGGCATATGATGTTCGCGTCGATCTCTCTCTCTCTTTATATCCCTCTCTCTCTCTCTCTTATCTTAGTTTTTATCCCCCGCTTCATACTCGATTTCGGAGTACAGGATCCGCTTTCCCGATTTTGTACATAGTCATAGTCATTTATTTTATAAAACCGGTTTACATGTCAAAAAATAGTGATGAAGATTGAAATCATAAAGACAATATGAAAGGTTTTTCACTTTTAGTTACTACATATACATATGGATGATATATATTGTATTTGTAACAGAATATATATCATAAAGAAATACAGAACGGCCACGCACTGCCCCCCCCCCCCCCCCGATTCGAATTACCTCGCCCCGCCCGCAGATTGAAAAGCTTTTGGCGAACGCTCAGTTCGGTTTTTATTTTTAAGCAACTTACTCACTCAATGACGCATGACGCGTGTACAGACGTGCCGTTCACACATAAAAACGTGCCCACGTTCTCTAGCTTTCTACTATGGTCTCTACCAAGGTACCAAGTAGACTATTTAAGATATCATTGTTTATTTTCGAAGCAAAATAGTATCTAAATCACAAAGTTAATTAGATTTACCTCATTAAACGTCAGCTACGAAGACGTTATTACCCGCCCTTTGATCTCGGGTGATTCGGGTGAACTCAGAAATAGCTCACCAGCTCTTTGGAGAAAGTGATCTTAATCTCCAAGTACTAACAGACTCAATAAACTGACTTTTGGTGAACCTTAATCCTTTGTAATAAGGTTGAGGTTAACTGTATCAGATGGTACAAAGCTTTACATGCTTCTCGTGTGATCGTTAACAGTTTGGAATTTTTAAAAGAAATGTTTATCTAGACAAGCGTTTCTTTTTAGAGTTTTGAATCAGAGCAGAGGTGAACATTGTACTTGAAATTTACCTATATATATTAATTACTTCCGAATATTAGTTTTTTAAAACAACAGTACATATTATAAATAAAAGATGAGGATATTTAATAAATATGTAGTAGAAGATGCTGATGATGATACGTCAGCAGTGTCAATTTTTTTTAAATACGAGTAGTATTAAGTAAGTTGTTATAGGTACAATTCACCTAGTTATATATAAACAGGCATCAGCACAAAATTATGGTGACTTAAAACTATTTAGGTACCAACTTTACATAACTGGGGCCCATTACAAGATGACAATTGTAAGTACATTCATTCATTCTTTTAAAGTTATGACTTCAGTACAGTGGGTTCGCCAGTATCAAGGTCTTAGGAGCTTTAAATACTACTAAAATTGTACGGTTAGTACAAGACAGTGTACGGTAATTTTATTAGCTCTTGTAAAGCGATAGCTGGACTTTACAAGAAGCACGTGGACTACCGGCCGTTGACTCCAAAATGACGCGCTTCAAGATAAATTCTCCATGTCACTGCTCACTACCACATTAGTTTACTGTACAATAAGCTATCAATATTACACTTTAAACAATATTAATGAGCAAAAAAACAACCGTACATCGAAAAACGAAAAATAAAAATGTATCGGGATGACCAATGCTAGGTACGAAAAGTCACCTGACCTGACTATTACCATCACGTGAAAAATCTAGAATATATTCTAACTAGATCTAAATGAATGAAGTTTCTAGAACACATTGTAGTAACCAAGCCATATAACATCCATTGAAGTGATACATAAATCGCAAACACGGGAGTGCCGCAGCAGGCCTAGGGCTTCTGCACGTGATTAGGGCAAGTCTTTAGATCTTCCACAATGGTGCGATTTTATTTCCTTAAATCGACAAGCTGATTAGGCTTTTCTTCTTGAGGTTCTGCTGACGGACTGATCAACGTCAATGCAGTTGCGGAATTGGCGTGCAGTGAACTATGAACCCACAAGTGCATGTATCCCATACTTTTCCTACTTATCATGTTTAGCATAGGTAATTATGTGCCTCGTTAGGTCTTATAAGTGAGGGTAGCGAAGAAGAGCCTCAGCTTCAGCCAGCGTTTCAAATGTCAAAGTTAACAGAAAGGTGAGTCATGAATCAACGTTTGCACGCAGTAGGTTTCTGTAATTACGTGAGGTCACAAGTACTAGACAAAATTATAAGTTAAAGAAAATGACAAGAAAACCGCAGCAATAATGGGGTTCCGAAACTTTTCGCGGTTAGAAGAAAATAGTTACTTACACCTTCAGTGTTGCAATACCTATGAACAAATTGGGATTAGAGAAACTTGGCAATAAAAGTTCTCCTTTGAAAATAAGTAAACTCTTAGAGCTTAGCAAACCAGTAGGTAATAATTGCTCTATCAAAACTGAACAAGTAGTTATGATTTCTTCATATAAACGTGCGTACAGAAAAAGTATGAAATTTTGCAAGAAGAAAATCACAAGACTATGCTTTCTCAATTTACTCATCCCGCTTTCAAGATTGTCATCGCTTTCTATAAGATTAAGGGCACAGCCGACTGGCGTACTACGTAACGCAATTGCAACGGTAAAGTATAATTAGATTAATCATATTATCAGCATTGCGCATCAAAGGGCAAATTGTGAAATTACAATAAATATCAGAGGCCAGGGGCTAAACTGACTTGAGAAAATGAGAAAGGTGACGGGCTACCGCGTAAATGTTTCTAAGTAGGAACAAATAAACTAGTTTTTTTTAACTTTTCGTCTCCGAATTTTTTCGCAAGCAGTTCACTACTACGCCGCGAGTCGTATCATATGCCTATACTATTTTGTAGTTCAAAAGATGACCAGCAACTTAATTTTTGTGATTTATGCGGTTATATACACGTCGTATGTAGACGCAAATGAAATGAACGCATCTATGGGAGAGAGAGAGTCGTCTTATATAGGTACCTCATCTACAAATAGTACGAAACTTTTCTGAATCGAAACTGTGACCAGTGAGTAGTTTTAGATGTTTTCCAAATCGCTTGAATCTGGCGGCGATGACAACGTTTTCGGCTTACGTAATGGTAATAAAATTCAAAATGCAATTACATTCAGATTTAAACATACTTGTTCGCCCAGAAAGGGTGGCGTTAGGCCGGGATTCGCACAGGCCAAACCGGTCGGGAGAATGCTCAATCCAGTTTCCCAACGATCCGGCTTTCTTTGGTTTATCGCTCGAAATTAATTCTACACATTTTATAGCACAAATAAAAAGATATCAGTTAAAGCCCCAGGGACTTCGAGGGAATCTTAAGTTGCTTTGTTTTTAACCTGCTACTTTAGAGGTTTATCAACAGTTTGGCGAAAAAAAGTGGACGTTTCAAATCCAATGTTTAACAGTTTACCTTGTTGGGCATATGGTAAATTCTGATATCTGATAATGCGATGCCGCTAAAGTCTGGCAACTCTGAGCTATCATGCTAAAGTTAAATAAAATGATATATTGTGACAAATTATTTTTGTCATCAAATTTTCACGTATTTTACTATTTTTATTTTAGTACCGCCTTTATTAGGAACACGATTAGGTATTAATGAAATCGTTATAGAAAGATTATATTTCGGTATTTAAACGCTACTGTGCTGCTTAGTGCATTTTACTAACAAATTTGATAAGTTATTAATGTTAATCGGAAATTATATCGTATCGACAGTTATACTTCTACCGTAACCAAATATCGATTAATGATCATAAATCGGTTATGTTGTCGATCCGATACCGATTGTGAAATTAAAAAGAAAACTCAACCGGCAGCAAGTTACGGTTTTGTTATTATTAATCGGTATTGATCACTCATTTCTCGAACAAAAAAGGAAATTGAATTTATTAATTTAATTATGTTTTTCATGTATATGTAAAATAACAGCAGTAGATTCGTGCGCCTATTTATTTTGTACAGATTTGAGATGTTCAATGGTTTATATGTGAAATTTTCCTATGAAATTATAAAGTTTATGCTACCTTTAACATTGCATTGTAGTCTGAAGATACTTTTGCAGAATATTATAAGTGTATAATTTACTGTGTAGGTATTTCACTCAATACTCAGCGAGCAGAAAATATTCAGTAAATTCTGTAGAATGCAGGGCGCGACGAGTAATTGGCGAGGTATTGACCACCCGGGCATTCCAGGTTATTTCAGTGAAGCCGTGATTAGTAACGAGCAAAACCACTCAAAACCTCATAAGTCCACGCGGCGCCATGATCTAAATTAAACTTTAAGTTCAAGTAGCAAGGTCGAATTTTCATCATTTACTTATGTATCATATGTGTTCTCTAAAATTATCCTTCTATATATTACGTGTAAAGTACCCGATTTATGGTGCCGCGTAATAGGTACGTGCGAGTGTAACGACAACATGTTTGAAAGCCACGGAACCTATAAAAAGCCCTTTATGGAGATGAGTTCTTGAAATCAGCGGGTAATGCGAGAGACAGGGATGGAAACGTGACCGTACACAAGTCCTAAGGATGAGCGTTGAACTTTTTTGAAGCCAAGTCAAAGGAATCACGTCTGCGATCGTTTTTGTTGCTGGAAGCCATTGAGCATGCGTCAGTATTTAAAGAGGGTGAGGGGGGTTAGGTTGAGGAGGAGGAGGGGTGGAACCTGTCCTTGAAAGAAGCCGTATTGGCAAGGTTACTCTTGTTTAGGCTGATTACGACACCGGCGGCAGAGTTGAACTCTTGAACTGAGATACCGGCCCATAAATTAGCTTGGATACATTGAAAACACATTACAGACGATGTTGAGGAGTAATAAAACTGAAATAGTAACAATATATCACTCCAAGGTTTCTTTTTGCAGTTTCAATATTATTTTTAGTAACACAACGTCCGACTGACGTAAATATTCAACAGAAAGTATTTTGCGTGGATTTGAATCTTGACGCATCGTCTACACTGAACTGGTACACGCAATTATTAAATATAGTTCAAGTTATAAGGAAAATATTTGTATATCATCATGCCAGCCAATTGTTTGCTTACCTAGATACTCATAAAATAAACCGTCCTGTCTGACGCGTCTCAGTTTAGTCATGTTATGTTCTCATTCTTACCAATATGACGCTAATGCGAATCATTTGCTCTTTATTTGTAAATAATACATTACCAAATATGGTTCTTACGTAAGGACTTTTCCGTATCCTCAATGATATGTGTCGATTACCCACATTAGTAAAGTGGTAGAGTTATTTAAGAGTGATGCTGTTACTATCTTCAAAGAAAAAAAATGCGCGAACTCAAATTACAAACCTACGCAAAAATTATTTACTACAGAAAAACCCGCCGCTTGAGAAGATTCTGAAGGGACCAAGCGTAAATAACCGTAAAAAACCGGCCAAGTGCGAGTCGGACTCGCCCACCGAGGGTTCCGTACTTTTTAGTATTTGTTGTTATAGCGGCAACAGAAATACATCATCTGTGAAAATTTCAACGGTCTAGCTATCACGGTTCATGAGATACAGCCTGGTGACAGACAGACGGACAGCGGAGTCTTAGTAATAGGGTCCCGTTTTTACCCTTTGGGCACGGAACCCTAAAAAATTATGAAAACAAGTTGTAGGAACCAAAGTAAAATCGTATCAAGCGGGTTCAACTGCTATTACTGAAAAGAGGCCAGATGCCATTTTTCGACCGTGTCATCATTTCCTATCGGTTGAGACTGGGGCCAATCGGTGGTCAGTTCAGAAAATCTAACGGATCCTTATAAAACAAGACCGATAAGAAATGTTAGCCATAATTCCTTTGTAAACGCCGCGTCACGGTGAGTAGTTTGCTGCCCTTAGGGTTCAAATGACGTGACGAATGGTCTCGGTCGGAAGTTAAAGTAGCCGACAGACTTTTTACTCGAAGACGCCAAGCATTTCACCAGTGTCGCTCTAACTTAACGGTATTCTTTTGACACTTTTTAACTAGCTAGCCTATTATCGTTATTATATTTTACGGCTTGGCTTACACATAAAATAGTATTGGGTGTAATTTTGTTTCCTGACATTTCATAAGTGAAATGTTAGGTAACTAGGCTACACTTTAGCGATGCCCCAACACACTGACATGGTTCTGTAGTCATTTAGTATAGTCAGGTTATACCGCAGGCGATTTACCTTAATTTTCTGAAGGGTTTATTAAAATATCTTGTCTCGGTCCCTACTTGCTCGATCTAATATTTGTGCACGTCACTTGTGGATATTTGCGTACACTTTAGTTGGTGCGATGTAATCATAGCATATTTGTGGATGGTCATCCTACGCAAATATGGCGGAGATTTTTAAAGAACATACCTACCTAACGGAATTCAGGTGAAACAATAACTATAGTCAAGTATGATAATAGATATATGTAGCTAAATATAAGCGCCATAGTTTGATTCGATGACAGGTCCCTACTTAACACAAAGTTTGAATGCAGTTAGAAGTAAATATTTAGCAATGATCGGCGTCACTGAACGCCCCACAGTGTGACGTGACCAACAATCTTTCCTCTTTGAGAACGTCAATACACTGGTTTTCCTCGTAAAAAAAATGTCCTATCCTATACTATGCTTCATTACTTCAACAAACTGGGGAAGCCTATTATTTTACACGGTGGCTAAAAAATAAGTGCAATCCCGTTTTACTATGGGAGCAACACCGAAATCGCGAAAAAACATTTGGCTGTTTCATACATTTTGGCTGGTCCATTTTCTATGGGAGGGTAATTTTTTTTTCGCGATTTCGTGGTTGGTCCCATAGTAAATTATTGCTCAGTATAATCCCAAAATCTCCTTGGCAACGGAAATGCACTTATTTTTAGCCATCCTGTATTTATATCAACACATACTCGGAACTCGTAGCTTATTCTGGAACCATACTAATAATATTTAGGTAAATTGGGCATGCATAATGGTTACGATTATGGTTACGGTTATAGTTATAGCTACGGATTAGGACATTGGATTAGATACTTTATATTCCAACCGGATTCTTTGGGAGTAAAATTATCCGATAACTTGGCTTAATAACGTCAGTTGAGGACAGTTTCTGGATATAAATCCATTTTGACAGATTCGTTATGACGATGATCACGGTTGTCCTAATCCTAAAATTCCTAAACTTGCAGGCTGTTGCTTGACTTGCTGGCAGTTAAATGGTGTTATTCATAAACGTCTGTCTAATATAACAAGCGGTTGAAAACCGTTTGTTCTCTATTTTTAAATTTAAGGAAAAATTGAAAATGTATACCTCCGGCAGGACTCGAATCTGCGACCATTGGAGCACCGGTCCAATCGCTTCTGCCAACTGAGCCAAGGAGGCCTACCAGATGTGTGCGAATTACTAGTGTGTGTTATGTGTGTGTGTAGGCCTCCTTGGCAGTCCTAAGTAACGCGCGCAGACGTTTCTGCTTCATAAAAAAAATCGTTTATTCCTTTGTATTATTTTGACATTTGTGTTTGTAAGAAAGAGACAAAAAGAGCTAAGCTTTATGAATAACAGGGTTAGGAATTATACATCAACGTTGAAATTCTCTTTTCCTGACTGTGTTGACTGTCGCCCCTCATCTCAAAATTCCCTTCCATCCAGAATATTAATTCTCATCATCTCTCCATCCATATTTCCCTTGGTATGCCTCTTTTATTGCCCTGGTCGTTTCTACCAAATTCTGTTCTCGGCACATGATTAACGCAAAATACGTAAAGTGATTATCAGATGTCACATAGAAACCATTGCTGTTCGCCATCCACCGCTACATTCATAGGTTTCATAACTGTCACTAACGGTGGCAGAAGATACAAAAACCACATGGCATCTTCTGCCATCCGTCATGTGCGACAATACAATCACATAACGGTGATATACATGATGGTTCTGTTTGCATGTACGAGCTTTTTTCTATACAACAACGTACGGCCCAATTCTAACAATGCTTATAAGATGTAACACCGATAGTCCGATCCGATACTGATCTGTCAGTGTCACAAGTGAAATTTCTTCAACCAAAAACCTCACCTTTGCTCACACTAACAGATCGGTATCGTATCGGTGTGACATCTTATAAGCATTGTTCGAATTGGGCAGTCGGAGATAAAATCAAAGGTGTAGGCATAACTTTTTTATTGGATCTATGGTCCTCGGCAGATAAGAAGACAAACTTGACTTTAAGTCGAACAGCAGTACCAGTACTAGAGTTGGACCAAGCTAAATCTGCATGGCTTTTGCAATTACAAAAGTGTGGCAATGTGATCATTAATGTCAAATTTCTATGAAAATATGTAGTTTCTAATGACACTTACTTTGTTCTGTTCAAATCGGTGCAGAGTTAGCTTAGACGAACTCTATATTAGTTTGCGTGCATCAGACCTCGCGTAATTTGATTGAAACTTGAGCTAACTTTTATTGTTATACTAGACTGTTAAAATGTAAACATTATTGGTAATAAACTATCGTACTTAAACAAGACTACTAAGAGGTAAACTCACAGTTTCACTGCCTTGCTAAACATCGTCATTATTTCTTGCAGTCTCTACCGAGACCATTTACGGCCTGTAAAGAACGGCATCTTTTATTGGTGAATAAAACGGATTTAAGCAAAACTCGTTCAACATATTTATATTGACAGTTTTAGATTTATGACCTTCTACATTAAGAGGTGTCTGAATTACACCTATTTACTGCTCATTGCAGCGTAAGAGCAACCCACAGACAGTGTAAATCTATTTTAAATTGATGGAAGGTCATGAGCTCACCGGGTGCGTTCTGTTCTACGCAGTTAACAGCTTGCTAGCGGGGAAATTCATCTGGAAAATACTGGCCGTTTATAAACAAATCGCAGGAATCCGTGTCGAGTTGTTTTTAAACTTTGAAAATGGAATGCTTTTCTCTTTCGTTTCTTTGTTTGTGTAAGTTATGGGTAATTTTACGATATTTACGACCGTGTTTTGTTGTTTGAGTGTGTAAGCATGACGTGTTACCAAAAAGTCACAAAAAGAACAATGGTCTGGAATTCAACACTCGGCGCGCTACTTTTGTAAAACTTATTTGCAGGGTTCAGGTTTACTAAGCTTAGGCTCTCGAAAGCTTTCAAATTATAAAAACACGCTTTGTCAGTAGCCCAACAAAAGTGTGCCCTAGAATATGTGTATTTGTCTATGTATACATCATTGTCTGTGGTTACATAGTGCGCATTGGGCGGTGTGTTGGCGATATGAGGAATCGCGACATATGGCGGGAATGACGTCATGGCAGGACGGGATTGTGTTACATTCATATGCATTACATATGTATCTTTCCATTTCAGACGGGGCTAGCAAAAATGACTACCTAGTAGACAGACACATATCGCACACGAGAAAGCTACTATTCTCTTTCTTTGCTAGAGTTCGATTTCATTTACAGAAATACAACTTTATACTTATGCCTATAAGTGAACTGAATGTATTGATTGTGAACTAGTACTTTTATGACCTCCGTCCGTAGATTAAAGATGCAATGACTTACCTACATTAGAATACCTACCTAATACATGCAGTTGGCTATCAATAGTATACTTGTTTATGTCCAAAGACGGGCTAATCAAGGTCTTCAATAGATAAATAGGCATATATAAATAGTATGTAAGTAAATGCGCAAAATAAATGAGGCATGCAACCTGTTTAGAGTTCATTGTTACGTCCAAACACTGAATGAAGACATTAATTGCATTAACAATACTGTGATACGACAGATCACCTATTCATAAACAACAACGTGCTAAATCGAAGGAAAATCTTAAAAATTAGTCGTTTTCGAGAGAAAATGCTCAAGTTGCTTATGAAACCACCCAAATCACCATACATGTGCCTTTAAAAATTGAGGAGTTCCCTCAATTCCTCAGGGATCCCATCATCAGATCAGAACCAGATTAATATGGGACCAACTTGGAAGTAGCTCCTTTCGAACAAAAAAAGAATTACGCAAATCGGACCACGGGTCTCGGAATAATCGGTGAACATACATAAAAAAAAAAAAAAAAAAAAAAACAGCCACAACCGAATACAGAACCTCCTCCTTCTATGAAATTGAAGTCGGTTAAAAAGTCGTATGAGCCAGAAGCAATAGCACTTTTGTACCTCAAAAGCGAAATGGCGACTAGGTTACATTCGGAAACAAGATAAGCGGTATGGTTTTAGGGTATCGCGTTTCTATCCAGAAGCAAAAGAGTTGTGAAACATTTTAAAAATCTTTTGGGTTGAGGAGACAGTAAGCCAAAAGCAATGACTTTGTGATTCTTGATATACGGGCATACGATGCCCGTATATCATAAGTTTTTTGTATTTTCTTGGATCGTAATGTAATCCAAGTCGGTCCAGTGTTGTCAAATTGTACACAGGTTTAGCTGCAACTGTTCGATCAGTAAAAGTGTTTCTTTTATCTTGTAGAGGCTAGGCGCGTACGAGCAACTTTTATCTCTGAGGAGTGTATGGTAGTAGCAAGTGGAACAGAGACAAAAAAAGTTGAGGAGACAAAAGTTGTTCGTGCGCGCCTAGCCTAACACAACACAACTTTGCTAGTCACACAACACACTTACGCCCCTGCTCCTTACATTTCACGCACGTGAATGCAAATTGTTACCCCAGGCACTTGTTTCAGATATCTTTCTCTGCTGGTTTGCACCCAAGGCTACTTCAGTCTTGTGCCGATAGAAATATTCTTCCCCACATGAAAATCGCTGATAAAATCGCTACCGGTGTGGCGTGCTACGTTCGTTGCACTGCAATTACTCGAGCGTGTAATTGGCCGCTCCCCGTATTGTGGCTGTTATCAATGATCGTTGGTAATCAGAACATGTGCATATAAGCTGACACCAATTTAGGGATGGGTTTAAAATACAGGGCCTTATTATACCATAGCCAGATTATGACAATACGAGTCAGCGAGATCTTGTACTTAAATAGTTTTCACGCCCCAATGACTTTTCTTTTAATACAGAATATAAATAAAGCCAGGTATTTATTACTGTTACTACTTGTTAAGTACAAAAACCACTTTCATCGGCCACTTGGGTGGCTTCTAACCATTTAAAAATACTTTAAAACCCTTTTTAAATCCTCTCAAAGTTTTTAAATGTAATCAATATCGCTGACAGTATCTGTCGATTCCCATTACCCTGGCTACTCAGCCGTGAGCACACAATAAGTTGAACATTAAACACCCACGTATAGACTATTAGCTTTATAGCAGTCATATAAATAGTTCTTATAAGCCTTTAATGGTCCTTTAAAAGCGGGCATCGATTGACCGATGTTTGGTGTCTGATGATCTTGTTCGGTAGTATGATACCTACGAATTCTGATTTTTGCATCCGATTTAGCATATTTTAGGCACATTCTACATCATCTATCTATATGGAAGAAGTACAAACAGCAACACTCTTAACTGTCCATCGGTGGCATCAGTGGACCTTATGCCTTTTGTAATAAGGTTTATGAACTGTCAGTTAACAGTGTGGGCGATGGTACCATGAAAACGTTAACAGTAACAGCCACATATTTAATTCACTTATTAATTTTTCCGCTTTGTTTTTTTTATTATTATTTATTTTTGCGCTTTGCTAATTTATAACATTATGACGGACGGTACACATATTTGATAAATAGGTACTAATTATTAATTATTTGATAAACATTTGCTCCGGGCACCGATGTTATTACGCCGAGCAAATGATTATATTATTTATAAATGATACCTATTTATGTCACTATTCACTGATTGATGTCTACAATGATGAGCCATTTTTCTTTTCTTTATAACATTTCATTCTTAGAAAGAAATTGTGTCACAACCAAAGTGTTTAAAGTTTCAAAGAAGTGCCGACTTTTAATGTAAATTTTTCCTTTATGTTTAACATGTAGACATTAGCTATGTGTGAGAACGGTGAGCTTAATTAAGACCACCTGAGGTGCTAACAAAACAGTTAAATAATAACAACGTTATTTACGTCATACAACACATATACGTCACGGGCACACAAAAAATTTACACGAAGTTTTTTTCAGCCTTTAGTTTCTCCTATGGTCCCAGTGAAATTTATTAAATATGAGCTACTTACCGAAACATTGATATCGAAAAGTATAGCTCATACTCATATTTAATAAACTTTGTATAATAACTGTGGTTGGATCGGCATAAGGGTTAAGGTAGATACGTTTATTTACCTACTAGCCAAAGGATTCTTCCGCTTTTGTCAACGTTAAGCGAGGTTTAGACTAGCAAGAACTTGCATGCAATTTACGTTACATTGCCGACTATTGAGTTAAACTGCATTCAAAAGTTTGATCAGATACCGCAATGTAATGATAATTGCATGCAAGTTCTTGCTAGTCTAAACTTCGCTTTACGTTAGGTAGTGTTTTTTCGTCCGAATTTTATGTTCAACGTCTAGCCAGGTAGAGCTCCCATATGCACCCATTATGCACACCTGAGGAACCTGGACCTACTATCTCATTATGTCTTTTTCCACGTAAAGGTCATTGCTACAACAAAGATGCGGGTTATGTGGGTAGACTCGCGAATGCAGGGTCGTTGTCCTTACGCGTGGGAATCGCACCGCTTCTCTATGCCTGATCTTTACAATTATAGACTCGTTATAGGCTTTGGGCTAAAGATAACATCGAGCTTTCACCTCAGCCTCAGACTTGGGAATCTTGGAATGTAGAACTTGTATCATTAGTGAGATGACTGTTTGATAAAAGCCTTCTACTTATTTAGTTTTGGGTTTCAAAAAGGTTTTATAAGATCTATAATTAATGTAGAAAGAATTTGTGCCTGTCGTGATAAGAGTTGTGACGTTCCCGGGAGGTAACATTCCCCATTTCATCCCAAACTGTCCATTTTTCCCAAACTCTTTTTGTATCCTGAAATGGTAATTATATGTTTCCCCTAGAGCTAAACATCCCATTTATATTATTTTACATCGTTTACATTAAACATTATCATCTTCAAACTTATTTAATTTAAGTACTTCATTAAACTTTGCTTAGATCAGGAAACTGGTCTTAATATTAATAATTTATAGTGATACATACGAGTACATAATTATATGCGTTCCAGGGAAAGGCATGGGAATGAAGTTTAATAGTCTTGTATGTTCTCTTAATTAGCAGCTCATGCAGGTAATTTACCCGTTGTATCTTTATTGGATCTCACGAGGTTATGCTGATTGACTAATAAAATCTTATACACGATAGTTTTTATAATTTTTGTATAGATAAAACATTAATATTAGCCTTCCTTGCCCAACGAATGAATCCGAATTTGAAACAGCAACAGTATCAAGATAGAGTTTTGAATGATTCACGGTTAGTTTCACTAGACTTATATTGACCGGGATATAGGACCGTCGAAATATCGAGAACTCATAAATAATACAAAAGGTAATCACGGTCTATATCCCGGTCAATATAAGTCTAGTATCAAGATAATTAAAACTATACTAATTAATAAAAGTCAATGTAATGGTGTTAGTATAGGTAAATTACCTACTATAATTTTTTTTTTTATTGGTAACATAAAATATTTCATTCTCATATTACAGGAATAGTTACCTGTACAAAGAGTATTGTATTGTATTGTAAAGGAAAATAAGGCAAGGAAGAGGGGAAGACATAATGACATCCATTTAAAAAGTATGGAAATATTTTGTTGTTCGAAGGCAGCAAACAGATTAAATAAATACAAAAGTAATAAATACTGTAAGTACTGGTTTTCTATTACATTTAAACGTAGATAAAAAATTTCAAATACATAAAATTTTACTTAATACAGTCGTGTAGGAAGTGGGAAGAAAAGTGCAGCACTAAATGTGGAGTCACGCTCCTCGCAACGGCATAAATGATAAAGGCCTAAACACCCTTTGCTCATTATCACATAATCTTAAATCTTTGAGAATACAATATTGTAATTATATATTGCATAGAATCTCGCAGTTTGAAAATTTCAGTACTTAAATAAATTGGTAGATTGAGTTTTTCAAACTATCCAAAAAAGTGGTGGTGTTTCTATAGAAGAATCCTATTTTATAAAATAGAATTGTTTATCGGTAAGAAAATGCATCTCATTTTTATATTTGAAAAAATAAATAAAATAAGACACATAACCGCATCTATGTTATCCTTGTCGTATCTTTTTTGTAAACGATTAGGTAGTAGGGTTGCATCTGCGAATATGCTTATATTATACATGCTTAATTAAAATAAAAAACAAAATTGGAAACTTGGAAACCTCTTTCAGTTTAATCCCGTAGACATGCAAATAAGGCTAAAGCGTGGTAGGTATATGCTAATTCCAACATCTAGGCCGCACTTCCGTCGGCTGATAACTTGCAAATTACGGCACTGCAGGGCTCTTGTACTTTAATAGTTTTTTTACTAGTTGCAGATATTTTGAACAGGCTATTTTTACATTCAGATATAAATGTGAAGGTAAAGGTGACTGACGTGAGGGAGACGATATGGTAGATGATAGATGATGAACGATAAAGATACACTGAAACCACCCCCAAGTTCGAAAAAAAAGCAAGTGTGCAAGTTGCGGAAAGTTTCCAAAAAAGTTGGAAAAGTTCTCGAAAATTTCAGGAAAATTTCGTAGGAAACAAAGGAAACATTTATTTTGGAAATGGGAAAATTCGATTCCCATACAAAAACATAAGAATTACCGATTTTTCCATGTGAACACATCAGTACCTACCTAGACTACATGCTTAATTATAATAGGTAACAAAAACAAGAACGTAATGAAATTATTTTTCGTAGTCATTCTCATCCAAATGCCTAAACAAATAGGTACCTATATACATAATTCAATAATAATAAAAATACCAAAAGTAGGTATTACCAAAACAGGAATATAACAATAGGTGAACCAAGCAACGAAAACCATTTTAGTAATTACCTAAGTATAGAAATTGTATTGGTTATGTTAATACGGAAAAAGTCTTCATAGTGTCAAAGACCCACCCGTTGCTAAAGTAAAACGGCAAGTTAAAACTGAATGCCTAATTAGACACTAATATATACCTCACAACGAGCTTTAACGATATATCTCCAGATAAGACCAATTTCACTCTTTAGAAAGCTAAGGCTAAACCAATTAACTTACTGGGGCATTAAGGCGATATGATTTTATTAAAACCATTTAAGTGTTTGGTAATCAAAACGGTTTTTTTTGTAATTGCTAACCGTTAGGATTGGGCACGCGCACGTAAGGTCATGCTAACACACGCAATTCTGAAAATTGGTGGCAGCAGTTACTTAGTGGGTAATTGGTATCTAGTGAACCAGTATTTGATTCGAAGATCAAAAGGCTTTGAAACTAGGTAGGTACTCATTAGGAAAACATCTCTGACTAAACTGTATGAAGTCAAATATTTACAATTACCCTTAATTAAAAGGCAGATATCACTAGTGCTTTTAAGTTCAAAGAACACAGTCGTGGATACAGACTTGAATACGACTTCTCAAAAAGAAAGGAATTTTATGGCGCTAAGTGGTGCAAATTTTGTGCACGTCTTTCGACAATCGACAAGCTTTTTAGACCTAAAACGCTTCACACACCTTACTTAATTCAGTCGTTCTAACTAGAATCCTAACTAGGACCTTTATATAGCATCCTAAACAGTTAGTTCAGTTAGAATATACTCTTACTGGGCCACTTTATAGGATGCTTAGGTATGCTAAGATAAGTGGTTCCTAACGCAGTTACATCTTTAGGATTTAAGGTTCGGAGCTAAGTAAGACTTTGACAAGCGTTGTACGGATATATCGGTTAAAAATGAACTTCCTCCATTTCTGACAATTCTTACCATATGACGAACGACTGGTTGGTATTTGCCCCTAGTAGGAAAACAAAGCTACTGAAATATAACAAAAAAATGACCAATGATGACGTCAATTATGTCCATAGATAATACAAAGCTCATTGAGTATTCATCAGAGAGTGCATCGGCATGGGCGTGCGGCGTGTGCCAGTCCCATCGCAAAGACCCCCGTGCATAACAATAGCTAACAAACAATTTCGTTTTACGCAAATCACGCACACTAATAGATAAAATAGAAAGTTACAATAATTTAAAATGGTTATTATTTCAATTCAATCTCACGTTTATTACTTGCTTTTAGAACGCATGAAATTCGCAAATATTTCAAACGAACGATACCAATAAAATTTGGAGGTGGTCTTTGAGCGGAACCAAATAAATTGTGTATTGAATAACAATGGAGTCACATGCAATTGATTAACATATCAACTGCTGACCAATTAGAATAATTTTCGTAGTTCCTCAGTCAGACTATAAATTGATATGTGATAGATTATATAGGTACAATATATTTATAGGTAAAAAGGTACTAAAATATCATAAAAATGTCAATTGTTCTCTCAAGTCTTCCATAATTGGTGCCCTTACTACCTGTATACCTATATGGCTAAGTTAGTCACGGGTATTAAGCCCGTCACAGATAGAGCGATAATATATATTAATATACCGGAAGATACCGAAATATATCTTAATTTCTTAAAGTATAGCTAAGCACCACACACGACATCGATACCAAAATATATATCGCTCTCTGACTAGCACCTACATTTTAAGAGAGACGAAATATCATCATCATCATCATCATGTCAGCCGATAGACTTCCACTGCTGGACATAGGCCTCCCCCAAGGCTCGCCACTCCGACCGATCCTGTGCCGCTCGCAACCACCGAATTCCCGCGGCCTTCACCAGGTCGTCGCTCCATCTCGTTGGAGGCCTACCGGCAGTTCGTCTTCCGGTACGCGGACGCCACTCCAGAACCTTCCGGCCCCACCGGCCATCAGTTCTGCGAGCAATGTGCCCCGCCCACTGCCACTTAAGGTTTGCAATTCTGCGAGCTATGTCGGTGACCCTAGTTCTACTGCGGATATCATCATTTCTGACTCTATCACGCAGAGAAACCCCGAGCATAGCTCTCTCCATTGCCCTTTGCGTGACCTTGAGCCTTCTTATGAGGCCCATCGTTAGCGCCCACGTCTCAGATCCGTATGTCATCACTGGCAACACACACTGGTCAAAGACTTTTGACTTAAGACACTGCGGCAATTTGGACGAAAAGATACTGTGGAGCTTCCCGACGACACGAAGAAGAGACGAAATATACCAAAATATATACCAAAACATATATTATAGCTTCGTGTGAGGACTCTGTCAAATAGTACGTAAAATATATCGTAAGATGCCTTGCTATATCTTTCGGTATTATCGCTCCGTCTGTGAGGAGCTTAAATAAGGTCCCCATTAAATATTCGGCTATTTAAATATTGAACGCAAGGTGCCGCCGACATCTGCCTCTTAGCCCGTCCTGCATTATATCCTCTTACAAAAATCACAAAAGGAATCAGTGTACGCACTACGCACCTGTCGTTCGATATTTTTCGACGCCACTTGCGACCAGGGCTATAACCGCGAAAATCGAAATTCGCAAATTGCGGGCATTTTTCTCTGTCACTCTAATTACGCCTACATTGGAGTAAAAGAGAAAGATCCCCGCAATTTGCAAATTTTGGTTTTCGCGGTAGCCCCTCAGAGTGCTTTTTTATCCTTTTATTTTTGTGCCAATTGCGGCTTGTGGATCCAATTTGCCTGCTCACTCATTCGCAGCAGGGGAGCATCATTGAATGTTTCCCCTACTTTCAGACATCTAGGTCACCTGGATTGAGTCCAAAAGTTACTTGAAACAAAAGTTGATATCGCTTACAACGAACGCTGTTATCTGTTTCTGTGATTCGAAGATTTCATGTGCCTACACATTCTTATCCAACAACTGCAATAAAAATAATACCTTATCTCGCGGTGACCTGATATTGAAACTGTTTTCGCATATTTTGCTATAATTTTTGCGATTGGCTAGAATAATATCGATGAGATGAAATAATTACATGAGCTCATATACAAATTGTAAGTATGTAACCGTATTGCATGTAAACAACGTAAAAACTAAAAACAATGTGAAAATCAAAACAATGCCTACAACAATCAAACTCCCATATTGCGAACAAGAGTAAACTTTTTCCTAATCGTGAATACAATGGGGAGAATTCTGTAATTTTTATATCGGCTTGGGAAACGAAAGTTATGGCAATGGCATGGCCATCAAACTGGGTGAAGGCATGAAAGAAACGAAGAAATGTGAGGAATTTTCCTGACGTGTCAGGAATTTTGGCCGTTTGTCAGGAATGCGGCCGGAATACGAAAATGTAAGGAATTTTAATGAAGTAATAATATACTTTTTTATAATGTACCTTTATGAAACCCAAACAAATTAAATCAACTTAATCAATCACATATCTTAAATCAAGTTGAAATCGTCCCCTCGGTACGGCAATTTTGTCAGGAAATTCAAAATTTGTATCTGGTAACCCTAATCCCATTAAAATTCAAATGAACTAACTTCACATTTTTTGTAGCAATATTGTGTTTGCAAACTGCATGCATACAACCGATATTATTTAATTAATTACAAATTACAGCAGTAAATCAAATGTTTTTTTAGATGATGAACTAAATAATACGAAGAAATTGTTGATTCCATTAAAATTCAAATGAACTAAACAACATTTAAAACAACACAAAATGAACAACATAACATGAACAACATTTAAATTTGTAGCAATTGATTCTTATCACTATCAGCAGTATCAGGCTAGGTTTCGCTTCGTTAGACTTTGTAATGTTTGTTTATTTGTGTTAATAGAGTGTTGACGGGCCATTACGATTCCGATCGCGGTCAACTTGTCATATTGGATGACATTCGACACTATAAATTTACTCTTCGAGTCTAAAAGAGCGTTAATGAAAACGGAGTAGGGTTGAATTAACATTCAATTATCAATTTAAATTTATTACTGTTGTATTATATTTCGACGCCTATTTAAATGAGATTTGTCTACTTTCTGCATTTTCTTTACAACATAAACCTATAATAATAGTAAGATTTGCAATGTTCTTAGTTTTACGATTTTATAGGTAGTACTTTCCAAAATCAGTATGATCTGGCGGTAGCATTTTATTTTGACTGACATTTCGAAACGTCATTCCGTCGTTGTTAGTTATAACAACAGCGTTTAGATGTCAACTCATAATGTATCAAATCACAAGTGTATAGTCGCGTGCCACAACATTACACAGGGGTGCAAGTGGGGCAGGGGGTTGTAGTACGATGCGTCATTGCCACCCTCCGGAACGCACCCCCGCCAAGCCGATCGATCGGTCACTAAGGCCATGCGCAAAGCCCGCCCTTTTTCCTTTATTTTTATTTTTTTCCTTATGTTTTTCACACGAATATTTTGATTCACGCGTTACATTTTGTTGACTGATTACAATTTTAAGAGGCTGCATGTATGATAATTGCACTGTTCCGCAGTCGCGTAGGCGGTATTTTTGCGTACGAGTGTAATGATGATGTCATAATTACATGCTCTAATTAAATGTTTATTAGGTGGTAATGAATACTCACTGGCATTCGTTCATTATTTCTTCTTGCGAGCGAACTTGCACCGGCGCTAGTTTCTCGACGCTCTCCTCGTAGTTCCCGAAGCACTTTGTGATCTTCTCATCGAACGTATTCACCAGGTCTTCAAGGGACCCGGAGAAAGTCTCCGTGAAATTGTCACCTTCCCCGTTTTGCATATTGTCTTTGCACTTCACCGGTTTAGGTTCGTCGTTATCGTTTATTTTGTTGGAGTCGGTTTTCATTTTGATAATTTCACTCAAGTTTTTGATGTTGTTTATGTGGATGTCGTTGCCGTTGATAGTTTTTTGTGGGTAGTCCGCCGTGGAAAGACAGTCGTCGGCATCTTCGATTTGCGCGAGCGGCGCTTCGAACTCGAGTTCGGCCATCCTGCCCGTAGCCGCTTCTCGCATGACCGTACGTCCACCCGCGTCGAGTTCCGCGCGAACACTAACGAACGACTAACGTCGATGTATAACACTGCTACAGTCTGTGTATACGATACACTACGACCGCGACACAATGAAGCTCACCACCCCAATATGACCCTACTCGATTCAAGAACACGTCTTCGCCAAAGGTCTGGGAAAGTCCTAGGTCTGGGAAGTAGGCGAGTGCCTAAAACATTTCAGTTGCCTAGAGTTGTTGTTCTTGAGTTACACAACACCAAAACACTTACCGGACGTATTGACTCAGGAAATCCAGTAAGTATAAATTGGACAGCCAATTCACAAATTCCGTTACACCAACTTTTTAAGGATCTCGAAGTTTAGCGAAGAACTCCGTTTATTTTCTAATTGGCATTTTACACAATCATATTGTATCCAAATAGGCATTCTAAACACCTAGCATTAAACTTAAGAATAAGCGAAGACCACTTTTGACAAGCCTTGTAGTTAACAATAAAAGCATTTTAGTGAATAAATCGAAAAATAACATACTTACTAGCTGATGTGCATACTAGTGTCAGACAGTGTCAGACATTTGTCAGAAAGCATTTGTGCATGAGTAAAGTAGGTATAATAGGGTATGTCACTCGGGTATGTTTTTTTTCCTTGTATCAAAAGAGGTTGTAAATAGTTTTCGGCGAATTTCTAACCAGTGTATAACTAGTTAGTACCTTGAGAGACCGAGCTTAATCGGAAAACATAAAAACTCAAGTGATAAGATCTAGCTAGATCGATTTTTCGCCCCCGAAAACCCCTATAGCAAATTTCATCGAAATCGTTAGAGCCGTTTCCGAGATCCCCAAAATATACGTAAATATATATACATATATATATATAAGTATATATGTAAATATATATATACAAGAATTGCTCGTTTAAAGAAGTGTTCACATTATCCTTAATTAAATTGAACACTAATAATAATAAAATGAGTGCACAGAAATGTGCATACGTACATTACGTACTTATACCTACTTTCGTTTATAACATTAGGTTATATTTAATCTACCCACTAGAGGTACCAAATGATGATGCTGAGCTGATGTTGTGTTTCTGTTATATCCCTCATTAAGAATAAAAACCGGCCAAGTGCGAGTCGGACTCGCGCACGAAGGGTTTCGTACCATTACGGAAAAAACAGCAAATAAAATCACGTTTGTTGTATGGGAGCCCCATTTAAATATTTATATTATTCTGTTTTTAGTATTTGTTGTTATTGCGGCAACAGAAATACATCATCTGTGAAAATTTCAACTGTCTAGCCATCACGGTTCATGAGATACAGCCTGGTGACAGACAGACAGACGGACAGACGGACAGCGGAGTCTTAGTAATAGGGTCCCGTTTTTACCCTTTGGGTACGGAACCCTAACTAGGAACATTAGGACTTGCAGAAGTCAGAAACCACTTGTCAGCTCTTTCCAAGCCACAGAAAATTCCGTGAGTGCAGTTGAGCCAGCATCTTTCTCAACTTTGAACAACTCAAGTTGCCACGCGCTCCGACACAATGGCCAACCGCTCCCACAAAAGAAACAATGGCTTTTGTTTAACAGATTAGGGTCTTAGGCGTAAAAATCATTTGAGAAAATTCATACTATACTTAACAGACCCCCGACTCGACTGTCTACTGCTAGTCGATGATCAGTGAAGACCCAGCTTGGACAAGTGGATCTTCCGTCCTCAAAGCAAGTATACGATCAATGAAGTTAAATTAAACTAAAAATGTTTCTGTTAAACAAAATTAAATTGAAGTTACTACCGTAAACAATAAGATGTACCTATGTAGGCTATGTACTTAGTATGTAATTAGCTAAGACTACCCATCTGTTTTAAGGGAGTCCGTGGGGAGTCCCCTCTGCCAACAAACTGTCTTGCAGTTTGCCAGAATAATTAAATGTAAAATAGGGTTAATTTCGCCAGAATAAATATTTTTTTTTATCATGGTGTCCTTTCTAGGCTTACATGGTTTAAGAAAGTATGGACTCATTTAAGATTATTTGACTATTTGTGGTTAGTTAATTCCTAGAATGCGATGACTGAATGGGATATCCTTACCACCCATTTCTCGTTCAGCATGACCGACTTGATGTTGAACACTCTTTGGGTCCCTTTTTATAGTTTTTCGTAAATAACTGTTAAACGTAATCTACATAAAATTTTCTACAAAAAAGATTCAGTACACTTTGTCGCTACCATTTCAAAATATATTAAAGTGGGAAAGTTACTTATAATTTGTTCTAGGGTCGTTTTTTTTAGTTTTTCGTAAATGACTCGTAAACAGTAGGACATAGCAAAAATATAAATAGTCCGTAAATAATATGTTTAAAACTCCCTACAAAATAGATATACAGGGTGTCAAGGGAATACAAAACCAAATTTTAATTGTATGAAAAAATCGGTTCAGAACCGAATATTAACCGAATTTTCATACAAATAAAAACCGGTTTTGCAATCCCTACGGATGTCCCAAAAATATCACCTCAAACTGACACTGGAGGTAGGACACTCTAGTTATTAGTAGAAATTGAATGAAAAAATCATCAGCCTGCATACCTTGAGGGCTTTCCAAGTGAATACTGGCAAGAGCAAAATTAATAAAAATCTAAATCGGTTATATATGGTTATAATACTTCGAAAATGGTTTTGGTTTTGATGATCATTTTAGGGTGTCCTACCTCCAGTGTCAGTTTGACGTGGTATTTTTGGGACATCCTGTATATCTATTTTGTAGGAAATGTTATATACATATACAGATTATTTACGTATCAGCCTATTTTTTGCTATGCGCCACCGTTTATGAGTTATTTACGAAAAACTATAAAAAGGGACCTTTAAACCCTCCCCTACCTGTCAGCTAAAAATCTAACAAGAATTAATAAATCGCCTCCATCATGCGCCGTGTGCGCGAGAGTAACAACAGCATACTGGGCGTGATCGCTAGCAGTTTAGACTCCCCCACAGCGAGACACTGGAACAGCCTTCATGTAGTGAGTTGACCTGACGGAATTTTGTTGACATTATTAATATTTATTTTGTATTGTGTTGAATTTTTGTAATGTGCCTTTTTATGTGAGTTGTGTGTGTAATGACAGAAATTTTAATTTAATTTTATTTTATTTTATTTAATTTTAATTTTATTTTATTTTAAGATTTGTTTTAATGTACCTATTTATTGTTATTTTGATTGTGCTCGTGATTTTAATGTAATATGGATCTTGTTATCTGCAATAAAGAAATACAATACAATACAATAAACCGTCACTGGTCAGAGTTCGTTATACATTATACGAACACAAGCCCGCTCTTGAAACCGACGTCGTCGCGGCGTTTGGAATAGCATGAGACTGTTCAGATACCAAAGAAAATTCTCGCAGGACAGTTATGTAGTAAAAATCGGAGACTAACTGATTTTGCAATTTCAACAAAAATTGCCACGTTTCTCAATTTATCTACGATTATGATAGACATGATAGTTGACGCAGGGTAAAATCGTATCAGTATCTGAACATCTGAACGAAATTTTTTTTTTCTATTAATGTCATTAATGTCAATGTGACATTTCATAGGTAACATTATCAACTTCAAAATTAAATAAAATGGGATTTTTTCCAAAAAACTAATATCATGCTAAATATGAAATTAAGTCCATAACAGTTATGTTTCTTTTTAATCGGATTACTCTAAAATCATTAAATTGTTACGCGAGGTTATATAGGTGAGATTTGTTCTTAAAAACATTTTGGTTTGATTTTGATTCGTTTGGTTTGATGTTTATTTTTACTTTATTATTTCAGCTTAGGCAAAAAGTGCCCCTACGATGTTCTCAGGCTGCGTAGAAACTGTACAGACAAAGAAATCAAAGAAGCATTCATTAAGATGAGCAAGGAAGTATGTCTTTTCTGTAGTTTCATAATCGATGTTAATCGTAACTCGTAATAGATAAAGCTACCGTTGACATAAAATAAAAACAAAAATCTTAACTGGAGTGAATTATAATATTGTTTGTATTCATTCTACATCCTATCTATTAGCTCAGTAATTAAACAAAGACAAACAATTAATAGGTAAAACAAAATATTGTACTTTTTGTCTGAATTTGTAAGTTAAACAACCATTTTATACCTGCCTGCTGCAGTGTTATGAACTGATACTTTTCAGTGTTCTTGTCTTTATTGGAAACAGTTGTGTAGCCAGTATGAATAAGGCATTTCTAATTTTCTTTAAGTTACCTCTCAATGGCATTGGCAACAAGAAAATGGCCCAGTTTTTAAATTTGTCCATACAAATTTAAAAACTGGGCCATTTTCTTGTTGAGGACTGTGATTTCCCAGTTGTTTTGTATAGAAAACCAGTACTGGGATCTCTTACAACAACTACTTGATATCATTTACCAATACTTAAAATATACTATGAATAAATCTATGCTTAGGTATATTAATTAAATAATCATCTAGCCTAGTTGGTAGTGGCCTATGAAGCAGGTCCCTGGTTTAAATCTTGTTATTATTATAGTCTCTTTGTTTCCATACTCTTTTAAATTATTTAGTTTCCAATTTTAATTTTTAAATTTGTTTAAAATATGTTTTTATGCTATTGTTACTTGTTTCTGTTGATTTCTCTACTTTCATCCCTCCTCCCATTTCTTCCATAAATATCTGTCTTTGGCATTGTACATCCAGTCTTTTCCGGCAACCTCTACTATGTCATCTTGGCTGGTAATGGTCCTTTCCTACTTGATATCATTTACCAATACTTAAAATATACTATGAATAAATCTATGCTTAGGTATGTTAATTAAATGGGCTTCTAGCCTAGTTGGTAGTGGCCTATGAAGCAGGTCCCAGGTTCAAATCTTGTTATGGTCATTTTTTTGTGTGTTCATCACAAATATTTGTTCCTGAGTTATGGATGTTTTCTCCATATTTAAGTCTATCTATATCTATTGATAGTAGTCTACCCACAACACAAGCATTATTGAGCTCAATTTGTGTAAGATTGCCCCATTGATTGATTGATGGTATCCTGTTATCCGTCATCAGGGACATGGGGCCCTCAGAAGGGATTGCCCCATAATATTTATTATTCATAAGTAATATTTACAAGTATATTAAGTAGACATCTTATATTTCTTTTTTGTTTTCAGTACCATCCAGACAAAAACAAGGATGCCAAGGCACAGGAGAGGTTTGTAAGCATTGTGGAAGCGTACAATGTGCTGGGGAAGCCCAGTAGTCGGGCCCAGTATGACATTCTCTATAGGAGCAATCAATCTGCCTATGTTCAAAGAACACATGTCCCTTGGAAGTGAGTATTTGTTTAATACTTTTTATTTTATTAGTTGTTATATATCATAATTTATAAAACTTTACGGGAAGTTATTTTACACGCTTAATAAAAGTTTTTGTAAAATATTTTGACATGAACATTCAAGTAACATATTATTATATCTATGTCTGGTACCAGTTTTCTTTGCTAGAAATTGCAATAAAAATAAATAAGCGCAAATATAAATATTAACATACAAAACTTCTACCTGCTTTATTTTCTTGGTATAACAATTTTTTTTTAAATAAGAGTCAGACCAAGCTAAGTTGGCAGCAATTTTGATAACCCAGATGGTGCAAATGTTATTTTAAATGTCAAACTTCTATGAAATTATGATGTTTACTTAACACTTGCACCGCCTGGGCTATCAAAATCGCTGCCCACTTAATTTGGTCTGACTCTTAACTTTGATTGTATGGGAGCGGCTTTTTCGCGGCGGGTTCGTGCGACTCTTAACCGATAATTCATAAATATTGCAACAAACTTTATTTTCATATCAGGTTTCTATTCAAAGTATTACCTAAGTGGTAACAATGTGGCAGTTTTTTTGGCAAGAAATCAAAGGCCTTCAAAACAATATGACTTTTTTACATAAGGTGCGTTGGGGTAAGATTGAAAGGGTTTTTCATGAGGGGTAAGACAAAAAATCGGCCGTATGCCGAAGCATTACGGGTGACTTTTCATTTTACCCTGCATGAAAAATCCTTTCAATCTTACCCCAACGCACCTTAGGTACTCGTACTTTATCTTACAAACAGCAACACTCTTAATTGTCCACCGGTGGACCTTATTCCTTTTGTAATAAGGTTTACGTACTGTCAGTTAACAGTGTTGGCGATGGTACTAACTAAACAAAAGTAGAAGGTATCAACTGACACAAAATAATAAAAAATTCCAGCTTGCGCAACAACCCCGCCTACCAATACCAATACCAGAAAACCCAGACCAACACACAGCAACCAAGACAGGAGAGGTCATACTACGGCGTGTCTGGCGTCAAGAAGATGCCGAATTACATGATCATCATGATCTGCCTCGGCTTTGGGTTGGTTGGTCTTGTTATACAGATGTATGTTATCAGGTGAGCTCAAGATTTTTTATGTTAGTTACTTATCTCTCTGACGTCTGATGTCGGCTGTACACACTCGTCGAGATCATCTCGCCGAGAGTCTCGGCGCCGCTCCGATCCAATCGGAAAAGCGCGAGACGAGACAAGGCAGAGCGGGACGAGAACGGAGCAGCATGTACACACACGTTCTCAGCCTGTCTCGGGGTTTCTCGACGAGTGTGTACAGCCCGCATGAACATATAAAATTGGGTTTTGGACTTTTAAGTTAGGCACTTTGTTGGCTTTAGAAGTCTATAATAAAAATCATAACAGCCTTATAGTTTTGGGATTGTTAAAAGATATTTTCACTTCTCATTCTTGTAAAGTTGGTGTTGAAGTCGCGTGAAAGCGGCATAAGGAATAAAGTTGCTTTTTATGCTGTATTGCATAAAGTATAATCATCTATTACGACCCTTATTGCCTTAGCAATAAAGTCCTGCACCTGCCATGCAAACTGTCAATGCCACTGCTGTAGCTGGCCACCGGCTGTGCGCGGCCGGAGTAATAATTTATTTAGTCTTGAATAAATACGGTAATATAACCTTAAATATTTTATATTTCTGTATATTTTCCTCGCGATCAAAGCGAAAAGCAGAATATACAGACTGTACCCAGACTGACATGTAAATTAGCTTTACCAATAAAATGATTATGATTATGATTATATTTCTTGGGTATTAATGCCCATTTTATTCTTGACCTTTTTTACCGATTAGTGTTTTCAAGACTACCATTCTTGAAAACGATCCCATTCTTGACAATTCAATAAATAATAAGTTTGTTTATTTGTTTATTAGGATCACCAACAGAAGATACAATTTACATACTAGAATTAACATACTAAAAGGGCACATTTTTCATTGATCCCCCACTTAAAGGCAATCACAACATGCATTATTATAATAATTTAAACATTAAGGTAACACTTAGAAAAATACTAAGTATACATTAGAATTTATCAATTAAAATATTCGTTTGAATTTCCAGACAATCATTTCTATTACACCGAGAAAATATAAATGAGAAGTCTCGAATAGCAGCTGAAGAGCTGGATAAGGTTCGTGCAGCAGCTGAAGAAAATGGAAATGAGGTATCACTTATTCTTTATATTGTCAGATCTTATGTTGGCTGTACACTCACCTGCAATAATATTATGTTACTATATGAAGGCCGCAAAAATATCTGACACGCTCTTATGGCTCTACAAATAAGAAGTGTCAGATATTTTTGCGGCCTTCGTTGTGCAACATATTATTGCAGGTGACTGTATACACTCACCGAGAGACCCGGGCGAGTACTAGTGTGTACAAACTACTATAGAGCTTATTACACTATCCTAATTTAGTGACTAACAAGAGGGACGCCGCTATACGTGAGACGCGATAAGAGATACATCCTATCCTTTCTCACGTATGGCAGCGTCCCTCTTGTTAGTTACTAAATTAGGATAGTGTAATAAGCTCTTATCTATCACGTCTCGCTCTTAATCATCTCGTCTCGCCCTTCTCCGATAGCGTCGGTTTTTTGCCGAAACTTTCGACGAGTATGGGAGTGTGTACAGCCGGCATTATGTTCGTCATAAAGTTAAAATATTAAATTAGGTAGAAATATAAACAGTAATCACAGTAGGAGCAATAATCAGTACGTTGACTTCACACAAGTGCTGAAGCGTCTAAATATACCCCCATAAGAGGCGCGGTATTCTGTACATTGTTTCATCTTGAGATCTTGCTGACGTCAAACAATAAATTAACCGCAGGAAACAATTCTCGTTTATCCACTCATTGGTGCTTGGCGATCTTATTTATGATATTTGCGCCCGTAGAAAGTACCTAACTACGACCATTTTCTTAATTTTGCTTCAGTCTGAGCCTGTTTTGCGTGAGAATGTCCAAGAAAATGTCAGTGCGTCCATCCCCAGCTATACAAATCATCCCCTTGGCGATCTAGGAGTACTTTTTGGAGATCTTTTTTTCCTACCGGAGTCAATGGAGACTATTCAGGTTAGGAGATTATTAACTTACGATATTTGTTTGTATTGCACGATCAAGGTAGTTAAACGTTTTTCTTTTGATGTTTTGTTACAATGACGATTCGGCACAAAACGGTGTTTCTAATTCTTTGATTGTATCTGTTTACAAAGAAATATATTTAGATTAAAGTAAGGACGCTAAGCAATAGTAGATTGTGAACCAAGGGATGAAAGGCACTAATTTCTGCCAACGAAAACATGACAAGTATAATTTTTTAACGCATTTCTTGAGGGTGCTTTTAATTAACAATTTAGGCATAAATAAGTATCGTTAATGGGGAGTTAAATATCAGAAAGGAAATTATATAACAAATTCATTTAAACCAAAATGTCAATTGCTTATCGAATAATATTAAAAAAATCGTACTTGGAACGTAAAATGCTCTAGTGCAGAAACGTAACATTTTCTGCACACCTTTTAGAACAACAATGACCTTCTTTCAGACCATGAGAAATGAAAAGATAATTTCGTACAGTGACCCACCATTTCCTAGCTCTGTCGCACGCGCATATTTATATTGTTCCGCTCGCACAGTTGCATTGACCACCGAAATTATTTGTGACTAGCTTTTGCCCGCGACTTCGTCTGCGTACTGCGTGTAGTTAGTAATTTGGGTACCTAATTTTTTATCCAATCTGCTTTTTATCGATTCCCCATACAAACTTCCACCCCCCCTTTTCACCCCCTTAAAGGATGACTTCTGGGATAAAAAACTACCCTGATGTCCTTCCCCGGGATTCAAACTATCTCTATACTAAATTTCAACTAAATCGGTTCAGCGGTTTAAGCGTGAAAAGGTAACAGACAGACACACTTTCGCATTTATAATATTAGTATGGATACATCAGGGTCCGTTAAATAACCACTACAATATAACCGAGACCAAAAATAATTTTAAATAGAGGCGTATTGTCAAAGTAAATTTTGTAGTCACAGTCAATTTACTGCCATTTTTCGACAGATGATTAAAACTTTTAGAACGCCATTTGACTTTGATCCTTATTATTTCACTTATATGTGTTAAATGTGTTAAATATCAATAAGTATCGCCATCTACTCGAGTATAGGCCAAAGGTATGGTGTCATCTTTTCGAGCGATGGCGCCTACCTAGTCTAGTAACAAAATTAGTGAGCTAGCTTCTCACTTCTCTTGTTTTGGTCAAGGTCGAGTCCGAGTCCAAGAATAGCTTTAGCGTGCTTGCCGAGGTTCTTCAGCCAGAAGACGAAGTTGAGGTACTGATTATTGTTTCTACTTTGTAGCAGTTTTTTTCACACTTTAGAAAATGTAGCTCAAAATCTTAGTTTGTACACCGTTTCAATCTTAATTGTGTATCTCAAAGTCTAATGCGCACATAAATAGAGTAATCGTATTGCCGGCTTGCTTGCACGTTTCTGCGTTCAGTGCATGCAACGAATCACCCGCTTTTTCACCTCGAAATTCGACAAACGATTGCAAGTAGGTATCTTCTCTCGTAGAATAACGACGGGTCACTCGCGTATTTTAAGTCGAAAAACGCTCGACATGTTTCACTCCGTACCGAGTAGTATCATTATCATCAGGAGCTTGCGTTGACGGTGTCGGTGACGGACCGGCGCAGACTGCGGGCCGCAGCCTTCCGCGCGCGATGACTCGGCGCGGGCGCCGGTGGCGGCAGGGGGGGCGAGAAACTACCCTCGTTTACGGCATTATTGTCAAATGATGGGTTGCACACAACACAACTTTTCGACTTAAAATACGTGAGTGACCCGTTATTATGAATATATTCAATATGTCTGTGTCTCACGGAAGTTTTGTTATTAGAATAACAACGATAGCAAGAATTCGTCGATTGTACTAGATGTGTAGTCTAAGAAAAAAAATAGTTGAGGATACGGCGCCATATGTAACTTAGTAACTAAACTGTGAAACGTTAGCTTTTCACAAACAGTATAGCATTATCTACATTGTACAGTAGCCGACCATCTAAAATAGTCAGTGAAACTTTCGTTATAAGGCTTAAAACGCACTGCGATTAATTTCTTGCGGTTTCAGAATCGCAAAAAGTGTAACGTACGACATGATTCATAAGCGCACGCACTTGCAAGACTGAAACCGCAAGACATTAATCGCAGTGCGTTCTAAGCCTTAAGAAAAGGCTCGTAACTAATACTTATTATTTTTTTGCACTGAAATCAAGTCGATAAAAAACTTTTGCTCTTCTCAAATGTACTAAGCTGTACAAATAATGATATGGTTTTTTTTAAATATTAATTTGTTGTTTTAGTTACAAACACGGCTTTTGCTGGAGAAAATCGTAAACGGAGCCAACCCGACCGTCGCGACCGCGTCGCTAGGACAAGAGCTCGCTACAGAGAAAAAGTGATTACATCCCCATTCTTGCCCTCGAGGGTAAATTCGCCCATAACGGTTAAAAAGAACAATTCTACGATATGAAATCGTGGCTTGAATGCTATTTGGTACCTATTTTACTCTAGATAGATATCTGATATGCGAAGGTGTTGACCCGCGAGGGCAAAATTGGTTGGTTTTATGTTATTCATAAGTTACAAGATAGTACAAAGCCAAAAGCAAATTTTCAGTTGACCATTATTTTGCGTACTGAGGGCCTAACGCGAACCAAGTTCGACGTGCCTTTGTCGCACTTGTAAATTCGTACGTAAGTGGGACAGGGAGGCAACACGTCGAACGTGGTTCGCGGTAGGCCCTCTGGACTTGTCTTGTATTAAAAGGCGGGCTAGCACAGGAGTGGCGTGACAGTATCTCGCCCGCAAGATAGACTACACGTCCCTCTTTAATTAATACAGTTAGAAAAAGGCGGGTAGTCTATCTCGCGGACGAGATACTGTCGCGCCCACGCGCCCCTTCTGTGCTAGGCCTACAGAGAGTAGAATTGTGATAGACTATTGTACAAAGTATTGTTTCTAAAATTTAGTTTCACTAGAAAGATAGATATTTTCTCAGCGCCTAATTTATCTTTACAAAATGTTGACTCGTCCACGTGTTTTTTTTTAAAATGTGGTTGTATTTATTATCTAGTTATAATCATTGCTCAGTTGTTTGTTATTATGGCTACGCTTTACGGTGTGTATTTATATATGTTGTTTGATTTTGAATTTAGTACTCTTGACGCACAGTTGTTAGTTGTTAATTGTTAGTACATCAATGAAGACAAATTTTTGTATAAATCAGTAAATATTATTTAATCATTTTGATTTACTTTTTTGTAATATCAATGTCATTTTGTAATTCTCTATGAATAAGGGACCAAGCCGTTGTCCTACAATAAGCTTTGATCAAACATAACTTTCCAATTGAAGTATAAAAGCTATGTGCCAAATTTGTCTCGAACAAAACGTTGATTTTTTTTACATACCATATTTTAGCGAAATGTAACATTTTGATAATTTATATATGTATATAGTTTACATTTCTCTTAACTTATTTATCATATGTTGAAGTAAGTGTACACAATCAAATCAGTACTTGGACATAAGTAGTGTAAGTAGATGAATATTTTTTTAGCTACCTCATGGAATGAATGCAAATATTTTTGTAATTTTACATTGTAAATATTGTAATAAATTGTAGAATATTTGTACATTAATTAGTAAAAAAATTCCGAACACTTATTGTATTGTATTCTCGAAATTTGTAACCACCTACATCCATTATGCAAGTCTTCAGTACCTTATCGTAAGTACCTACATGTATGTACATGTTTCTAAAATACTCTCTTTCTCAAAGATAAAAAAACAGATACGCCTGTACGAGGCCGTAGCTGAAGGCGCCGGTTCGAATGCGGCCTCCGCCACGCTCATTTTTAGGGTTCCGTACCCAAAGGGTAAAAACGGGACCCTATTACTAAGACTCCGCTGTCCGTCTGTCCGTCTGTCTGTCTGTCTGTCACCAGGCTGTATCTCATGAACCGTGATAGCTAGACAGTTGAACTTTTCACAGATGATGTATTTCTGTTGCCGATATAACAACAAATACTAAAACAGAATAATATAAATATTTTAATGGGGCTCCCATACAACAAACGTGATTTTTTCGCTGTTTTTTCCGTAATGGTACGGAACCCTTCGTGCGCGAGTCCGACTCGCACTTGGCCGGTTTTTTCTTCAGCATATGACATTTGTTTCAGTTTACATAATATGTTTTAAAAATATTATCACTAGATATATAAATGTATACCTAACAATTTACCTCTTGTAAACTAGTTATCTACCATTTTTAGGGTACCGTACCCAAGGGATAAAAACGGGACCCTATTACTAAGACTCCGCTGTCCGTCTGTCTGTCACCAGGCTGTACCTATCTCATGAACCTTGATAGCTAGACAGTTGAAATTTTCACAGATGATGTATTTCTGTTGCCGCTAAACCAACAAATACTAAAAACAGAAGCCGTTGCCGTTTTTTGCGTAATGGTACGGAACCCTTCGTGCGCGTGTCCGACTCGCACTTGGCCGGTTTTTTTAATGTTTATATTTAGTCAATAACCGTGCAAAAATTGCAGGGAATCTCCTGCGGACCGAGTCCTCACGGAATACGGGCTGTCTGGAGACGCTGGGGGCGATTGGTACACGTCTTCTTTCAGAAGCAATATAAAGGTAAGTTCAATGTGCATACGAACTCTGAGGAATTTAAGGGGCTCTCCCTGTGGGTTGGGATTCTCGTACAGGATGCCGCGTAGACCCTGCATCCGTAGCCGGAAAAATCCTCAGACCTCGTGCATACGAAGAAGACGTATATACGAAGAGTCTGTCTAACCTAACTTTGGACTTGGGTTTTTTTGTAAACATGACGTCAATAGTGGCGTTTTACACTTTGTGGCATTTTTTAAATGTAAACATGACGTTAATAGTGGCGTTTTAAACTTTGTGGCTTTTTTTTAAAATGTAAACATAACGTTAACAGTTGCGTTTTACACTTTGTGGCATTCAAATTGGTTAGCTTAGATAGAATCTAGTAATTGTAATATTTACAAAGTACATTTTTCCTTTAAGTGAACGTTCAAAAAATATTTTGAAGTGCTTGCCTACCTCTGCTGTTTTTTTAAATATTTTGCTACCGTGTCCTTAGTGTTCTAGCACTATTCCTACACTTTAATTCTATTATAAAGGACCCATATATGTTTTCAGAAAAATCCTCTGGGTTTGGCGTTTGAAATTGAAACTTGGTTCGAGTAATTAGTGCGTGTAAAATGTAAATAAAAAAGACTAACTTAAAATTAAATATTTATTAAAAGGTCAACTTGGTTTCGCTTCATAACCTTCGCCTTCTCATAGAGGATGAGGCCCTAAGTGGAATTCAAAATCTTATTCGGTAGCATTATAAGTACCGTAGGGTAGTAAGTAGGTAGCATTTAGTAACCAAATTTAACGAAAAAAACAACATTGAAATAAAGAATGTTAGTAAAATACTAATGCATGCTGTGTTCGCCTGTAATTGGTGGCGCAATCGTAATTTAATAGTATGCAAAAAAAACGGTTCAAAACCTGAAACCCGACTACTGAAAATATGATACGTACCTACATCATTTGTAATAAAAATAAAACATTTATTGGCTTGTTTCAGATTTCATTCATATTGATATTATTAATTTGATGCCAGTTCATGAAATAATACTATGAAAATGGATTATATCGCGTATATTGAGTTTATAATACATCCCGACGTTTCGAACCCTTTACAGCGTTCGTGGTTAAAGGGTGACTGAAGAGTGAGGAAAAACTACAAAGTGCAAAAATACCATCTATTTTCAAGTGAAGATATACACACGCGATAAAACGTAGGGATGTATTATAAATTCAATACTTATACGCGATATAATCCGTTTCCATAGTTTTATTTCATGAGTAACTAGCGCGGTAACCAAAGACAATATTGATGCCAGTTTGTTATAATTATTGTTGACTATGTCGATCAACGAGTACTTCTGCAAAATACCTAGTAATATGAGGGCATTGTGGGCTAATAATTATGTAGACACTTACTCAATATTTTTTATTTACCTAATTTCTTATAACTATCCTTAGCATTACGAATTTAACGTCTATTAAGTACATAGGTAAGTACAAATATTATACTAAAATACTTCTCTAATATTCACATAGGTCGTCGGTCTCGAATTCCGATTGATTTTATGGCGAAGTTTCGAGGAGATTAAGTTTCATACATAACAGAAGCGTCTGCATACGAAATTACAACATTAACAATAATGAAATAAAAGAAAAATACTCCGCCTCAGGCGAGATTTAAACTCGCAGCTTAAATTTTTCCTTTAAGTATTCTTAAAATCCATTAAACACTGCGTACATGTCTGTTCCTAACTTTCTATATCGAGTGATTATTGGTCAACAGAGGCGGTGTATTATAGCGATATCTTAGCCGTATTTGAGCATAATGACTTTCTTCTTGTTTTATTTAATTTCATAGAAATGCATCACGACTATTTAGTCCATCGTCCAAGCGTATTTACAGTAAAAACACAATCAGTCAAACAACTTTTTAACGTAAACCCTGTCCTCGTCATGCGGAGGTTCTGGCACGATTATCGGCCGTCCGTCCATCTTGATGTCTGTGTATAAAGCCTTGTACACACATGTAAAACCGAACCTTTCAGCCGACTTGGCAGAGTAGGCACTGGACGTGTCCATTCGTATGAGTCTGATGTTCCTTTGTGCTGTGGCTTGTCTGAAAAAGAAATGTACTTATAACACCGGAAATGTATTACTTACAAAATATAATTATATTTTCGTCTTTTACGCAGTCTCGGCATAATTTTGTACTGACTTTATACTCAAAACTGCTTTTGTATTTTAACCTTTTTTTAATGGCCGCGCTAAGTTATAGCCGGTCAAACAACCGCCGGTTAGTAGTAAAAGGCGCGAAATTAAAGTTTTCTGGGACGATTACCCTTCGCGAGTTTCGCGACTACATTTTTTTAATTTGCCGCTTTTTTCTACTGACGGAAATGGCTTGTTGACTTTAAGTAAATAATTGATGACAAATTGACAGCTAATGATAATGCTAATAATGATAATATAATAATGATAATAACGCCTTTCGATTCGATTCGATGTTTTACGATGTCCGATTCCGATATCCAAAAGGATAAATTAACTCTTGGACGTTTATGGTAGTGTTGCCACATTATTCCAATACAAAGAAACCTTAGCTCAGCTCTATCAGACGTAAATTGCATTGTCATCCGATTACCACATGTATGCAAAATTGCAGCTCTGAAAGATTCGACCCACACTAACATACTAATCATCATCATCATCATCATGTCAGCCGATAGACGTCCACTGCTGGACATAGGCCTCCCCCAAGGTTCGCCACCCCGACCGATCCTGTGCCGCTCGCATACTAACATACTAATAGGGCAAGTTAAATAAAAGCTTGTTAAAACAGGTTCACAATTCAGAAACTTACTCAGTCGTATTAAGCAAATCGTTCATAATACCGAGTCTCCTCCACCCTGGGTCAGTGGCCGCCACTTTGACTTCGACCAGCCTTTGCTCCCTAGGGAACTTCTCCCAGAGCTTGGCTCCCGTCTCTCTTTGTGCCAAGATGTACAGAATCTTCTTGAACTTGGGGTTCTTGCAGCGCTGCGCTTGGCTTAGTAGATCATTGCCGTCGTCTTCCTGAAATGTAAATGTGTCATGTTACTCTTTTATCGAGACATGTTTTTTCTTTAATAGCCCAAACTACGTCGCTACATGTGATCTCTTGCATCTTCTGGTCAAATGTTGAAAAATTGAGTCCAGTTACAGTTCTCATCTACATTCATCTCAACTACAGTTCTTTTTTTTATATTACCGCTTGGTCTACTGTGACAGATGTGACTAGCCCAATTCCGTTTAGCGGACTTGATATCCGCGAAGATAACTTGTCCTGAACTTGAAGTTTTGTCGGATGTTCTTTGTTGCCAAATCGATGTGAAACAAAAAAAACATAGATTTGGCATACAAACCGGGATTCAAAGCCACTACCTCAGGTTGAGAAGCCATACCTTTAGTGTTAGGTCACGCGTCTCGCTTAGCTCTATCATTCCATAGTATCCATTTGTTGAAATGTTCTCGATTTGTATTCAAGTTATTTCCTAAAGTCTCACCTCTTTCAAAGGTAAAACACCACTGATCATAACCCCCACTATGTTGTGCTCAGCGTCCACTGCCTTGAAGGACAGACCTTCCATAAGTGAATGGCTGCAATACTCGTCCAACTCCGAACATGTCTCGTTTTCTGAGGCGATGAGGCCTACTGCTGAGTTAAGTGGCTCGTCGATGTAAAATGTTCTGAAAACAAGACGAAGAAAGATTAAGTCATACGGGTCTGAAAGAAACATTAAGGATTGGTTGCACCAAACCGTCTGTCACCGTTCCCAAGCGTTCCCAAAATTGTATTGTCCCATACAATAAATAAGTTTCATATATCTTTGCTGCGTGACATTGACCAGTCTGTTAACTGGTTGGTACAACTGTCCCTAAGTCATCGCTATACCTACGTTATATAATAGACTGAGCATATAAAACGACTCGCAGTGTGACCGCGAGTAGTTTCCCAGTTTCCGAGTCACTACCCAAATTTGTGTTACCATCCTCTTCAATAGGGGACGCCCATTTCAATTGCGTCCCCTATGTGGCCGTGGCCACTTACGAATCGGCTGCGACCCCCGGTATTTTACCAGTAAATAAGCTCCTGTGACCTTTTGACTTTACAAAGCACAGCAGAGCTTGCTTTAAAACATAAATGAACTTAAACATTTTTGTCCCATTGTTTCGCAAGTTTTCATTGCAAAAGATAATGAGCGCAACGCAAGCTTACTTACTTTTTGAGAAGTTTCATGATATCCTCCACATCTCCCTGCTCCACTGGCTCTATGGTGAATGTCCGAGACATGGTGACAGGATTTCCTTTAATACAAAAGAGGTTTAAGTAACTAAATTTTTGTGATACAGAGCTTTTAGATATATGTTCACGTGGCTTATTTATTTTATTTATATTATCTATTATATTAAGGCAAGGGCATTTATTTGTGTGATGAGCACATATATTTGTTCCTGACATTACACAAACAGTCAAATTATTCGGACACCGTAGATGGAGCCACGTTACTAACTATAACTCGAGTAGGCCTAGACGGATTTTCAAGTTCAAGTTCTATTGAAAAGGAAATTGGATTTTACGAGGTTAGGCGCTTATCACACTGCTTCGCACTTCGGAGCGACGACGTCCGGTGCTGCGATTTTTGACTTTCTACTGTAGAATCTCGATTTGTATGCAAAAAACCGCATGGTATAAAACATTGGCTACGCTTCTACGTGCGAAGGTGGGCCCCGCAGGGTATGCCACACCGAGCTTCATAGTACCGTACGGATTTTAGTTTTATGAACTAAAATCCTCGCGACTCGTCGCCGCACACGAATTCGTCGCTTCGCAATTCGCTACGTAGTGTGATAACCGCCTTACTCGCAGCGACGGACCTATTCACAAAGCTCATTTGTGACTTCGGACGGTCCTCCTTTCTCCATAAATATCCCTAAGTCATAAAATAAAATAAATAAATAAAATATACTTCTCCCGCAGCACACAATTTCCCGCTATTAAAAAAAAGTTGAGATTAGTCAATAAAAGTTTTTATTGACTAAAATATTTTTTTATATGTCGAACTTCTTTCGCGGTATAAACAATAACGTTATCAAACTGCGCACTAAAGTTGAGTCACTCGCGGCCACAATACACGTGGGGTAATTTTTAGGGTTCCGTACCCAAAGGGTAGAAACGGGACCCTAATAGCACGCTGACCGTCTGTCTGTCACCAGGCTGTATCTCATAAACCGTGATAGCTAGTTGAAATTTTTACAGATGATGTATTATGTTGCCGCTATAACAACAAATACTAAAAAAAAAGCAGAATAATATAAATATTTGAGTGGGGCTCCCATACAACAAACGTGATTTTTTGCTGTTTTTGGCGTAATGGTACGAAACCCTTCGTGCGCGAGTCCGACTCGCACTTGGCCGGTTTTTTGAGCTCTAATCAGACTTCTATACCTAGTTAATCTAGTTCGTTGGTTTACTCGAGCGTGTGTTGAGCAGGCAATGTTGCCTCGCCACTCGGTCTCGATTCTCAGTTCGAAGAATAAATCGTTACCTTATAATTAACATGCCATCCTAGACTTAATCACTAGGTATTAAAATAGAATTCAATTAACTATACTTAAGCTTTATTACGTAAATCAGGACTTTGATTAGTTATTATTATCAACCTAAAAGTCATTACTCCCTGATGCGATGGGGAGTTGGGGACCAGCGAATTGATAATAAACATTCACTGAGGGGGACTCAAACTGACACCTAAAAAAAAAAAAAAAAAATTTAAACTGTTTATTTCAAGAAAGATTACAAAGACTATTTACAGACTTAGCCTAATCTACATTCTAATAGATTGTATGCTAAGTATGGTCTTAATTCTAATATTTCTATTACATTTATATTATTACTATTTATTTAGTTAACACGTATAATCGACGTTATACTTATCTACTGTAAAATAGATAATCAATTACAAGTGTTTGAAATATGATAATTTGAATCGTTTATACATATATAAATGCTGTAAGAGTATGTATTATATAGGGTATGTTTAATATGCTTTATCTCTGATGCAACTATGGCATTTTGAGATTCCTGTCTAAGAGTTTTTGCGGAAAAAATAAAAACCAGTCGAATAAATATGAAACTCATTAGGTATTTAATATGTCTGAATATATATTACAAATATTTTTATTATTCGTATTAAAATAGTAACAATTATACATATAGCGTTGATTTTATTAAACGCACAATCTCTATATAATTTAACTTTTAGTCTTCGTTTTAATATGACTCAGATTTGAACCCATATGTTTCTTTACTCGTGGTAGCAAGTACATCTACTTGTATAAAAACTCAACAGCCAAAATTGAACGATATGCCCGTATGTTTTTTTAAGATTTGGATCCGGATATAGAGATGACATAATATTGTTCAACGTTCGAAATACGGGTGCCTATACTGGTTTTGAATAAAACTTTATCAACCTTGTATTTTGTTACATAGAAGTTAAAAAAACGAATGATCAAATAAGCAGATAATGTTTAGGATCGGAATGGCAAGTAAAAGTAGCGAGAAGTCTTATTTACAGAGGAACACTATAAGATAATAATTAAGAGCTATGCTGACCATAACTAACTAATTAGGTTACCTACTTATTTCTTGTCACTAAATAGCAGAAATGAAACTTATTATGTTTATTTTTTTTATTTTTCTGAAGTACCAAGTTTTCATTCCGTTTAAATAATACCTATAACATAAATTACACGCAACCACTAATAATAAACCATAATAAACATAAATTTAAACACAATAAAAGACATAAAAATGAGCAAAACAACTAAGTTATTGTCTCTAAGCACATTACGAAAATAACGCATGCGATCTCTATATTTAGAACAATAACGGATATCTAACGCACGAGTTATGTTACTAATCTAATCCGTTTAAGCTTATATTTTATAATACAAACCGGTTCTATATAAATTATATCACATACCTCGCGAGATGGCCTAGTAATAGCACGTACTTGGCTGGTGTATAATTTTCACATTTTTCTCGAGTTTTCTTATTAAAGTGACAGTGATGTTAGGACCGTCCGAGTGCGCGCGAGAGACTGAACACGAGTAGCGCATTTACATATAACGGTGATGACAAAATATATTTTTAAGAGCCAGTTATTCTATAATATAAATATTTACGCGTGCTTTAATGTCGCGTAAACGACTCTATCTTCCCAGTTTCCTTCTTAGAAGTGTTTGATATGTATTAGTAATCGAAATGCACCGGCTGGAAAGTTGTGCAAGCAATGAGAGGTAACTGACCCTATTTTGGGTTTCGTATGATACAGGTGCATTCCACGAAATTGTCTACTGTTGTCACGTACCAACTCGAATTCTCTCAGGATTTGCAGGTATAACAGTTTCCTTTTCGGTGAAAAACGGTCAAAAATATGCACAGAAAAATAATCATCTTTAAACGCCGAAAAAAAAGTCGCAACAGTCGCAACACAGGAAATAAAATGCGTTTGTACGGGACAGCCCGTGGAATGCTCCTATCAAAGTGGACTTAAAAGCTAACAATGTTTTGCCCGCGACTTCGTTGCGTGGGATGATGATGATTCATAAAAACTATCCTATATCCTTCTCTGGGCCTCAAACTATCTAGGAACCAAATTTCATCTAAGTCGGTCCAGCGGTTCATTTAAAAGCGTGAAGAGTTAACAGACGTCAAATAAATAATTATTACTTAGATACCTAATAATAAATTAAATTCACTATTTTCAGATGCTTATTGCAAAATTACCATTACTAATTCCCTATGGTTGGTAGGTTTGAATGAAATCCCACTTATCACAACATTCGCACTTATTGTGATAACAAACGTCAACGGTCCCTACCGGCCCACAAACATAGATAAATGCGCAACAAACGATCTGTTATGTTATGAATTAAATATTAATTAATAATTTATTCAATGAGCTTTCTTGTCAGTATCTTAATTAAACACATATAGTCGCATATTTATACTTACTCGTGTGAAGGTAGCACTCGACAAAAACACTAATAAACACGTGCAGCGTGAATATAAACAACATTTTTACGTTCATTCATGTAATTAATTAAGAGCACTGCGATGTTGATGTACGTTTCAACTTTTAAGAGGTTATTTGTATGATACTCGGACATTGCCGGTATTGTTTTTGTAGGCGCTTGTTTTTTAATAAAAGGAAATAGTATCTAGTGTGATATTAACAGACGGTTTTAATCATGTTTTAATCTTTTTAATTGAAAACCTTAACGTAAACAAAATAAAGTCGATATTTAAAACATGCCGCCCAGTCGAACGATGCTTGTAAAATTAACTCTTATGTTTATTACGACAAGGTAGAAAATGTATAAAACACATTGTCATTATTAACAAACTGAATGTAAACGTATGTATTTGTAAATTTCATTTCTAAAAAACATTCAACGATTTCATAATGTTTTCGGTATAACAGTGTAGGCAGAGATCTTATTCCTCTTTCTATCTAGATTTCATACCCTTGAAAATTCATTTTCCCATATTCTCAGGTACAGGTATATACATACATCATCAGGTACATGTATATATATATAGGTAACGGCAAAACCGCTAGTCTGCATTTATCTAACGTTATATATATTATGTAACTCATATCCTTTACATTGTCAATTCCTCCTCGAGACCTTTCTAATGAGTCCCGACCGTCCCGACTAGCATACTCAACTTTTTAGCATTGTCATCGAAATCCTGGAAACAGTTATACCAGCCGAAATGTCGTTCAAATTGAAGTTAAAATTTAGTGAAATTTCTGACATAATCATTTTGTGTTTTTGATATTTTCATTCTGTTAATAAACGATTTTACCAATTTTCGATACATTTTCCGTGACATCTCAGGCATCCTAAGTTATAATAATAAATAAAACGCTGAAATATTATCATCATATTTTATTGACAGATAATGAGATTAACTTCATGACATTATTTTTGTATAATTGAGAATAAATTGACGAACAGTGTTCAGACCTCCTTCATACGTCGTACAATTAATTTTGTCTTTATTTTATTCTTAAATATAGTATATACTTAGTTAATAAATAAAGTTACATAGAGCATAGTTTAATATCACCTTAATATATTCTATTCTAGAGAGGAGGGAGGCCTTTACCCAGCAGAGGGACACTTTAGGCTTATATGAATAAATAAATAATATTCTAGCAAATTTTAATGTAAATTTTCATTTAATACAATTCACCGTACAAATTCAAATGGTGAAACCAGGGAAGACTTTGGTTAAATTACCTTTATTGATCATTTAGGAATTTATACAAATAAATAAAATAGAGTTTATCGGTATTCATCCGAAATCCATGTTCTTGTTAGGTGGTGGTTTAATAAGGCTCTTTCCTAATCTTTATTTTTTGCGCTGCGCTTATATCAAGTGATCCTAGACATGCTCGTTTACTGACTAAAAGGAACTACTAAATTATCACTTAAATAAAACCTAATTAATCTTAAATATTTGGAGATTGTCGAATAATAAAATAATTAATCATGACCAAGCAATAATCTGAAATATCTTGACTTATTAGGCTTAACAAGAGTCGAATACTTCTTAAATTTAATATATTTACAAACCAATCACAAAAATCACAGTTTAATTTTTCATTTCATCGCAGAATAATACCTGCACATTTTTTATTGCATTTTGGAAAATACGAAATGTACCTGAAATAAATTAACTTGACTAGCCAATGAAATTCACATTGCACATTCATTTATACATAAATTTTCACCGTCTACACGCAAAAGCAATTATACCAGGTCACTTTGCTTAGAATTCACATATGAAGTGTCCCGTTATTATTGATTTAGAGTGTATCTCATATCTCATATAGCCCGTTGACTTAAATTCTCCAAGCAGTCATTGTAAAGTTATCGTTTTCCTTGCTTAACAACTTTAGTATGACATATGTATGTATGCAAACATTTGGTGATATTAATTAATATTATTATCATGAAAACAATGGTTATACATACATACAAATACAAACATTTTAGACCAAATTTTTAACAAGCAGATACGTTTGCGAGCCATGCTACAAATTTTTATATTAAAGGAAATAAGTGTTCCGTGAACAAAGTTTTGCACGTAACATAAAAAATTTAAAAAGCCGCAAGCGACCGGAAGCGAAAATTTTTCAATTTTTTCCTTTAATACAAAAATTTTAGCTTTGGAAAAGGTAAAAAGCTGGCTCTTCACATACAAACTTTGGGATTTATATTTTAAGACCAAATCGACTGGTCTCTTCTCTTTACGATTTCTATTCTAGTATTCTAGTTCCTATCTAATCCCTGCGATTTCAGGTAACATGCAAGTTTCTAAATTTTTGTGCACCTACACACTATTCTTGCGTTTGTTGTCCGATAAAGGTAGTACGTAGCTTAGGTTGTCCGATAAATCCTGCAAAAAAATTATTATGAAATTTAGTAAAAAAACAGTACTTTCTTTAGTATTTCGACGGAGAAAAATGTAAAGGGGCCCACCCATTACCAGTCCGCCGGACGATATCGGCCTGTCAGTTGTTCGGAACTGTCAAATTTTTGTTCTAATTGACAGGCCCCTATCGTCCGGCGGGCTGGTAATGGGTGGGCCCCTTAAAATGCTGGCGATGTCGATTATGTTTGTTGAACTTTGGAGGCTGCATAATGGAACTGGCTGCATTAATTAATATTTACTAAAACGGGACTTGATCCCGTATAATTAGCCGTAATTAGCCGTAATTGAATCATCATCATCAAACATGATCAAGATAAATGAAAAAGTTGATAAAGAAGGGACGCTTTCCTAGATTTTCTCACATTGACCCGGCTGTTGCTATCTCTATTGCACGCGCACAATTATATTGCTGTCAACCTCGCACAGTGAGATTGACAACCGGTATCATGGGAGGGACAGCAATATGTTTATGCGCGTGCAAAAGAGATAGCAACAGGCGTGTGAATGTACGAAAAACTATGTGAAAAGCGTCTCTGCTTTAGTATTTTATGGAGCCAAAATATTCTCCAAGCACTTTGACAGAGAAGGCTCTCCTAGACAGGCCTTTAAAATGGTTACTCTACACTATCGGCGATGATAGACGATGACTGGCGGGCACTATAGTGTAGAGGGCATACTCGGCAGTCCCCGCCAGTCAGTGATCGCCTGCGACCCGTAAGTTGTCGGTGTTTTGGGCACGCATCAAAGGGAATCAAGGGATCATGTGGATGCTTGCACGACATTTGCACGATGATCTTGCCGATGATAGACGATGATACTGTCAACGATCATCGCCGATAGTGTAGAGGAGGCATAACAATACCGTACTCAGCCATGAGCCAACCAGCCCACAACTTTCCATTAATCTCTTATTGATTGGTTGGTTGGTACGGTTGAGGGTTGAGGTCTGCGCACGTGTACAGACCCTACGATAGTTTAAGCATGCATTAGCGGTCACAGAGTATTTAGGTAGTATCCGGACATATGAACTTACTCTTCACAGGTTCTTGATGTAAACTCAAGTCTCCAGATGCGGAACGTTTGGTTGAGGCGCGTAGAGTAGGCCCGCAAATGCGACGGAATATACCCTGTGAATGTTTAGGTGTTCTGTAGGTCATAGGACATTACTCACTTCAAGGGTTCTTGATGTAAACTCGAACCTCCAGGTGCGGAGCGTCTGGTTGAGGCGCCTAGAGTAAGTCCGCGTACGCGACGGAATATAGGTACCCTTCGGAAGTTAAGGCGCTCAGCGGCGGCGAAGTAGACGGAGGTAGTAATGGAACATTAAGTACTCACACTTCACAGGTTCTTGATGTAAACTCGAGCCTCCAAGTGCGGGGCGTCTGGTTGAGGCGCGTAGGGTAGGTCTGCATACGCGACTGAGTACACCTTGCGGAAGTTAAGACGCTCGGCAGCGGCAGCGGAGTAGACGGAGGTGGTGTCCATGCGGAGAGCGCCTGCGCCTACCGCCCGGGCCACTCGTCTGGAAACATGGATGGACAGTGTTTAAAACGACATAATCCCTTTGTTTGACATAATTATTGAAAGTCATAATGTAATGATTGTCAGATTACTTATCATTAGTCATAATTTTGAAACCGTAGTTTTTCAGGATTTTCGTAAGGTTATCCTATAGACAGGTTAGGTTAGCTTTGTTTTATGGCAATCCTGAAAAGTGTCGCGTTTCTGAGAAAAACCAAATTATGACTAACGAAAATGTGGACAAACAATACATTATAACTTAAAACTATATGGGAAACAAAAGAGAGTAAAGAGACCCGTTTAAAATACCTACTAACCTAACGTAAGTTTGTAAGTTTAGTCGAATTTTATCAGTAGAAAAAGGCGCCGAATTCAAAATTTGCAGACAATATTCTTTGCAGCCTTTTTCCTTCCGATATTTGGATATTTGGACGGTTCCTTATTCTTTAGATTTTCAAACAGATAACCTGAATTAGGTCAGTCATTTTTTTACACAGCATTTAAACCATATGCTGAATAGGTATAAATATTGGATTTGAAAAATTAGTGCTGGTGTTGTAAGGGGGAGGGAGTAGGGGCAACTTAACCATCTCTACGGCGTCACGAGCAGAAAATTCAAATTGAATAATAATATGTGGGTCATGTGAGATAATATTAATAGTTTACTTGGTCAACTCGTTAATGCCTCCTCCAAATCCCACCAAATGGATTGGCAATGACAGTGTGGCATGAAAATATATCGTTTATTATGACACTCCCTCACTTTGTTATGTTCAAATCGGTGCAAAGTTAGCCTAGATGGACTCTAATATGTCCAATAGCTATCGAATAATGAGATTCCGCCGATAAGGCGATTTGCTGTGATTGTGGGGCTAGGCGTCATTCCACTTTATTTCTGCTACTAGTACCTACCCTACCTATATCTTGCATGACGGTTTTGAACATTTACTTAGTCGAAACACAAAAAATTTCACCCTTCCAATGAGTATTAACATATATGGACAAAGAGTATGGTATAGCTAAAGCCTGACCAGTAATATATGATCATTGTCAAGAGGGCGCTGTTCATTCTCATGTATAGGGTGACAGTTCAGTATAGTATGAAAAAATTTGTTCCAGTGAAATTCCGCAACATGGCGCGTGATCATATCAGTTTTCCTAGCTATGTAATTGATAATATTGAGGCTATGCCCCATAAGATTAAATGTATAACCCAGAAAGCTTTGTTGAAATTTAAACGGACCCACTGACTATCAGTCTGCCGGACGATATCGGCCTGTCAGTTACAATAAAAATATGACAGTTCCGAACAACTGACAGGCCGATATCGTCCGGCGGACCGATAGTCAGTGGGCCCCTTAAGTCATAACTATAATATAGTAAATAAACATTATGCATGTACTTAATTTTAAATAAACCTACTCGTCTTGGCTAAGAATCTAAAATAAATATATATTAAGCTAAGTACTCAAATATGCATTGTATAATTCTTTATAAGTAATAAACAGCTGTTTTTTTTAGTAAGGTACGGACTAATTCACTTCTTATAACATATACCTACGTTAAGTACCTCGCTTTTGACAAAAATAGGGCAGACCAACAAAAACAAACTAAATAGATATCAGAAAATAGACTCATTTCACGAAACAATACGGTTATTACACTTATTACCGATGATTTCCAGCTATATTTGCAGTTATTCATCAACGTATCATGCTAATGTGTATCATAATACAGCTACTAATAATCTTATGTGACACGGCAAATTCACACTGCAATTAGACTTTAGTTTAATTTTGGGCACTTGTCAGAGTCACTTCTATTGTTTGATAAAATCAAGGTTGGGGTTCGTATTATGTAATTATTTTCTGTTATTTTTAAATTCTCAATTGCTCCTATTGTACCGGAATACGGAAGACACTAATTTTAGTAATTTTATATCAATATTAGTGCGTCGCGCTCACATATAGGGACCGTGTGCGTTGGAGGATCTGCCATCTTGTGGCCTAAATCGGAAACATAAACATGTATATACATTGTCAAAGTAAGTGCTAATCTACCGTTCTTGTACGTTTTCTTGTGGATAGTAGGTTCTGCCATCTTGTGGGCTACATCGAAGCATAAACTTCACGTTTTTCATTTACGCCTCGCGCCAAAAATCTGACGGCTCCTATGCTGCCCCCTATAGTCATGCACGTTTCCTTTGAGTTAATTACGCTGCATTCGAAGTTTACAAATTTATCTCAGCTTAACATCATTCGCAGCGCATCTCACTCACACTAATATATTAACAGTAGTAAACCATATAAAAGCAATGTTACGGTTTTGTGAAATGTCTACGAATATTCAGTTACCTATATAATTTATTGCATTTTTGCTGTTAAACCTTCTCGTCGCCGTGTCAAACACAAAAGCTGTCACTCGGACGCCACGCCACCGAAGTGTCAAAACAGAAATTGAACTTTATGCGAATGCACGTAGGTCTCTGTTACTCTGTGGTCTGTGACGGGTTAATCGGTCTTCGGCTCCGATATATCCGTCATTGGTGTTCAAAAGGTTAATCTTACAGCACATTAACGTCCAACTTTAATTCTGTATTGTATAAATAACATATACGCGCTAACTAATATACTTAGTAAGTGCTCGAATGCTCTCATATCCGAGCAAACGTCCTACGTAGGTCTCTTTTTCATGATGTTAATAGAACTGTATCATATAACATTATGACTAAGGCTAGGCTCATTGTCATGACTCATGACCCATTTCGTTCAGTTAGAACAATGTAATCATGCACATATGGGATGCGTCTTGGTTATGCAAACTGCACAATTAAGGTACAATGTTCGCCGTTTACGATATAAACACTCGTGGGATATATAAAATAGGTACTTCGCAATGTCATCGAATTAAATACTCATAGATCCGACGTGGACATTTAAAAACATTTATAACTATAGTGTCTATAGTCCGATTTGAGCTATGAGGAATACAAAGAACCATCGATTGCTGCATTTGCTGCCAACAGTTCACATCCTCCCCGATTTCTTAGTCCCCTAATTCTCGAAGTTCGCGCGTACAAACAGAGCATTTCAACTACAAGAAGAAGAACCTAGAGTGAAGAACCTAGACATTAATTTGTAAATTAATAAACATAACTGTAGAACGACTCATAAATCATAATGCCATACGAATAAATAAATAAATTTCAACTACATGCAAGTTAGAGCATATAAGTCAAATTGCAGTCAAACGGTGCTCCCCTACAAAATTACAAATTTAGCATGGGAGCGCGGAGCGTGACCGCTTATTTCAGTTGTGTCCCCGTTTATGACTTGTGGGTACCTAAATTAATTTTGTATCAAGCAGAAACGTCTGCAAACGATGCTATTAAGCTTTGTAATAAATTACCGTGGGTACCTACTTGAGTAATTTAAAAATATATTTAAAAAATTGTTCTATAATATGCAACAAAAAAGTGCTGCTAGCGATGTAGCATTTTACATTAAAAATACTCATTTTTTGTACCTAACACTGTCGTAAATGCTAACTAAAATAATGCGCAGTCTGTTTAATCTGTCTGTACGTTTTAAACTCTAAGACCAACATCCCACTACTGAATGTATCCTAGCATTGTTTAAAAAATCACGAGCAATAAAAACGGTTCCGTTTGTATTTAAATTTAAACAAAGAGATCCGTTAATTTGAGTTTCGAGTCTAATTCGCCTGCGCGTGCGAAGATGCGTTTGCGCAAGTCCTTCTAAGGTATCGTTAGATTCTACGCTAATTGACCAATGGCATATTTAATAACAATGTTGCGGTATTGTTAGATAACTGCGCCAGAGGAGCATTGTTAAGGTAGGTATCTTTTCAAAAACCCATTGGTACTGGCACCTATAAGTCGCTACTATATGTGTTTATATAACTTAAAAAAAACTTTCTACTACGTTTGCACTACCTTTCAATTCATTTTCGTTTCGTTTCGTATATGTACATAATTTTTGACATATTTTTATTCTAAAACGTTTGGTATGAACGCCCAAGATTTGAAACTTTGTACTCTTGATTTCAGTAACCTGCACATATGCGATAAGTTTAGCAATTTAATACCTACATAAAGGCATTTAATATGAATATTATTTATGCATGAACGAACCAGCAACACCATAGGTAAAATTAAATGAAGTAGGTTATCTACGTAGATTATCTGATTAAGAGTATGTAAAACGTAATTGCATTTTAATAGTCGCATCGTTTTGTACTGCCATGTCCCGTGACATCAACAATTCTATTGAGATGTCGCCTGATGAAGATTTACTTGTTACTCTATGCAATGCAATTGACGTACTTACTATACGAGTATGGAGGTACTCGGCAACTGCATCCGTTTTTAGTGTTAAGTACCTATTTAGATTTTTATTATGTCATAATAGGGTATTTGACTGTATTTAAAATAAATTATTTCACACCATGCATGAAATAAAGCACCAGATAATTATTAGAAAAACATAGATAGTAGGTAGTTATTTTTAAGCACATGTTCTATTTAATAAATCAGATAGAAATATAAAATGTAGGTGAGCTGACCGTGACTTCATAGTGTAATGTTTCATATAAATTCCATATAAGCAAATCAAACATTTATTCAGCAAATGGGCCACAGGGGCACTTTTACATTTCAAATTTTTACAAGCAATACAAATAACCAATAATAAGAAAACCGTTTTGACAGTTCTAAACTGATTTGACTAATAGGAGAATATATAGGGATACAAGTTACTTTCTGGCAAATTGATATATTATTATGCTTAATCTATTACATTGTTTAGATATATGTATATGAAAAACAAGAGGTCGATTCTGTTAAACAATTTGTTATGGTTTTAAACTGGTTTTGATACGACCTGGACCATTGTCGTACGACTTTCACATCATTTCTCATGCACCAATCAGCGTGCGCGATCTTCAAGCTCAAAATAAGATCAAATCCGTAACAAGTTATTAAACCTGAATTGGACTTCAGGACTCGTAACCTCGTAAGTATGCCTTCTAAAAATAATAAAAAATACCAATATAAAAGTAATAAAATAATAATAAAGCCCAACGAGCATAAACACCAGATTTAATAATTTTTGTACATTTAACTAGGAAGTTTTTCAAGGTAAAATTTTGTAAGTAGGGTTAATAAAATCAAATAATTTGCAATAGTTACAACCACTATTATGAAAAAAATATACATTAAGTTTTTAAAGTTTTAAACTCGTAATTTTATGAGAATAACCCAACCGGCGCAGGCGCTTCGTGAATGAAGTTTCGTGTCCTCTGGTTGGGTTAAGTTTAAGGTTACGTCGTTACATTGAAAAAATACGATATTTTGTACACAATGTTGTGACTGGTGACTGATCATAATAATAACATGCAGTTATTACTGTTTTCAACTATCGGAATGGCGAATTTGAGGTAGTAATTTTACGAGTATGGTTTAATTACGGTTAAGTCAAAAGCGCGACATGTTTAGGAGAGCTTAGGTCTCCATTTTTAAGGACACAGCGCGCCGCTGTCCTGATCGCTGCTAGTTGGGAAATTTCTCGCTTGGCTCCCATTTCGTATGGGGAATGTTACCGGGAACGGCACATCTCTAATCGCTGCTCATGCATTAGTGCTTGATAATGGAGACCTAGGCTCTCCGAAACTCCAAATACGTGAGTCAAACCGTAACCGTAAAAGTAACTTAATGTTTGACTTACGTCAGTTTAAATACTGCAAATTTGATTGCTTTTTAATTTAATATTATCATCTACTTTAGTATTTGAATCGTTTCAATCGATACTTTGTTCGCATACAGGCGGGGGGTTAGGAGGAGAGGGAGGTATAATGGAACAAGATCACACAAGATTAATGAGCAGAACCGGTCAAGAGTAAGTGTAAACTGCTGTCATTAACGGCAAAAAAACTTTTGCAGTTTTTCCTGTTCTGCATTAATTCTATGCATTGTTAACGATGCATTGCTTACTTATTGCTTGCAGTAGAAACTACAAACATATTATAATTAAACATACGAGTTATTTCTTTCAATGTGATATCCATAAATAAATAATACAGTTTTATGATATAGGTAAAAAATAAATTGGATAAAAAAACGCCATAGAAGAATAGCTTGATAATTCATAATATACGACGTGTTTCGTTTTTGTGATCTGTTGAATAAATTATATTAAAAAAAACTGGCCAAGTGCGAGTCGGACTCGCGTACCGATGGTTCCATACTTTTTAGTATTTGTTGTTATAGCGGCAACAGAAATACATCATCTGTGAAAATTTCAACTGTCTAGCTATCACGGATCATGAGATCCTGGGGTAGAGATGAGCCTACTGGTGACAGACAGACGGATAGACGGACAGCGAAGTCTTAGTAATAGGGTCCCGTTTTTACCCTTTGGGTACGGAACCCTAAAAATTTACAAAAAATGCAGTAGAAAAATTGAGATTGATAATAGATATCCACAACTTTGACTCAGGTACTCGTATGCACAATTAGAAAGAGTAGGTAAATATAATACTTAATAGGCGTTACTTTATAAATCATATATTTTACGTGGCGCCATGTCTTTCAATCATATTTTATATGAATATGCCTGAATAACAAAATCTGCTGTCGGGTTGATTCTCTCAATTATGCATAATTATTAGTACTCTAGATCTTCAGTCCTTAATTCGGGGCCTTATTTTGCTGCATTCTCAGATTTACGGTGGCCATTTGAAGAACCTTTCAGCTCCAAGGGCTATTGGCACACATCTTATTTCTAAAACTGGTAGAAAAACCTACGCTAATCTAAAGCTAAAGCTTTTTTAAACTAACTTTGTTTCACTGCAGGGCAAAAGCCTCCCCTCGTTTTTTCCACTCGACCACCAACGACAGTGGCTCAGTGATATTTTTCCACCATTTTGGGTAGAATGCGTCCAAGTCG